>NC_051275.1:8133578-8874828 GCF_015220745.1 Sebastes umbrosus
TCCTGGTACAGCAGCCTGTTGCTCTGATCCACCGCAAACTCTTTGTCGAGGCCTCCTAACGACGTCACCGTCACCGTAGTGCTGCCCTCCGCGCTGTAGGTGGCAGTGCCGTACTTAGCCAGAGCCTGGAGGGCCACCACGGTGTCCTGAGGAGCACAGAGGTTAGATGTGTCGTTAAAAACAGTGAGGAGGGGGGTAGGGGGGGGGGGGGTTAAAGGCTTCCCATAAACCCCCTGTGTGTGTACCGTCTGTGTGTGTGTTTGTGTGTGATTCTTCCCACCTGTGTTGAAGCGAAGCCGCCGTAGGGGTTCTGCTGCTGGGCGAGCCAGCGGACGATGCTGGACGAGTAATCCAAACCAAAGCCTGGCATGGCCGGACCTGAGAGCAGAGCCAGCAGCACGTAGGACGTCATCTCCACCTCCAAAGAGTCCAGGCCTTTCTCAGAAGCCCCTGCTCTGTTCCAGCGACGGGTGCCACCTGCCAGTCAGAACAGTGGAGTCATCCATTAGAGGGTTAGCAATGACTAACTTCATGAACTTAAGTTAAATTAATGAGTAGGAGGGTTCTACAGTGTACAGATTCCAGAAACTGTAGAGTGCAAAGTCAGCTAATAGAGAAGCGAAGTCCCGCCCCTTCTGGTGGAGGGGACACCATGGGACCTTATTTCGGAAAAAATATGAACGGTAGTCAACGACGAGAGATACATATTTTTTTTGATCCTGTTTGAATTCTGCCATGAATCACACATATGATGTTTGTCAATTTAAAACGTAATTTTGCAAGTCAAGAAAGTTGTAGTTTGTGTTGATGCTGCTTGATGGCAGCTGTTAAATTATTGCTGAAAAGCCAGACGTGCAGATGTTGCTGGTGGCTTCACCCTCATCTTACCCAGTGTGTTGGACTTCTGGTGCAGGTAAGTGATGAGTTTGCTCCTCATCTCCTCGTCTCCAGCCAGGGTGAAGGTGTAGGACAGCAGGGCCGTGGTGTACATGTTGTCCAGCTGGCCGGCCACTGCTGCCTTGAGACAGTTCAGGCAGTTTTGCACCACGGGGTCCTGTCACACCACAGGCAAACACAAAGATGAGGCGATGCACGGGAGAATATAACTCTAACAACGGAAACAATGAAGGACACTATTTCTCTGCAGGCTTCCAAAAATTAAGAGTTGCTTTCTGACCTCCTGTATATGAATGAGAATTTCTATTTAATCCATTTTAAAATGTGTCATTTATTTAACATAAATACAGGATCCTGGTTGCAGAAAATTGCCGAACATGACAGGAAATCTACAGTCTGCTGATATAAAAAAAATGAACCTCATTTGATAGACATTTGAAATGAGGGCAGAACCAATGGAGTTCAACAGGTGAGCATCTCACAGTTGCACCAATGAGATGTGAGCATGAAGGTCAGAGAGGGAGGAGAACGCCGTTAGACTCACCGTGGTGTTGGTGTCGAGCTCCAGCAGGGCAGCGGTGATGTAGGCTGTCAGGGACACATCGTCACTCACACCTCCCTGTTTGAAACAGAACAGCACGTCAGTGTCACTAAAACTGGAAACTAAAGCCGGGTTTCCACCAAAAGTTCCTGGGACTGGAACTACTTTTGAAGGAACTAAAAGGCTCCCTCAGCCCACTGTTGTCTGTGTTTCCACCGCGGTCTAGAGACCTGCTAAGATTAGACAAACTAGTCCGCTGACGTATGAAAAAGCGACAGGACGGGAGACGAGGGCTGTTGGTGGTCACAGCAGTAAACACACTCTGCAGCCTGCAGTTCAGTGTGTCTGCGTGTTTCATCTAAAAAACATGCTGGAAAAAAAATAAATAAACGATGATATTTACTGCTGCATGTATCTACTGATGCACGTTGGATATAATGAATGAAATGCAGAGGAGGAAAATTAAACTAAGAGCTTCTGTGTGTTTGATGGTTATTTATTTGTGCTTTAGAACATTAACGCTGTGAGACAATCAGAAAATAACTTTCCTTTCTCTCCTTCACAGCACAGCCATGCTGTCTCACTTTTCTAACATTACCACTCGCCCTGGTGATCTCTCTCACTTAATGAGACGGGTAGCCAACAGCAGAGCCTAACTTTACTTTAAATGTTATTAAACGAAGAAACATGTTCTCCCCTCATCCGAAATCAATACTAGAGTACTTCCTTGTTTTATGAATGAAGCGGTACAAGTTGAAGCAGAAGTGCTGTGTGTGTGTGTGTGTGTGTGTGTGTGTGTGTGTGTGTGATGGTCATCCCTGCAAACTCCACTCCGTCAGTTCTGTTACTTTCAGAAGTACTACCTCCCCTCAACCAGGGCCTTTTTTGGGGGGTAAAATGTCCCCAGAACTTAATTTAAACCCTGGTCCCTCTGCTCGAAACGCAACGAGTCCCTCAAAAGGTTCCTAGTTCCGGAGGAAAGTTCCTGCGGTGGAAAAGCGGGTAAAAATAACTAAAAATAATGACAATGCATGTATGTAACATACAAGTTGTAATTGCATTTGTTACATTGTATATAACATATGAATATTTTTTGGGAGTTGTAAATGTAGCTGTTTTTTGTTTGTTTTACTTTTTTATCACATCTGATGGTCTTTGTTATTGTTCTGTTATGTTCTCACAGAACGCAACAATATGTTGCCAGTTTCAGCATTTACAAAGCTCAACAAAGTCTATAACAATCTTAATACAGTATAATATTTAAAAATGTACCATACATTAAACTGTCCTCCCTACATCATGAGAAACTAGTTTCAGTGAGATAACAGAAACAAGGTGACAGGAAATGACGGAAGAGAGATGGGGAATGACATGCAAAAGAGATCCCTCTCTGGACTTCAGTGGTCATTGTGGTTCAAGGTTGACCGTTTAACCCCCTAAACCACCAGGGCACCCCACATTTTGTTCTTTTCAAGAGCATTTCAAGAGATATCAGTCATGTCTTGCACTGCACTGTTATTGAGGCCCTGCAATCCTGGAATTATGTGTGAAACATGCTCTGCCACGGAGCACTAAATGTGCATGTTTTTGTTTTTCACTTAGTGACAAAATTGATTCAGTTACTGCTGATTGGAAGCATTGCTGTTTTATTACACATTGGCCATTAAACTGTTGATTAAATTGAACTGAACAAAACTGCGCACACTTCTCTTTTTTTTTCCCTTGCCTGAGAAAATAAGGATGACACACGCACCTATCAGCTCTCTACTCATCTTGTGTGTAAGACAAGCTGAGCCTGAGCTGAGCAGATAAAACTCTTATCTGTGCCCTTATCTGGCGGCCATGCCCCACTACTGGAGACCGTCACTCGATGTGTATGCCTCCGCCAACCGGTCAAGTTCTAGTTTACATCCTTTGTCTGTCTAAAATTCACACTCACAGCTCTCAGAAAGCAAATTGCTCCTCAGATTGAGCTAATTCTGCTAGTTATGTCTTACAGGAAAGATTCACCCAAGCAGAGCTCTGAATGACCAAAAGCAGATGATGCGTAACCCCGACACTCCCCGTTTAAAAATGTTGTCACCTTCATGCCGTTGTGGAAGAGTTTCCCCACAGATCTGATGCAGCCGTCAGGCCGCTGGTGTGAGGATAGCCACCTCCGTGTCTCTTTAATGTGCTTGTCGTGCACAAAGATGTATGGTCTCGCCCCGCCATAGGACTTCATCACAAAAGAGGTCAGCCTGGAGGGGCACACACACGACACACACACACAAACAAGGTTATTTTAGAAAACAGATCTAACCACGTGTGCCTGTGTTGATAACCCCAAAATGGACCAGGACAATTACATAACAGCCTCCTGTCTCACACTAACATGGAGCACTTGGCCTGAGCTGCAACTAAACAATCATACTCCTCCGAGCCGCACACGAGCCCGGCAGAATACAGACAGCTGGAGCTGACAGAGAGGCAAGTCTAATATCCACATCTCACATGTTTGGATCGTAATTAATGCTTCTAAACGAAGCCATTTATAGACATATTACATTACACATATCGTATTGTACTATTATCAGTGTGGACGGTAAGGGTCCACTCTGCTTAACTCTTTATTGAAATTTTAAGGTGCAAAAAAATAGGCATTCATTACTTGGCCACTTTGGGGCAGCAGAACAAGCTGTAAACACAACATTGACATATTATTACTAGGGCTGTCAAAGTCAACGCGACAATGAACGTCACTTTAACGCAACTTGATTTTTAGGTAGTAGTGGGCTCTCTTTTAAATAGGCTAAATAACGCTCCAAACTTACACTAAATGTTGGCCAGGAAAAACGGTCATGGACATTTTCAAAGGGGTCCCATGACCTCTGACCTCAAGATATGTGGATGAAAATGGGTTCCATGGGTACCCACGAGTCTCCCCTTTACAGACATGCCCACTTTATGATAATCACATGTAGTTTGGGGCAAGTCATAGTCAAGTCAGCACACTGACACACTGACAGCTGTTGTTGACTGTTGGGCTGCAGTTTGCCATGTTATGATTTGAGCATATTTGTATGCTAAATGCAGTACCTGTGAGGGTTTCTGGACAATGTCTGTCATTGTTTTGTGTTATTAATTGATTTCAAATAATAAATATTTACATATATTTGCATAAAGCAGCATATTTGTCCACTCCCATGTTAATAAGAATATTAAATACTTGACAAATCTCCCTCTAAGGTAAATTTTGAACAGATACAAAATTTGCAATATTTGTGATTAACCGTGATTGTTAGGGTTAATGGATTCCTTAGGTTTTTTCTAGTTTCATATGGTGCCAGTATCTTCACTCTAGCTTTAAAACTGAGTCTATTTAGCGAAACAACAACCTCAAGATCAATTGACCAAGATCGAATTGCGTTAATGCGTTAAAAAAATTAGTGGCGTTAAAACAAATTTGTGTTAACACGTTATTATCGCGTTAACTTTGACAGCCCTACTAAAAACACATAACCTCTCCCCCGCTCCGCTCCATGTGTGTGCATAAAGGCTAAGCCCCGCACTCGGTGAAGCACAAGACCGGAGGAAATAAATGATCGTGTGAAAGTCTAGCACTGCTGCTGCAGAATGAATATCGGAGAAACAATGGACTTTGTTTGTGGTTTTGGTGCTGGCCGGGCACTGTACAGTGGATTTTTGTGAAAACAGCTGCCTGCTAAATCTGCGCCGAGTTTGTGGGCCTGAAAACCAAAACAATGGAGGTAAACACATCGGTCGCACCTCAAACACCTGTCACATTACCCATAGTCCTTTGAGTCATTGTTCATAATGAATATTGATTAGTGCGGCACACTTTAAGGAGTCCTTTTCCAGGAGTCCTGAGCTTTTAAGTGATTTGGACAATACCATCCAATCTCCTGTTGGAATTCTAATTCAACCGAACACTTGAGAGCCCTAGTTTCTCCTAACCACAAACACACACCCACACACACACTCACCAACTGCCAAACTGCCCAGCACCCTCTCCAACAGCAAAGGGTTTGTTAAATCCCCTGAGGCACTGTGCTTTAAGCCCATTAAATGCAAATATTAATATTTTCTGGCAGGCTCCCCATAAAGTAAATTATTAGGATGCCAAAATGCCAGAAAGGACTCACTATGTGTATGTGTGTGTGTGTGTGTGTGTGTGTGTGTGTGTGTGTGCGTGTGTGTGTGTGTGTACCTCCCACTGTCTGCATGTCATTTTTATTCTCTTATCAAATGAAGTGTGAGATTTGAGCTGAAAATATTCACAGTTTAACAGCAAAGCTCTTAGATGGATGTTTTGGAATGTTCTATAGCCACTGACGCAACTGCAATATATCATGAGTTATATAAATGAACATATTCTATTATTCATATTATTTTGGTGCTTCTATGTTTTCAAAACGCACACCATTAAGTTTCAGTGAGAGGAGTGTAAGTGACGTGAATAGACAATGGCAATATATATATATAGATATATATATATCTACATACATATATATATATATATCTCTGTCTATCTATATATCAATATCTATTTACATCTCTATCTATCTATATGTTCTTTTTTTGGTTAAATTGAATCAAACTTGTGACCAGTTTCTACACGGTCATAGAAAATGTCATTATCTGTATCCTCAGCAGCATCCACTCATCATGTTACTGACCAGGTGTTTCCAGACTCATCACTCTTCCCAAAGGCACTGTAGGAGCCGTCATCATGCTTGTAAGTGAGCTCCCTCTGATATCCTACAACACACACAGACACACATGAACAAAACAGTCACATTTACCAAAAAAAAGCTGCGGAGGGGGGGGCTACGCTGGTGAGGGCCTGTTGTTTCACATGCCGGTGAGACGATGAAATACAATCCCAGAGGGCTGGTTTAAATAATAGATCCAAGACACTGAAGACTTATCAGATGTCAGAACACGACACGGCAATATATAATACTAGGAGACAAGATTTTAAAACTTTGGAAAGTTATCACTGACAGTCTTTCATCGAGATGATTGTGAGGTAAACAGCGGAAATATGGCATTCATGTCACAGTCATCTACTGGGAATATGCAACGCCTTGAGCCAGGTTGCCTTTTTTTGCTGGATGACCCCGTCTGAACACAGACAGCCCCCTCATTCATTTCAATGGGACATTGATTATTTCTTTAACTCTAAACTGGTTTAAATCCGACTACTGACAACAGACCACACAAAGGCATTATTTTCTGTGAGGGACAACAGACAAACAATCTGGGAACTGATGGAGCACCCAGTGTCTGTTTAGAGAGAAATCGTTCTCACAGCTCCAGGTGGGTTGCATCTTTGAACCTGCTCATTTAAAGTACGGATGCACCGATCCGACTTTTTCAGTCCCCATAATGATACGATACCTGGGCTTTGGGTATCGGCCGATACCGAGTACCGATCCGATACAAGAGTTTCATTAATAAGCTGTATGCCTCACTGTGTGGAAATGACTGGGATTATTGTTTGATGTGTAAGGCAACATCAGGCTTGACTAAAAACATTGATTTCTTAATTTTGTAAAACAAAAATGTAACAAATAAATACATAGATATAAATTTACTGAATTGATATTTATTATTAGAATAATAAATCGTACACCAGAAACTTGGTAGAAAAAAAATATTTAAAATTAGCAGAAATTACAATTCAGGTGGGAACCTTTTTAATGCAGCAACTAATTGGTCAAAATTTAAACAGGAATTAAAATTCCAGTATATAATGTATTTAGTATATAAACATAGAATTGAATTGAATAGATCGGCCCCATAGTCACCGATACCTGATCCAGCTATTTGAGTCAGTATCGGCCCGATATCCGATCCGGTACATCCCTAATTTAAAGCTAGGGTTGGTAATCTTCTTCTTCAAAAAATGTTTTTGTATTTGTTGAAATTCTCGTTACATCCTGACAGCAATCAATAAATCAAATGCTCTCTGGAGGCCTGAAGTAACGTTAACAGCCCCCCCCCCCCGCCTCTCCCCATCTTTGCTTCCAGCAGTGCAGACGCAACAGCTGTCAGTGTTGCCGACTTGGCGACTTTCTCACTAGATTTCAGGACTTTTTCATTTTCACTCTTTTCATTGGAAAAGAGTTGGCAACAACTGGGCTGGGGTCTTCGGTTGGATCATTCATCACAGACAGGGACAGCTCACAACTCACCGCTCTCCAGGAAGCGCGTCGCCCTCTCCAGAATGGCGTCGGTCAGCTGAGCCGTGCTTTTCAGGTAGTTGAGGATGAAGATGTTGGGCGCGAACAGCACCATGTTCTGCTCCCCGCAGCCGTACGGCATGGCCAGGAGCTTGTCCAGGTTCTTCATAGCGCGGCCCATCAGGTCACCTGCAGAAGCAATAGGAGAAAAGATGAGGCAGATTCCAGCATTATATCCATCGCAGGTTGGAAGGGTAAAATACAGTAGACTACTGTGTTTGGTCCATCACATGCAAATGCTAAAGTTTTGATAGCTAGAGAGAAAAAAATGACAGAGAAATAGTGTCACTAACCCAGAACAGAGACGGAGGCCCTGGCCGATCCAGCCACAAACATCTCGGGCATCAGAAGGGAGATGTTCTTCTCCACAGGCCCCTCTGGCAACACAGAGAGCAGGAAAAGTTTCACATTTTGGTAAATTCACTTTCTTGCTTGGAGTTAGATAGGAAGATCGACACCTCTCTCATATCTGTAACTACCCACAGCAGCTGGTTAGCTTAGCACATAACCACAGCAGCCGTGTCATACAGCAGCACCCAATACACTAGACCTCTCTTAGAGACCACCGGGTAACCGACTGTATCAACGAGCCTGCAAGCCTCATCTCTGGTTTACGGTTGGGTTTTGCGGTTTGTGTGAGTTCAGTTTCTATGTAATGCTCGCAATATTCACTCATCACTCATTGGGCATATTGGTCGGGATATAAAAAATGCACCTGCTGCTGCCTGATTATTTATTTTTGTGTAAACGAAGTCTCGGTTGTACACATTACATTTCCTCTAGATTTTTTTTTTGTGAACCCCCAAACTTAAAGTTCAAACTGCACCTACAGTATCGCTAATAGTCTCCTCTGGCTTTGGTACACGTGTCAGTGATGTGGGATTTTATTTGAACATTAACAAAGTGACAATGAGTCAGTGTGTATTCAATGTGGCAACCATAGCTGTTGTTATGCTTTTGTTCTGACACGGTGGAAACTTACAAACCATCCATTCCATTTCATACATACTCATCCAAACA
The DNA here is from genome assembly GCF_015220745.1 of Sebastes umbrosus. Taxonomy (NCBI): domain Eukaryota; kingdom Metazoa; phylum Chordata; class Actinopteri; order Perciformes; family Sebastidae; genus Sebastes; species Sebastes umbrosus. The sequence goes on from NC_051275.1 coordinate 8,142,285, forward strand.
CAAATGCTTCTGAACGATAATGAGCGGCCAATAGCAATCGATCATCCCTCACACTGAACAACTGAGAGCTTCAACCTCTGACTCCGACACAGGTCTCCATGACAGAAAGACGTAATGAATGAGAGAATCAAGATGGTCGTTGACCCGGAGGCTTGCAGATGACGGATGCTGACAAGACACGTGGTTGTGAATGCTCACCTGCAGGACAGAGGAGAGCGTTGTGGCTGACCATCTGTGGTGTTCCTTCAGCCTTGTGGAGAGAGACAAAGAGGATGAGATTTATTTCATTAAAAGGTAACGTAACAACTTCTACTCACAAGTATTGTGTGTGCATCAAAGCCTGATATATCTTCTCCCTCTGTGCCATATAGCTCCATTATTGTCGAAAAACGATTAAAAAAACACACCAATGCGCCGAGCTGTTGCACTGGGTGCTCCTTCATTACCGTGAACAGCAGTGTGTTTTAACTCAATCCAACATACACCGTCCTGCTTTCCCAAATACTCACTAAAACACCAAATGTGGATGATAATCCATTAAGAGTACGTGCCACAACCAAGTCAGTCAACTGATAATAACGGTGATGTATTTGTGTTGTTTTATTAAGTACTTGAAATTGAAAAAAGATGCCTGCTCACTGACAAAACAGAGGACGCAACCAAATTACCGTACATGGTCTACGAGTTCAGATGGATCATTTTTCTCAGATTTTGTCACCTTGTGCACATGTAAGAAATTCATTTATTCTGATACCTCTTTTGTCAGTATGTGGTCACTTTTTGCAATGATATAGAACGGTTTGATTTATTTCAAACTTTTATTTTTGTTACTCTACTTTTGATAAAGACTGCAAAATGATCATCATAAAATAACAAAGCAGACCAGGTCACCAGGGGTGAGGAACAGGTCCATTCACAATGAGGGTGCGTTCTCTGTATGTTAAAGGTTACTTTCCCAATTTTTTTTTTTTTCTGTCATTTACTTTTTATCAGGTTTTCTTTTAAACACAGATATACAAAAGTATACATATGTGCCAACTGGACACAAGTACACACACACACCACCCAAAAAAAAAGTAAACTGCAGGGGGAGGATCCATCTCTTAAATAAACAACAAAATTAACATAAATATACACATAAATATATATATAAATGCATACATATTAGGGCACTGAATATTTAATCACGATTAATCGTAAATTAATTGCATTTTTATCTGTGCAAAATTTAGGGAGATTTGTCAAGTATTTAACACTCTTATCAACATTGGAGTTGGCAAATATGCTTGCTTTATGCAAATGTATGTATATATTTACTATTGGAAATCAATTAACAACACAAAACAATGACAAATATTATCCAGAAATCCTCACAGGTACTGCATTTAGCATAAAAAATATGCTCAAATCATAACATGGCAAACTGCAGTCCAAAAGACAACAACAGCTGTCAGTGTGTCAGTGTGCTGACTTGACTATGACTTGCCCCAAACTGCATGTGATTATCATAAAGTGGGCATTTCTGTAAAGGGGAGACTCGTGGGTACCCATAGAACCCATTTTCATTCACATATCTTGAGGTCAGGGGTCAAGGAACCTCTTTGAAAATGGCCATGCCAGTTTGGAGCGTTATTTAGCCTCCTTCGCGACAAGCTAGTATGACATGGTTGGTATCAATGGATTCATTAGGTTTTCTAGCTTCATATGATACCAGTATCTTCACTCCAGCGTTAAATCTGAGCCCGCTACAATCTAAAAATCACAAGTTGCGTTAATAAGTTAGGGAAAATTAAAAAAAAAATTGCGTTAACGTGTTATCGCGTTCATTTTGACAGCCCTAATACACATACATACTGTACATCCACACACACAAGCAAATCCATTATGCACTCATCTATATCAATCCATAATAATGATTCGGCACTTGGAGGAAAAGAAAATTATTTTTTAAATCTATTATAGTATATTATAGTCTAGTATATTACTACTATAATAAAATCAGGCCTTATAGTTGACACATGAAAGCCATTTTCACCAAAGGTGTCATTTGAGTTCTTAATGTAAACGTAATTATTTTCCCAATTTTCATAGAAAAAAACAAGCATACATGTCCATACTCGACGTTCTGCTCATGTCACTTTTCTGCTGTTTAGTGTCGTGTTTGACAGTCACTGACCTGCACCAGCAGGGTGCGGACCACCGTGTCGATTCGGCCCATGTCGGGGACGGTGGCCACCTCGTTGCCACACAGTATGTCAGTCTTCAGGGCCTCTGCGCTGACCTTCAGATCCACCTGACCTGTGCACACACACACACACACACACACAGAGTGTTATTTGGAAAGCAGGGCTGATTTGATTAGCGCTCCCGCTCCCTGTCACACTGTCACATTTTGTGTACGGAGGCAAAAAAACAGCTTCCCGTCTGCTTTTCAATCCAACTCATTATTCTCCCTGTCCCTCCATCTCTCCTGTCTGTGTTTGCCTTCCTCCCCCAGTTTCCCATCTTATCCGCCCTCATTAATCCCCATTTGTTGCCTTATTATACCACTCTATCTCCCACCCTCTCCCTCCCTTCCTTCACAGCCCACAATCCTTCACACGGAGGACAAGTACAGATCACCCCCCGAGGGAGAGGTTTCTGAGTGTTTCGTCAGAGATACTACCTGACTTGTTAGTACAAGTGATTGTCAGCATTCCTCTAAGGGGGAGTTAGAGGAGCGCAATTTGACATTCATCAGAGCCGCGTCTCCATCCCTGCTGATGGAGGCTGATAGAAATCCTCTGCTTTCAGGCCAGGCAGCGTTACAACAACAGCCCCCCCCCCCCCCCCTCCCCGTCTTTGCTTCCAGCAGTGCAGACGCAACAGCTGTCAGTGCCCTTAATACAGATTAATTAGCTTGTTCTGTCTCATCTTTGTCACAGAGTGTAAGTTTGGCATCGGACGGAACAAACAACATCAGTATTTAATTATAAAGATGTGAAGATTGCAAAATATATTAACAGCGACAGTAATAACAGTCACTACACAGTCTTTGCAGTAATGAGGAGGCAGGGAGAGCTGTTTGAGATGGTGTTCAATCAATTTTCGAATGACATCAGACCCTCTTAGTGCCAGGTTGAAGAGCCTCTAAAAGAGCATTGAGAACACATTAGGACCATACCAGTGTACTTTACATTACTACTTCCAAGGTACACCATAGTGTTTTAGTAGGGCTGACAATTGATTATCATGCATTTTTTTTTTTATCTGTTCAAAATGTACCTTAAAAGGGAGATTTGTCAAGTATTTAATACTCGTATCAACATGGGAGTGGGCAAATATGCTGCTTTATGCAAATGTATGTATATATTTATTATTGGAAATCAATTAACAATACAAAACAATGACTAATAGTGTCCAGAAACCCTCACAGGTACTGCATTTAGCATGGCAAACTGCAGCCCAACAGGCAACAACAGCTGTCAGTGTGTCAGTGTGCTGACTTGACTATGACTTGCCCCAAACTGCATGTGATTATCATAAAGTGGGCATGTCTGTAAAGGGGAGACTCGTGGGTACCCATAGAACCCATTTACATTCACATATTTTGAGGTCAGAGGTCAAGGGACCCCTTTGAAAATGGACATGCCAGTTTTTCCTCACCTATGTGTTTCTAAATGGAATGGAATTGAGCCAGCATTATTCCTGGTCAGCCATCTATTAATAAGATAAGATATTCCTTTATTAGTCCCACAGTGGGGAAATTTGCAATACCTAGGGCAGTTGGAGTTACAATCCATGAGAAGGTCCTGCTCTCCTCTCCGCACAAACACACACTGTACTGGCAGCCATCACAGTTTCTGGAGGTGTACTGGTCTGAATCAGCCAGTGTAATCTTCACCTGCAGACCACAACAGAGACAAACATACTCAGTCTCCGAAATCAAAAACATTGTACATGTGAAACCATTTAAATAAATTCCATACTTTAAGACCTTAAATATTTACCATGATGCACTTTGAGAGATAGTTGAAGACAGTGGCTTTGAGAGTAAACACCTCCCCTCGGATGACGGAGTAGGGCAAGGTGAGACTGACAAAAAACGGCTGGAAGACAGTCAGTCCAGTGTCGGGCGACACACCGAAGCCCACGGAAGAGACACAGAAAGCTCCAGCTGCCCACTTAGTGATGGTGTCAGGGACCGTCTTCTCCACATTCACTGACCCGCTGTCTCTGTACAAACACACGAGCAAGAGCCAAATGAAAAGGTTCAAGTAGCATAGAGCTCCTCCTTTTAAGTTTTAAGAGTGAAAACATGAACATCAGCTCAGCAAATTTCATGACAATCTGTATTAGTACATGATGAGATATGTTGTGCGTTTGACTTTAGGGGCGACGCAAGAGGAGAGTTCCATCCACTGGGGAGTTTGAGTGCTCGGTAAATTTCATTGTTTGGGGGCCTATTACGAATAAGTTAAACACATAATCCAGCCTAAAATTAACACAGTTGTAGCTGCCAAATGCAGGTAGGACAGGCTGGCAAAAAAAGAAAAATGCAGATGTGTGAATGCGTAAATTAACACACTTACTAATTTAACAGAACACTCCAAAGTCAAATATATTCGTCTAGATATGGCAGTGATATATAAATAGCTTTCAAAATATAACAGATAAATAGATTACACTTCATTATGGCCTTTAGCAATGATGTGGCGTGTATGACTATATCAGCCTTCTCTCAGCTGCGTCCCCGACTCCAGCGGTGTGAAACAGACTTGAGAGGGAGTAAAAAAATTAATATAAAAACATAATTCAAAGCGGTAAGCACCCACAGCATAACAGCCAGCTGTCCTTCCTGCATTTGTCAGTTTAAACTATGTCGCTGGATTATGCCTTCAACTGTAATATTATCATACAATCTGCACTCCGAGCCCTGATTGGTCAGTAGGTGGTACTTTTCTTCGAGTTGATCTCTTCTCTGGAACATAACCTGCTCCGTAGCACGGAGGCTGTTCTCCGTTTAATATCATCGATAATTGAATATGTTGGGTCTTGGACAGAAAATGTTCTAAATGGTTAATCAATTAATAATAATAAAAAACAACAACAACAATTCAATAATAAGTTGTAGTTTGAAAATAATGTCTGGAATGATATGAAGAAACTCAACGTTCTTGCTAACACACACACACACACACACGCACGCACACACACACACTCTTATCGGTGTTCAAAACGCACAAATATCTAAAAATAAGGGAAAGTGTATAATTTTTTTTATACACTTTATTATTACCCCACAGTAACTAGGTCCCAGATCCAGGTCTCAGGGAAGAATGTCCTGACGGTCTCTTTCTTCTCCTCCTCTTCTTTAACTTTCATCGCAACACCTGCTCTCTGTGGCATCATGTTGGCCATGGGAACCGGAGAGTCTACCATATCTAGGAACGCATGAATATATAAAAAGAAAAAAAAAGAAAAAAATCAGATTACTCAACTAAACTTACCCGACAGAAACCAGCTCCCAGATCCAGGTCTCAGGGAAGTATGTTCTAATAGGTTCTCCTAGGTTCTCCTCGATTATTCCAGCTTCTGCCACTTCATCAGTCTGATCAGCAGAACTAATTAAAATAATTAAGTTTAAAGTATATTATAGTTCTCGTCCTCGGGTCAATATGAATGGACAATAACAATGAAACCATTAAGCATACCCAACCCATATTCTTCATCTTCTAAGGCATAGATATGGCAGTTATAAGGTTTTTTCACATCGGAGTTGGTCACAATTTTGATTCCTATTTCCTAGAAGGGGAAAGAGAGAGAGAGAGAGATGATAAAACCAAATAAAAGACAGAGAAGGCATACACTGTAGATGATTTGGTCACTACTGATGAACACAGAATGAAAATGAAAATGTCGACTACTGACTACATGTTATACAATCAATGCCAATATCTCCTGTAGCCAATCAAAATGACAAATTGTCTACTTTAAAGACGCCGTAGACATCATTCTTCTCATTGTCCTGTCCAAAGTGGAAGGAGCGCTTTGATCGACTAGCTGGCTCCACGTCATCCTGAATCTCCACTTCTAGTTCAGGCTCTGGTTCTGGTTCTGGTTCGTAGCAGTGATATGGGTCAGAGTCTTCAATGTCGTGGGTGTATCCTGACAGCTTCTGTAAAGGCAGCCTGTTGTACACCTGCATAACAACACACACATGTACATGAGCATGGGTAAGTCATCAGTGTAGGCAGCAGGTACAAACCATTCCAACCTGAGGGCCTACATAACAATATTTAAATCATCTTTGAAAAAACTAAAATCATAATAATATTAAAGGGAACGCATGTACGCTTTTACACGTATAAACGCGTTTTAATCGTTTTTTTATTGCCAATGGGTGAACAGGTTGTAACCTAACCTCTATCAGCCTGTGGAGAAGAACCCAGCCCAGTTTTTCCATTAAAAATCAAATGGATGTGACGTCATGCGCGCTTGTGAGTGCCTTTAATTTCAGCTTCGCTTACAGAGCTAAGTGTGCAAAAAGAGCTAACGTTCGGTAAGAGATGGAGTCCGCTAACGCCAACAGACGACCAGCCCCCGACCACAACTCAGACTCCAACACAAACTCCACGGAAGCACAAAAAACTAAGATATATCTGGTGAAGCTCGTCATGCAAAACAGGAATGTGACCGACGTCGGGCGAAAACTAGTGTTGTGGGAGTGTGTTCGCACGAAGGAAGTGACAGTTTAGCTTCGAGAATACCAGTGAATGTGCAGTGGAAGATGCAGTTGGTGCAGAAATAAATGCTGCAGCTCCTGAAGACCAACAGAGGTTTCCTGTGTCTTATTTCCCTGCTGCTGAGTGAAGTGACGGGGGTTAACACCGGAGCGAGCAACGTTATCGACTCCGGCCGAGGAGACCAAAACTACGGTGTCTCCCCTGTTCCTTCTGACCACGGTCGGGAGGCTGAAGCAGGAAAAGTGAACACTACAGTAGGATCAACGTCGGCCGGGCCTTCGATTCATGGGGGGACCTTCGTCTGGTCAGCTAACATTACTGCCAAGCATGTGAAATATAGAGTGATATTGTGGTTTTAGCTGGCTAATGTTGCTAACGTTAATCAACATGATGCCTGTCAATCACGTTCAGTCAAACTAGGTAGCTCTGATCAAATATGAATCAATATTCTGTTACTGTAATGCCTATTTCTCACGTAAAATGTTTTCAGAATCATCTTGTAGTGTACTGTTCAGCTGTAAAATGAGAAAGTTTGTGACCCGGCAGCCATGTTGAGATCAGTTGAAGAAATACCAAGCACCGCCCACCAGCCGGAGCACAGCCAATAGGAACGCGCTCTCTTTCTGAAATGACCTGTGATTGGTCAAAGTCTCCCGTCACGAGCTAGATGTTCTAAAGCCTGAAAACAGAGCCATGAGGAGGTGCAGAAGTCTAGTTATCTCTCAGAACACTTGAATTACAATATGCTGAAAGGTTATTATGGAATTTTTGCCCAATGATGCCAAAAACATTCTGCCTACTGAAGCTTTAATGGCTACTGTCACTGTTAACAAGTAATTTCTGATTCTTACATTCCCTTTAATATAATTAATAATATTTTGTAATTTCACAATGACTTGGAACTAGTTCAAATGCAGTTTGAAAGGCTTTCTCACTCAGGTGTGACTACCTGTCCACACTATATTTTGTAAATAAATTAATTACTAATTTTTCCACTTTTCTCTTCTCGGAAAACAAGACATTGTGCTTTTTACTATTAAAAAAACACCGTGTTCAGGTGTTGGTAAAGGTACAGATGTTAACGTGGGTCAAATTAGCGCCGAGTATCGTACATAGTCGACAGTGAGCTCCTGCTCCGCCTGCAGCAGGAGGACGCTCTGGTCGATGGCCCTGACAGAGCACATGGAGCCTGGATGAGCCTGGAGGCTGAGCGTGGTCTTCTCTGCTGGAAGCTCCTGGAGAGAGGAGAACTTCAGAGACACCTGAGCAGGAGACACCAAGAGGGAGTGTCATTAGTTTGAGAGCCGATTAGAAGAGGTCAGGTCACGAGTACAGCCTTTAAATAATCTATAATGCATATTATATTGGATATCAATATTGCTTTGAAGATAAAACGCCGATAAAATGCCCAAATGGGTGATTCAGGTGTTACCTTGTTATTGAGGCAGAGCTGGATGGGGACGTTCTGGCTATCGGCCACAGCCTCTCCACTGGGCATCACAGTGTAAACTATCACTTGGGCAAATGGCGCCAGGTCTGTAACCTGACGGAGCGATACGGACAACTCTCCTTTGTTGACTGAGGCATGAAAGACAGAGAGACAAGGACATGCGACATATGACCGTATGAATCAAAATAAATAATACTAATAATATAATTGCTAATTTTGCTCATATTAAATCAGATATTAGTATTTTGCTTAAACAATGATCTTTGCTGCACATGGGCAAATAATAATCTGCTAGGTTAACCTGAAGCTAATGTAGCTACGTATATGTTTGCCTGAAGACGACCCAGTGGGCCACTCCGGGGTCTGAAAAGTGAAGCCAATGCGGAAGTGTCTTAAACTTGCATTCTTTCTAATAGCCAGCAGGGGGCGACTCCTCTGGTTGCAAAAAGAAGTCTGATTGTATAGAAGTCATCCTTTAGGATTGCTGTCTTAGTTTACGTAACATATGTTCGTACCATTTCCTGTTTTAACAGCCACCGGGACACGACCGTGCTGCACAATTCCACCTCTGGACAGGACCTAGAAAGAAACATAACACAGGCAGATAAATTGAATGTGTGTTTTTCCACAAAGAATTGAGTGAGTATAAACGCAAAGAGGCTGTAAAGGCGGACAAGTCGGCGTGATGATGTTTTGTAGTCTCATTTAGCAACTTGCTAGGAACCGCCTTTTTTAAGACATGTAAAAGCTTCAAAATTCACGAGTGGGGAATTTAATGACGTTTTTGATATTGTAGAAAAAAACATTAAAATCTCTTAACCTCTTTTACCAAACGGACCCGGTACCTGAGCTGTGTGTTAAAACACTGCCTTTAAAAACTTCATAAAATGCTGTTGTGGTCTTTAATTCCGAATTGTGTAAAAGTGTATTTCGTCCAAAGCAGTGTTTGTTTGCCAATGATTTCAATATTTTAGTAACAAAATCAACGCACAAGAAATTGTAATTTTACTTTATAATATTTTTGACCGTTTTTATATAATGTACATACTTGACTTTGGATTCTTTTCGTTATCTTATTTACATTGTTAATTAGCTTATTTATTATCATTATCTAAGTTTTACATGATCATATTTCATTACTATAATAAAACTACTCAATTTGGAGTTGAAATTATACAATTTAGTTGTTTTTTTATTGATTATATACTGTGCACAATGGTAGAATGTGATGATGCACAGGGTAAAAGTCATGGCCAAAGGCTCCATTGTGTGCACATAGCCTCCTGTAGTGGATATCAGGAGTATTTTATAGCCAGATTCCCTTTCAAGAGGTAGAAAACCCATTTGGCACACTTTAGGTATCCAAGTGGCCAAATGGAGAGTCCGCCTGGTCCTATCCTTACTAAAACCTTTGTAGAATCTATGTGCTTTCTGTTATTTATATCTGCTTTGGTACAGTTGTAGTCAAGGAGTGGCTGAATGAATTCAGTGGCATCATTGCTATAATGGTGTTATCCACGGTCTAATCTAGAAAACACTTTAGGCAAGGATAAAAATGTAAATTTTTCCATTGGTTCATCACAATTTACTCCCAATGTTACTTTCTCTGAGGTCTTACCTATCCATAGAGACCAAGATCATGCATATACACTAGTAGTATTAGTAGTACTAGTAGTTGTGGAGTTATTCTTGATTTACTTTGGGTATGTCTGTCTTGGCGAACCAGACCTTCTAGCACCCTAGAGCTTAAGAGGTTAAGCTTGTGTTAACCACAGACCTTATTTCAGGCATCCAACTAAAAACTCATTCAACGGAAACCACTGACTTCCGGATGAGTGAACCGGAAGTGCTAAAATGCTAATTCATTCCCGGGTTTTAGGACTCCTGCACCACTCCATAACCCATCGCATGAGTCTTACCAGGTAAAAGAAGTCAATGACTTCCTGTCCCTTCTTTAGCTCCTCCCCTTGGATGATGTACTGAGCACGCAGAGTCGCGTCTTTGTCGCAGGAGATCTTCCCGTTCACCTGCATGAGTTTCAAAAAACTGCTGCTCTTTGAGTAAAATGCTGCGACGTGGTGGTGGGCCGACCTGTACTCTGGTCTGCGCAGATCGCGCACATATGGCTCATTCTCCGACGTCTTTTTAGACTTCGCCTGTTGACACAACAACCACAAGTCACACATTTTATCTCAGAAGCCTTCATTCATCAACCTCTAATTATTATCTAACCGACATTAAACCAATTCTCAAAAATAGATTCATTTAACAAGAATTTAGGTCTGTGTTGTTCACCTCCAACATGATCGATATGGTGGAAAGTTTCTTTAATTAGATATGGATAATGTATAATTGATAAATACTGATGTGGTTATTTAATAGGAAGCTCTTGAACTGAATCGATTCTTGTGAAAAACAAAGAGTCTCTCTGACAAGCAGGAACTAACCTGTAGCGTCACAGAGTCCTTCCAGAGGGCGGTGTCAAAGAAAACGAAGCCATGCCTTTCATGTCTGTAGTGAGCATGAAGTTTTGAGTGTCGCTGGCTGTTAGATACACTGGCTCATTGGCAACAGCTTTGTCGTCTGGACCGACCATTTTGACCTGCAAACAAGGCAGAAAGCAGAAGCTAACCCACGGCAGACTTTCAAGATGAGAGACTAAAAATTCATCGTTCATTCAGCATACTAAGGATTTTGCCACTCTCCAGCATTTCACTAAAAAATTTAACTTTGCAGTGCTGGTCATTGAAGGCTTAAGGCTAAAGGGTTTATTCCCTCTGGGAGCATGAATGAGTCCAGAAACGCTGTTCAGACTCAGACTCGAACAGAAACTACACGGAAGCACCAAAACCGTAAAGTTCTATGTAGTGAAGCCCGTCTTGCAAAACAGTGTTAACTCTTCCTGCTTCAGCCCCCCCGAATGCGGTCAGAAGACACAGGGGAGATCGTAGCTTTGGTCTCCATGGCCGGAGTCTCTGCTGTACTCTGCTCCTTTGCATGCCTGCTTGCCTTCACTCACACAACGCGCTCGTTCTCACTCACGCTCTCGCTCCGCCCCTCACGTGCATGCGCGCACACTACATACTGCAGAAGAGTTAGTTTAGCTCTGAGAATATCTAGTGAATGTACAGTGGACGTTTGTGCAGAAAATAAATGCTGCAGCTCCTCCAGACCAACAGAGGTTTACTGTGTCTTGTTTCCTGAAGTGACGAAGCTCCGGAGCGAGATACGTTATCGTCTCCGACCAAATCTGCGGTGTGACCCCTGTTCCATCTGACTGCGGTCAGGAGGCTGAAGCAGGAAAAGCCAACACTAGGCTCAGCATTGATTCATGGAGAGACCTGCGTCTGGTCAGTTAACATTACTGCCAAGCAGCTGAAATATAGAGTGTTATTGTGGTTTTAGCTGACATGTGTCACCTCACTGTTTTGAGCGATGCTCGTTCATGTCTATGTAGAGCAAGCACAAGTGCAAGCAACAGTGCGCTGACTGTCGATGACTTAACAGCCACAGGTGTCGCTGTTTCTGATTCTTACATAGAGTCCCTTTAAAAGGGAGATTTGTCAATTATTTAATACTCTTTTCAACATCCATCCATTATCTGTAACCTTTTATCCTTTTTAAGGTTGCAGGGGAGCTGGAGTTGATTCCAGCTGACATTGGGTGAAGGCGGGTGCACCCTTGACAGGTCGCCAGACTATCACGGGGCTGACGCGTAGAAACAAACAAATTCACGCTCACATTCACACCTACGAGCAATTTAGAGTCAACAATGAACCTAACCTGCATGTCTTTGGACTGTGGGAGGAAGCCGCGCTAACACAGGGAGAACATGCATACTCCACACTGAAGGGCCCCAAGCCGGCTTTTAAACCTGCAACCCTCTTGCTCTGAGGCGACAGTGCTAACCACTGCACCCACCACGTGCAGCCCTACTACGGCTGTGGCTTAGAGGGTAGAGCAGGTCGTCGTCCACCAATGCTGATCCCTAGAGCCTCGCCTTCATCTTTGCGCTGTGCTGACAGCAGGCTATAGCGAAGAGTGGCCATTGATGAGACCGATTACCTTTCCCTCCAACGGGATGCCAGGCTTGTACGAGGCAGGTACGTCCTCAAAGGTGACAGTTCTGATGTTACTGCTGAAGCCGGTCTGCCCACTGCCTTTAAGAATGACCCCTAGATGATAGCAAACATGCAGATCACAGCTCATCAGGAACTTGTGCCGATGACTCAATGAACAGTATCCGGTCAACCTTCCTGTGCATTCAGTCAACCTACCTGTGCCGAACTCCTCCATTTCAGCGTTCACCTCAAAACTGTCTTCGTAATGGTTCTTGGTGAGGGAAAAATCGGTCATGTTCATAGTTTGTGTGGCACAACCGCTTTTATCCGTCTAGAAGATAATAACAAGAGTCAATTTCAAACGAAGAAAATAAATAGAACTCGTGAAAGAAAACTGTGATTACAGCAAGGATTTGATTTGATGTCTGGAGTACTCACCGTCAGTTCATACGTTTTGCACAGGTTCTTTTGTTGGACACTTGAATACCAATGATACCGGCGGGCGGCATTTCTACAACACACTGCCTTGACTGAACCAACAACAGGTTTCCCATAGGTGTATCTGCAGCAAAAAGCACAGGGATACAGAGATGCTTTTTAGAAATTGATCCTGATTTTTGATTTTAGCGTTTCAGGTTAATATCAGCCTATAGACAGCAAGTGCAGTATTCACTGAGAAAGCAACAGCACAATATCCATCATGTCAGATGTGGATGACACTGCCTGGCTAATACTTAAAGTCAAACTGAAATTCAAATGTATCTTTGCTAAGAAATCAGTATATACTGTATATATCCTTGGGGTTTGTTTTGACTTTTGTTCTTGTTTTTTTTACTGACCACAAAAAAGAAATAGAAATTGTATGTATTGCAGCGTTATAGCGCCTCCTACATTAATGCTCTCCAGGGGGCATGAAAGTCTATAGTAGTAATTTGATTGGTGCAACGGAGGTAGTCAATGGAGAGATAGAAATATATTTTTTTAACCCGTTTGAATTGCGCCGTGAATCACACACATGATGTTTGTCAATTTAAAAGATAATTTTGCAAGTCAAGGAAGTCGCAGTTTGTTGTAAAACTGTTGAAGTATCAGACTAGACTGTGAAAATACGTAATTAGAAAGACGACACACCAAAAGTCGTGTAAGTGACGTCTCTCTCTCTCTGAAGCTACGATGCCTGTGTGTTTCCTACTGGGTTGTACTCACAGCAGCAACGGGTCTGACTCGTTCTTTTGCTTCCCGGCTAATAAAGACCAGTAGTTAAACATCATATATGTGTGATTTATGCCGCAATTCAAACGGGATCAAAAAAATATGTCTCTCGCCGTTGACAACCGTTCATATTTTTTCCCAAATAACGTCTCAAGGGGTCCACAGGAAGGGGCGGGACTTCGCCTCTAAATTGCCATCTTCAACATCTGTCCGTCCTGTTTAAGCAGGACACTCACTTTCCACAGATCTTTAGTGTCGCCTCTTGGTCCAGGATGGTAATCACACTGGGTAGGTGAACCTTTACTTCATACTTTGGCAAAACTAAAGCAAAGGAAACAGAATCAAAAATCGTACCGCTAAAAAATGTACATGCAGATCAAACGCATCATTATTTTGTTAAATGGGACTCATTCTTCTATTAAAATTAGCAGGTAACTGCAGCAGACCGTATTCCTTGATGTCAAAGCTGTGGGTTATTTCCTCTCCTTTGTCCGTCGAAGCGGTGATCACGTAGCTTCCTTGCGCTGCCTCAGGAATCATGGGGTGAGAAAGATCAAGGATGCCGCTAACGATGGATTTATCCAACCACTGGGCTATGCGATTTGAATTGGGATCCTACATAAAGACAGAGGCACATTCCTTAAAAATTATTCAGATGGCATACGTTTTTATAGAGTTATAAGTTTGGATAGAAACAACATAATCCTTATGTTGATTGGATGGTATTGATATCACACCGTCTTTTTCTGGTACTACCATCAGGGGTCGCCAAAGTCAAACGTTCTAAAACCCCGCACATAGGAGCTGTTAGTCTCCAAATAACACCAGAAAAATAACATAAAAAAACCCCACATATTGCATTTGTGTGCTGTATGCGCATATAATTATATAATTAGCACACAATGTGCATGTGACCTTTGCTGCAGTCACAGATTGGCATTTATGAGATAATGAACCCAGATTTTCTGTGTGCTATTAATCTTTAAAAATCACAGCAAAACAAAAAATACTTTTCCCAGGTTATCATGTGTGTATGTAATCTTGTCTGAATTGTTCCTGCTATCTCTTGTTGTAAACCAAATTGATGTCAAAATCATGCATATCACGAGTATTTTCAAAATCCCCCTCTTAAAGCCATTTCACACCAAGCACGGATTTTCATCAGAAAAATTTGCACGGATATTTATAAAAAAATATTTTGTGGGTTGTTGTGAATGTCAATTTTAACGGATCTCCACCTGCAGAAATTGGTTTGACCAATGAAATCTTTTGTTCCAACTTGTTCGTCATCATTCTGCTTAATAATTGTGCGTCTGTTTGTTGCACGGAGAGTGTATTTTTGGAACGATGACCGTTTGTTTTTTCAGGGTAATGCAATGGGACATTTTTCGTACTATAACGATGGGCCGTCCCTTTCTCAACACCCAATAATATGCGACAAACACTGCTACCTCGACAACAAAATAATGGACAATTTATGGCTCGACATCGCACAGCACTTGAAAACGTTATATGTTGGTCACGGAATGGGGCTAGCCAAAACAGCTAACGTTAGCATCACGTTTGGGGTCCGATTAATTTACGTGTTGAGTAGTTAACGTTAGCCACTTAGACATTCTCTGTCTGGATATCTTTTTGTTGTGGGAAGTGGACACAGCACTATTTAGGACAGGGGTCAGCAACCTTTACTATCAAATGAGCTACTTTAGGCAAAAAATTCAAATCTGGAGCCGCAAAACATTTGAGCATTGTGATGAAGGTGACACAGCCTATAGTCTAAGTATATAGTATATAAGTCTAATGCAGTGAGGGTCTATGTGCAAATGTACGACGGAGTATTACGGCCACATTGAGGGGAAAAAAATCAGAGATTTTGAGAATAAAGTCGTAATTTACGAGAATAAAGTCATAACTTTACGAGAAAAAAGTCGTAATATAACGAGAATAAAGTCATAAATTTACAAGAAAAAAAATTAAATAACACATAAAATTACTACTTTATAATATTATGACTTTATTATTATAATATTACGACTTTTTTACTCGTAAACCTATGACTTTATTCACGTAATATTATGACTTTATTCTTGAAACCTCAGATTTATTTTTTTTCCTCGATGTGGCCATAATACTCCGTCGTACCATAGACCTACAACAATGATAAATAATAATGTAAACAAAAAAACAGTTATTCTTTACCACTAATTTTTAAAAAACTCCACAGGGAGCCACTGGAGAGGGGGCTGAAGAGCCGTATGTGGCTCCGGAGCCGCAGGTTGCAGACCCCTTATTTAGGAGGAATCTCAGTTGGGCCTCGTTGACGCAAATGGAACACGGCAATGTGGATAATTCCAACCGGACCCGGTGTGCATAGTTGTCAATGCGGAAAATTTTAATGTGGACTCCGCACCGCATTTTCGCATCTCACTGGTGAGAAACAGCTTTTATCTTCCTGTAAAACTGTTAAATGTTTTTCATGACTCATCTTTAAAAATAATAGGGGGTGTACACATACATTTATCCAATGAAACGTTAATTTGGATGACTAGCTAGTTAATCCCTGTCAGCTGTGCATCACACATTCTTCAGAGATCCATGATGACTAACCCGGGCACAGTTTTGAGCGATCCAATCAAATCCCTGAACGATTTGATCGCACCCTGATCGAAAATGATACACGCCCACATATACCGTTTCACTCAGAAATACATTACAGAAGCTAAAGATGCTCCAACAGTCGACTGATTTTAAACAACTAGTCAACAGATGGCAGGAGAGGTGCCAAAAGTCTCTTATACAATAACTTTTATTCAATCTTACCTGGATCGCCACCACTTTGTACTGAAAAAGAAAAAAAAAACATTGTTAAAGTTGATAAGCTGCACATAGAGTCTGCACAATATGCTATTATATTTACATGTGTAAAGCTAGTTCACAGAAAAATCATTATTTTCTCTATTTTTCCGTAGCAAAATGCACATGCGTTTTTTTTTGTTTTTTTTAAATAAACAGAAGAAGAACTGGTTAGTTGGCAATATTCACCACGGCTGAGCAGACAAAGAAAAGCACAACTTACAGAAACTCAAACCTCAATAGGAAATCCAAGGAAAAAAAAAAACACAAACTCATACTTTGTGTGACTTTTATTTCAAGTCAAGATCCCAATGTTTGGGGGGGAAATGTGTATAACATAATGTACAAGACATATAAAATATTTCTATATAATATATCTGAGTGGGCAGTCATAAAAATATTTTAGAATATTTCATATCTTTGATGAATTGCTGGAAGCAGCAGCTACATCGTGTTGGATACGGTCATACAGTGTGGGTAAAAAATATGAGGATTTTATAAATTACTGCTCACTTTCTGAACTCAGCCCTTTCCATTTGAACTCATGTTCCTACATGTTAACCTGTATGATAGTATGGATGCCCTTCCTAACGCCGAATTCACACCAGGCAGAGGCGAAGTGTGGCTCGCAGCAGTAATTGCATTTTTCACATTTTCCAGTCATGTGATGATAAATAATGGGAAAAGTGAAGAAATATTTGAGGTGAAACAGAATATCATAGCAACATTAAGGAGTCATGTGTTAGACTGACCTACCCACCATATACTTCGAAGTCTGCTACTGTATTACTCAACATGAAACCTTCAAGGATGTACACAACCGTCTACCATATAACATCTGAGTTCACACTAATTTGCATATTTACTAGGGCTGTCAATCGATTAAAATAGTTAATCGTGATTACTCGCAAAATAATCGCAAATTTTTTTATCTGTTCAAAATGTACCTTAAAGGGGAGTGGGCAAATATGCTTGCTTTATGCATATGTATGTAAATATTTATTATTGGAAATCAATTAACAACACAAAACAATGACAAATATTGTCCAGAAACCCTCACAGGTACTGATTTAGCATAAAAAACATGCTCAAACATGGCAAACTACAGCCCAACAGGCAACAACAGCTGTCAGTGTGTCAGTGTGCTGACTTGACTATGACTTGCCCCAAACTGCATGTGATTATCATAAAGTGAGCATGTCTGTATTTGAGGTGAATCAACTCCCCAGTACGAACACTCTAATAGCCCTTATTTAAAAAATTACGTTTTTAGAGTAGTAAAATGCACTAATAAATGAATCCAGAGTTATTTCCCTTTCTCCGTTCATGTGAGTGAGACCAGACCGTGATGTTGGGACCCCGTGACCGAGTCATGTGACCGGTCATGACAGTTTTTCCTCGCCAAAATTTAAAGTAAGTTTGGAGCGTTATTTAGCCTCCTTCACAACAACCTAGTATGACGTGGTTGGTACCAATTATTCCTTAGGTTTTCTTGTTCCATAGGATACCAGTATCGTTATTAACGCAATAGCTTTGACAGCCCTAATATTTATATATTTTGGACGAAAAGTATTGAAATTGTGGATAACCTTTAAGAATACATCTGTGTATTTACGGTGAATTCGCACCAGGCAGCGGCGGGATGTGGCTTGCCGCAATAATTGCATTGTTTTGCAGCCGGGGGTGTGTTCATGTGTTTTAAGAAGAGAAGAAAATTATTTTTAACATAGGTCGACATGTCACAGGAGACCCAGGATCTGTTAACTGATTGGCTGTAGATACTCTCTTCCCTTACACGATACGCACTTCGCATTTTCCCAACTTTTTATTTGGCCACACTTCGTCCTAGAATCAAATTAATTTAAAATTAAAAGCCCTATAATGTTTTTTTTCTGTGGACAGAATTCCTTCATTTGATTAACACAAGGCTTTTATTCTGAAATATTTGCAGAACAGTGTTACGCGCTGCTGACATGCCCCGTCTGGCCCGGGCGTAACACATGACTTCTTTATGTTGCCTTTGATTTTTTCTGTTTAACCTCAAATATTACTTCACTTTCCCATTTGTTTATCATCACATGACTGAAAAACAGAAAGTTAAAATGAACAGACATCATAAGGACTCACAAGACAACAAAAATATGTAGTAGTGCAAAGTGACGTGAAGGTGCACAGTTTTGCTCATCCCATTTGGACTTTTGGACATTCAGACAGTTTGTTCTGCCTGTTGCTATTTACGGCTCCACTGATTAGAGCACATCAACCTCGAGTAGGAAAAAATGTGTTCAAATGGAAACGGGTGAGGTCAGAAAGGGATCGATTTCTGACGGAATGCCCCGGCTTTATTGTTTCCTATGAGACCATTTGAAACGTACTGCTTTCTAGCAACCTACCCTCATCATATCATATGTTTCAATTAATTTCACGTTCGCTACACGCAGTTGTGTTTTCAGCCTCTCGACACAAACGGAAAAGGCCTTCAGCCCGTATTGATTCAGATGTTTGGGTCAAATGCAGTGTGTGCCAAATGAACTCTGACAGCATGTTTATCACACTACTCCACACAGCGCTGCACGCCCACGCTGTCTTCAAAATCAACAAACAGCCCTCCTTTCACCTCCCACTCTCCTGAACCAAAATAGACCTCGCTCTTCAGATTCACTGACTGCTTGGTAGAAATCACACCAGATTGCAAAGTTAACTGGTTGGAATTATTACACACATCATACAATATCACATCATTTCATCAGGGAAAAATATAGATAAATATTAAACTCACCACTCGAGCTACGGGGATGAAATTGGCATCCAAAGAGACGATTCGGAACTGGACTTTAAAGAAAAGAAGAAATAAAAAAAGAAATTACCATCAATTTATTCTCTAAATACAACACACAAACAGCAATACATAATCAGTAAGGTAATCAGAAAATAAACTGAATCAAATCAGACTGTACAGCAGGTGGGATGAGGAGGGACATTGAGGAGGGGATTATTTACATGGCACAAAACAAAAAGACGGCACTATTTTTACAGATCATACTGTCTCTAGTCAAAGTTAGATTTAGATCAAGCAATCAAGCAGTCCGCTTACAGTGTTCATTTTGGGTGACAACATATGGAAAAACATTAAAACTATTGTATGTTACACTAACAGTTGAATTTTTGTTTTGTTTTTTACTTTACTCCTTTGATACTTTGCCTTGCGGACCATCTGCTTCCCGGCTGGATATGGATTTACTTCAACTGAATATGTTTACAATTGTTCGTTGTTGGGCTGACGGTGGCCGGATGGAAAATTTTAACATTCTGCCCAACCCTAGTGGAATACCCCATGAAGAAATACAAGTCCTAAATATACCACCGGCATCATATTGAGACGACTCGTCTCATCTTTTTATAGCACATGTACCAAGGTTATATTAAATGTCCCATATCATGCTCATTTTCAGGTTCATACTTGTATTTGGTGTTTCTAATAGAAAATGTTTACATTCTGTAATGTTCAAAAGACACTTTATTTTCCTCGTGCTGTCTGCTTGAATATGCCTGTATTTACCCTCTGTCTGAAACGCTCCGTTTTAGTGCATTACAACGGAATTGCGTTGCTAGGCAACAGTTTGGGTCCATGTTTACTTCCTGTCAGCTGATGTTATTCACATCCACTGCAACAGGAAATAAACTGGGACACATTTAGAATGTTTACGTTTTAAACCGCGTAATGGTCTATATATTGTATATTTGTGACATCACAAATGGACAGAAATCCTAACGGCTTGTTTCAAATGCACAATTTCTGAATCCAGGCTGTGTGTATTTCTCCATATATTGAGCGTTTTGATAGTTTAACAGTATTTATAAAGCACTTAAACCTGTTTTATAATGTAAAAGACATGAAAATCTCACTTTTTTACAATATGGGACTGCTAACTTGAAAATAACATATTGATGAGTCCAAAAATTACATTAAAAGGAATACTTCACCCACAAAAAGATCATTGGTATATCAGTTACTCACCGTGTGTTACCTTGAATTGTTGAAGAACAGGTTTTATTTTTCTCGCATGCCTCCACGGCGAACGGAGAATCCAAAAATTAAGTAAAGTCTTGATGAATTGAAGTAAATGGGGGCCGCGTTTAACAACAGCAAAACTATATCAAAATATCCGTTTAGTTTTTGATATAGTTTTGCTGTTGTTAAAACTGGCCTCAATTTATTTCAATCCGTCATGGATTTACTCCGTTTTAGGCCGTTTTTGGATTCCCCGTTCGCCGTGGAGTCTTGCGAGAAAAAATGTTTCTTCAAGAATTCAAGGAAACACGGGGTGAGTAATTGATATTAATGGTAATTTTGTGGGTGAAGTATTGATTTAAAATTAAGAAGAAAACAAAATACACAGGGTTAAAATTACATTTTTAAAAAGTGCTTTAACTGTGATTTGATGGATTTTTTGCACACAACCTCTACCAAGAACTCTTGAGGAACCACCATTCTTCTGTGTGCTGAATATAGACATAATTCCTAAAGTTGTCAAGTCGTGGCTCAGCATTATGCAGATATTGTAATTTAGTCCAAAATTGTGCAAGTGCAGCTGAATTGAGGAGCGGTGCAGAGGGGGATGATGTGGGCTGTATGAAGAGTACGACTGCAGCAGAGCAAGTCTACCACAGCAGGAAGCTCGAACACTTTAAATATCCTCCCAGTGGACGTGGTCGTAGTTAATACTAACCAGTCTGTCCAGGTTTGTAGATCGGTTTATCAGTCTGGACGATATGGATGAAACCAGGGGGCACGATGAGGACTTTGGTCTTCTTGTTCATCGAGGTGCTCTCACCCTGAATAGTGACATTAATGGTTGCCACAGTTCTGGAGCGCACTGTAGGGACCTGCAATAGCAGAAAACACACATCTGTCAGAGAGGACCGGGGGATATTTGAATCTTCAGGAGGAGAGGAAGGAAGGAAGGGGGGGACTTTTAAATTTAGCTTTGTGCAGAACCACAACTTGTGCCCAGTTGGCAAGCACTTTTCTATATTGTACATTTTTGTCTTTTGCAATGTAACATCTGTCAACTATAACGGTAAACAACAACAGCTTGGAAGCGAATCCATCAGAGTTCTGCTGAAATTGAGCAACAGACCTCTTCCACTACACGAGGTTAATTATGAAATGTCGTCATACTTGTGTAGCATATGTTTTCACTTGCCAATGGAGCTGCTATTATGTAACAGGGACTGGAACCACTTCCAAAATTTGTGAAGGACGTTTTTTTGTGTGTGTTGTGAGACTGAGGAGGGTAGGGGGTGTATTCCAGAGGAATGCAGGTACATAGCTAGGCTTTGGCAGAAAGCAGCCTTTGTTTAGCTGCAGATAGACAAATGCCAGACTGGGCCTGACCCTGCAGCAGGGCCAAACACTGGGGAACCAAGTGAAACTAAGTGCTATTGTCACAGAGCTGATTGGGGTCGGCGGGTCGTTTCCATCAATATGGAGCAAGGCCCGTAAGTTGCATAACAGCGGGCAGCAGTGTGACAGAAACCAGAGCGGTAATTCACAGAGAACCTATTGGCGTTGGCAGCCTCAGTCATGGCGCCGGCTGGATGGTTAGGTAAATAATGATTCCAGTATTTGTGCCATTAGTTTAATGGAGGGCTAGAGGACGAGGAGAGGAAAGTACACTGTGCCCGGAAACCTCGTGAATGCATTCAAAGTTACTGAGTCACTGAAAATGCAGAAGCAAATGCCCAAAGACAAAATATATTTTATTGGCACTAATTGCCAAACTGTGTGTACATATGTTTGGTCACACCTGGAATGTAACGCAGCGGTAAAAGTCCTGGTTTACAGCCTCTTCCAGGATGGACGTTCTGCCTGAGCCCATTTCGAGGGCAACAGTCAGCGAGACGTTTCCCGCGGGGCTGTGGATCTGGGCACACAGGGTCTCCTGTTTCCCTCCTCTCATCTGGGAGCTCACAGTCACTGCAAAAATACTGCAGGTAGAGAGAGGACATTAGTTGGAAAAGGATGCGATGTGCAACAGGTCTGAACAAAACATTAAAAGAACATGCATGCAACAGAAGAAAAAAGCAGCCCAATGGAACATTTTTGATACGCAGAGATGTTTATTTTTCTCTTTCAGCATTACAATAGTCAGTCACTCTTATGCATGTTGTAATTGTTTCTATATCAATTATAGGCTGAGCAGGGGAAATTAATTAGCTGTTATTGGCGTCACCTGTTAAATTTAATTAATTCATGAGGTTGGAGACCTGTTTAAGAATTTTGACATTGAAGCAGCTGTAATCAATACTCTGGTCTGTCTAAGTTAGCGCAAATTTGCATTTAACTCTACAAATTTCTTTAACGCATTAACGCAACTTTTGTCGCGGGCTCAGTTTTTAAGCTAGAGAGAAGATCATGGTATCATATGCATCCATTGGAACCAACCATGTCATACTAGCTTGTCGCAAAGGAGGTTAAATAACGCTCCAAAGTTACGCTAAATTTTGGCTAGGAAAAACTGGCATGGCCATTTTGAAAGATGTCCCTTTTGTGTTGTTTGATTGATTTCCAATAATAAATATATACACACATTTGTATAAAGCAACATATTCATCCACTCCCATGTTGATAAGAGTATTAAATACTAGACAAATCTCCTGTTAGGTACATTTTGAATAGAAAAAACAAACAAATGTGTGATTAATTTGTGATTAATTGCGATTAACTATGGACAATCATGCAATTAAATATTTTAATCGTTTGACAGCCCTAATATTTTTATAATAATGGGTCATATGGCTACACACATGTGTAATTTGAAAGGTGTCAGAGTGGTAGACAGACACAGTTTGAATCTAGCTGGTGGAACATTTAGCAGCTAAAGAACCAGATATTTGTCTCAGGAGTTGGTGGAGACCAAAACAGAGTTAAAGAGAGTGTGACTACTGGACTTACATTCATCGAGCAACCAGAAATAACTCCAAATAAATGCTAATGTTGCTCCCTGTGTATTGGATATACAGTATAAACAGAAAAATGTATGCTCACATGTTTAATTCTATGTTTACAGTATATGCCATATACATTACATACTGGAATTTTAATTCCTCTTTAAATTTTGACCAATTTGTTGCTGCATTAGATGAGAATAGATTAGATTGTAACCAAGTTGCTGGTGTACAATTTATTATTTTAATAATAAATAACAATTCAGTAAATTTATATATCAGTATTTATTTGTTACATTTTGTTTTACAAAGTTAGGAAAGCAATGTTTAAGTCAAGCCTGATGTTGCCTTGCACATAAAAGAATGATCCCAGTCACTTCCACACAGTGAGGCATACAGCTTAATGAAACACCGGTGTCGGATTGGAACTCGGTATCCGACGATACCCAAAGCCCAGGTATCGATATCAGGAATGAATAAGTCGGATCAGTGCATCCCTAGTATTTATACACCTTCCCATGAGACCGGGCTGGGATATCATATAAAGAACCTTTACTGATGATTTCTGAATAAAGGACTTTTACTTGTAATGGAGTATTTTTACATTGTGGTATTGGTACTTTTACTTAAGTAAAAGATCTGAGTATTTCTTCTACCACTAGGGATTGTTTTCCTCCGGTCTGTGAAATGTTGCAGATGCCGTTAAGAGCACCGGAGGACACCGGAGGACACAGAGGTTCATGATTCTTTTCAGGTTACCTGTTTCATGTCCTACTGTCCCAATATAGCATCCGTTTTATAAAAATAACTTTTAAAAAAAAATCATATTTACTCCAATCTCGCCTACTTCAGCTTTAACATCCCTATCTACCTTTGAAAAAGACGTGCAAATCAGTATTTGAAAAGTGGTGTTATTTAACCTACATGGACAGACACCGTAAACAACCACTGAACTGCTGAATATGCTGTGTTGGAGGCTGGTTGGCTTACAGGGCCTGCTGCTGCCGCCAGTGAGAAATAAAGGACACATTTAATTGAGTTTTGGGTGGTGGGGGAGGTGGTACTGAGAATATTGATGCCCGTTTAGCCAGAGCGGAAGTTGCATGATGATGAAAAGTTATTTGGCTCTGATACAAAACTATGAGAGGCATTCAAGCCAAGATGGCCACAGTGTGGATAACACACACAGAGCTGCAAAAAACAAAGGTCAGAACAGAATCAATACAATCAATACAGGAATTGTGAAACTATGAACCAAGATCTTGTTTTTTTGGTTGTTTTTTAAAAAAAAAGCATGACATGGAGTTGGCCTTATAGTCTAAAAACAGCATTATGAAGACATATGACAGATTATTCTCCCTTTAAACTGATGATTGGTCACCACTTTTAAATGATTTAGTAGTTTAACCAAATAAGATGTTCTCAATAATTTCAGCAGATATGAGCAGCTCAATAATCAAATGGTGGTAGCAGATGGAAGGATTGTGCACGCACGCCCACACACTTATTCAAACACACACACACACACTTGTGGATCTGCCTCTCTACAGGTTGCATAACAGTGTCCTGAGGCCAACCATTGGACTTTCAGCCTCACCAGTGGGGGGGCAGTGCTGGATTTTGGTCCTTAGTGATAACAAACATACAACACGACATCAAATTAGGCTTTTTGCAATAACTTAATCACGTGCAGCTGCCTCTCCAGCAAACATTGGCGCGTGCATTTGGCGTCTAACTAGCGTGACGCACAAAACAAACTTTTTACGCACAAAAAAAAAAACGACGTGCGACCACGAAGTTTGTTGAAGAAAAACGCGTTTGTTTTACTTACTTGTCACTGAGTTTGACCGATGTCACGGTTAGCAGGAGCGCTGATGCGATGACGACACCAAACATTTGGAGGACAGGTGCCATCATGTCTGCAGAGCGCGAGAGAGTCGGTGCGCAACAGCGAGCAGCAGCAGCGGGACTCGAACTCGCGCGGACCAGAGGGCGTGCTTCCAGCCTGTTCCCCCAACTGCGGGCCGGAGGAGTCAGAGAGAGAGGCGGCGGAGGACAGGGGGATGTGCAGGACAAGTTGCTCATAGGGAGGGCGGTGGTTTGCTGTTTATAACATCCCCAAAACCTCCACCACCACCACCTCCTCCTCCCTCTGGAGTCACTCCCCTCCAAATCCGTTGGACCTTCGCAGCCTCCTCCCTATTCCCCAAAGAGTTTTACTTCCCAAAAGTTGAATCACTGTTTGGCTGGCTGCTGCCAACACTGCACTCCTCCAGTTTCTGAGGAATTTGAGAAAAGTCCACAACCCAGTGAGTGAGTAAGGGGGTGAAAAAGAGTGGGTGGTTGGTTGGGAAAGTGCAAGAGCCTATACAGACATGATGACCATGCAGTTTCAACAATGTTGAGCAACACACAGACTGTTTATTGAGTATTGATGAGAGATATACCACTTCTTCTAAGATAGAAGATGTCTGTTGTGGGGCCCTGAGTGGCTCCACAGAGCCCCCCCCCCCCCCCCCCTGCATTCCTCCACTATGCAAAATCTATATTGACTTTCATAATCATACATGTCACAGTCCAGACTTTGTCCATGCACAATGCAAACACCTCTAGTACTAAATCAGCTAAAAAAAAAGCAATCTGGGGCTTAGTTTGACCAAATATGGGTATGTAGGCCCACTTAAAGGGACTGTTTGTAAGAATCAGAAATGCTTGTTAACAGCGACACCTGTGGCCGTTAAGTCAACGAAAGTCAGCATCGGGCTTGCGCTTGTTCTCACTCTAAATAGACATGAACGAGCATCG
Source organism: Sebastes umbrosus (assembly GCF_015220745.1). Lineage (NCBI taxonomy): Eukaryota > Metazoa > Chordata > Actinopteri > Perciformes > Sebastidae > Sebastes > Sebastes umbrosus. Next base: position 8,168,342 of record NC_051275.1, read on the forward strand.
CTCAAAACAGTGAGGCGACACACGTCAGCTAAAACCACAATATCACTCTATATTTCACCTGCTTGGCAGTAATGTTAGCTGACCAGACGAAGGTCTCTCCATGAATCACTGCTGATCCTAGTGTTGGCTTTTCCTGCTTCAGCCTCCCGACCGCGGTCGGAGGGTGACACCGGCACCCGGTCGGAGACGATAACGTTTCTCGCTGCGGAGCCCCGTCACTTCACAAGACACGGGAAACCTCTGTTGGTCTGGAGGAGCTGCAGCAGTTATTTCTGCACAAACGTCCACTGTACATTCACTAGATATTCTCAGAGCTAAACTAACTCTTCTGCAGTGTGTAGTGAGCGCGCATGCATGTGAGGTGGAGCGAGCTGAGTGAAGGCAGGCAGGCAGAGGAGCAGAGTACAGCAGAGACTCCGGTCCTGGAGACCAAAGCTATGGTCTCCCCCGTGTCCTCCGACCACGGCAAACACTGTTTTGCAAGACGGGCTTCACTAGATATAACTTTGGTGCTTCCGTGTAGTTTGTGTTGGAGTCTTGTCTGAACAGCGTAGCCACACACGAGTGCACATGGGACACCGACCCAGATTGATTTATACGTGTAAGAAGTTACAAACAGTCGCTTTAAAGCTGCAGTGGGTAGTAATGGAGCAAATATGATTTAAAAAAAAATATTTTTATAAAACGGTCACTATATCCTGACAATAGTGCATGAGACAGGTAATCTGAAAAAAAATATATCATGTGACTCTGTGTCCTCCATCTGCCGTCCAGCTGCCGCCTATAAGAGCCGGCTATCAATAAATTGCAAACTCCGATCAAACCAAGGATGTATAAAGAGAACTGGATAAACTTTTTTTAAATTTGCTCCATTTCTACCCACTGCAGCTATAAACACACAGCGAGCTGAGTAATCTGACAATTGTGTGTCAAGGACAACTCAGATGAGGCCCATCACCCTCTGAGAAACAGGAGAGGGTAAACATGAGGGGAATTTCTTGCAAGGATATTAAAAATCTTCTCTCTGACTGACCTGCCACACTCCCTCTGTTCATTCCCCAGCGACGGCAAGAGTAAGCATACAGATCAGTAGAGATATTCATTTCCACAACAAGGACATGGCGTGGTCTGACTTCTTCAGAAACCTGCAACAGATAGGGGCAAGTGCTGAAAGTGTATTGTGTTGAGTTTTTCCATTCATTTCAGGGTTTGCCTCTATCCTGGAGGTGACACGGTGACAGTCTCTCCTCCAGCTCCTCTTTTATCTTCTTTTATCTTTTGTCTCCTCCTGCTTTTGATCTTTCCTCTTGAAAAAATCAATCAAAGATATGACTGAATGGAACAGGAATTATAACAATGTACAGTAGCTATTGCAGTCTTTGGTTCTACTGACTGCGTGCAGCACTATTCTTCTACTGGAATCAGATTTACCCACAGCGCTGCACTTGTTTGTCTGAGAGGTTCTGTCTCAGTAATGGCAGAGGTTAAGAAACATTCTTCAGGGCAAATAAAGTGCATGAAATTTTAATCTGGGGTCTGGGTGCAAGGTAGTACTCAAGAGTCAAGATTACCACTTTATATGTCCACTGGGGAGATTATCCGGGACATAATGGAGCATAACGAAGAAGACGAGTGCTTAGGCCTCTGTAGCAGCAATTCAGAGTAATCAAGTCGGCCATTAACAGCAGTTTATGAGCTAATCGTATGACTTCAATGGTGGCTTTAGGGCAGTCCAAATACCATTGGCAATAGCTTCTATACGTTCATGGGTAATTGTTCAAATACGCCTGTTTTAACATCTATTCTGTCATTTTCTTTCTTTCTTTCCTTCCTATCTTCTCCCTGTTCCCCCTCAAAGATCTGAAAGCACAACAATCCACAAAACTGGAGATTCAAGGTCTCTTTACACACTGAGACTAAAGTCTAATCTTCTGTGTTTACTTTGTCCACTTGAGTACATTACATTACTCCTACGTGTTTACTCTTAGTTTGAAATTGCAGCATTTTTCTTGTAATTGAGTATTTTCCCACTTGGTCCACCAGTTTTCAGTTCTTCAACTTTTCACCACTGATCCCACAGAGTTTCAGATCTCAGGTTGTTGCTCACATTTATCAAGTAGCCTACAGGTGTGGGTTCAGGTTAAACCTGCAGTAGGCAAACATTCCATAATTACCTCTCAGCATATTGTAATTCAAGTGTTCTGAGAGAAAACTAGACTTCTGCACTTCCTCATGGCTCTGTTTTCAGGCTTTAGAAAATCTAGCTCATGATGGGAGACTTTGGCCAATCACAGGTCATTTCAGAGAGAGAGCATTCCTATGGAGCGTTGCTTTTGGCTGTGCTCCGGCTGGTGGGCGGTGCTTGGTATTTCTTCAACTGGTCTCAACATGGCTGCCGGGTCACAAACTTTCAGCTAAACAGTACACTACAAGATGTTTCTGAAAACATTTGAGGAAAGAAATAGGCATTACAGTAACAGAATATTGATTCATATTTGATACATAGGGAGCTACTGGAAACCATCAAAGTGTTTGAAACTTACTCGGACAATAAAGCTACTCATTTAGATTCAGATCTGAATGCATCAAGGTTGCATGGCCAGATTAACATGTTATGTCAGGGGGGTCAATAGGTGCCTCAACTGACTGGGGCCCCTATTGGCCCCCTCTAGAGCCTGTGCACTGTATAGCCTGGGTTTCCACCAACAGTTCCCAGGACTTTTACTCCCTGGAACTACTTTCGTAGGAACTAAAAGGTTCCTTCCACCGCGGTCTAAAGACCTGCGAATATGAAGCAAATTAATCCGCTGACGTATGAAAAAGCAACATGACGTGGGACGAGGGGCTGCTGATGGTCACAGCAGTAAATACACTCTGCAGCCTGCAGTTCAGTGTGTCCGCCTCTTTCATCTAAAAAAAAAAAAAAACATTGAAAAAAATAAAGGTTAGGTTTAGTCTCACAGCGACGATATTTACTGCTGCATATATTTACTGATGCACGTTGGATGTAATGAATGAAATGCAGAGTAGGACAATTAAACTAAAAGGGTCTACCTCCACAGTAAATCATCTGTTGAGTCTTTGATGGTTATTTATTTGTGCTTTAGAATGTAACCGCCGCGAAACAGTGAGGAAATAACTTTTCTTTCTCTCGTTCACAGCACCGCCACGCTGTCTCTCTTTCTCTTTTTTATCTCTTTTTTATCTCCTTCTATTTTCTTTAAGAGTCGGGAGGCCAACAGCAGAGCCTAACTTTACTTTCGTAAAGTAAAATTAGGCTTCCTAAAATGGTTCTAAATCAAAACTAGAGTACTTCCTTGTTTTATGAAAGAAGCGGAACACGAGTTAAAGCAGCAGTGCTGTGTGTGTGTGTGTTTGTTTCACCAATCAGCGATAGTCATCCTGCAAACTCCACCCCGAAAGTTCTGGTGCTTTCAGAAAGTACTACCCCCCCGCGCAGGGCCTTTCTGGGGGGTATAAAGGCCCCACAAAATGTCCCTAGAACTTAATTTAGACCCTGGTCCCTGCGATCCAAACGCAATGAGTTCCTCAAAAGATTATTAGTTCCGGGGGAAAGTTCCTGCGGTGGAAACGGGGCTTACAGTATGTACCCTCATGTGGCAGCTTTATTATATGCCCAGACCAACCAGTCCATGGATGTTTTAAGAGAACTGCATACTGCGTTTGAGGCGTGTGTGTGTGTGTGTGCGTGTGTGTGTTCACAGCAGCAGGCAGGAGAGGGCAGCAGACATTCGGGCTGAGAGCCGACTGTTTGTTTCATGTCTCTCATCTCCAATCCAGGGAGGGGCTTATTAAATCCGGCTCCCCATCTCTGGCTGATGAATTCTTTATTAATACAATATGTTCACCCCTGTGCTCCTACAAAGATAGCACATAAAAGTTCAATTAACTGGGGCTTGATGATCTCAATGAGATGATCTTTTACAGCTAAAAGCTCCCTCTACACGGTCCACTGGAGCCTTTCCAGAGCGATAGTACACACGGAAAAACAGTGAAGGAACATCCACCAGCGAATAACAAAGGGAAGTCAGGCGCTGCATGGGGATTTAGATGTTCAAAGGAGCAGCTTACGCCTCTGGGCCATGCAGGGCCCTCTTGAGTCGGAGAATGAAATCTGTTGTTTAACAAGCCTTTATTGGAATCCACACTTCTACCAAAATGTTGAAGATCAGGGACAAACAGAAGCGCACGGCGGCGCTACATGAGCCGGCGATGAGCACAATCCCAGAGAATTTTTGTCAGTGAGGACATATCAGACTGTATGATTCCCATATTGGTATAACAAAATCCACGGGGTTGTGTGTGTTTGCGCAAGTGTGTGTACAGAGCTTGAGCAGGGATATGTTGAGCTTCAGGTGGTGGATATAGCAGAGAGCTGGCTTTCTTTGGTTCCCTCAGTTCTTTTTGGCTGTGCAGTTTCTAGAGGTTTATTAAGCACCGCATTGGTTTGTTTCAAGAGTCCCATGGGTGCTGCAGAGACCCGGACACAGCCTTTTAGCTTTAGAATGCTTTGTGTGACTTATGTTCCCCCTGTGATACTCTTACATTTTTTTATCTCCATTTCGTTACATCCAACATAATCCAGGTAGTTTTTGAAGACTTATTTGTTTTAATTTTAAATTGTAGCCAATTTTCTGATAAATTAATTGTTTGTGACCACTTTACTCACTGCAGAATCATTTTCATCTTACTGTGTCAACTAAGTTTTTTTTAACTAAGTACTGTATCATTTCTTACCATAATTAATTCCTAACAAGAGTCAACAGTCACGCTACTCTGTGAGGCTGCACAGGGGGGCTTTGAAGTAAATGCTAACATCGTCGTTTTGAAGCCTCGAGACTGGCATTTTGGATATCGCCATCTTGTTTTTTTGCAACCAGAAGTGATACGAGAAGGTGAAGCTAAGTACAACCAAACGCTGAGCAAGATATTTTTAGGGGCTGATCACACAGAGATGCGTCACTATAGGCCCGACCGCTTCAAACCTTTTTAACTAAGTACTGTATCATTTCTTACCAGGCTGCACAGACGGGCTTTGATTACATGCTCAAAGTGACAATGCTAACATGTTGATGTTTATAGCAGCTAATATTAACCGCAACGTAGTCATCCTGACATCAACCATTGGTTTGTGGACTGCTGGTTTGTGGACTGCTGGTTTGTGGACTGCTGGTTTATGGACTGCTGTTTTGAAGCCTCGAGACTGGCATTTTGGCTGTGGCCATCTTGTTTTTTGCAACCAGAAGTGATACGAGAGGGTGGAGCTAAGTACAACCGAACGCTGAACAAGACATTTTTAGGGGCTGATCACACACAAAGGTCAGCTTCAAACTTTTTTAACTAGGTACTGTATCGTTTCTTACCTTAATTAATTCCTAACAAGAGTCAACAGCCATGCTAGCGGCTCTGTGAGGCTGCACAGACGGGCTTTGAGGTATTGCTAACATCAGCATGCTAACATGCTCAAAGTGACAATACTAGCATGCTGATGTTTAGCAGCTGATATTTACCATGCTCACCAAGCAACGGTGCTTTAAGCTAAATGCTAGCGTCAGCATGCTAACATGTTCACAATGAAAATGCTAACATGCAGATGCTAAGTAGGTATGATGTTTACCATGTTCACCATTTCATAATCAGCACTAAACACAAAGTAGCCTACAGCCAAGGCTGATGGGAATGTTATTAGTTTTGCAGGTATTTGGTCATGAAACCAAAGTATTGGACAAATGAATACTTTGACCTGATGATGGTGCTGGATGAAAGGTTAGGGGATCCCTTAAGTTATTACAATCCGTGCTGTTGGGGACATAAATGTCTGAAGCAAATGTGACCATCCAGAAGTTGTAAAGATATTTCACCACAAATGTCAGGTCAATCACTTTGGTCATCAAAGAGATGAGTCATCCTCTGGGTAACATGAATGTCTTCTGTAAAACTTCATGGCAATCTATCCAATAGTTGAGACATTTTTGTCTGAAATTGACCGACCAACAGACAGACAGACCGACATTGCCATCCCTAAAGCCACACTGCTTGTTTGGCTAAAAAACCTTATTTTTTTAAAACTACTTTGAAAAAATCTGCAATGTAATGAATAGAAATCAACTTGTGTCATTCCTAGAAATGAGTGTATCATGAAATAAGAATGAGTAAGACCTGTCTTACTCATGATGAACAGATGAACAAGATGAACACGTTTTTTTTTTTCATCATTCACCTTCAGCTATATTAGAAACCAGTTGAAATAATCTTACAGCTCCAGCTGAGTTTGTGTTTTAAGAAAATAATGCTTATACATTACATTTCCCAGAATGCCTTTTGACAGCTTGCAAAAAAGGTGTGTAAAATGCAGAGTTAGAGGTTGATGTAAGCAATAACAAAATATTGACATTCAATGCAGAAGTATTACAATGTTTTTCATAAAGAAAAAACACTGTAACAATTCATGTTGCAATTGTTGTTTATTGTTGCAACTGCTTGTTCCCGATTGGTCGGTTTGTCTGGGATGATGACATCAGCATCCATGGTGAAAGCCCAGTGGAGCTGCTGATGTATAGAAACACCACAACACAACTACTCGCATCTGCTCATTTTTTACCCCCAGCAGGCAACTGTCATATCTCGTTGTTCAATATGAAGCTATCATCAATCAGCAGCTACTTAGCTTAGCTTACCATAAATACAGGAAATAGGGGGGAACAGCTAACCTGGTTCTGTTCAAGATGATACAAAATCTGCCTACCAACACCTTTAAAGCTCACTAAGTAACCTATTTTATCTTCTTTGTTTAATACGTACAAAAACTGAAGAGTATAACAAGTTGTAGTTTTACAGGGGGGGTCATTTCTTACCTTTTCTACAGTAGATCATGACCGATAGCAGTGGCTTCATGAGTCCTCTCTTTTTTAACTTTTGGAATGAGCCAGGCTGTTTCCAGTCTTTATGCTAACTTTTGACTTTTAATTTTCTCTACGAACATGATCAGATGCAAAACAATCTTCATTGCACCGCTGTTTAAAAACTTTCTATAGGCCTACCTTATGGTTGCAGCATAGACTGTATATAAGAAGTGGACATAGTCACTGTGACGTCAACCATTAGTTTATGGAATGCCGTTTTGAAGCCTCAAGACCGGCATTTTGGCCGTTCTTGTTTTTTTACAACTAGAGAAAGGGTACCTACTCTGTAGCTCTCCTAACTAGCTAGCTAGCTAGCCACATCTACTGGCATCAAAATAAGAGGAAGAAAACAGTAAAGTAGTAAAGCCTGCCTCTTGCTTGGTTCGATTGGCTGCCTGGGACAAGTGTGACATTGACGAGCGGTGCGACTCCGTGCCTCGTGCCGAAAAGTTGAGAATGCTTTGACTTATATGCGCGTCTAAAAAAAACGTGACTGGTGGTGCAAGAAAAGACTGGACGCCAGCAGCACCGTACCATAGGAAAACAATGGTTTTGTGAGCGACACGTTTCGAGCAAATTTGGCACGAACGTCCACTTGGACTCAAGGATGAACTGATTAGATTTTGGTTGTCAAAGGTCAAGGTTACTGTGACCTTACGTCCGTCCCATTTGCATGAAAGCGTTATCTCAAGAGCGAATGTCTTCAAATTTAGCAGTTTTAATGAAAATATACTAACCTTTTCACTTATTTGTTGGTTTACATCCCTCACCTTAATCCAATTCAATACCAAATCACAACATGGCTTTTTCTTTGGTGTGTTCCTCAAGGTCTTGGTGTCTTAATGTGGTATTTTGGAGGGATTATTGATCATTTTTATCAATTCTCAAGTGGTAAAACATGGTTAAATTTAGCTCCAAATCTGTGTAACAGATGGTAAATTGCTGCAACAATTTATGAGCCATAATAGAGCATGGGAATGGCCATCATAAATTTCTATCATAATGTTCTAAACCCTTATACACAATCACAATTTATTGTAGTTAATTCATTAATTAATTCATGTTTATTTTTGATTTATGACTAGAACAATTTGACACACAGCGTTGAGCTGCATCTCAAATTAATCTCCAGGCTCCCAGCTTTCAGATGATGTACACCACTTCTATGTGACATCTACTGCTGACCTGCTATCTCCCCCCCTAAATACTCCCCTGTACTCCCCTAAAAATATATAAAAACAGGCTTATTGTGGCTCTCAGAGGGGCATGAATAAAGTATTCTGATTTGACTTGAATTGAAACGCACGCTCCATCTGAGCCCGTTGGTGGAATGAGTCTCCTTCTGGTTCACCTCAGATTCACTTACGCACCACCAACAAACGTCCATCTGTGCTTCCGTCTCACCTGCGTTCAGCTGAAAAACAACCCAACCCCCTCCAGCTTCCCGTTACTCCCTCCTGCTCACGTCTCGTGGCTGTGGCTCCTCAGCTACCACAGGGCTCCTGGTGGAGGTGCTGAGGGAGCAGGGAGAACATTGTTTAAACTACAGTAAAACACAGCTCCCTTCAGCTCCCAGATCAAAGGCAGAGGATTACCAACAGCCTGCTGTAATGAGACCACAATGACTTGAAATCGCTGGGACGGGCTTGGTACACTCTCCCCCAACCACAACATCGTTACGAGAGACTGCGGTGGAACACCCTGAGAAAGACAACAGTAATCTAGTAATGTGGGTTTCTCTGGATGTAAACTCATCTGCTCTGCTGTGTGATCCTGCTAGAAAACTCAAGTACACTTTTAGAATGTGAGCTTTAATAAATATAATGATAGAATCAGTATTCCTGCAATGAAAGAAATAATGTAATTTAACAGTTTTCCCCCTCAGTCCATTGACACTGGTGGACGGCCTGTCTCAGTCAATAAACCTCCTCACCTGTCCACATACGTGTGTCTAACTTAATACACAACATAAGACTCTGTGTGTGTGTGTGTGTGTGTGTGTGTGTTTATGTTCCTATCATCCATTCAAGTTTGTGTCAGCAGGTTTTGACCGTTTTATTTTGAAGGTCAGTTCAGATTTTTTTTCCTTCTTTTTAACAGTGTGTTTTTGGCATTTTGCTTTTATTTTGATAGTGGCAGTAGAGAGAGAGAGAGAAAGAGAGAGAGAGAGAGAGAAGGGTACGACATGCAACAGTACTGATAATTATTAAATTTGATGCTTTAAAAAGCTTTCCCTCCACTCTCAGTAAAGTGCTCATTTCTATGGAATTTAATTAAAATTTTCCCTTAAAATGTGTTCTGTTCAACAGTGTACGAGGAACTCCTGCTCCCCCCCATTAAATACAATTTTTATCCTCATCCGAATTCATCCAAATTGTGACTATAAATATAAATAAAATTGATTTGACTTGCTTGTAACCCCCTAATACAAAGCAGTGTCTACATGCAACCGCTCGTCACAGAGTGCACATCTTTGAGTTGTGAGCAGCTGAATAGAAAATATTTTTTCCACCCTATTAGACTGTTTTATTTTGGCACTTCTTTGAGGCCTGAAGAGATAAAACGATGCAATCCTTCACAAGACAAAGCAAAGATTCTGGAAAAGAAGTAAAACATTTATGTATATATACATATACAGTATATGTACATGCAGCCGCATTTATTTGTCTTATTTCCTCCCCTCAGTATTCATCTCACGACCCCTTGTGGGAGGGACCTTTAGGTTGGGGACCAGTAAACTGACAGTGAATTAACAGTATAGTATATGTTGAATAATATTGCTGCTGTGGTCAGGGCTCCTTCTCTCCACTCACGTTGCCTGAATATTTTAATTTATTTGTTGGCGTTGAATAAAGTGTGTTTCACTTTCAGTTGCTCTAAATCTCAGCGTGAAGCTGTTATTAATAACATTATTTTACTGCAGTTACAAAAAAAAGAGAGAAATAAACACATTAGTTTGCTTTTTGAATAAATGTCACATTTTGATCATTTATTTAAAAAAACAATGACCTTCAATGATCTGTGAAATAAGTCCAACTCATCTTTATTCATGTTGCTTTTTGTAATTTGTATTTAGCAAACACAACGTAAAGGCCTAATGTTAAAGTTTTACACTCATGACCCCTTGTGTGGGTCCAGACCCTTAGGTTGGGGACCAATATTAACAGTATAGTATACAGTATGTTGAATAATATTGCTGCTGTGGTCAGGCTGTGTGTCCTTTCTCTCGTCGTTTTGTTTGAATATTTAAATTTATTGCCGTTGAGTGAAGAGTGTTTCACTTTCAGTTGCTCTAAATCTCAATGTGAAACTGTTTAAGAATAACACTATTTTACTGCAGATGTCACATTTTGATCAGCTATTTAATGTGTTAAAGGTAGCACATTTGTTTCCAGTCTTTAAATCTTCAAAATCTGTGAAATAAGTCAAAACAATAAAACAGATCTCATAATGAGACCCACTATAGTAATCATCACTTCATCATCCTAAAGAGATTCATGGCCAAATTAATGGGTTAATTAACTCATCTTTATTCATGATCCTTATTTTAATTACATCAGACCCTTTGTAAACAAATATGTGAATTTACAGTGTATTTAACGTTGTGTTTTGTCTGAGAACAAAGCAGTTAACAGTGACTGATAAACTCACAATGATCAGGGATGAAAGCAGATGCGTGTGTGTCGTGGGGATCGGATTCAATTGTCTACATTTGATATTCTTCCTTGCTCCCTGTGCGCCGGCATTATCATCACCATCTCAGGGTCTAACATGTTCATTTAGCTTCATGTTTAAAGCAAATTAATTCATTTGCATTTGTGCCGTGTGTGTGTGTGTGTTTGGGCTGTTGTGTGTGTGAGTGTGAACCAGCCGCTCTGCAGTATTGTTGTATGAATGCTGTAATTATGGCTGGTTTTTGACGTTCCCCTCGGTGCCCGGCTCCCTTTTCGCGGAGATGAGAGGAGAAAGTGACACGCTCCCTCTCATGTTCTCCTCAGGGAACACTTATCAAAACAATACGCCAGCCATCATTCAAACACAGCCACACTGCATACTTTGCCACTTTGAAGTCTCCCCCATCCTCTTGTTTTTTTAATCCCCCCCTCGCCTTTTTCTCTCAATGTAATCCCACTGTAACTGCAGGGATTCTTCACAATTCACACCATTTTGCTCATACAAATACACCACTTCATCAACAAATAACAATATGTTGAGACCAACTATTGAATGGGAGGCTAAATCTAAACGGGTTCAAGTGCTGGCACTGCCATGCGTCTCTGCGTCTGCGTTGCCAATCCCTGTAAAAAGTTAATGTAAGCGGGATTCACAGGGAGCTGCCGGTGATGAAATTATGGTGTAACTGATACCAACGTGCCATAGTAGAGGAGTGCATGGCCGCCTTCGTCTTTGAAGGAGGCTCTTCCCATCCCACGATGCACTGCTGGAGAGGGCTCCTGTATGGTTGTACAGTACAAACGGACAGATGGAGGGCAATACTGCACAAAAAGCAGGCAATCGTTTTTGCCGCAATACAGAAAAAGCCTGCAAGTTAAGGAATTCATCCACTATTGCACACAACACTGAAATCTGTGGACTCTACTGTAAATATACAGTATACAGTACGGGAGGTTCACATCAAATAGAATATGTTATTTTTATGCCAAGGTCACTGAGATATTACTAACTATTCAGATGCTAATATTTATATTTTATTTCATCAAATGTTTTTAACATGTAGGCAATTATAATTGAAATATGAACGAGTTAATAATTTTAAATGAGTGTTTTTTATTTCCCCGTGTACTCTTAAATCTTAAATTTGCTGTTAGGAAGACATTGGAATGTGTGAATAAAATGTGCTATTGATATAACTGATCCTAATAATTTGATGATTTGTTAGAGGTTATAAAAGAGATGAAGTGTAACATTCTTGCACGGGCATTGCACGTAGCACCACAACTTTTTCCTGATCCCCGCGACCTAGGATGATTACAAATTCATGCGCGACTAAAGAGGTGCATCATGCATAATAAAAAACTGCACCGTCTGCAAAAATAGCAAGGCGAACACTGTAAACAATGGGGGCATAAAGAGCTCTGAGGGGGAGGCCGTAAAAAAAAACCCACGGCTACAGGGATGCCAAAAAACATGTTTTTCGAGAGAGGGGTGAGCCAGTGTTGCCTATTACTATAGCAACAAGAAGACCTGGCTGCTTCAATCAGCTTTTGGTTCGTCGGGGAGGCAGAGGATAGGCAGAGGAGCCCCAGCCAGGGAGCCATGCAGAGTCGTACTGGTTTTACTAATGAGGGCCAGCCTGTCCGACTGCCACACATCCTGCAGCACCTGTCACACTACAGCCTGCAGAGGTCAGGGACGAGGAACACAAACAGTGACAGCCTGCATGGGGAAAGAGACATTAAAGGTTAACGTTGGTATTTTTCAACCCGGACCCTGTTTCCCCATGTTTCTGTGTCTAAAGCTGGGCATACACTGTACCATTTCAGCCCGTTTCTGGCCCGAGTTTTAGAGTCAAACCAAAATTTCAGCTTCGTCGGGCGCTGTTTGCCGTACAGTGTACAGTTGGATTAACTCCTCCTGACCGGCCTTCAGGCGGTTGGATTAATTTAATTTACATGTCAGAAATTTTGGTCGGCCGTCCACAGGCTCTTGCACAGTTGAAGCAGAGCAACGAGCCGATTCTCCAACGTCAGTGCCTTTTTTCTAACAGTAATTTTTTTTTTATGCAATCAGAACAGTGGAATCTGCATTTGTATTTATCACAGTCCCTGTAACATCCAACATCATAGCACTACTTTGAGAGGGCACATACTGTACATTGAGAAGGTGCATATATTTGCAAATGAAATAAAGTACTGACTGAGTTAATCTTTGCATGTAAACTATTCATTAAAAATCAATTCAGTGTTTTTGAGAATTGATACAGTATCACAAAACATAATATTGCGATATTCTATATTTTTGATAGGACAGGATGGCACAGATGATCAACGCATCATGTTTCTGTCTTGTTAGCATTGTGTCCAGTACAGACCACTGCTAGCAAACAAACTCTACCTGCCTCGGAGCTTTCAAACCAATCTTTATTGACAACTGTCAACAGCCAGAACGGCTCGCAGGAGCTGACGGGACCATGTTTTTTTTTTTTCTATTTTACACATACAGTGTGAGCACTCAGGTCATGGCTGACAATCAGAATGTACAGTGTACAACATTTTCAAAGCTTAAGAGACTAATGGGGATAACAATTTCTGAAATTGGTCCAGTATTGAGGGAGAACGCTGTAACCAGCAGCAGTGAAGCAAGCTGCGAGGGCAAGTGAGCAGCGTCAATGTAACGTTACGTCCACTAAAAGTGCTTGTTTTTGCCACTGACAGGCTCAGATTGGTTTTAAAGGTGTCTGATAACATTATGGAAAGGACCCTACAGAGAAATAAAACCTTTTTCTTACCTTTCGCTTGATCCGGTGTGTTTGTTATTGCGTCCAAGTCACGCTCAAGGAGAAGTCTCGTTGTGAAATCTGAATATCCCTACAGGTTATACTCTGGCTCAAATAAATACGGGCCGCCATCAAATTCAAAGATCTCATCCACATCGTCGGAATCATCTAAATATCCAGCCGTGACATTGGAAATCTTTAGATAACAGTAAGATACGCTTTCTGTACTACAACACAACAAACACTCGCGTTTCCACCATGGATGTATTCCACTATTCCACCGTTGTCTTCTGGCAAACACGTCAGCTCGCCAGATTTCAGAACGAGACTTCTCCTCGAGCGAGACTCTTTCCATAATGTTGTCAGACACTTATAATAACAATCAGAGCCTGTAATGGCAAAAACAAGCACCTTAAATGGACATAAATGACGGTGCCAGCTTGCCCCAATAGGATTACATTGCAGCCCGTGAGCAGCTGCCGCCTACAGCGCTCTCCCTCAATACTGGACCAGTTTAACTGACACTATTAGTCAGTTGGACACAAAAACATGGGAATATAGGGTCCAGGTTGAAAAATACCAAAGTTATCCTTTAAATATGTGTGATAACAGAAAAGCTGTTGTGGTATAACGCACATTCGTTCTTACATTACAGAGGGATTATCAGACACATTAACACATTTCATTTTTGTTTAAATTGCTGTCACCAGAGAGCAGCCGTTTCATTGCCGCTGTCTGTAAACTGGACCTGATGGTCTGTCTGTTTTACTGTATTTGGCATCAAAATCTGTCCTCCAGCAACTGGAAGAGACAACCGGCTATATATTAAAACGAACAAAAAAACATCTACGTCGTGTCGTGTAATTAACTTACATGTCTTTACATTTTTTACGCTTGCACTTGTGGCAGATGTACTGTTTTTCTACGGTTCATTAAACCTCATGATTAAATGAAGGTGGTGTTCTGAGGAGCCTGTTAAATGATAATGATGTTGTTGTGAGAGAGAGAGATTTATATAACGGCATCAGAGTGTGAAGTGGCAGGTGAAACGGTGTACGGTGAAGCACATTCTGTGTGTATGTGACAGACTAACACACACAACATTATGGGGAACACTTTACATTAACCCCACTAGTTATCATATATATACGTTATGTATAAACATTTCATATTTTGTAGTTGTAAGTATATATAAGGACATTTTTAAGAGTACAGTATTTGTCGATGTTATAGGTGTGTTTTAGTATATTGTCATCCATTATTTGTTAATACAGCAGCCTCCCCTTATGGGCGTCCACAGTAGGAGTTGTAGTTGTTGACAAATACATCAATAAACATGAATGATGCAAAGTTTATTCTCTGTACCCCTGCGTGAATTATAACATCTGCCCAGGGACTGCTGATGAAATGTAGGGTAGCTATCTAACTCTGGAACACTCAGTGACTGAATAAATAAATAAATGAATATAATATATCCAACTTTAAAGATCATTGCAGTGAGGTGGACAATTTACAAACTCTATATTATTATAAGCCAAAATATCTATTTACACATTTCAGTGTAAATGAAAAACATTTTTTTTTTAAATCATTGAATGTGTGTGAATATAAAATGTATATATATATATAAAATATTTAATCGCGATTAATCGCATGATTGTCCATAATTATTGAGATTAATCGCAAATCAATAGCACATTTTTTCTGTTCAAAATGTATCTTAAAGGGAGATTTGCAAATGTATGTACATATTTATTACTGTAAATCAAGTAACAACACAAAACAATGACAGATATTGTCCAGAAACCCTCACAGGTACTGCATTTAGCATAAAAAAATATGCTCAAATCATAACATGGCAAACTGCAGCCCAACAGGCAACAACAGCTGTCAGTGTGTCAGTGTGCTGACTTGACTATGACTTGCCCCAAACTGCATGTGATTATCATAAAGTGGGCATGTCTGTAAAGGGGTGACTCGTGGGTACCCATAGAACCCATTTTCATTCACATATCTTGAGGTCAGAGGTCAAGGGACCCCTTTGAAAATGGCCATAAATAATCACCAAAATTTAGCGTAAGTTTGGAGCGTTATTTAACCTCCTTCACAACAATGGATTACCTTATGAAATAATGTGGGTTTGAATAATTCTGAGTCTGACACTTGAATCAGCAGCATATATTGTGAACGGTTGTGGCAGCTTTATCACAAACGAGCTCAGATGTTGTTCCATTTCAGCTGTAACAGGTGGCGCGGGTGACTTTCTTTATCTTTGAGTGTCAAAGAGTGTATATAACCTCTCTAAATGTTTGAACTCTTATTACTTCTAATGCCATTTTCATTTTGAAATACAGCATTTCAAATGTGTGTGTGTGTGTGTGTGTGTGTGTGTGTGTGTGTGTGTGTGTGCGGGGTGGGGGGGCTGTCTGCCTCCTGTCTGTGTGGAGTTTGAGTATTCTCTCTGTGTTCGGTCTCTTCTCCATTTCTACGCTCCACAAAAAACATGAAAGTTATACAGTAAAAAGGTAAAAATATGCTCCTCAATCGTTCGGATGGGTCAGTGCAGAGGGGGAATTTAACCTATGGGGACTAATAAAGTATATCCTAAATTTAAAGACTAATATATATCTGATGAAGGAACACATTGTGTTAGTCATTACCTCATAACAAAACAGCAATCAGCTTGTTTTCTCCTCGGCTCAACTATCATTATAGTTATAGTTTCACTATACAGGCAAAAACATTGTTTTTCATGCGCTTGAGATTTTGAGCTGTTTTGCTTACAGTACATAACATGTCTTCTTTAAGTCTAGTGGAAAGAAAACATCCACATTTAGGTGTTTATTTTACTGCACGTTGTCTATTTGTTTCAGAAGTTTGCATAAGATAATGCCTCATTTGCCTATTAAAACAACATTTCAGAAAACTCAGTAAAGAGAAAGTCAGTAATCAACTGGGGAGGTTTCATGGTGATATCTATTAGTTACATTTATTTTATCATATTTTTGAGCCTATTCACCCTGTGTCTTGCAAAATGTATGGAATTTTACAATCCGTATCTTTAAAGGCTGTTTTTTCTCTCAGACTCTGAGCCAGAAATCTCCACTTCAGTAGCACTTACCTACACCAAACTTTCCAGTTTCATTCCTATCTATATTCTGAAGATTTTTTACAGAGGCGTTTGTTCATATATAATTCATACCGTAATTTATAGAACATTTTATTCCTTAAAACATGACGAAAATGGGCGTTTTATGTCTGTTGACAGTATTTTCCGACTTATGGAGTGATAAAAAGAGATATCCAAAATTCCTTCAGTAGAAACCTTTGACTCTAATATGTCAACAAAATGAAACAATCATTTTGAACCTGCTTCATCTAATGTTCACATTTCTGTTCTGGACACGTATTCAAATTTGCACATATTTGATATTTAAACATAACATTTCAGAAAACTTGTCTTAATGTCAGTAATCAACTGCAGAAGTTTCATGGTGATATCTATTATTTCAATTTTCTACCCTGTTCACGTTATATTGCTCCCCTTGAAAAATCTGGATTCCACCTTAACAATAACTGGGTGTTTCTGCAACTATGGGCAATTTAAAGTTCCGGCAATGAAAACATTTTCAGTGCAATGCTTGATAAACAGTGTTATTACCCATCTTGACATTAAAAAATCATTGCTAAATAATGTGATTTAATAAACTTTATGAAGCATTTTATGGGTCCAAACACCACTTTTCTTCATGTCCCACAACTGTGGTCGTTGAAATATGTAAAATTGAATTGTTTCATATACATATTACTTTACACTACATTCAAATGATTTTCTTTTGTTTACAAATCATTTATGTCATTATTTTTTCATCTAAATGCGCCTGTCACAAGCTTCTGAGTCCTTACCGCGACACTGAACAAATGCCATAATAAAAGTTTTATTCAAATCTAGTTTCTATGGAAACAGAAATTAACAGGTGATTACATGGATGACAGGTTGGGCCGCCCACATAGGTGACCCTCAAGATCATCTTTTCTTCTGAAGTCTTTATTGTGTGTCCTCACCATACAGTTTAGTGATTGAGTATTTTGAACTACATTTAAAAAATAACTTAATATCACTGTTGAATTCATGTATATTAGATTTTAAGAGTCATAGCTAACGTTAGACATTAGAATTGCAATATCTGTCATAAAGCACAACATATTTTATATATTTTTTTGTGTATGAAGACTGACATCTATGGTTACTGTCCAAATTTCTCAGGGTGTAGAGAAAATATTTTTTTATATCAGTATTTACAATGATACACAAAGCTTGATGAAAATTAATTAAAAAACACTATAGACATTAAAAAAGCAAAATGTATAAAATTAACATTATTTTATTGTTACGGTAAGGACATTTAATAAGAACAAGTGATGAAAACCATAAAAAAAATAAGATTAAAATCTTAACCACCATATGACATGTTGTATACCTGTTTATATGTATGTATTACATACTCTGATGGTTAAAATATAAATTCATAGATTTTATTTATTTGGGAGATTCAAAAGTGACCGTGGTTGCAGAAACATCCAACTAACTTCTATGACCTGTGTATGTATGTCTGAAATATTGATAATCATCACAAAGTGCACTAACATAAAGTGGTAAACTTTATTACACACATACAAAAGTTTGATGAAGGGACTTTAGCTTGCAAAGTATTTCAAGATTCAAGAGTTTTATTTGCCATTTGCACCAAAGTACATTGGAATTCCGAACAGTTTACACCGAGTCAGCTTTAAGAAAAGAAAAAAGGTAGAAAAGACACAAGGTAATTACAGTACAAAATAAGTAGCACATTCAACTCAACACAATACATGAATAAATTATTGACATATAAAACGCCCTCAGTGTAGACAATAAATAAACTACCCTCTGCATAGGAACAATACCCCCAGAATACAAATATACAGTATATATGCTCCATGACCATGTTAAAAGAACTTGTAACTCTCAAAAATATTAAAAAAAAAGAAATAATTAATATATTTCAGACAATTACACAGTGGAAGGCAGCATATTGCACAGCACTACAGTCCATTCAGTTCAGGTGTAGCCTACTGTGTGTCAATAATGGTATGGAGGTGTAAGTAAATGTTTTAGTTCACACTGAGAATATTTCTGGAGTCAATTCAACAGACAGCAAGTAGCACAAACTGATGGAAGTGGTGCTAAAAGAGGAGATCATACAGAAAAGTATACAAATCTGTGGTTGTAATTGATTTTAAGTGTCTGTTTATGTGGTTTTATGCTCCCAGCTGGAGGTCATGGTTTCCTCCCAGCACACATCACTGGTTGTAACTCACAGTGAACCAGTCCCAGGTCGCTGCTGATGTGTAATGATTAGCAATCAGTGGAAGACCGATGGCAGGCCAATAGGAATAAGAAAAAGTTCCCCCAGATAAACCAATGGTGTGGCCACATTGTTACAGCGCTCAGCGAATCCCCTGCGGATCTGATGCAACAGGGCTGCAACTAAAGTTACACCTTCGAACTGCAACATCGTGTCCTTCCGCCGCGGCGCTACGGAAACTAGTGCCGGCTCAAACCGTCTGCTGAATGATATCCCTCAACTCTCCACGATGTTTCTGTTTTAGAAGTGTGTTTAGGTGTTTTTAATCTTTTTTTAAAATTGTTTTTAATATGACTGGAGTGTTAGGTAAGGCTGATGTCCATGTTTTTCGGTCAAGGACTTTTTTTTTTTTTTTTCCAGCAGGGCACTACTCATGTATTAGTTTCAATAACTAAATTATGTATTTAATATATTTTCTGGCATTCTAAACAAAGTAGATATGTACTTTTAAATGTATGTAATTTATTATATATTTTTTATATAATTTTATATAATTTATTTTCCAGCAGGGCACTACTCATTTATTAATTTCAATAACTACATTATTTTTTAATATTTTCTGGTATCTAAACAAAGTAGAAATATACTTTTAAATGTCTGTACTTTATTATATATTTTTGATATAATTTGATATAATCTTTTTCCAGCAGGGCACTACTCATGTATTAATTTCAATAACAAAATTATTTTTTTATATTTTCTGGCATCTATGTACTTTTAAATATATGGCATTTATTATATATGTTATTATTCCCATACATAAAATAAAATAGAAAAAAAGAATAAATTCAGGTTAGATGTATAAAATCATAATAAATACTAATAACACAATAAAAGTGTTTACAATAAATGGAATAAAACAGGAGAGTGTGTGCTTTGCTGCTGGTCTCTGGGTAGTAATGGGAAAGTCCCCCAGGTTCATGACGTAACGGCCGGGGTGAACTCTGTAAAAGCTGCGGATTGATCTCGTCCTGCTGTGATCCGGTCCGGGCATTAGGAGTTGCAGAAGTAGCGGATTTAAAAACTTTCTGTCTGCAAGTCTGTTGGTGGAAATAGCGCCAGATGAAGAGTCCCTGACTATCTAAAGGGGGAAAATATGGCTTTTTAAACCTGAAACTGTCCTCTTCTGTTACCGTAAAGATCCGCGTGCTTTGCTCCTGCAGCGCACTACAAGACTATTCAGAAACTATGGGGTAAGTCCAGCTGCTCTCTGGCTTTCTAGAGGAACAGACAGAGAAAGTTCAGATAATTATGTTTATTATTAACAAACCAGTTTTAAACACTGTTTAAACTATTATGACACAGAATGCTCAATTCAGCTGTTAATTTACCTTATTTATAGGACTATTTTAGCCATTATTACTATTTTAAAGTGTCCATGTCCAAAGTTATGTGACATGGTGTAATAAAGGTGAATTTATTTAATTTAACTGCTTCTTCATATACTTTTGAGTGCAACTTACATTCTGGAAAATAACTTTCTAAATTGTATTTGTATGTTTAAATGTGTAATTATGTTATTGAAGTAATGTAAAAGTCTTTTTATACATTTTATTTATTATTTTCCCATGTTTTATTGTTTCTGTCATGTTATTGCTTGATAATAACATTGTTGTGACATAAATCAACCCATTGCATGAGGTTACAGGTGAATAGAAAAGTGACTTTAAACTTTTAAAATACATTTATTTTGTGTTTTTCTTTTTCAGATATTCATTATAATTATTGATTTCATATTTTGGGTCATTATTAAGTGCTTTAGAGGATGAAATAGGGTAATTTAAAGGCTAAATAAAGAAATGTCACAATTGTTTATTTTCTTAATTTTTTTTTTTTTTTTTCTCCGAACAACAGGTCTTCAGGTGTTTCCACAATTCTTTCATCCACCCAGTGCACGGTTTGTGCTTTTGAACAATTTAATCGAAGCAGACGACACAATGGCGGCATCGATCCTTCGCAGGAAAATTCCTCCCATTTCCACAGGCGAGCTCGGCGCTCCCCCTCTCCGACAGGCTAGCCGCAGCCAATCACGGCCAAGGACGGGGGCGGAGCCAGCGGAGAGGCAGCACTTAATTGGTGAGTTTTGCCAAGACGCTTTTTTATTTTTCCACATCCCGAGGTCGGAGCCGCAGTGCAGCACGGGGCTAATGTCGTACAGTGAGTACAGCTAAGTGGATATTTATCGAATGCAGACGATGCTGTTCAATCATTTTCAGATGATCGGTTAGTTGTTCACTTGGATTTTTTGGATGTATTGCTTTTATTTAAGCTTAATTTTTTTTTTTTTTTACATTTATCCTCTCCACCTTGCGTGATTTAAGATTTTTTTCCTGAATTTGTAATTTTTCATTTCAGTTATTCTACACAAACTGCTGAATGAAAAAAATGGATTGCTTTACTGATTATATGATTTACTTTTGATTTTTCATAGGTGATGGTCACTCAGATTGGATGACGGAAAAAGTTGATTTGTCTTCGTTTGTGTCGACGACCGAATCTTCTCCCAGCTCATCCCTTCCACCCTCGCCGTTAGAACATGATGTCAAGGTGCCCTCGGATCTGGAGGTCATGACCTCTCTACTGCAGGAGGAGCTGGCTCAGCTGGAGGACTACTTCCGCTCCGAGTCCACATCCACAACAAACAAGTTGGAGAAATCCTCAAAATGTGACAAGGGTGCTCAAGCCATGGGCTCCCAGTCTTATTATCAGTTACCCTATGGCTCGTATGGGACCAGCCAATCAGAAACCAGCCCTGTGGTTGTTACCTTGGCAACAGGGGAACTGGACCTGGCCAGCTTCTGTGGCGGTCCCATCGGCAGAACCAAAATCGCGCGACCAGCGCCGTACAACTACCATCACCGCTACCACCACAACAATGGGCGAAGAATCATCAGCGAGGCAGTGAAAGTCGGGGAGGAAGTTGGACTTGATACGTGGGGCTCGAGGGGAAGTTACTCAGGAAGCACGGAGTTGTCTGTGAACCACTACTCCACGCTGAAGACGGTGAGCAAGAACAGCTTCGGGAGCGTCAAGAAGGTGAGAGAATGTGCTTTATCGTTGAAGGAAGAGGAGAGTTATTGTTTTTCAGAAGGAATGTTTTGCAGCGAAGAGATTGCGCGAGGTTTTTGTCTGGGCGGCTCGTACGACGGCCACCACAAGCGAGATGGACAGTTAATGCACAATGTGAAGGTTAATGTAAGTTACGACAGCACGGGGCTCGAGGTCTTGCACTGCAGTAAAGATGGAGGACTTTCTGGAAGTATTCCCCAAGAGACAATGGTGCCCGGCGACGGCTACTTCCACCAGTCCATGGCCAACACAGAGCCTTACCATAGCTTTATAGGTGACCTAGATCAGCCGTCACAAGCACAGGCTGTAGAGCCCCAACATGGCCACTACCTCTATCCAGAATGCCTTGCAGACCAAAGCTACGAATGTCTGTCCAGAGGGGAGGACGAGGGGACGCTGATGGGCGCCCCCATCCACCGCCAGAGGCTAAAGGATGAGCCCTGCAACGCCAAACCGCCTCTCGTGATGGGCGCCGTTCCTATGGAAGGCGGCACCGGAGAGAGGAAGCAGAAGAAGAGAGACCAGAACAAAACTGCTGCTCACAGGTAAACAACTAAGTTACTATATTTTTATATTTTCTCTTCTTACTCTCTTTTTTAAAAAGCATGCCTCCTAAACATCTGAAAATGAGTCTTAGTTAAAAGTGTTTTTTTTTTATTTTGCAGTGGATCATTACTGATTATATTCATGTTTTTTTAAGCGTATCAATTAATTGATGATATCTGAATACTTGTTGTTTCGCTTTGCAACTCTAACATGACAAGAGTGTTACATAAAACCAGCTTCCCCACTTGCTTTAAATGTCCTGCAGAGTGTAGGAGGGAAATGGAAAGTCCCTCACTGCCTGCCAAATTCAGCCCCACCTAACCATTTCTATAAGTCTGGTTCGTCTGTGTCATTCACATCTGTGCAAACAGGGACATAACGTAGAAAAATAATGTCAGTCGGTTTAGAAAAAAAGAAGAAACTGATCGGCCGTGTGAAATAAACAGCACGTCATGTTATCTCAGGGGAGGGGTGTCTGAGCTGTGTGAGTAATCCACCCGATGTAGCTCAAAGGTCACTGCTCACTTGACACATTAATAAAGATGCAAGGCAGCAAAAAAAAAAGAAACCCTGTAAAAAAAACCAACCAAACACGGTCCCTTGTGTTGCAGGTACAGGCTGCGTAAGAGGGCGGAGCTGGACTCTCTGGAGGAGGAGCTGCACGGCCTCGAGGGGCAGAACCGGGAGCTTCGTGACAAGGCGGAGTCGGTGGAGCGAGAGATCCAGTACGTCAAAGATTTACTGATCGAGGTCTACAAGGCGCGCAGTCAGCGGCTCAAACAGGATGGCAGTGCCTAAAAAGAAAAAAAGAAAAACGCCCACGCTGACCTCACCTCCAAAAAAAACTCCCAACCAGCACCAAGAGAAGAATCAAAAGTCAAGAGCACCAACTGGTTTTTGTCTCACGGGAATGAAATGGTAGTTGCATGATTTTGGTAGTTCTTTTCTAAAAAAAAAAAAAAAATACACAAGAAGGATGGCCGAACAAAAACACACCTTTCCTATAAAAAAAAAAAAAGGAAAAGGAGAAGTTTCCAAATGGGTGACTAAAACTATAACAAGCCTTAGTGAGGTGGCTCCTAGAGGAGATTGCTGAACTTGTCCGTGACCACTGTGATCCGAACTGCACTCGCAGCCTTTGTGACGACCGAGTCTGCGCTCGCGATGATTGATCGTTTACAAAATGCTCTCTGAATTTAGTAGTTAGTGATGGAATTTGCTTGTGTTTTTTTTTTTTGTGGCAGCATCGAGGCAGATCCATGCTAAATATATATTTTATTTCATATTTTATTTTTTACTTAATAATGTTCATTTATCTTTTTTTTGCTTTATAAACTGAATAAAGGGATTGCTGGAAGAAAAAAAAAAAGTGTGTAACATGCTCTACAAATATTCATCACCAGAGACATTTAGGACATGTGTATTGCTAAAAATTGTTGAGTATTTACACTTCTTTTACCCCACTGAAATACCCAATGCATGTTTGATTTTGGAAAAAAGCATGTTGCGAGTGTTATTTGAAGGCAATATTCTGTTAACTGCATGGCTTCAAGATCTCCACCGCGTCAATCCAACTGAGTTGACTTTATTCTTCTCATCAGCTGGCGACTTTCCCCTGAGTTCCCCTCCACTGCCGGTGTGATTTCACGCTCAGGTTTTTGTTTTTTCCACTCTTGAGAAACACAGAAACATTCACTGGCTTTTTTTTTGTTTTTCCTTTCTCTTCTCTCTCGGCTGTATTTTTGCGAACAAACAATCACCTGTTGACGCAACAATAAATCGTTGTTGGGTAACGGTACGACTTCATGGGAATTTTGTTTTTTCAATTGATCAATTTGATGTATCTGAAATTCAGGTCCTTTTTATTAATAATATTAATAATAATATTGATAATAATAATAATAATAATAATCAATGTCAATGTCAGGAAATTATACATCAGGTAAAATTACAGCCAAATAAAACCAGTTATGTAGTATCATTGATCTCTGCCTTTTGGACTGTTTTTCACTGCATGCATTCATTCTGCAGCCATTTAAAAACGCCTTGCAGCGAAAAATGTCATGAACTGCACCCAGAACAGCAAACACACACAGAGAATGAGAAGAAGAGGGTGGGGATGAAGAAGAGATTTAGAGAAGAGATTCAGAAGAAAAGCCACTCTGCCCCTCCCCATCTATTCGCTGCCCTGCCCCTTAACTGCCGGTTCCAGCCCTCTTTTTTTGGCTGCAATGCAGTCAAGTTATTTCCCAGGATTCACCACTGGACGGCAGCACAACAAGGCGGCGGGCTTTTTGATTGACACCTGGGGTTCGTTCTGCAACAAAACAACCTGTTTATCACTTAAAGATTTAGGAGATTGAGTCAGCTTTGTCCAAACAGTCAGACAATGAGGGAGATATGATTGGATAAATACTAATAAGCACTTTCATGTTATGTTTTGCCCCCTAATATATCAGTACTTTGTTCCTGAGCTCCCTCGGGGCCTGAGCGGAGCGATATCAAGCTCCGGCAGTAAACAGAAAACATAAAGTTGCCTATCTCATCTCCCAGCTCGCGGAGGGTGCGTGCGCCTGTGTTTCAGTGTGTGTGTGTGTGTGTGTGTGAAATCTCTTGGTATCTCTCCTAGCAGTCGTAGGCCTTTCAAGTGCATGAGGCAATATCACACAATACTTGCAGGAGGAGGAGGAGGAGAGAGATGCAAGTGAACTATCAGAATAAAAAAGTAGTGGATTGACAGAGAACGCTGTTAAATCTATTGATTCGGTCTCCTTTACTGTGTGTTTGTTTGTTTGATACAGATGCAATGTAAAAAAAAACGTTACGAGTGTAATGCCCAGAGAAGATTTATAATCACATTTTGCAGTGTGTTCTTCACTTATAACATATTAACTTATTAAAACATTTTTAAATGAGATGAGATGATAGTCCATCCATTCCTTTATTGCTTGAGTTTGCCATGTTATGATGATCTGAGCATATTTTTTTACGCTAAATGCAGTACCTGTGAGGGTTTCTGGACAATATTTTTCATTGTTTAGTGTTGTTAATTGATTTCCTGTAATAAATATATACATACATTTGCATAAAACAAGCATATTTGCCCACTGCCATGTTGATAAGAGTATTAAATACTCGAAAAATTTTCCCTTTAAGGTACATTTTGAACAGATTAAAAAATGAAAAATAATATTTGAATTGATTGACAGCCTTAATATGAATATAATACGAAATGTTCCCAAATGGGCTAAATAGTCAAAAAACAGTGGAACACTAAAAAAAAAAACATTTACATACACATATAGCATATAAATACAAAACAAATCTGAGGTATTTTACCAAATAACCAACATTTCAAATACCATGATATGCTGAGTGAAAATTTATGAATTCAAGTTTTTTTTTTTTTAAAACATAACATCAGTAAATCAATGATATGTACACATTTTGAAAACACTAACAATGAGATATATATATAGTTTTTATGATAATTACACAGATATCAGGAGTAATGTACGGATAAAACCACAAGTAAGGACAAGAGAATATGTATATTTTAATGTAAAATATATCTAAAATAAATATGCAAATGGGAGTACATTGTGAATACGTGAATGGCTCCTTACTGAGAGCCGTGAAAATATGGTGTCTACAGGGAAGAGTGAATCCATTTGTTGTGAGCGCATGTAGAATATTCTAGTAAGATGTACTGTATGGAGGTCTCTCTCACCACCAGGTGTCCCTCTAAGCTTAGAAAACCACTGGAGCCAGGGTTGTTTTTTTTAAAAATGTTACTGTCTACAGTAACCCTGCAACATAACGATATAGTGTATAAAAACCCTAGTCCAGATGTTGTCCATAGCATAGTTTGTCTTCTAATGAGGATCAAATGAAGGGCCTTTTAGATAAGATAATGTTATTAATCCATGCAAGGATATTAAAGTGCCACAGCAGCAAAAAGAAGTACCAGAACATATGCATATAGATAAAAAAATAATAAAGTGGAATACCAGCGTTGGAAGAAGTATTCATATCATTTATGCAAGTAAAAATAGTAATACCACAGTGTAAAAAATACTCCATTAAAAGTAAAAGTCAAAAAACGACCATAAAAGACACAAAATAACGACCAAAAGTGCAGAACAACCTCAAAGAGACACAAAACGACTACAAAGAGACACAAAACAACAACAAAAAGACACAAAATAACTACAAAAAGGGCAAAACAAAGTCAAAGAGACAGAAATTGACCACCAGGACACACAAAACAACTACAAAAAGACACAAAATAACTACAAAAAGGGCAAAACAACCTCAAAGAGACACAAAACTACTCAAAGAATAATGTGCAATGACTATAAAGAGATGTAGAACAACAAAATAGAGACAAAAGCATCACAAAGTCTCTGTTTTGCTCCTAAAACGGTGGGGCCTTTTGCATGTCTGTGCCCAGGGGCCCATTGTCTCATAATCCACCCATGTGAGTGTTTGGGTTATGATATATTAGATATTATGTGTAAGAAGCATTTTACTGTTGTAGCTGGTTTTGATGGAGCTACTGTATCCCTGGGTTGTTTCATCTATAATAACAATAAAATGTATTATAAGATCCTACAGTAAATAGCAGAGCAACTACAGTAGTAAGTAGCAGCTGTCAGATAAATGGATTGGAGTTAAGTGTGTGTGTGTCTCACTATGCAAGACAGTAGTGGAGAAGGTTAACAGTTGAGTAGTGAAGTGAAGTTTCTGCTTTGATTTCAATAGAAGCTGCCCAGTTAATCTCAATGTACATTATAATGTATGTAGTCCCTTTGTTGGGTAAGAGGGGGTGTTTGACTTTAAGTTTGTGTTTCAACACCTAAGGCGACTTCACTTTCCTTAACTTTTGTTTACATGACATGTAATCTTACGACACATTTGTTTGCTAGCTGTGTGTGGACATAAGTGTGCTGTGGAAAGGTTAAAAGAACCTTCTACACCTACAAGAGGCTGATTTAGAGTTACAGTAGTGGTATAGAATATTTTTTAGGAAAAGCATATAGATATATAACTGCCTACGGCCATTTGTCAATACTTTTCAAAGCTTACACGTTTCTCCATCAGTACGCAGATTGTCAGTTAAAGGAACAGTGTGTAGGATGTGACGTTATGTAGTGGTGAGGTCGCAGATTACAACTTCTCCCGTGTGCCAAGCGTGTAGGATTGATACATTGGCCGACGCAAAAACGTGAAAGGCCCTCTCTAGAGCCAGTTGATGTAAGAGTATAGAGTGTATGTGTACGTGGGAAGTGAGTGGTGGAGCAAGAGAGAGAGAGAGCGGCGGCAACAGGAGTGAGTAACGTTAACGACTCCGGACCAAAAAGGAAAAGTTAACAGTTTATTTTTTATCCGTTCTGGGCTACTTTAGAAACATTGTGGAACAACGTCTCATTCCAAGGTAACAAAAACAAAACGATTCTTATTTTCAGGTACACTAAAGAAAACATACCTATTAATATTGTATATTGTCACACGCTGGTCCTTAAACACTTCATAAATATCTCAGAATCTCATACCACTCTCTCATTTTAAACTCATACCATTAAAGCAGGGTTAGGAAGAATGTTTTTTGAGCATCATTGAGCAACAATTCCATAATAACCTTTTAGCATATTGTAATTCAAGTGTCCTGAGAGAAAACTAGACTTCTGCACCTCCTCATGGCTCTGTTTTCAGGCTTTAGAAAATCTAGCCGATGACAGGAGACTTTGGCCAATCACAGGTCTCAAACTAGGCAGCACTGATCTAATATGAATCAATATTATGTTACTGTAATGCCTATTTCTCTCCTCAAATGTCTTCAGAAACATCTTGTAGTGTACTGTTTAGCTGTAAAATGAGAAAGTTTGTGACTCAGCAACACCATGCTTGTGTGTGATTGTCTGCACATTTGCAGCCTTCCAAGGAACTGATGATGTTGTCCTCTGCTCAGAAACACGTTGGCTGTGGAATGATTCACCACAGTAAGGCGTGTTGTGCATCTTGTGGAGCGAACTAAGAAGCTATCAGTTGTGACATGAGATTCTGCTCAGGTTTGGTATGATATATGTTTAACCTCTTAAGCCCTAAGGAGCTGGAAGGTGTCATTCGCCTAGACAGACATACCCAAAATAAATCAAGGATAGCTCCACAACTACCAGGTCTATATGCATGATCTTGGTCTCTATGGATAGGTAAGACCTCAGAGAATTCATCCCCAGTGTCAGTAACATTGTTACTGTTACTATGCATGAGTAAATTGTGATGAACCAAAGAAAAAAAATTACATATTTATCTTTGCCTAAAATGTTTTCTAGATTAGACAGTGGATAACATCATTATAGCAATGATGCCATGCACAGAGATGCCACTGAACTCATTCAGCAACTCCTTGACTAGAACTGTGCCAAAGCAGATATAAATAACATAAAGCACATAGATTCTACAAAGGTTTTAGTAAGGATAGAACTAGGCGGACTCTCCATTTGGCCACTTGGATACCTAAAGTGTGCCAAAATGTGTTTTCTACCTCCTGAAAGGGAATCTGGCTATACAATACTACTGATATCCACTACAGGAGGCTATGTGCACACAATGGAGCCTTTGGCCATGACATTTACCCTGTGCATCATCACATTCTACCATTGTGCACAGTATATAATCAATAAAAACAACTAAATTGTATAATTTTGTAATTCCAAATTGAGTAGTTTTATTATAATAATGAAATATGATCAAGTAAAACTTAGATAATAACAAATAAGATAAATAGCAATGTAAATAAGATAACAAAAAAAAATCCAAAGTAACATATGTACATTCAATATAAAAACGGTCAAAAATATTACAAAGAAAAAATATAATTTATCGTGCGTTGATTTTGTAACTAAAATATTGAAATCATTGCCAAACAAACATTGTTAAGAGAAAATACCCTTGGAGTTGTGTTTTACTAGCATTAAGGCCTCGTCTTTCAGAAACAATACGGAAAAAAGACCACCACAGCATTTGATGAAGTTTTTAAAGGCAGTGTTTTAACACACAGCTCAGCCGAACCCGGTACCGGGTCCGTCGAATAAAAGAGTTTACCAATTCGGTCCCCGGCTTCTCTAGTCCACATGTCCAAGCGTCCCTGAGCAAGATACTGAGCCGCAAATTGCTCCCGAAGGCTGTGACATCAGTGTGTGAATGAGTATTTAGATTAGATCCTGATGGGCAGGTTGGCATCTTGCATGGCAGCCTCTGCCGTCAGTGTATGAATGTGAATGCTGGCATGTAGTGTAAAGTACTTTGAGTGGTCGGAAGACTAAAAAGGCACTATATAAATGCAAATCCATTTACATAACAATAAAGTCACACAAATAAAACCTTCGT
The DNA here is from genome assembly GCF_015220745.1 of Sebastes umbrosus. Classification (NCBI taxonomy): domain Eukaryota; kingdom Metazoa; phylum Chordata; class Actinopteri; order Perciformes; family Sebastidae; genus Sebastes; species Sebastes umbrosus. The sequence continues at coordinate 8,198,134 of NC_051275.1, forward strand.
AAGTACACAAGCACGTTGTGTTCAAAAAATCAAATCGTCTTTCCTTGCCAATGTTGAAATATTTGGTATTCATCCTCAGGGGAGCATGAGAGCGTACAGTAAACTGTCAGGGGGAACGGGGGGAGGGACACAATTATTGCAGACCAGGGGAATCTTAAAGTTAATCCCAAAGGATAACCATAAAAATCGCAAGCGATTCAAAGGGAGAGGGGAAACACAAATGAAAACAGGCCTAAAAAGAAGGCTCCCTACACTCAATATAACTTGAAAAGACTAAAACTAAAACACCGCTGCCAAGCAGCTGACTAGAACATAAATGAAACAAAAGAACCAGAGAAGGCAGGCCACACAGGCCTAACTCACTCTAAGAGACTCCAGAAAAGAGAAGAAGCTAAATGGTGAGTGAATCCCACAGATAGGTTCACATGGTACTTCTGCAGATTCACACACCCCTACACAGATAGAGCAAAAACAGGACAGTACTATCACTACCTCTGACAAAGAGACAATGAGTCAGCACCTGATCACTGAAACCAGGGGTAGATATAGGCTTCAACCAGCTGATCCTCATCAGGGACAATGAGGCTCCACAGCTGCCTCTCCTCAGAGATAATTAACCCAACCAGCCTGCTGAATGCCAAGTGACCCTCACAGTAAACTTAAAGGTCCCATATTATAAAAAAGTGAAATTGTCATGTTTTTTTATTATAAAGCAGGCTTAAGTCCTATATAAATACTGTGGAAGTATCGAAACACTCAATCCACAGGGAAATACACACAGCCCGTATTCAGAAACTCTGCATTTGAAACAAGCTGTCAGGATTTCTGCCCATTCGTGATGTCAGGAATATACAATATTTAGACCCTTGACACAATTTTAAACGTAAACATTCTAAATGTGTCCCAGTTTATTCCTGGTTGCAGTGAATGTGAATGTCATCAGCTGACAGGAAGTACACATGGACCCAAGCTGTTGCCTGGCAACGCAATTCCGTTGCAATTCCGTCAAAATGCGCTAAAACGGAGTGTTTCAGACAGAGGGTAAATACAGGTATATTCAGGCCGACAGTATGAGGAAAATAAAGTTTTTTTTTAACATTACAGCATGTAAACATGTTCTAGTAGAAACACAAAATACAAGTATGAACCTGAAAATGAGCATAATATGGGACCTTTAAAGCATTTTGATCCGATAGCTGCGTTTGACCTAAGGTTAGCAGGTTAAAAACCATAAAACCATATAAAAGACAAAAATCATCAGAAAATGTCCTCTGGGGTCGTGAAAATCCACGCAAAATGTCACGGCGATCTGGACGTCATTAGGCCGAAGCGATGGATGGAGGGAACAAGTGACTGACGTCAACATTGTTAAGACATTTGTGCAAGGAAAAGCTCCCGTTGTAGCTAAGCAGACAACAAACAAATGACCAAGATGAATATGTGGAGGCAGTAACATGACCAGCAACATGATGAAAAGCTTGACCTTCAACATAAGCCACATTCACATTGTTTTTGCAGTTAGTATAAATTTGTTTACTGTTTGGGACTAACAGGAAATGGTGCAATACATGCACAGATGGATGTAAACGGTAACCTTGGAACACTAATTAAACTCGGAGAAGGAAAAGGTAAATAAAGCTCGACAGTTCATCTCTTGACCTTGTAAACAAACAGCAGTCGATACCTTAAGGTCAAGATTTTGTCTATTAACATCCATTGTTTGTTTTTTTACTTTTTGCTGCTTATGAGCAGCTCATTGTGCATTGCATTGTGGTCCATCAACAGTGCACTCAAAAAACAAAGCAGATCTGCATGTGTAAATCTTTGACTCTACTGGATTTTGTCACCTTTCCAGTGTGAATTCAGACTAATAATCTGCATAGAATTAGTATTCAGCACAGAACTGGGGCTCAGCACCAGTTAATGACCAATAACACGAGACGTTCCAGTCTATGATGGAGCTATGAATTTCCACGCTCAGTAAGATATTGATATTCTTGTGAGTGGTCGTATATAGAGACATGCTGGCTAAAGAAATAAGAGGTAAGACGAAGACAACACAGGATCACGTTAGAGCCAGTAGGGGAGGACGATGTGGGAGAGGGGATGTGATGCAAGAATGAAGGGGGGGGAGGGAGACCACAGTGAGACTCCAGTAATGGTGGAGAGCATAGGATGAGCTGGAGCTCAGTGTTGAAGAATGGCCTGCAGCTCTGTTTGAGGCTGTGTGTATACCAGCAAGAAGCTTTTAAATTTGTTATGAGCAGTATGCAGCCAGTGGGGGAGCTCCAGTGTGAGGGTGGGGGCTGAGGTTAAAGAAGCTGGGTGAGTTGGTGGGGGGTGGAAGGGGGGGGGGAGGGTTTCTCCATTCTGGATGGAGACGCAAAAGACCAGAAAAGTGGTACAACTCTGGTTTCTAGTGGTAGTTTTAGCCTTTCACTGCACTAGTTCTTTTATGAAAATCCAACCCATTCTCACTCCCAATTTGTCAAATACCAACGTTTGGTCAGTTTGGCCCTTTACTCTTCAAACTATGACGCTCTAGGTACCCTTCAGGTTTGGACGTGTCAGGGAAGGCTTATCAGTTTCTGCAAGTAACATGCATAGTGTCTTTTCAAAATAAACTCCCGTGTTCACAAGAAACATACAATTTTCCGCTCGTTACATGCATAGTCTCTTTTCAAAATAAACTTCCAACATAGCTTTATTTAGTTTTTAGGTTTACATACACAGCAAAACTACATGGTTAGTTTTAGGAAACAAAAGTACTTGGTTAGGTTTAGGAAAAGATCGTGATTTCGGTTAAAATAAGTGTGTTAAGTAAAGTAAGTACGTTTTATTATGTAACTGCCGATAGTTAAGTACGGAAGATACAGGGTTACATGGGACACGGATAGAAGACTCCTGGGTGCAAACGTTGAACAGCTTTGTAAACTTAAAGACAAACAATGAGCATTTTAATCAAACTTCAGAAAACTGCTTTAAAAACAATTTCATTCAACTGATTTTAGGTTAAAAGGACTGGTACTGGTGTGGTGTTATTGATCTAAGCATAACATCCAGACTATCTATCTACTATAGGTATGACTAGATACCACTAGAGGTGAATGATAAATTCTGTTTTCGGTCTTTTGGGTGAACCAACCCTGTATCCCTGTGTACTGCATCTCTCCCCTCGCCCGGCAAAGGTTCCTTATGGAGCGTGTGGACAGGTAGCCAGGAACCGATCAGCACCATAGAGAGCGGTCGTGTCGAAGGCCCTCTGCACATGTCTACAGGACGGAAAACTACCGCCGCATACCTCTCTGTGGATTGAAACCATCAGAGCGTGCTGCACCTCTGGCTGCGCCCATATCACTGATGTCACGGCAGGAATTTTTCCTGAGCTGCTTGAACGTCATCCAGTTCGAGTGGGTTGGGTGTACGGGACTGGGTGTGTTTATTGTTGCACGTTGAATCACCTGTGTTGCGTTTAATGCACTGCATGAATAAGTTGAATTCAAGAATTGCAAAAAGTACATGATCTAAAAGCAATTTTTTAAGAGCTTGGACATAGATGTAGATTTCACTCAATAACGACAAGCATATACAATAAAACAATAGAGAATACAAAGTCAAGATAAAATCATGAAAAAAAGAATCATAGGAGCACCTGGTAGAGCAGGCGCCCCCATCTACCAAGGCTTCAATACTACTCTGTCACTATTAATAAAGGCATTAAAAGCTAAAATAAATAAATAATAAAAATACATAAAAAAATAAACATAAAATTAATCACTGTTTAAATATTTTAAAGTTTTTGTAAATAGGCTACTAATTTTTGGTTCCTTTTATGCCCGTATTTTCCATTTAATGTTATATTTATGTAATCCTTCCAAAACAACAGCTTCATGCAGTTACAGCTTTCGTCAAACCTAACCCTGATGAACCCAAAACTATTTCCGCCTCAGGTGAACAACATCGACATTCTTTCTGCTCTTGTCTTGTCTTTCTGTCTTTGAGCGTTGCAACACATTCTCACTCCCAACTTGTCAAAAGTACCACCGCACACGCAAACTCCTATTTGATTTCATTTTCTGAACTAGATCTGTTTGACATTGTTGGTTTCTGTGGTGGAATTCAGTTCCGTTTTATTTTTGCCTTCTTGCTTAAATATCCTTTCCCCCCTTTTAGTCTCTCAACTCGTTTGTTGTGATTACTTCAACATCACACGGTTATCAGAAGCCTGGTGAGTAAGCCTGACCGGAGTTAGTCACTCAATACTTTGCAAATGATCTAGTTAAGTCATATTGTACTCTTTCCCAGGTACAGGTTGTTTTTCAATCAAACTTTGACATTAAGAAACAAACTGCTCATAGCTGCTGCAGTCATCCACCCACGCTGGCCCAGCAAGCCCCAACAGATCTGGGTGTGAGACACATGAAAGAGCCCGACAGCTTGAGGAATGTGCTGCTTCTTTGCTTTAATGTCTAATATTTAGGCTGAATAGCCTGACATTTAAAGCGCTCATCCCTGAATTAACTTGCACTATAACATTTTTATAGAGTTTACCACAATAATAATACTAACTGTGTGAATGTTTTTACTTCCAGTCACTATTAAATCTTTACTGTCAGCAGTCTACATCGACTGTGCATCCTGCAGATGGAAAAACAAGTAGGAATTTTGTGGTAAATCTTACAGCCCATTTAAAGTGGCAGTAGGCAGAATATTTTTGGCATCATTGGGCAAAAATTCCATAATAACCTTTCAGCATATTGTAATTCAAGTTTTCTGAGAGAAAACAAGACTTCTGCTCCTCCTCATGGCTCTGTTTTCAGGCTTTAAAAATTCTAGCCTGTGACAGGCACTTTGGCCAATCACATGTCATTTCAGAGAGAGAGAGCGTTCCTATTGGCTGTTCATTCAATGGAAGAAGCTGTCAATCACTCGCAAACTCCGATCAAATGGTGAAAAGTAGGCTAACAGAGGCTAAACAACTGTTTAGCTGTAAAATGAGAAAGTTTGCTGCGGCTGGTGGGCGGTGCTTGGTATTTCCTCAACTGATCTCAACACGGCTGCCGGGTCACAAACAGTACACTACAAGATGATTCTGAAAACATTTGAGACAAGAAATAAGCATTACAGTAACATAATATGGATTTATATTTGATCAGCGCTGCCTAGTTTAACCGTTCATCAGAGTTTGCGAGTGATTGACAGCTGCTCTCGCTCGCTGAGTCAGCCTTTACCTGGGAAAGAGTGCAATATGACTTAACTAGATCATTTGCAAAATATTGAGTGACTAACTCTGGTCAGGCTTACTCACCAGGGTTCTGATAACCATCTGATGTTGGAATAACCACAACAAACGAGTTGAGACACTAAAGGGGGGAAAGGATATTTAAGCAAGAAGGCAAAAAAAACAACAAACTGAATTCCACCACAGAAACCAACAATGGCAAACAAACCTAGTTCAGAAAATGAAATCAAATAGGAGTTTGCATGTAGGGCGGTATTTTGACAAGGCTCCAGCTCGGCTCTGATTGGTTGTTTTCCTCCGGTCTGTGAAATATTGCAGATGCCATTAGGAGCACCGGAGGACACAGAGGCACATGATTTCTTTCAGATTACCTGTCTCATGCATTACTGTCAGGATATAGTGACCATTCAAAAAAAACAACTTTTTTTAAATCATATTTGCTCCAACCTGCCTACTGCTGCTTTAAGTTAAACATTAACATAATTCAAGACAGAAAATAATTTTAACATAAAATTTAAATGTGATTGATACCTTTAACTAGACAGCATATCTTCTATGATTTTTTATTTTATCAAAATCCTATGTTGTGCTTCCTGTGGGTTATTCAGTGTATTTTGCAGGGATAGGCACCTTCAAGTCCAGTAATAAATAAGTTGAAAAACAATGTTTACTGATCCCAGACGTTTATTGATCTCTTCAAGATGAAAATGCACATATTGTTACAGAAGCATGAGTTGTGATCATGACAACCAATACCCTCCACCAATGGGACTCAATGTGTGTTTCTAAAAATGCAGTTTTCACATGTTATGTTTGGTTAAAAACGTAATAAACTGATGGACAACGACTGTATTATCACACTGTAATTAGCAGCTAGAAAAAGACATGATTTGTGTATGGATGTTTGTGTTTATGTGTAGGCTAGCCCACTCATCTTTGAAGATCATGAGTCACATGATTGTGAATTTTAAAACTTGGTAATTGGCACTTTATTTTTGTGATCAAATGTCTTGATTTGCACTTCATTCGTAGTATTAGTATATACTGTGTATGTAAACTAACATTTGACATTTTGAACACATTTACATGACATGTTTTCTGTCTGAAATCTGCACGATTCAACAAACGTCACACGACTTACAAAGTCATACAAAATGGTGACATCTTTAAAGTTGAAAGCTGAATCACACAATGACTCCTTATGAGTGTTCTAAAGTAAAACCCAAACTTACTTCACTTACCAACCATGTCATACTAGCTTGTAGCAAAGGAGGCTAAATAACGCTCCAAACTTGCGCAAAATTTTGGTGAGGAAAAACTGTCATGGCCGTTTTCAAAGGGGTCCCTTGACCTCTGACCTCAAGATATGTGAATGAAAATGGGTTCTATGGGCACCCACGAGTCTCCCCTTTACAGACATGCCCACTTTATGATAATCACATGCAGTTTGGGGCAAGTCATAGTCAAGTCAGCACACTGACACACTGACAGCTGTGGTTGCCTGTTGGGCTGCAGTTTGCCATGTTATGATTTGAGCATATTGTTTTATGCTAAATGCAGTACCTGTGAGGGTTTCTGGACAATATTTGTCATTGTTTTGTGTTGCTAAATTATTTCCAATAATAAGTATATACATACATCTGCATAAAGCAGCATATTTGTCCACTCCCATGTTGATAAGAGTATTAAATATGTGACAAATCTCCCTTTAAGATACATTTTGAACAGATACAATTTTTTTGATTAATTTGCGATTAAACCCGATTAACTATAGACAATCATGCGATTAATTCCGATTAAATATATTAAATCGATTGACAGCCCTATAGAAAACACTTGAATACAACCAGTAACCACAATTCTCCAACCCGTTCCCTGCAAAGTAAAAGAATTGCATTTTTATAAGAGAACTGATTCCTTATAATATAATCCCCCACATTATGAATATGTAAGATACTGTAAAAGAACATGTCTTTTTTTTCAAGAGTAAATAAGATCTTGATTATCAATATACATATAAACCTAATAGGAAAGTTTTGTACATGACTAAGGTTTTATTCCAAGTCAACACATTTCATACTAGCGGTGGTCTACCACTTAGTGACCATCTATCGCTACAAAATACTCACATCTTTATCAATAGTAAACATATACTCCCGTTGTCTGTGTAATGTTGCCCATCAACACATTACAAAACTCTCAAACCTTACACTAGCATCTTCACCTGAGCAACCCAGAAAATACTACTCATGATGAACACTTAAAATAACTACAAAGTGACTGCATAGATCCTATGGCTTTAACCAATCTGAGGCACAGTTCCCAAGAACACCTGATGAATGGCAGGAAGCAATAATGTACAATTTCTCATTTCCTAAAACCTTTACATGGACTACAGCAGTGTCCCAACATTTAATACATATTTATATTTGTATCTCTGCATTCCATTGAGAGACGGTCCAGGTCCTAGCTTAGCACAAAGACTGAATGAAGTGTACACACCCAACCAAGAGGAAAGGTATTCCTTCCAACAACTTTCAAAATTATCTTGTTTACATGTTGTACAGAATGTTGTTAGCCAGCTGGCTAATCGGTACGGTACCACCACATGTGTACTTTTTGTTATAAGGCACCTTTGACTTTGCTCGTCATTGAGCTAAGTAAGCTAGGCTAAACACATTTTCTCTATAAAACGCAGAGAGATTAAACGGATACCCTCCCGGTAAGAAAGCAACTAATTATTCCTTTAAGCAATAAGTCAAAGGCAGACCCATGGACTGTATATAAAGATGGACGACATGACAGCTCCCCAAAAGTGAAGCCAAAACATCCGGAACACCCCCCTGGTGGCTGGCTGCAGTATAGGTCATAAAGCCCGCCCTCTCCATGTTAGCGGAGGGGACATGGGCAAAACTGAAAAGTCTAAGTACACGTCAAATATTTTTTTCCCAAAGATGCTTTTTAGGTAGTTCTTATCAAGCTGATGTATGTTCAAGTGTTCATTTTTCTGATAAGTTTGGTTTTAATAGTTATTTGATGCTATAAAAAGGGGGTGAGACATCATGATTGACAGCTTCTCTGAGCGAATTAGTGCAGCCAGAGGCTCTGGGATTGTACAAAGATGCATCGATTTGATCATAAATGTATTTATAGAGGTATTATGGTTAGTTGTTGAGTACTTCTAGCCAAACAGCTACCGTGGTGCTAACGTAGCGGCTGGGTGGCTCATACTAACGAGCTGTGTTCGTGCTCGCAATTGGGTCGGGTGGATGTTTGGGCGGGAACTCGATACCTGCGGCTCCAGCCCTCCGAGCACTACTACGCAGACTCTGGCTCCAAATGAGGTCGCCAGCGCAAGATGGCAGCGCCCCCTATCCGGGATATTTTGGCTTCATTTTTGTACAGTGGGAGGAAGAGGAGACGCGTCATCCATCTTTTAACGATAGTCTATGGGCAGACCTCATTACAATGCATTTAACAAAGTACAGTTTACCTGTGTGGACAAGTCCAAAAACTTGACAATATGCCGTAATGCATAAACAGAACCAGAACTCCCACCACCATACAATACTTAATAAAATGTGCAATGTCCTCTAGTACAAAAGTCCTTTAAAAGATCTGACATGTAAATCCTATGGGTCTGAATCAAGCTGGAGGGAAGATGTCTTAAAATCTTATTCACATATTGATTGGCCGGTTCTTAAAAAAATAATTATTAAGAAGTCTTTATCAGCCCTGTTATTGGCGTCACAGACATTTTGGAATATACTGTATACAGCGGTGAACTAAACTGTGGCACAGCTGCCTTAATGTTACAACATTCCTAAAACCGTATGTTTTAGGTCAGCTTCCCTCCATGCTGGATTTCTTTGTATTTGGGGGCCAGGCTTTTAAAACACTACTGGCCCCTTAAAACTGGCATATCATATAATATTTAAAAAAAAAAATTCTCATAGGATTTTACATCTCGATCTCCACAGACACACTAACTGAGGACAACTTGTTACTCTAATGTAACAAACAATGGAAGTTTCACAGAAACCATCCAATGGGCACCTAGCGTTTCTGTGCGGGTTACAATAAATACCTGATTGCAAGTCAGGCATTTTTACCACACACAAAACCCCAGATGCTTTACATAACTAGGCCTGAACCCAAACTTAGAGAGAAAAGAAACTCCACTGATTGTGGTATCTCTCTCTCCATGTGAGCTCAAGCCGGAACCAACTCAGAACATTACTGTCGGGTCTCCAAAAAGCCCTGCCGGGCGGAAGTGCCAGAGGTCAACCCATCCTAGGTTGCATACTCAGGCTCCCCTGAGAAAGAGAGGGAAAAAAAAGAGTTAGTCATCAAAAGTCTGTATCAATCGTACAACGAGTGTCTGTAGATGCTTAAATATACACAATACATATTACTCTAGAAAAAAAACGTTGGAGTAAATGTTATCAGTGAGTACAGCAAGTCCAAGTTTCTTTCATTTAAGGGTTGGAGACGTGTAACCATGGTAACCCGTGCCGACCTCATGTGACCAAAATGACGGCTTTTGAGAATCAAAGTCTGAATTAATTTAAAATATATATTACGCCTAGCAAAGTGAAATCTTATACTTACAGTTAAGTTGAAGCGTTATTGACGTTACAGAGCTGTCTGTCAACGTCCATTATGAATGTTGTCATCACTACCGCATTGCATTGTGGGATATTTATGCCGCCGTAGTGTCCAGCGTTATACACTATAATATTTCACCGGAAATAGTATGTAATTCGCGTACTATTGGTTTCATACTAAAATATCTCATACACTGTTTTAGCGTACTAAATAGCTTGGAGTTAGTATGGAATTTCGGACACAACCCAAGTACTCTACCTTGTGCTGACATTTTGATATTCCGTATCATAGCAACCAGGTGCAACCAAAGCACAGCTGAACAAAACGCTGCACCTCATTGCCCTTCTTTGTTCTGCATTTAACAATAAACAAGTATTTAATTAATTAATTCATTAATTAATTAATTGTTTTCTTTGTAATTTAAAAAGCAACAATATACCTAATAATAGCCTAACAGTAAATCTTATTTATAAAGCACTTAAATCAGGGTAAATAAAGTAATTTGCAAAAAAAGAAAAGAAAAAGATACCGCAACCCCGTTGAGACACTCATTATCACCACAGGGGGAAATTCCTTCACTGCGACAGCCCCACCTGAGAGAGGTGCCATGTTATTACTTAAATCAAAGGGGTTTATCCTCTGTACGGTGGGCTTAACACATCAGACTCAGCTCTACGCTGTCAAACGTGTCTCAACTTTCAGTTTAAGCTGTCCTCTGTCTCAGCTGTACTTCAGTTCAGTTCAGCTTTGTTTTGGATTTAGGCGTTAGCGTGCTAACACTACACTTTGCTGTAGGCTACAGGCAATCATTATCATTAAGCTCAAAGTAAACTGTAGCTGAGGCCGACAGGAGTTCATCACGTTTCAGAGGTAGATTTTTTGTTGGACGTGTGGAAATGTTGACTTTAGTCTCTAGTTTTAACCCTCTCTAGGGATGTCACGAGAACTGATACTTCGGTACCAAATCAATGCCAAAATTAAAACTCTTTTTCTACAATACCGAAAGTACCGTACGATGCCTGTAATGGTTATTGGTAGGGATGTGACAGTGAGGAAAATGTTCCCACCGGTTAATAAACTTGTGACAACACCGGTGTTACCGATTACACCGGACATTTTACAAGAAAGATTACGGTCAACATGTGCAGAGTTGACCGTAGACTCTGAGCTGATGGACCAGATGCGTTCAAGGTCAGTATGTAGTGTCCGTCGTCTGACTATCGATTGATAACATGCCGCTGATACGCCAAAATGAACAAAATGGGTCAATTATTTGTATTTATTACTTAAAGGCTACATGCCTCTGTTTTTTGTAATGTTCAAATGTTTTTAATAAAAGAGTGCATGTTGAATTACATGGGATTTATTGTTTTTTTTTTTGTTTTTTTTTTACCGTGGTATCGAATTGGTATCGAGAAAAGTGGAAATTCACTGGTATTGGTATCGTCTACTAAATTTCTGGTATGATATCCCTAATCCTCTCATGGTATTCTATTGTTCTCAAGACTTTCCACTCTTGAACCATGTGTTCCACTGGAGGAGAGACATATCAGTCCCTAAAGGCATGCTACCAGCTTAGCGTTGACAGCAAGAACATCTAAAAATAGACCAGTCAAAATTCAAAGCAAAGTTGAGTCAAGTGGCTCGAGCCTTTGAGTATACCCGTCTTCACGATGTAAATTCCTCTGGATGCAACTTCAAAAGCATACCATAATGCTTTTCTACAATAGCGTACTCGACTAGGCAAGTGGGAGGAACAAGGCCTGTGATTTTGTTAATAGACACTAGGTACATTTTGTTCACAAAGTTTTAGAATCGACATTGACTCAATATTAGTTCATACACTTCACGCCAAAAAGCTGAACTACAAACAAGTAACAACTGCACATAGTGTCTTCGGCACTGTTTATTCAGTGTGAATGTCTCCGGGCTACAACTGTTAGTGGGCTGGGGGCGAGCAGCCAGACGACAGAGCTGCTTGGCGGGTCTGCTGGTCTGAGTGCACAAGAAGTTAGTGGCTGGCTAGTAGCTTCTGTAAAAAGTGAGCAGCTTTCACCATGACATAAAAGGGCTGCACAATTTATCAAATATTAATCGTGATCATGATTTTGGCTTCCCCCAATTAAATGATCGACTGCGATTTTGTAGTTTGAAATGCGTGCTCCGCTCATAGGAAACTCTGCTGCATAAATCAAGCGCTTCCGAAACTAACAGCTAGAGATGAACCGTCAATCAGCAGCCGATCGAAGCCGGCCGGTTTGTCTCAACATGTGAAGCAGACATAAAGTTCACTATTTGTTACAACTGCAAGTCCAAAATAAGCCGTGGAGGAACAACCTTAAAAATATTTGGAACAACTAACTTAATCAGACACTTATTATATTGTAATTCATTCCCATGATGCTGCTCAGAGTGATCACTGTGACCGCCTCGTCTGCCGACCTCACGGAGCTGAAGAGCTCCAATAACGGAGGTGAGTTATATTACGGTGCGTTCAAGCTCTACTCAGTAATAAGGAGTATTGGGCAATGGTAAATTACAACCCTATCATGACGTGTTCAAATGTAATTCTTGTAAAATGCAGTTTTTTAGTTAGAAAACAATAAATACGGTACATTACACAACAACAGGTAATGTTTTTTACAGCAATATAAAATAGATATTAGAGAGAGAAATAGTACCTGTTTAACTTCCTAACACTAGCTCTAAGCAGATTATAATATATAATTAGAACTACTTATGCCAAGATTTTTTTTAATCAAAGCAAATATTTAAATGAAAATTACAATCATTTATTTCTTGATCATTTTAATTGTGAGATTTTATGCAAATAAATTGACAGTTGTAATGTAGCACAACATGGAATGAAAGCAGAGCTCTGTATATTTAAATGTGAAATTGCAATAACAATATTTTGTCCCTAATCTATAAAAAATCGTGATCTCAATATTGATAAAAATAATTGTGATTATCATTTTTCGCATTGTGCAGCCCTATAACATGATCACATCTCATTCAATATCATTATTAATGTAGCTCTCATGTTGTAAGATGATTTCTCTTTGTTAGCACTTTGTTTCCAGTCATTGCAGTGTAATAATAAATGATCTGACATTTCTGATTTGAAAAATCGCAGTTATTAAAGAGTGTCCTACCATGGTATGAAGGTAGCTGCCCATCTGCAGCAGACACTCCAGTGTCTCCATCATCTGCCCTTGGCGGAGCGTGTGGAGTCTGGTGTGATTTGGGGATTTACTGCATTCCAGTTTACGTACTGTGGCTTTCAGAGCCACAGAAGCACACTGGAGGACGCTCATTCCTGAGAACACACACAAACATTTGGATGAACTCTTTAACATCTAACCATACCTAAAGCTAGCTTTAAAATGGTAACTGACAAAGAAAAACAAATCAATTGAACAATAAAAACTTATTCTAGACAGAGGGGAGAATGCCAGTGCAATTTTTTTTTAATGAAGCTTTGAATGTCTGTTGTCAAAATGTATGACGTCATCACCCCCAAAAAACAAAAAAAGATACCTCGAGCAAAATCCTCAATTTGAATAAAGTGATTCATCAGATTAAATGAATTAGTCTCTTTTTATTAAATCAACTTTGAATGCTTCCAAACTGGCAATTTCTTTGACATCTTTTTATCTTTTGTGTGTGGCAAGAAGGAGAGCAAACCGTTATTTAACCGTACTGAAAATGTTATTTTTGAAAGGCTAAACGCCAACAATTTGGATTGAAGCAGAATATTTTGTTGGATAAAAACATATTGTGAATTTTAGAAATTATTTCATTTACATTTCAACTACACGAGTCAGAAACAATACGCAGCCAACACTGGAATTTAATTCTACAAACAGTATAATACTAATAATATTAGTGTAGCCTAATCTTTATCTGCAGCTGTACACAAATACCGAGTTTAAACAGAAAGAATAGACATGCAAGACATGCAAATTTACATTTCGAATGCCAACGTTATGAATGAAGCTTCCAACTATTCGGTACAGCCCTACTTTTTAGTCTGTTGCTGAGGTTTTTTATTTTGGTTTAGTTAATTCTTTCACTTCTTGTAAACCTCTGTTTTAGAAAAGAACTATATTAACAAGTTATCATCATTATTATAATTTAGTAGCCTCAAGGATTTGAAAGTTTACAGTACTTACCAGAGTTATCAGTGGCTTCAACGTCAACATACACACCGTCCATCATCGTGTGTTTTAGAACCTAAAAGAAAACACACACTGGTTAAAGATGGAAGTTCACACATATGTTTACGAGATTCCAACATCAGTTCCTCTCATCTGTTTTAAAAATATTGATCTCAACGACACACAGTAGGGGCAAGCACACAGATAGCATTGCTGCTGCGGAGAAAAAAATCTAGCCGGTGACGGGAGACTTTGGCCAATCACAGGTCAGCGTTCCTATTGGCTGTGCTCCGGCTGGAGGGTGTTGCTTGGTATTTCCTCAACTTGATCTCAACATGGCTGCCGGGTCACAAACTTTCTTATTTTATAGCTAAACAGTACACTACGAGATGATTCTGAAAACATTTGAGGAGAGAAATAGGCATTACAATGACTTTATTTCAGAATAACTGTCTCATGCCTTAGTGTCAGGTTAGGCCTAAAAGGTAAGCTTTCAGTTTCTTCAAGGGTGTAAATTCAATTAAATGTAATCTAATTCCCAGGTTGGCTGTAAAAAGGTGAAAAAAGTTTATATATATTTATTTCTATATCCATTATTCAACAATAACCATATTTTCCTGCCACTGTGACGATCCGACTGGGAGATTGGCAGTTATATCAGGCTCTTTAGATCAAATCGTTGACTATTCGGGGTCACCTGACTCCTAGTATGTTGCAATGTTTCCAGACATACTCAGAGGTACCACAGCTGTTGTGGTCCTGGTGCTCTTAGGTGAGGACAGAGGGAACAGATTGGTGGACGATGGCAGTCTTGACATATTTCAGTGATGTAGATTACTGAGCGAAACAAAACTTTCCCAAGACTTTTCATTGTGAACTGTGCTAACTGTGCTATCCGATGTGTCCCTACAAACATCATCGACTCCTACACTACTGATGATTTGAACCACAAAAACCAGAAAGCTGTGTACGATCTGATGTGAACGAGTGCACGGATGTCTTGTGCGGTTGGTGGAGGTTGCATAAGATTTAATTGAGTTACACCCACTTGGTATATCATAATGCTTTGGCAATGTGTGGAATTCAAGGAACACATACTTGACGCCGTCACGAGGCTGTAGGCAGACATGACGGTGTATTTCTTACCGTGCAGTTCCGTGTATCTACTGGTCGAGGAATGCGCGACCAATGTTTAGTCTAAAATAGTGCTGGAACTAATGCTTATTTTCATTATCAATTCATCATTTTATTGATTAAATGATTAAGCATTTAGAAAATAGTGAAAAAAACGTTCCTCACAATTTCCCCAGTTCCCAAAGTGACATCTTCAAAATGCTCTTATTGACCAAAACCCAAAAGATATTCAATTAAAAAAGGAAAATAAGGGCAATAGCAAAGAACACGGCAGGTTCTTGTATACATGGTCCGAGAAGTTGAGAGGCAGATGGCGTGTAAACCATAGATATAAAACAGTAGATGTGACTTTACGTCATAACTAATGGGTTAATCGTCCACCATCTTAACCTGGGTATTGTTGACAATTGCCACCATGGCCAGCAACTGCTTGTCAGCTGTTTAGCACCTAATTCCTTCACTAAAAGGACCAAAGAGACCAGGGAGGCTGGCATCACTTTCCACGCGTCACTATAGAGTAGGTGAGAGATTTATTTTTTACTTATAGGTCAACTAAAACTACAAAAGTCAGTGAACTAGCTAACTTTACCGTTAGCTACCGAGCAACAGACCAACTGAGCTCTGAGTCAAAGTTATTCCTGATTGCTAACATTGATCTGTTAGCTAAACAGAGGTTTTAATGTCATGTCAAGCTTGCAATTTTGCAAAATTCCATCAATTTCTCCACATTATCATCATAAAGTTAACGTCCATAACGTAACCTTGCGATGAGAATGAAAGACAATTGAGATCAGGAGTTCTGCTGACGGCATTAACCTTGCCAAACAAAACTTACTTTATCAACTAAAATAACTCCTTATTTATGGTTAGCGAGACTCTCTCACCTCTCCTCTCCGCATCAAAACAAACCCCTCCGGACCGTTGACCGGCAAAACAGGAAGTGACTGATTGTAATTGCCTGCTTATAGCCTATACTACTGAATCTCTGTGGAGAACACATCTGTCTGGTCAAACAACATCTGCAGTGTGCATTTGATTATGGGAAACACTGTGACGCATAATGACAGGCTACCCAAGCTGCTACTTATCGTCACCTATAAAAAAAAATAAAAAAATAACACGCTGTACACAGTTATTGTGTCTTACAAAACCGGCTGCGTTGGTTTTTGTCGCAGCTTTTCATCTGAGCTGTTTAAAGACTATTTACTAACTCCAACACAGATGAAACCTCTGTGACATGATATCCCATATACATGTACCTGAATAACTTGTTAGTCTGAATCAAAGGAAACCATACCTGTAGCGAGCAGTGTGTGAAAAACAGGGTCATGTTACGCGTTAAAGTACATATGATCGGATATGTGCGTGTGAACTGTGAGCCGCAGAAATGTAATGAATGTTATGAGGTAAAAAAAAGGAGAGCAGTCATTCTCTTGGCCAATTGACGGGTAACTGTTAAGTAAGAGTAATTTTCTAAAGTTGTTCATGTAATTTGTAACCCGTCAGTGTGATTTCTTTAAGTCCTGGAACCCAACGATGAGGCAAATTTTTTGCTCATGTTTTGCCCAAATCCCACCAGTGGTGTCTGAAATACCACGTGTTCACTGACAAAGGACAGAGACTCCACTCTTAAAACATTTGATATGAAAACAAACCAAGGCTCTAACCTCCAAGACTCTGATGTAGCCTTTCTCAGCACTGAGGTGGAGGCAGGTCTTTCCTGATTTGTTGGTGTCATTGACGTTGGCCCCCAGAAGGATCAGATCTGCTACCATCAGGTGGTGGTTGTGCTTTGCTGCATAGAGGAGGGCGGTCTGTGAACAAAGGGGCCATTAACATTAAACCACAACAACGTTAAACTAGCGACACAACAAGCAAACTTGCTTGAAAAATGTTGTAAAAAAATTCCTCTTGCTACAATTCATTTGTTTTCTTATATCTGTGGTTAGGGGCTGCACGGTGGTGCAGTGGTTAGCACAGTCGCCTCATAGCAAGAGGGTCATAGGTTCAATCCAGGCTTGGGGCCCTTCTGTGTGGAGTTTGCATGTTCTCCCAGAGTGGGTTTTTATACCGGGTTTCTCCGGCTTCCTCCAACAGTCCAAAGACATGCAGGTTAGGTTAATTGTTGACTCTAAATTGCCCGTAGGTGTGAATGTGAGCGTGAATGGTCGTCTGTTTCTATGTGTCAGCCCTGTGACAGTCTGGCCTTCACCCAATGTCAGCTGGGATCGACCCTGAATAGGATAGCGGTTACAGATAATGGATGGATGGATATCTGTGGTTTTATATTTATATATATATATATATATATATATATATATATGGAATTTAGTGGCAATAATCACAGAAACATAATAATGAAATAATAGATTTATGTACAAAAGCAAGAAATGTAAATCTCAAATGTATTAGTACTCTACCATTCCATCAGAATCTTTGAGGTCCAGGCTGTTGAGCGCGGCCATCCTTTTCGCGATGGCGTAGCCCAGAGCCCTCTTCCCGACACACGCCACTTTATGGAGAGCTCTGGAGGGACAAGAACAATCAGACATATTTAGACAAAAAAAAAAAAGACTTCACACTAAAGGTATTCACTGGCACAAAAAGGCAGCACTCAGTCTCGTAAAAGGATAACAGGTCTGAACCTGGGTTATGTACCATGTAGTTAGTAGAGGCGTTTCATAAAGTAAGCTGTGAGAGTAAGACTTAACTTAACTGCAAGAAGCCTGCGGGCCTGTGTGAGCTCAACAAACAGAACCACAATGTAGGTAACATTATGAGCTATATAAGTGTACCAGTAAGTCATGACAATGTGACAGTGAGTCAGCATGCACCATACCAGAAGCATGAAACTGAAGCAGCTAAATAGTCTCTCATTAATATTACTAAAGAGCTATTGTGATCAGTTCAGGCCTGGTATTAGAACTGTTCATGTCTTTAAACCACAGATCTGAGACATCAAACACAGATCATCTATTCACTGGGAAGAACACGGACATTTAAAGAGAAAGCACGGAGCAGCACAAATTAAACTTATCATATAATGAGTCACATGTTACGGCAAAAACAGACGAAACCACAACTAAAAGAAAAGCCGAAGAGAAACTTGTTGGCAGCATGGTGACTCTAGATATCTGGGGGTTAAACCTACACTACGAAATACTACTGTATTCTTATATTTATGTTATTTATGCTATTATGTGATAATGTTTATGTCTATATTTTTTATATTTTGTCTTCAAATGTATAGCACTTTGAGTTTACGTGTAATGAAATGTGCTATATAAATAAAATTGTCATTGCCAAGACCTGTAAACAGGCCATGCTGTGTAAAGTTCCCCTTCAATAAGTGGATGTACTGCATCATTCCCACACACATATAAAAGGCACCAAACTTACGTCTTGCCGTGTCCGTCGGTGGCCAGCAGTACAGCGTCAGACAAGTCCCTGAGCTGGCTCTCCTCTCTCTGAAGCTGTGCCCAGAAGAAAGCAGAGTTGTTCATGTTCCAGTCGTGGTTCTGGGGGTCGCCCCACTCCCCCCCTCTTCCACCAACTCTCCCGATGTTTTCGACGCTGGGAGGCTGGAGGCCGGTGTGCGTGAAGCCAGGAGGGGACATGGCCTGCTGGTACTCTGCTGTGCCTGGTGAGTAGGTCATGTAGGACTGGGGGCTGGGGATCATTTCATCAGACTCGTCACTGTTGTACTCTGAAACTTTAATGAGAACATTTGGCATGTGAGGGGTGGTAGCAGTTGCTGTTAACATATTTATCAAGGTTATATTTTCAATAGGGCTGTCAATCGATTCAATTATTTAATCACGCATGACTGTTCATAGTTAATCGCACATTTTTTTATCTGTTCAAAATGTGCCTTAAAAGGGGGATCTGTCGAGTATTTAATACTCTTATCAACATGGGAGTAGACAAATATGCTGCTTTATGCAAATTGATGTATGTATTTATTACTGAAAATCAAATAACAACACAAAACAATAACAAATATTGTCCAGAAACCCTCACAGGTACTGCATTTAGCAAAAAAATATGCTCAAATCATAAAATGGCAAACTGCAGCCCAACAGGCAACAACAGCTGTCAGTGTGTCAGTGTGCTGACTTGACTATGACTTGCCCCAAACTACATGTGATTATCATAAAGTGGGCATGTCTGTAAAGGGGAGACTCGTGGGTACCCATAGAACCCATTTTCATTCACATATCTAGAGGTCAGAGGTCAAGGGACCCCTTTGAAAATGGCCATGACAGATTTTCCTCGACAAAGTTTAGCGTAAGTTTGGAGCGTTATTTAAACCTTCTTGACAAGCTAGTATGACATGTTTGGTGCCAATGGATTCCTTAGGTTTTTTCTAGTTTCATATGATGCCAGTATCTTCACTATA
Source organism: Sebastes umbrosus (assembly GCF_015220745.1). Taxonomy (NCBI): domain Eukaryota; kingdom Metazoa; phylum Chordata; class Actinopteri; order Perciformes; family Sebastidae; genus Sebastes; species Sebastes umbrosus. Next base: position 8,217,677 of record NC_051275.1, read on the forward strand.
GCTTTAAAACTGAGCCCGCTACAACCTAAAAATCGAAGGTTGCGTTAATGCGTTAGAAATTAGTGGACTTAAAAACAAATTTGTGTTAACGGGTTATTATCGCATTAACTTTGACAGCCCTGGTTTTAAAGCGTAACTACATGAATGTGGATCCGGTCCACATGACTTACCAGCTGGGGACCACTCAGGAGACACTGAAGGGTTGGAGGAGGACAAAGACTGGGGAGGGGAGCGGCAGGTGTTGCCGGTCCTGAGATCCTCCTCCAGCACCTCAACGATGATTGCCAGCTCCTCCAGGCTTTTTGTGGAAAGTTTTCTCTGCAAGCCAAATACAGTCGAGGTATGCAGAAATGATTTAAACAGCTCCTTTAAAACTGACGCGTGATTTACAGCTTTCCATAAATGTGCCTTTGACACAGACCTGGGGTCTGGGCTTTTCAACACTCACCTTGGTAGTTCTCCGTCCTGTGCGAGTTTTGACTCGTTGCTTGTCTCCTGTGGAAGAAAGTGTCAAGTTTAAGGCTGAGAGCTCTATACAGTATGTTTAATTGGCACACTGCAGGCTGGTGTTTAGCAGGTTTTTGTTCCTTCCTGTTGGTTCATGAGCCACACAACCTCTGAATCAATGTAGTATATACACTGCCGTTCAGAAGTTTGGAATCAGCTGTTATATTGATGTGTTTCTTCTTTCCTTCAATAATAACTATTTTAAGAGGGATAAAAACAGTATAATTCAGACAGCAAATATATTATTAATATTTGAAATAGTTTTGGTCCCAAAAGAATAATAATAAAATGATTTGAACTTCCATTTAGTCAATGTCCCGACAGTGTTGCATTACAGGGGAGAATACTGTTGGAACTTGGATTTCGAATTTGTTTTCCAGTTTAGAAATATGGAAGAAGGAACCGGTCAAAATAAAAAATAAATGCATAAATAAATAAATATATCAATAAATAAATAAATGTCATGAAATGTAGCAAAAATATTAAAAATAATTGTAGCCATTAATTAATTGATAAAATGTGACATAAATTGATATTTCTGTTTTAATTTGCTTTTTTTATTTATCTTTGTATTAATGTCCTTATTTATTTACTCTTCTGTTAAACTTTTCCTTTTATTTATTTATGTATTTATTTTCTGTAATTTTTCATTTCTTTCTTTTAATTTATTAATCTATTTTTGCATTCATTTTGTATTTATTTATTTTTGCATTTATTTTAAAGTATAGTATTTTAAAATAAATAAATAACTAAACAATAAATGGAAAAATAAATAAATGGAAAAATAAATAAAGAATTAATGCAAATATAAATTTAAAAATTAATAAAAATAATACATAATTAAATAAAATGGAAAATTAAACAGAAGAGTAAATTAATAAGGGAATTAATACAAAGATAAATAAATAAAGAGCAAATTAATACAGAAATATCAATTTATATCACATTTTATCAATTGATATTTATTTTAATTTATTATCATTTTATTTATTTAATGGCATATTAATTTATTGATCAAGTCATTTATTTATTTTTCATTTTAGCAGGTTCCGTCTCTACAGAAAAGCGTCAGTGACCCTCGATCATTATTGAACCACACCGATCCAACTGGGTTCTGAATATTGAATGAGTCCCTCTGCAGTCTACTCAGTGGATAGATTGAAGAGGTTTAAACTGTGATTTGTCAGTTGATAGTATGTTCGGCTGATAATCCAATATTGCTGACGCTAGACTAACCTTCTACTTCTATTGTGAAGTTTGAAGAAGAGCTCTGCTAAAGCAACATGTTGCAGCTGTTAATTCCAGCTTGTTATCGGCTGCATTATTGTGCACTTGAGGAACCTGTTACTGTTAAAAACTGCACATATTTGGATGTGAATCTTCCAGTTTCTTTTACCAATGACTGGTGATTTCATCTATTGTTATCCAGCTGTTGCTCAGAGGGATCTTTGTCTTTCTACCCTTTCACTTGTCAGTCTGGTTGAACCATTGTACAGCATTTTGTTCTCCATGTACAAAACAAATCCTTGATACTAAACGACATATATTTGTAAAGAGGACTTTCTCAAGCTAAAAGCATGAAAGACCATTGAAACACATAGAGCAGTCCTCTCAGACATCTGACTGAACCCAGTCGAGCTGTTGTGGGAGGAGATAGCTCATTAACTATTAAAGGAGGAACCGGGTTTTACTGACCTTTGCCTGTCTTGCCACGTATCTCCTGTGTTCACACAAAAGAAAAATCAACAACAGTTGCATCAGCGCGAGTTGTCTTTCATATGCTTCATATTTTTCACACACAAACATAAAAGTTCTCTGCTTGCAGGATAATAGTATATATTTTATGCCTAACAGACAAAAGGAAACTGCTTGAGGTCTGGAGTCAGAGGAGTTTTTACACCTACAGCTCAGCATATTATAGGCAGGTAAAAACAATGCATTTCAAACTCTGGTTACAGCAAATACATGCACTGAAAAGACCTCCTGCAAGCAGACTGTAGTGTAGTGTGTCCTGCGTAAAAAGACTGTAACCAAATATGGGGAAGGACTCCAATCTAAGGTTTCCGGATTAGGATAGAGAGGTTGACATTTGATATTCTGCTGTTTATCATGCTTAGAAAGCCAAACAACGCAAGGAGTAAATATGATTTCAAATTTTTTATATTTGTTCAGAATTCATTGTGAGACAGTTGAATCTGTCCAGTTTTAGAAATTACATGGTTGCTGTACTGCCACCATCAGCAAAATTATTCCCACAGTTTGCTGTGGATTTTCATTCATGTAAAGTAACATTTTTGTCAAAAAAAATAAATACAATAAAATTAAGACAAAATACAAGTCACCAACTACATGTTCTCTGTGTATCAAATACAAACAGGGGTTGACTTCATCATTTTCACTGGATTAGAGTGTATAAAAGGTCGCTCAGGGCAACTTTTTGATGAAACTTTAAAAGCCTTTATGGCTGATTTGTAATTCATTTTCAAAAAGTTTAAATTTAGATTGTTGCAATAAAGCTACCATCAGGAAAAGGGTCCTCACATTTGAGTATATGTTGTTTAGAATTGACAGACAGAAAGGGCGAAGGACCTGTTTGCCTATGAAGTCCATTAAGCTATGCTCAAGTTATAGGCACTGCTTCACATATATGAGCTATTTAGGAGCCAGTATACATTTTTTAGGGATGTTCCAAATACCATTTTTTGGCCTTCGAAGCTTCGGTGAGAAATATTCGAAAGTATCCAGACTAACTAATACTTCCTTATTTCATGGGCTATTTGGGGATTTATACATTATTATTACACCTACCTACCTATTCCCATCTACCTACATACCTATATATATATATAAATAAATAAATTAAAAAAAACAATGCATTTGAATACTGATTTGGAGGTCTATTACCATGGCAACGGTCAAAGCTTCGAAGCATTTGGGTTGGCCGTAAAATGTTTCTCTTTATACTTTCTTTCTTTCTTTAGACATGCAACAAGGAAACCGACGGTAAAAATGTAAAACAGAAAGTAAACCATCCATCAGGGATGTGTAAAGTGAAAACCATGCGTTATTTTAGTCCTGAAAATTCCCATATTGATGAATATCTTTGCCAACATCAACTATTATGTTTTGTCACAGAGCTAAGTCCACTTTGGCAAAACAAACAAACAAACAAAATACTACCTTAAAATCTTGAGGTTTGCAGCCTTGAGCTATGCGGATTTTTCTCAGTAGATCCTTTACTGGCATTTTGACACGGACCCCGAGGTAGACCTTGTCACCACCGTAAATGGAACATCTTGCACCTGATGAAGAAACAATGGACGATGAACGAAAAATAGGGCTCCGCCGGAAGCTGCGGTGTAATTCGAACTCTGTAATCTAACACGCATATGTTTTTTGTGTAAAACATATTGAACATTGAATGACATCAGATCTAAAATGTTATTCTTTCATTTAGATTTCAAAAGTGGCAGATCAAATTTCTGTATGGCAGGCAAAAACAATATTTGCCTGCCACAGTGGCAGGCAGTGAAAAAAGTTAATTTCAGAACCTGTTTACAACATTACATTTATTTGACAGTTAAGATTTTACCTGAAAAGCATCAGGTGATCTCATAAAATATGACATATGGTTAAAGATTAAAATGCCCAACAATGTATAAAATTGACAAAATTAGCTCAACCAGCTGCCATACTAAAAGGCTACTTACTAGGGCTGTCAAAGTTAACGCAATAATAACACTCTAACGCAAATTAGTTTTAAAGCCACTAATTTAACTTATTAACGCAACTTGTGATTTTTAAAGTTTTAACGGGCTCAGTTTTAAAGCTAGAGTGAAGATACTTGTATCATATGAAACTGGAAAACATAATGAATCCATTGGTACCAGCCATGTCATGTTATCTTGTTGGGAAAAACGCTAAATAATGCTACAAAATTATGCTCAATTTTGGCGAGGAAAAACTGGTATGGGGTCCCTTGACCTCTGACCTCAAGATAGGTGAATGAAAACTCAGATGAACAGAGTGAAAACTATATCTTATTCAGGTCCGGCGAGGAGGACACTAGGGACGCATTGCTCCACTCAACGGGCCGTTCAAGTGCTGACCTTGAACGCACCCGATTAGTCCCTGGTTTTCTGCTCGTCGTTTCAAACAGGAAACAACATGGCGGCCTGCTCGTAAACTTTCTATTATTCCATCTAAAACAATCCACCAAAATCTACCTCTGAAAAGATTTTAAGAGAGAAATAAGTGATTGCCGCTGCTGAATCTCGTTTCATTTTAAGAACTAGTTTGACAGCTCCGTCCAAGTTTCGTGAGCCAGACTCATTGTGTTCCAAATCCTAATTAGATTCGCTTAGGGCACTAAAATGGCTAGGGTGAATGGGTGCAAACTGTCACTATATCCTGACAGCAGTCTTTGATTGTTTTAAGAGCAGTGATTGACAGCCGCTGTAGAGGCTGCTCGGCCCTGGTGTGTTGTTTTGGAATCTTTTCAGATGCAATTATATAGGAGCACATGAGGACACTCACTTTATCTGTCTCATGCACTACTGTCAGGATAGTGGCTTTTTTTATTTTTTTAAAAGTTATTTTTTTGGGGGCATTTTCCATTTTTATGACAGGACAGTGGATAGAGTCGTGAAAGGGGGGAGAGAGAGAGTGGATGCGGAAAGGGCCACAGGTCGGATTCGAACCCGGGCCGCCGCGGTCAGGACCAAGCCTTAATACATGGACGCCCGCTCTACCAACTGAGCTAACCCAGGCGCCGCTTTTTTTATTTTATTTTTTTAAATCATATTTGCTTAAAGTTACCAACTTTAAGTCAAATTTTGAGCTGCTTGTACTTACTTATTTCCATTTTATGCAACTTTATCCACAACATAAAAAGATACTGAAAATGTGTTAACATTTACTTGATGATTTTACATACAAAACACACACACACACACACACACACACACACACACACACACACACACACACACACACTCAGTGGGTAGTTTATCAGGTAAATCTATACAACAGTCCTGCAGTAACTCCTCCACCTTCATGGAACCTGTAATGTTCAGATGTTGTTTAACTGTTTAAGAAGTGTTGATTGAACGTTCTGGCCATTTTGGAGGCTGTTGTCTGTGGTGCTGTTGAACTGTATGAACAACTTAGTGTAACTTACACGCATTAAATGAGAGTATTGTAATAATCTGACTGCATTTGTACCAGAAACCAGGCCATAAACCCCCTAACAATGCCACGGTATACCGGTAAAGTTGCAGCCAGAACAAGTCGTCCTACCTTTTGGACCGCTGCCCTCATCCTGGCCAGTCAACCCTGGAACAGGTGTGTGCTGCTCGGCCAAGCCCGTCCTGGTTTCCCCTCCCAGAGGAGAGAGCCCGCCGACGTCTGCTGCTGTTTCATCACAGCTTTCTCTGGGCTCCTCTCGCTTACACCGTCCTCCCATCTTTATAATGTTAAAAGTTGAAAAGGCTTTGAAACGGCTCACCTTCACCAGGACCGAGCCAAGCTACAGCTCAGTGCTCTACTGAGTCACACACCTGTTTGTCCAGGTTTCCACCTGTGTGTGCATCAGATCTGGCAACATGACACCTGGTTGTACCAGAGATGAGGACGACCACGCCCACTTCTAGCCCTGGGGTTAAAGGAACGGTTGACGCCCATAGCACACAGAGAGGAGCACTAAGTAGTTGGATGTTATAGCAATACTTTTTTTTTTTGGAATATTTAGGGCCCGAGCATGAAGTGCAAAGGAAACCTATTGTTTTTCTGAAAATATATTTTTCCGCTGGGAGATCGCATTTTTGAGGTGCTTAGGATGCACAAAAATCAGAACAGAATTAGCGCCCCCTAATGCGTGGAAGGCCATAGTTTGGACAAAGTTGATCCTATATTCCTGAAACTTCGTAGGCACATCCCGCTCATTATTTCAGACATATTTATCATTGGATTTCATTAGCTCCGCCCACCCAGAAGTCGGCAATTTTTTATTTTGTGGGTTGGCTGGCGCATCTTTTTTTTTTTTTTTATACTTTATTTTTTTCCTTTTCTTTGAGGTTGTTTTCATATATGCAATTTACAGTTCGTAATTACAGTTAAGTAGTTGAGTTTATAGACAAACTCATTAAAATTAAGAAAATAAATAATAATAATAATAATAATGATAAAAAGAAAGAATAGAGTTAAAAAAAACAAAACGAAAAACACACAAAAAAAAATAAACAAACAATAATAATACAAAAATAAGAGAGTAATAATAAATTAAATAAACAAATAAATTGGGTGGCGCATTGTTCTGAGAGGATTACCAAACATGAAAGCAACAGGACAACATTGGATGAATTGAGCAACAGGTTTGTTGCAGCAAATTGAGTACAGGTATGTGTTCAGTCGGATTATCATCACCTGTGTTAAACTGTGTGGTTAATGTGAAATAGTGCATTATGTAAAACTGAGTAATTTTATGGATTATCATCTGTTCAAAGTAGTTGTAGCCCCACCATATATTCCACCTATAGTGCCGGTGCTTCTTGCACAGGTGCAACGCTGCTGCGGTACGAATCGTACAAAATTCCGTAAACAAACAGGAGGAAAGTTACAAATGTCATGTGGCCCATAAATCCACAGGAAGCGATCTGCAAATGTGCAAATATCATTCCACATGTAGAAATAGATGCACAAATGTGTATATATCACTTTACATGTAAACCTTAAAATACGTATTTACAGAGTAAGTTAAGGGTATTTGCAAATCGCCCTTTATTTTTGTGGATGTGACTTTACATAACACAAATACAAAAATACATGTTTGTGGATAGTGAAATATTTGGAAATCATGGTACACATTTGTGGAATGTCTTCCGTGGTTTACAACTAATGAAGTCCAATAAAAACTTCCATACAATGCAAAATGGCTGAGAAAATGCTATGAGTTCCAAACTGTTGATGTACTGCGTTAAGGAGGCCCATACCCCCTCCTCATGCTGAGGATGTCACCTCAGTCATGTCACCTCAGGCATGTCACCTCAGGCATGTGTCTCTCAGGTAGGCTACACTCCTTTCCTTCACAGAAACTAAAATCAACCAGTCACATATCAGAGGTCAATCTGCTGTCTCTCTTAGTGGGTTCTCCAAACACCTATGGGTGTTAACAAATTGCTGTGAAGGACACACTCCAACAGTCTTCAGCACTTGAAAAGACAGATTTTCTGAATGAAAGTAAATGACAGTTCAGGATGTATAAATCCAAGCTGCATGCACCCTGACTTTGTAGGAAGGGGGGGACTAATGGGAATCAAGCCTTGCTTGTCCCTCCTGGAGAGCATCCTCAGTGGAGGCAGAGGGTAGAGGGTTGACAGCAGAATTGGATTGCTTATCCTCTCCTCAGTGTCCTGTCCAGCCATAGGAAGAGATCCACAGAACCCCAGGCACTGCTAGTCTACCTGTCATCTCCGTCTGGCTGATCTTGGCAATCTTCTGATGAGGCGTGATCTTCACCAGACCGGTTAACCCATTGCCAAAATCACTGGGCAGATAGATAGATGGATGTGTTGCAAAGTGCCAGGAGCTGTGTTGGTTGGTTCTGTAGTCAGATAACAACAGTTCAACATTTGATTAATGTCTTGCGGTGAGGTTGCAGATTGCAACCAACTGAAGCTTCTTCCGTAGACCAAGCGTTTAGGAGAACTAAGGTGGCCGACGTGAAAACGTCAAATGTGAATGGCTCTCTCTAGAGCCAGTGTTTGGTTTGTCCGTTCTGGGCTACTGTAGAAACATGGCAGCTCTGTGAAGAGGAGATATAAACGGCTCATCATATGGTAACGACAACACAATGATTCTTATTTTCAGGTGGTTATACACTAAAGAAAACATACTTTTTAATTTAATATGACATTTCTGCTAATAGATCCCCCTAAATGTTACACACTGGTCCCCTATTCTATCATTGAATAAACTGGTGACCCCTGACTAAGTGACATATTTTATGAATATTTCGTATTTGATGCATAACAATAACAGTACAGAACAACTGACTGACTGTACAATTAAACCAAATAGTGAACTCAATAACTGCAGGATATTTGTGTAAAACGAGTGATTTGGATGAATTTTGAGTATTTCCTGTGAATATTGCATTAGAAATGAGTTTTCCTGTTATTTTTAATACAATTATACATATTTTATAGTATATTTTTGAAAATTTTAACAATCATACACACTTAAAGGCAGGTTGGTAATCCTGAGAAACCGAATGAAATGATTAGACAGGCTTATTACAGTCCTGCGACGGCTAACTGTATATATTTTAAAAAGTTGTCTTACACCCCTTAAAATCAAGAAGGCCTCGTGACCCCCTGTGAAGCTTTGGTGACATCTAGTGAGGGTCAGGACCCCCAGGTTAGGAACCAGTGTCATACATAAACAATAATTTATACTTTTTGTCAGATTTGATCCTCTATAGTTTTTTACTGACCCCACAGAGCAGCCCGGTTCCCAGCGGCTGTATTCAATGCAAGACTCAAATTATGTAGAATAATTGCTTACAGTCAGACTGAGATAATTCTTTTGTTGGAGGAGTCACGTTGACCAAAGCAGAACACTTATCATCACTAACATACTCAGCATTCTGTCTGCAGTCGCTGACAGCCTGACAAAGAAAATTACTTATATTATATATGACTTCCCCTGCCGTAATAAAGGCCTTTACATTTGACAGCATGGTTAGCGATGACAGTGAAGTCCTTCAGAGAGGGAGACGTGAACAGAAGCGGCATTGCAACAACAAGTGACAATAACATGTCACTGTGGGAAAATCACAGGTATGTATAACAAAATGAATGATGGCTGAATTCCGCTTAGCTGCTTCCATTTCAGGTTCCTGGTATTGTGCATGCTCGCTCACTGTCACGCCATCATGACTTACTGGGAGTAGCACAGAGCCATCATTAATGTTATTACATTAGTAACACCTGTGTTTTTCCTACTATGACAAGTCAAAATATCTGCTGTGAAAAAGACCTATTAAACATCGGCTCATTATGGGATATTGATTACATTCGGATGCAAAAAAAGATGATTCTTTCATAACAAATTAAAATGTATAGTTGTCTTATGACGGATACAAAATCGCAATACTTACATTGCTTTATGATGACTTTTCTTTTCTTTTCATAATTGATCAATTTTGACAGAGAGTGAAATAATGTCCTACTTTGAATCGTAGGAGAAAGCAAAATGAATAGTGCTTTTTAGAAGCTATTTTTTGTATACTAAATGCCAGGAGGGATTTTTTTTCACAGTCTGGTATGTGTCAGTGATTAGGAAAATCACTGATTTTAATGCATTGCATCAAACACTGCAGTGCTCTACAATAGCCTACAGCAGCAATGCCCCTATATGGAAACCAGGAAAATAGAGAAACATGGGAAAATGGGTCAATCTGGTGGAAAATAGTAAAAACTACAATTTTGATTTTATGCTGTAATGGATCAAACATTTAGGTTTTAATGGGTTTCACAATGGGGACATTTTTTGTGTGTAACAATTGGGGGATCTATTGGCAGAAATGGAATATAATATTAATAAGTATGTTTTCTTTAGTGTCTAATCACCTGATAATAAGAATCGTTATGTTTTCGTTACCTTAGAATGAGCCGTTCATATTATAGGGAGTGGGTCCTCTCTCCATGGAGTCTGCCATGTTTCTACAGTAGCCCAGAACGGACAAACCAAACTCTGTTGACTTTCCTGCTTGAGTCTATAAAATTAGTCGCTCCCGTCGCCGCTGCTCTTTCTCTCTCTCGCTTTACCAATCACTTCACACACACACTACGCACCGGCTCTGCTCCAAATGACCTACGCTACTCTTAGAACAAAGGTCCATTCACATGTTCGTGTCGGCCACCGTAGCTCTCCAACACAGTTGGTTGCAATCTCCTCACCTCACCGCTAGATAGCGCCAGATCCTACAAACTGGACCTTTAAGGGTCTGAGTCTCTGTATTTTGGATACACAGTTTATTATAGACTTATTATAGGAGCTAAGGTTGAGCTTCCAAAATATGCATCAATGCAAATATCCATATGCATTAACAAAGCCAAAATGATTGGAAAATTTTAAATAAAAAAGCCAAAAATGCCCCTAGTGATGCGTAAGGGTTGGAGACCCAGCTTCCAACTCAGTACTAAACACTAAGCAGTTTAGTATGAAAAGACTAAAGTTCTATCACCATGCCTCTATAATGTAATGAGCATATTAATGGTAAATGGACATTTATATAGCACCTTTCTAGTCTTCCGAGCACTCAAAGCGCTTCACACTACATGTCAGCATTCACCCATTCACACACACATTCATACACTGATGGCAGCAGAGGCTGCCATGCAAGGTGCCAACCTGCCCATCAGGATCTAATCTAAATACTCATTCACACACCGATCGGGAGCAATTTGGGGTGAAGTATCTTACCCAAAGACACTTCAACATGCAGCCTGGAAGAGCCGGGGACCGAACCGCGATCTTCCGATTAGTGGACAACCCGCTCTATGTACCCCATGATGAACACAAGTGATAGTTTTCAGTGTCAACAGACTTTCAAAATCAGCTTTTTTACCACTTTAAAAAGATTGACTTAACCAGAACTGTTAAGACTTTTACATGCTTATATAACACCGATGGTCTTTCTTTCTGGTCTGCCTCAGAATCCTCATATCAATCGTCAAATCACTTCATTGGCTACTGAAACACACTAGAATAGACTTTAAAGTTCTACTGAAAGCTCTGAATGACCTCGCTCCATCATATTGGTTAGACCTGCTTACAGGAGCCACACAGGTCATCTGCTTCTATGCTTGTTGAACCCACAGGGTTCAAATTCCAGCAAAGTAGCATTAACTGTTTTATGCCCCTAGTGCTGGATCAGCCTTATTATTATTGTTATTAATATTGTTGTTAATATTACCTCCTCAAACGACCCAGCCAGATTTTTGAATTATGAAAAATTGAGCCCACAGTGCATCAAAACATTTTAGTGTAAACAGTACTGTTACAGTACACGGATACTGCAGATTCTAAAGCTCCATTGTTCATGTCAATAAATAACAACATTTTAAGGTCATGAATTTGTGTTAATTGATTTTTGTTAATAGAATGGTTTTCTTTCTTTCTTTCTTTCTTTCTTGTTGATCTTTATGTAAAGCACATTGTTTTTTTTTTACCCTGTATATGAAATGTACTGGGCTATATAAATAAAGCTGTCTGTGGCATTTTACACTTTACCAAGTAGAGCATCGTCCATAACATATAGAGACAGGAGGATGGAAATCTTATAGGACCTAATGATAAATACTGCGATTGAAAAATAAAAAAAATCAGCACTCAAAACTCAGTTTAAAGGTCTTAATTCGCTATTTGTTTGACTGATCGTGTGAGGTCTACTGTACCATCATGAAATGATATCTCCACTGGCTGCTACAATTAAACTTCCAGCCTTTCTTGCATCATCTCCTCATCAAGCTTCAGTGTTTAAGTGATGCATGGTGTTTTGAAGCTGGAGCAAACAGTTTTGTGTCCAGCCCTCCAGCCCCATCTAGTGCATCAGGAGCTTCTTACAAGGCCTTTGTTTGCATGATGTGTAGGTAGTTGAGTTTACCACTAGGTGGCAGTAGTGTATAAGAATGAAACAGCCCTTTCCAGCTGGGACTGGCCCTCCTCTGAGAGTTTGTTCCTGTAAATTTTGGGGGCTCCTGCAAGTTATATCTTATAATCTCTATTTTACATGTATCTTTTTATATTTATTATCTTATCCTTATCATGAATCAGTTTGTACAATTAACCAAAAATAGTGAACTCAATAACTGCAGGACATTTTGAGCAGATTATTTCCAGTGAATTTTGCATCAGAGATAAGTTTTCCTGTTATTTTGAATACAATTCTCTGTATTATGTATATTTAAAAAAAAACATACATCGTACATAAATTTATTTTGCAGGGCAACAAAGAGCTGTTGCTGTCAGTCTTAGATAGAAACAGTTAAATAGGCTTATTATTAAAAAAGTGGGTTTGCCACTGCAGACATCCCCGCCACACAATGACTGACATTAGTCAAACAGATGTGCTAGCATGCCTCCATGGTAAAAAGGAACATTGTGTACACCATTGTGCCCTCAAATAATGTGAAGTACAGGACAAACTGTGTGTGTGTGTGTGTGTGGGGGGAGTATTAAGTCAGGGTTTACTTTGTTTCCTACTGTAGAAACTGTACAAGCCCTCACTTGTGTAGAGACGTAGGTTGCGTTCATTAAATGAGTTTCTGTGTAGCCGCCTAGTGAATACTTTCACTGCAGCTCAGGGCGATGCTTTTGAGTCACATGCGGTTGTAAAGCACCTTCCTATTCTGTGACAGAGCAGAACTCACACAGTGCTGCACCCTTAGTTACTGGACTCATTCTTAATGGTATTCCTAACTATTATCAAAAGAAACATCCTTTAGTCCTGAGAGAGTAGTTGCATAAGCTGTTAAGCAATTTCTAATCTTTCAATATTTAACCCGGAAACATTCTCTAAAAAACAACATCACACAAGTTACATTCAAAGTCCAAGCACATGTGGATACATCCTTTTGGGGGAAAACAGCAACATCTGTGTTGTCGGTGTGACATCAGTAATAACATGAAGACTGGATTATAATGATAATTATTATAATAATCATAAACAAAGCTTTTTGGAAGCCAGTCAAATCAGTATGAGTGCACGCCCAAACTTCTGAATGATTAACCAGGCACCACGGAGCTATGAGTCACTCTGACAAAAGGACTCCAATTTGTATTGGCTTACCTATAAAACCAGAAAAATACATTTTGGATTCATGAATTGTAAGCTGTGCCTCCTCACCTCACCTGACCTGACCTAACCTGCAAATCATCTACTTTTTTATATGCATGTTGATGTTTTGTATTGTTGTTGTGCGTGATCATAAAAAGTCCCCCAGTTCAGTTTTCCTCTTTTGGAAATAAGATAGTGGGACAAGTCGGCGCAGTGAGACGACAACCTGTTGGTCTGGCCCATGCATTTGACTGGTTACTTGGCCAGGGCAGTTCTGAGGGAAGCTGATGTTTAACTAAGATAAACTGTAAAAGCACCTGGCACAGTTACCGCATGCCCTTGCTTAGAAACCGAAAAGGGAAGTTCCATAACTTCCTGAATATGGCTGCCGTACTGAGGGATGTCTCCATGTCTTCCAGAGATCATAAAATGGGCCAAGAATTCATGTCTTCTTTTCTTATTTCACTTAAATTTTCACAAAATCTACATAGCAAGGACACCATATTCTTCTTTATATTAATTGCTACGTCATTGTCCCTATGTTTTATGAATGATTGTTATTATTTTAGGTGATGTGTTTGTATGAACAGTATTTCTGTAGAATGTTTTTTGTCACGCTGCATGATGGGAGTTCAGCAGTTTGAGACCAGTGGTGGAGGAAGGATGTAAAAGTAGCAATACACTAAATATACTCCGTTATAGGTAAAAATCCTGAAATCGAAATGTTACTGAAGTAAAAGTATGTAAGTATTATCAGTAAAATGTACTTAGTGCTTAGTGAATGTACTAAGTTTCATGGCTCCTGTGAGGGTGGTACTATCATAATCAGTATAATTATATTGTTATAACTGATGAATTATTGTGTAAGTAGTAGGGCTGTAAATCGATTAAAATATATGATTGCATGATTGTCCATAGTTAATCGCTATTATTCACAAATTAATCACATTTTTTATCTGTTCAAAATGTACCTTATAGGGAGATTTGTCAAGTATTTAATACTCTTATCAACATAGGAGTGGGAACATATGCTGCTTTATGCAAATGCATGTATATATTTGTTATTGAAAATCAATTAACAACACAAATCAATGACAAATATTGTCCAGAAACCCTCACAGGTACTGCATTTAGCATAAAAAAATATGCTCTAGTCATAACATGGCAAACTGCAGCCCAACAGGCAGCACCAGCTGTCCGTGTGTCAGTGTGCTGACTTGACTATGACTTGCCCCAAACTGCATGTGATGATCATAAAGTGGGCACGTCTGTAAAGGGGAGACTCGTGGATACCCATAGAACCCATTTTCATTCACATATCTGGTCAAGGGACCCCTTTGAAAATGGCCATGCCAGTTTTTCCTCGCCAAAATTTAGCGTACATTTGGAGGAGCGTTATTTACCCTCCCATTGACAAACTAGAATTCATTGGATTCATTAGGTTTTCTAGTTTCATATGATACCAGTATCTTCACTCTAGCTTTAAAACTGAGCACGTTAAAACTTAAAAAATCACAATTTAAGTTAATAAGTTAAATTAGTGGCGTTAAAACCAATTTGCGTTACAGTGTTATTATTATGATATTATTATTGCGTTAACTTTGACAGCCCTAGTAAGTAGCCTTTTAGTATCACAGCTGGTTGAGCTAATTTTGTCAATTTTATACATTGTTGGGCATTTTAATCTTTAACCATATGTCATATTTTATGAGATCACCTGATGTTTTTCAGGTAAAATCTTAACTGTCAAATAAATGCAATGTAGTAAACAGGTTCTGAAATTAACTTTTTTCACTGCCTGCCACTGTGGCAGGCAAATATTTTGTTTTGTCTGCCATTCAGAAATAAGATCTGATGTCATTCAATGTTCAATTCAAATTATTATGATTATTTAAATATTTGCTTTGATTAAAAAAATTTTGGCAAGCTGCTTAGAGCTAGTGTTGGGAAGTTAAACAGGTCATAATTCTCTCTATAAATATCTATTTTATATTACTGTGAAAACATATTTAAACAACTGGATTTATTCAGATTTCTCGCCAAAAACATAATTTTACGGGATTACATTTGAACACATCACAATAACATTGTAATTCACCTTCTCCCAATAGTCATTTTTACTGAGCAGAGCTTTAACACCTCATAATGTAATGTAATGAGACTTCCGTTAGCGTTAGTCCGTTAGCCAAGCAGGACTGTGCTGCCCACCGGCTGCTAACGCTACTACCTCTCCTCCTGTCGGTTTCAACAGCGGTTTGTTGTTCACAGTGTGGTATTACCAGGGAACAAGAGGGTGCTTCCCCTCAGGTTTAGTAGTACCAGGCTGTTGAGCGTTTTTTTTTATCTTCACCGTAGTTTCGGTCCAAAACAAACTGGAACATGATACAGCATACATGTGCATCATTGTGCAGCGGAACTTGGGGAAAGCATCATTAAAGGAATCGATTGTCACTGAGTCAAGAGATACCAAGGATTTAGACAAGTAAGAACCCGTTGTTAACGGTAACCTGTTCTCCGTTACCGTCTCTAGCGTTTTCCCTGTCTGCCAAAGTGTCAGAATGCCTGACGATTTTAACCGCAACTGCCACTGGCGGGTGGCGGGAGCTAATTTCAGACCCTGGTTGTAAAAAGTACAATATTTACCTCTGAAATTGGGGTGAAGTATTAAAACTAGGGTTGGTAATCTTCTTCAAAAACATTTTTAATTCAATTTGTTGAAATTTTGTTTATTTACTGTTAGCAAAAAATTATTAAATGCTCTGACAAGACAGGAGGCCAGAAGGGACAAACTGTCAGTGTTGCTGATTTATGAGCTATTGCTGCTAGCTACTTTCATTGGAAAAGATTTGGCAATACTGGGCTGGGTCTTGCAGTTGGATGATTAAAAAAGTCTAGCATACTCTTGCTGGTTTCTCAAGATTACTCACACTAGCCTTAAATAACACCAAATGGAAATGCTCAAGTTAAACTATGTCAAAATTGTGCTTTAGGACAGAACTTGAGTAAATGTACTTAGTTACATTCCACTGCCCAGGGCTTGTCATGACCTTGGGAAGCAGGGAGAAAATGGATAGATGGGCTGATGGTCTTTTTTCGGGAACTTCTGTCTGTTTTCAGTTATTGTTATTTGTACATTTTTGTTTGATTATCAAAAGCCAGTTTATTTGTTAAGAGGGTTTCTCATTCCAGATGAGATACAGTAACTTTCCTATATTTGATTTTAAACGGCATCTGCTCACAGCAGAATCTACATTTTCTTTTATTACTTTTTGCTACATTGCTCTGTTATTATATGCTGCTCTTTGTCATACTGCATAAAAAACACAGTCCACAAAAGATTGAAGGGCCTTAAAACAAAAAACCATCAGTGACCAGATTTTATTATCTCACTCTACAGGAGTCATTCGACTGTGTGTGAGGTAAATATTAACCCAAACAATCAACTAAAGGGACTTCCCACATGTGTTTCATATTCTTCTTTGAGCTGATATAGTCTTTACACTGCAGTGCCTCAAATAGACCATTTTCATGTGAACTCACGAACCTGCACCCTTACACCAAGTGCGTGACGACAGAATACTAGCTGCTGGATATTCTTTTCGTCCCCTCTCGCTGTTTGACCATTTATTCAACGGCAGCAGCTGTGCAAGCACTTTACAGCTTTTTTTTTCTCCCTCCTCTCTAAGTGTTTGTTTCATGCCCTCGGAGCTCAAGCCTGGATCCTCAGCACAGGTGAAGGGGCAGCCAGCGTTGATCGACCCACTTTACGGACTGACATGCAACATACACATGCGTGTGTGTGTTGTGTGTGTGTGTGTGTGTGTGTGTGTGTGTGTGTGAGACATAGAGAGAGAGAGAGAGAGAGAGAGAGTGCGTGTCAGTAAGTGAAAGGTGAAAGTGAAGCCACAGCCCCCAGAGCAGATTTATTTGCTCTGCACGTCGAGGCGTGTTTCAGGCCCTTTAAGGCTTGGCATGTACACACAGGTCAAGACCAAGCAGCACTGGAGCCTGGCACGCACACACACACACACACACACACCCACCCACCCACAGAGTTGTGTTTTCATGACTTTTGAGGACATTGACTTACATTCATTTCCTGGAGACTTACCCTAACCCTAACTGTAACTGCTGCTTGCCTAATCCTAACCCTTACCTTAACCTTAACCTTACCCTAAACCAAGTCCTCACCCTAAAATATAATGATTTACATTATGGGGACGTGCATTTTGTCCCCATTTGGAAGGCGAGTCCCCACAATGTGACTGTGTAAACATATTTATGTCCCCACAACACACACGAACAGACACACAAACCACTCCTTCCCCCCACCCCCAAAATCACTTCACTTTCAGCCTCTTTTCACCCCCCTCTGGCTGGCTATCTGTTATTACTACTACAATCTACCATCACATTCCTTCATTCACTGCTGCTGTGCTTTAATAGCAAATTTGCATGGAAATACCATCACACAAGCACACACAAACACATGCCACACAACGCCCAGCCATGGCCTGTCAGGACTGTAACAGGTCAGACAGTAAGGTCACTTGAGGTTAAAGCAGTTTTCAGCATCTCAAGGGCTGTAGCCAGGAAGAAGAAGAAGCACTGAGTCCAAGTGTCCCACAAGTTCTCAGTCAATGATGCAAAGGCCACTGCATTAAATATTGAGGTTAAGTGCAGTACTGAGTTAACATTATGCTTATAGTGACATAAACTTTCTGCACAGTGGCTCAAGGTTTATGTCATTGGTTCCCAAACTTCTTTTAAAGTTAAGTTTATTTAGTTTACAGGTATTTACCCTCATTAAGTTTAGACAAGTACATTACTGCTAGTAGCTATACTATTATTACTATTATTAGTGGTTTTAACATTTTTCCTGGTTCGAATGAAGTGCTTTAGATTTCCATGGCTTTGTAAGCTTTTCCACCCGGACTCGATTGCAGCATTGGTTCTCAAACTTCTTTTAAACCAGGCCAGATTTTATTTTTATGGCAACTCCCATTTCTTATTACAGTTTCAGTATTTTTCAGTGTTATTTTTTGCGTTTATTGTTTTAACTTTTGCATTAATGTTTGTGCATACAAAGCTGTATAAGCAGTATATACTGTATATTGCCATGAATATTTACTGTAGGCTACTTGAAATTGAAGATTTTCTTTTTTTTTTTTTAGATACACACAACCTTCTATTACTTAATGTTGGATCAAAAAGCAATTTTGAATATAGTTATTTTGTCCTTTATTGTTTTTTTCTTCCATTTCAATGTGTTTGTGCTTGGCACACGGGAAAAGTTTCAGTTGGTTGCAACTTGTAACCACACTGCTAGATGCCACCAAATCCTACACACTGTCCCTTTAATTAAAACAAAAAAATGCAGCTTTAAGTTTACTTAGTTTACAGGTATTTACCCTCATTAAGTTTAGGCAAGTACATCACTGCTTATAGCTATATTATTATTACTATTATTAGTATTTTTATCATTATTCCTGGTTCAAATGCAGTGCTTTAGATTTCCATGTCCTTGTAAGCTTTTCCACCCTGAGAGGAACTATAGAAAACAATGAGAGCTTGTAAATTTTGGGGTCCTGCCAAAGATGAACCTGTTGGCAAGCCCTGAACGATGAAACATATTGCTTAAAGGAAAATTCCACCTTTGAACATTTTACATGTTGAGGTATCATCTGTCTCAGTTATTTTTTAATAAAATTGTGTTAATTGACTGAGTCGGGTGAGTGGCTTTTGAAGGAGGGCCTGAAGGGTCGGACTGTCAATGTTGCTGACGTGGCGACTTTCTCTCTAGATTTAGGGACTTTTGGAGCTACTTTCATTGGAAAAGAGTTGGCAACACTGGGCTGGGTTTTTTGGTTGGATGCTTTAAAAAAAAGCTATCTTACTCTTGCTGGTTTCTCAAAATTACCAACCCTAGCTTTAAGTAACACAAAATGGAAAGTTCAACTCAAAAACTGACGGCATGACAGCAGGTCAGACCTTGGGCTAGTGTCCTCGGGCAGATACTCTCATTCCACAATAAGATGCTATCTGACTTGACATGTCTACTCTTTAAACTAAAAAGCACTGCCTTTTTGCATTGTGGTTATTTTTTTTTAAAATTTCAATCATTACATAAATAAAAAGAAATGGAATGTCAGCTTGTTGTGAATTCCTACATCTAAAGGGATCCACAGGTTAATCCCCTCACGTGTCTTTTTTTTTTTTAAAGTCAGGTAGTTAGGATTAACTGTGTTAAGGATCCTTAGTGTCTTGCGGGCAGTTGTAGTTGACATGAGGCTCAGATAGGAATCCACTGTCTTTGTCTGGGTCAGTAGTAAAGCCACTGATGGAGATAGCAGCCCAAGTTCTTAAACAGTAGCTGCTGAAAGCAAGTGGCGATACTATCAGTGCTGAAACCCTGCAGCCCACAGGCTAAACTGACAAATGAGGCTCACAGTGAGAAGTAACTGTTGCCTTCACGGACAAATGGCTCCATCTTTCACTCTCAGGTTTTCCTCTTGTTTTAAATTCCACCTTTCACACACTCTTTGAGGCCAGTTATCTGAAGCAAATCCAGACCACACTTATTTGAACACCAATGTGTCTGAGTGAATACCTCATATCATTACGAGCTCTCGCCTCTTTGCATCAGCTATCTACTTTACGCCACACTTTGCATCACTCCCTGCACGCATTCAAAAATCCAGCAGCACACAAGAGCCCAGTGGAGTAATGGACGTGTTGGAACTGCCATGAAACCTGGTGTGAAGACGTAAGTCCGGGCTTTTTCCTCTGCTCTGCGTCTTACCTTGCTTAGCAACTTATCATGATGCTCAGGACAGCATGTAGTGGAGGGAGTTAATCCACCTTTCATTTGCAGTTAAAAGCTGAACATATATTTAAGGCTCTCACAACCCTTTATGATTTAAAATATGTAGCAAATACCACCAAACATATGAAATGCTTTTTCTTTTTTTTTTGGCTGTAATGGCAGTTGTTTGCTTTATTATCATCATCAACAGTGTCGATGACGATTCAAAGATAGAAAAATGGGAATAATTACACCAACAGGCAGCTAGTTTCAACGTTTTTTCACTGACAAAGGAGGTGTCATTTACTATTTTTTTAATTCCTACAAAGTGAAAGACATCTAGACATGACAAAAGGAAAGGCAATTATTCATTTAGGCACTGAAACATGCAGACGTGTGTGAGTTTCTGCTTGTGGTTTTTGCGCGTTGCTGGTCAGTGAACCTTGAAGTATATGCAGGTGTTTCCCTCCTGCAACACTCAACACACAAACCCAGGCCAGTTTCAGGCTCAGCAAGATTAAAAGAAGCTGTTTGCTGTGCTGATTTGATGATGGTGATGACAATTCCTTTTTTTTTGTCTTGAGTAAAACCAACTTTATGTGCTCAGAAAGAGGGAAAGAAATGCGACTTAGTTGCTACCTGTCTCACAAGATGAACTGAACATCAGACTGTTGTTTCTGTTTTGTTTGAGAAAAGAGATTTGACCTGAGGAAGTTACACGTTGCTGAACTGAAAAACAGAAACCATCTGCAACATCACTTATAGCTTTGACAGCAATCTGTCTTTGCATTCAACACAGTTTATAACATAATGACGGTCTTAAAGTTTCCATCCTGATAAGATATCGGCAGAATGTATCTGTTTTTGACACACAATTAGTCAAAACATGTCAGCTGTTAATCTTCCTTATCTCATTCTGGTTGACCCCTTATATATTTTAGACTGAGTATTAAACATGTAGGGAAGCAATGAAAGGCAAGCGAGAACATTATTTTTTTGGTGATCCATTTTCTAAGTCTGAAATAAATTATTTTCTCTCCTGTGTTTATGACTTAAAAACAGGTGAAAAAAAATGTTTTGCCAGAATAATCTTTCTAAGTTCCTTTTTTTTTTCTCAGGCTCAGAATATGTATCACTAGAATTTTTTTTTTTCTCGTTTGCCTTTCAGGGCTTCCGTAAACATGCGCTATAAATCTTAAATTAGTATCTTTGAAGTTAAATTAATTGATTTTTTGATGTAGTTAAACCTTTCACCTCAGCTATAGCTTCCTGTCTTACAAGCTTCTTTCACGTCTCAGAAAGAGGAAGTTAACCACAATGAAATGACTGGAAACAACACAACTGCCTGCTGTATCAGAACCACATACTCCATCTCAGCACACTGACAGATTTATCCTTTTTTTCCATTTAATTTGCACCTGCCTGAAACAGTTTTTAATAAAGTGTATGTAAATTAGGCAAATAATCCATTTTATAGAAACATGTTCAGAGAGACTGGCAGTGAGCCAATTTTATATTAAATGAACATTTTTTTTAAAATTATAACCTACTTCTCTATCTCTATTGAGCTCTATTTAAATCTTTTGGCTATTGATGGCTTTCCAGGACACAGTGGAAAGATTTAATAATTACAGGGTGTTCAATTTAAGATTTGAAGTGCTTTACCATTGCTCTGTATGTAGATTTATGTAACCACAGTCATTTTGAGACATTAACACAATTACCACAAACAAATGAGATGCTTGGCAAGAAGCCTGGCAGCCTGTACCGGTCTATGCTCTGCATTTGACAGGATGGTGCCAACACATCTCATTTAGCCTGAATGGCCTGGGGGGTGTAGTAAAAAACGTCAGGGGGGCATATTGTTGCAGTTAATATTGTTTTATACTTTTATACTGCCTTCTCTTCTTAACTACCTCTTTTGGGTGCCATAGCAGCAACACTATTTTGTCTATTATTTGAATGGACATATGTAGATTTATGTAAATCCAGTGACAATAAACTTGAAGTGCTTGAACAAAAGACGACATCTGTTTATTTGATTTCCTTGTAGTTTGTGTTGTACCAGCCTGCACACACTAAATATATGAGTTTATACAACAAATGGTAGTATCCTACCCCAACTCAACACAGTCTCAGGGCAGTTTGTGAAATAGTCACGAAATTTAATCTATTTGATTTGTGCACATAGACAAAACATTTTTGTGACGCTCAGCATGATTTCAACAACGTATTTTTTTTGCATTTTCCTACGAATGTTCAGCAACATGTGACGCACGCTTCAATTTACGCTCCAGTCTTTTCAAGGTAAAACTACTTAGTTAGGTTTAGGAAAAGATCGACTTGGTAAGGCTTAGGCAACAAACTATTTAGCTAGGTTTAGGAAAAGATTGCGCGTTGGGTTAAAATAACACTGGAAGTAGCGTAACTTAAGTACGGAAGTTACGTGACAAAAACTACTTAGTTAGCACCAGAAGTGCTGCAACTTAAAGCTTCAGTAGGCAACAATTTCCATCAGTCTGGCAATTTTTTGTAATAGCCTACTGATACAAAATTAAATTACAAGACAGCACGACTGGAAGCCTGTTCTGCATGAAAAGACTTAAGGTTAAGCTATAAACTCTACTATTATTTTACATGGATGCAGCATTTTAACTATCTTTCGTGCAAGCTCTTCAAATGAGCGGCGGTAGAGAGAACAGCCGTGCTCGCTAGTCATGTTCATCAACATCATAACCTACGATTGGCTGGTAAGAGGTCACGTGAGGACACAGATGTAGGATCCATATTTTGCTATCCAGAAATGAATTAAAATGAGACAGGGCAGACTAAAACCAACCAGCCTACTAACTGTAAGTGTCACAAATGGTCAAATGGTACATTATGGCATTTTGGCATTATTGATCGTACATTGTAGAGGGCAAAATTATCACATAAATATGATAATTATCGTACAACTGGCAACGCTGATGAGCTCCGGTGGATTCTTCGGATTAAGAATCCTTGGAGTGGGAGCAGGTGTTGTGTCAATGTCTGTGTGTCTGTTGATGTGTAGTCCCCCTTACCTAAACCTGAACCTGATCCCTAAGCCCAACCAGCCATCTTCTCAACCTGGTCTCATGGGAAGGCGTATAAATTACCCAGACATTCCGCACACTTTTTTGTGTCATTTGTGCGCCACTCAAACGTCCGCAGTTAGGTTTAGGCAAGAAAACCACTTAATTAGGGTAAGGGAAAATGTTATGGTTGGGCTTAAAATAAGTACGCAAACTTAATAAAACACGTACGGAATCAACGTAACACAACTACGGAAACCACTTCACAAATGTAAAAAAAAAAAACGTGACAATTGTCGCATGACAAATGTCACTAACTTAACAAAACAGCGCAAAACAGCGCAAAACACCGGTCAGGAACGGTTTCGAACATGGGTCTGCTGGTTAAAAGTCCGTCGTTTGTTTGTCCCCATACACCCACCAACCATAAGTGGACATTCCTGCTTTTTATACTACGTCACTAACTCTTACCGCAGCATTTACACGTGGATGCGTTTACATTGCAGTCAGTACAGGATACATGACGTACAAAGGACACGTGGAAATCAAGAAAGGCGTACTTATTGTACACTAAACGCCTTGTGCATTACTGTGGCATTTATATGCTTTTTTGTGCGAACGGGCTGATCTTTTGTAATCCTTAACCTGACGCCAACCAGTTCTTTCCGCTATGCCTATAGACATAACCTAACCTGAACCTAAAGCTCCAAACGCAGAGGTGTATCGCTACGGGAAACACTTTTCTCTGATCAGCCAATCAGAGGGCAGCAGAAAGAAGAAAACTATCCTCATGAACTGGAAATCAAGACACAAAAACAATATTACACTTTGGAAAAATCTATTAATCGATTACATATCAATGGAAAAATGATCTGCCTCCATAAAAAAACAAATCGCCGACTTTGACATAATCTGGAATCCATTCATCGACACCCTTAATTCATAATTTCCTCACCAATTTCACTCATCACGTCTTTTTGCCTATGAACCATCCACAATAAACATACACCCTGTCACCCAAAAAAAAAAAAAAAAAAAAATATATATATATATATATATATATATACTTTATGTGTGCGTCATTACTTTTTTTCCCCCTCTCTCTCTTCTCTAAACCTCTCCCCTTACCAATACCTCATTTCCCCACACACCTCGCACAATCGTTGCTCTGGTCTCCACCATCATAACCAATGGGATTTTGTATGTTTTGTATATTTTTACAATTAATTTATTTATTTATCTTTTTCTTCTTAGTAATTTGATGGTGTTATTATTGTCTTATTATAAAATGTGCTGCTATACTATACTATTATTATCATTGCTATATCATATAGATTATCAATCAATTATTATTGCATAATGGATGCCCAACTTATTAGTATATTAGATCACTATCTATGTTTTCCACTCCCTTCAAACAATATAAGAAAGATTCAGTTTTGACATGTTGGATTATGCTGTATAGCCTACACGTGGGTGTGATTTTTGACCAGCACATGAACCTTAAGAAGATGTTGACTCACCTCTATTTTTCCAGTTGAGGTATGAATTAAAGCCTGAAGTCTCTTATCAAGATCTGATAATGCAGTACATACACTGTAAGCTGGACTAATTCTCTACTCACATGCCTAAACAGGTCAGTGTCGTCAAACTCTTGTGTTTAAAATACCACTGCCAGATAGTGGCAGCCAGACAGATCCGGCTGTGGGGCTCATATCAATCCCATATTGGCTCCTCTCCACTGGTAAATTCAGGATTCATTTCAAAATGGTGCTGATTATGAACAATGTGACTCCTGAACAAGCCCCAATATGCAAGTTCATTTCTACTGATGCTAAAGGGTGGCTTGTGCGTTGATTTAACGCCCTGGGAATGAGAACGAGCCTGTCATACACATACAAACACATTATTATCAGCAAAATTCTAATTGATTTTCCTTTATTTGTCTGTGATACATTTGAACGTATTTATGCCATTCTCTCTTTAGTCGTCTTCATTTCTGTTTCATTGTGCCATTTCTGGGGCCTTTTTTGTTTCTCTTTTTAAAAAATGTTTTAACTCTTGTATTTATGATTCATCTTAAATAGTATCAGCACCGAAACTAGATGCATGAGGGAGATTTGTGGTGAGAGAGCCGTGACATCCCAGGGGGATTGTTAGCCAGCTTCAGGCTGTTATAAAGCACGTCAGTCGACCCGCCACTTAGATTTTCTTCCGTTTAACTATAAGATATAATCCAGATAAGCAGTATGCACTGGGAGAAATGTAAGTACAAAACATCATTGCTGTTTTCTTTACATGATTGTCAAAAGCCGTAAGAATACTCGTTCGTTTCATGCAGATTGTCCTATATTATATTATATTATATTATATCATATTATATTATATTATATTATATTATGTCATGTGAAACAAATCTATTGATTTGAATTATAATTTTATATCTGCTTTGATTTCATTGAAGAGGTAAAAGAACAGCAGGATGTTTTTAATTTTTTTTTTTTCAAACTAATACTGAATTGTTCAAATGGTTTCGTTTGTGTACACTGCATTTCTTGTCACTCTATGATGTAAACACAATAATATGAACATAATAATATGTTCAGTGTAATGCAATCCAGTATGATATAGCTTTGCAATACGTAATTGCTCTTTCTTTTCTCCACGTCATTTTAGAATAATAATCTGATTGAATAGTGTAAATCAGAGATTGTTACTGGGAGAAAGAATTTGATTTAGCTTAACTTGTTTGACTTTCCGCTGCTGTGTTTTGGGACATTTGTAATTGTCATAATTAATTTGACTGTTCGCTAATCAGAAATGTAAAACCCAAACTAATGGATGGATGTGAATGGTGCTCAGTGGTTTCCCCCCAATAACGTACAACATGTCATTTACAACAACGACTTTGAAGTTAAAATCTGGAGTTTTTTGTTTTGTTTTTGAAAAAGCAAAGAGTCATGTCAGGATCATATTGAAGCTGTTGTGTCGGGCTCTTTTGGAAAGAGGAAGGTGGTCATTTGGATGTTGGCTGTGTGTTGCTATTGGGCTGTAATCTTGATATGCAAAATGGCAGCAGCACAGTAAAATACTGCACAGCTGTGGAGCTTCCTCTTTTCTGTTGGTTGAGTCGCCTTGAGTCTGTCTGTGTGTTCATGTGTGGTTGATACAAACAGAGAAATGGAAGACAACAACATCTGTCCATTTGAGTTCAGTTCAAAGATTTCCTTCTGTAGCATTTATTTCCTTGTGTGGTTTTTTTTTTAAACAAGCTTCCTGTATATCGGGCACACTTTTTCACAATAAAAGTTCTTTAAAAATAGATATATTTTATATATAGAGATATATAAAAAAGTGCTGGATTATGATATTTTTCTATCTAAATATTTCCAGTAGTAGCAATTGTAAAACACCGTTTGTGTCAAGGGAAAGAAATTCTAGAGCTATCTAACACCTGTAATGAAAAATCCTCTTTTGTCTCAATACATTTTCCCAACCCCAGTCTTTAAAGTTTCACTAGGCAGACATTTTTTGGCATCATTGGGCAAAAAAATCCATGATAACCTTTCATCATAGTGTAATTCAAGTGTTCTGAGAGATAACTAGACTTCTGCACCTCCTCTTGGCTCTTTTTTCAGGCTTTAAAAAATCGGGAGACTTTGGCCAATCACAGGTCATTTCAGAGAGAGAGCGTTCCTATTGGCTATGCTCCGGCTGGTGGGCGGTGCTTGGTATTTCTTCAACTGTTCTCAACATGAAACATTGAAGAAAGAAATAGGCATTACAGTAACATAATATTTATTTCAATTGTATTCATTTGATCAGCGCTGCCTAGTTTGACCGTTTGATCAGAGTTTGTGAGTGATTGACTCGTGGCTCTCATAAACGGAAGCTGGACGGCAGACTCCAGATCAGCTCTGACTGGTTATTTTCCTCTGATCTGTGAAATCTTGCAGATGCCATTAGGAGCACCGGAGGACACAGAGGAACATTTTTTTTTTTCAGATACCTGTCTCATGCACTACTGTCAGGATATAATGATTACAACACCCTTGCTTGCAGCAAACTCCTCTCACTGCTTCAGATCTTTGCCAGGAATCTTTACAAATCTTTTGTTCCTGATGGCGTGGGACAACCTATACTGGCCTACAGCAATTCCGTAGTTAGACAGTATTTGATCTAAACCATGATACGAAAAACTTGCTGAACACTGTCCAATTCCAAGTGAACTGAGAAGAAGGAATATCTTGTAGACATATAAACAGCTCAATTACCAGACAGTTTGAGTAGATTTTTAAGAGTGGATGGAGTCAAAAACTTCCATAAACCCTTTCCCCAAACAGCAACTTGCAATCACGGCTTAGCAACTGTAATTATTGCCTCTAGCCTTTCCATAACCAAAAACAAGTACACGATCATATAAGGAATGGATTAAATAGTGTGTTATGTGTTTTTACTTAAAGGTGCAGTGTGTAGGATTTGTCGGCATCTAGCGGTGAGGTTACAGATTGCAACAAATTGAAACTTCTTCCGTGTGCCCAGCGTGTAAGAGAACTATACGGTGGTCGACGCGAAGACGTGAAAACGCGAAAGGCTCTCTCTAGAGCCAGTGTTTGGTTGGTTTGTCCATTCTGGGATACTGTAGAAACATGGCGGCCGGAAGAGGACCCACTCCCTATGTAAATGTAAATGTCTCATTCTAAGATAACAAAAATACAACAATTCTTATTGTCAGGTGATTATACACCAAAGAAAACACATTTATTAATATTTGGTCCTGGATGCTACTATATCAGAGTGTTTTATAATGTCAGCCCTTAATTAATTGAATTAGGGATATTTACACTCCAGCAATTCCAGCCACACTTGTTACATATGTTCACCAAAGACATAGGTTAGTCGTCATTCTTTTGTAACGTTAAAAGTGAAACATACCCTTTGAAAATAAAACCAAAAAAGCACAAATCGAAACTCTGCTTTGCTTTTTTTTTTTTCAAATATATGAGCTAAGCAGCCAAACTAGAGTCTCATATCAGACTTATAATACTAGGACTAAGTAGCTCTACACTGCAATATATGATCAATTCTTCAATGTTTCTTCTTGACTATTCTGTTTAGTCTAACGTGTAATATTTGTCTCCATTTGCACTGAATTGATTTTAAAAAATACGGAACATGTCTTTTAGTTTCCAATTACGGGATAATTCCTTATTTTAAGGGACGGTTGGCAACTCCATTGTGAGGATGCTGACTTTGTTGCCTATACCTGGAACCAGTTAGCTTTAGCCTCAGTCTTTTAGCGTCATATCACATATGTAGACATCAAGTGTTTATTTAAGATCCTTTCACATTTCCAAGGCATGGAGCCAATGTTAGTTTAATTAGCGAGCTAGCTACAGTCGATTAAATCTGCTCGCCACAGTTGTCATTTCAGCAGACTGAGTTGACAGCTAGGAATGAGAAGACTGCTCTACCTCCGTCTGAAATCAAGGACCCATTGTTCTATAAAGTGCTGAGAATTTTGAGCAATAAATCTACCACCGTTACTGTAAAATGTGCTATGCATGAACAGAAAGCTTAGAGGGGGTGGGGCTTGGCGAACTGTCAATTGTGTTTCCAGTGCCCCGTTTCTGTTAGGCATCATTGACTTGTCTGTACATGGTACATTATCACGCCATTGTGTTTGTTTCTAGAGAGGGCCACTTATCCTGTCTGACCTGTGCAGGCAAATGAATTAGCTGCAGATAGGAATCTGGACAATTTACTGGTAAGACATCCCCAGCCTAACAACAGAGGTTAAGTAGAGGGCAGAAACAGCAGCAGTCTGGACCAGAGGTCACCCTCCTCCGTGCGTTCTTGCTGGCAATCCCTCCGTAACATTCAGCAATGCACACTTCGCGTTAAATGAACCTCATGCAATAATTATTAAATCACACTTGACGGAAATTGCCACAGGATTTTGCCAACTCCACCAAAAGAGAAATCTCCAGGATTGATGTATTAAGATCTGTTTATGTCAGTTCCTATCGGCAGAGATTTCCCATCAGTGATCACACCAAAGCACATTTAAGTTAGGCCGTATGGGACGCTCCTCTATATGTCAGTCTGACTTTGTGATTTTGGACGAACAGGACAAGAGTTAATGTTTCATAAAAATCTGGTGCAGCTTTGCAGCAGAAACTAAAATGCCAGAGGGTCTCATTAGCTGCAGATGGCTGGTTAGCAGAACACTGTCAAACCAATGAACATTTGACCTTTTGTTATGATACTATCTGTCACTTTAGATTGATGTGAGTTTGTGTGTGGCATCAGTACAAGAGTACTGTAATTTTCTTTTCAGCATCGTATGAGACGTCTACCAGCTGCTTAGGTCTTTGCAATTATAATCTAATAGCCCTTTAGCAAAACGTGTGCAGACTCTTTTATCCTTCCTTTAATTGACTCAAATGACAGGTTAATGTTGAAATCAAGATACTTTAGGCCTAATAATTTATGTCAAAGTTGTGAGCTAGTATTACTAAATACTACTAAATCATCTACAAAGAACTGAGTTTGCAATTTATACTTATCGGTGCCGTTGTGTCACAGAGTTCATAACACATCCATTGGTTCACCAAGGTGGCTGCGATTGTCTGCGCCTGCCGGCTACGGGAAACATTATGCATCCTATTCACACTATGCATTTTTAGCCGTGCTAGCGGCAGCAGCGGTGTCAGTCTGTAAGTTATAGCTGGTCGGTTGGTCGATCCAACACTTTGGTCCAGGCTGAAAGATCTCAACAACTATTGAATGGATTGCTTTGGATTGATTTGTACAGACATTCATGATCCTCAGAGGATGAACTCTGACAACTTTGGTGATCCAGTGACTTTTCCTCTAGCGCCACCAGCAGGTTGACTTTTTTGTTATTTAGTGGCATAACTTGACAACTGTTGGGTGGATTGTCATGAAATATGCTCCAGATTTAAGGTCCCGAGAGGATGGATTCTAATGACTTTGGTGATGCTTTAACTTTTCATCTAGCACCACCCTCAGGTCAAAATTTTAATTTGCCCAATACTTTAGTTTATGACCAAAATACATTATATTACATTAATGCTTATATTATATACAGCCTAATTGTGCCATAATCACTATATTTTATGTAGATATTATCATACATACTGATTTTATATAGTAATCAGCGACTAAGTGAGTAATCAAATTGAAGTTTTGCCTTTGCATGACCCCTTATAACTTTGCAGACAATGCAAAGGCAGAGTACCTTAACTTCCAAATAAGAGTTAAAGGTCAAGTTTGAGCTCCAGATTTATTCATTTTTTACTTCATTTAAAAAAGAAGAATTGTCACATTTCAAATATTCTGCCCATAATTCATTTGGCTGGACAACAAAAAACGTTATAGTACTTTTTCTCAGTTCTACACTGGTGAGTTATGGTCTCTTGTCTTGAAGGGCAGTGTTTTGGTGCATGTATGAAGATCACCCTCCATCTGCAGAGAGCTCACACTGCTGCAGTGCAGCGGGCAGAAACGCCATCACTCTCAATGTCTTTGTCGCCTCGGGCTGTACTGACTGATGGCATTAACTGCAGTGTGACATGTACAGTACTGTTGCTTTGAGTTTATTCAAAAGAGGCCCTCTCTGTCAGATTAGAGTTCTGCTCATGCTTATACTTGCAGGGAGTCATCGGTTGTAAACATTTCGACCTACTGGGAGACCATACTGCCTGAGGTCGCTGACAGGGTGGCTCCAGAGGACACTGAATACTGATGCTTATATATTATATCAATATTCAAATGAGCACAGAAAACCTTTTTGATGTTGTTGTTACCTGGAAGAGACAATAAACTTTCAATTCAACACAACTTCATTAATCCACGAAAGGCCTTTTGATATTGACAAGTAAAAACAGACAGGAAACAGACATTATGCACAGACAGACAGCTGTTTAAGACTACGTTGAGCTGATGGTGCAATTGTTAAAAATATATAAATAGATAAATAGATAAATAAATAAATAGATAAATAAAAAAGAAAAATAATAAAATAACGATAAAAATAAATAAATAAATAAATAAATAAATAAATAAATAGATAAATAAATAAATAAATAAATAAATAAATACATTTTAAAAAACTGTTATCTCTAATGAGTGCACTGGTTCATAAATCAACAGCAACCACAGCTGGTGCCACCATGGATATTAAATTGCAACCAAATAAATACTACTGATATATTTTGTTGTGTTGGATGTGAGACAATGAATAACTTTTACCAATGCTGAAATGAAACCCATATCTATAATGCATTACCGAAACATTATAAGACCTCATATTATGATGCTTTGCAAGAACAGTCATTTAGAAGTATCACAATTGCTCATAATCATTTGACCCACGCTTTCAATAACAATTATGGACAGAGAGGATGGTTATGGCTTGGTTGCAACCTGTGTGGTGATGTGACCAAATTGAGATTTAAGTCAAGAAGTTATTAATTATATTATTTAGCTGTTTTGGACGGAATACATTTCATAGTGTGGGTGGCTGTTGCATCATGATCCTTATGCAAGATTCACAATATTTTTTCGATTGCGGTGTGATTTTCTTAAAGCTTCGGTAGGCAGAATGTTTTGGCATCATTGGGCAAAAATTCCATAATATCCTTTCGGCATATTGTAATTTAAGTGTTCTGAGAGAAAACTAGACTTCTGCACCTCCTCATGGCTCTGTTTTCAGGCTTTAAAAAAATCTAGCCTGTGAAGGGAGACTTTGGCCAATCACAGGTCATTTCAGAGAGAGAGAGAGAGAGCGTTCCTATTGGCTGTTCATTCAACGGAGGCAGTTGTCAATCACTCGCAAACTCAGATCAAACGGTCAAACTAGGCAGCGCTGATCAAGTATGAATTACTATTTTGTTACTGTAATGCCGTAATGCTATATTTCTCTCCTCAAATGTTTTCAGAAACATCTTGTAGTGTACTGTTTAGCTGTAAAATGAGACAGTTTGCTCCGGCTGGTGGGTGGTATTTCCTCAACTGATCTCAACATGGCTGCTGGGTCACAGACTTCTCATTTTACAGCTAAACAGTACACTATACAAGATGTTTCTGAAAACAATCATGGGGAGAAATAGGCATTACAGTGACAGAATATTGATTCATATTTGATCAGCGCTGCCTAGTTTGACCATTTGATTGGAGCTTGCGAGTGATTGACAGCTGCTCAGAGAAAGCAAGGCTCCAGCTCGGCTCTGAGTGATTCTTTTCCTCCGAGCTGGGAAATCTTCTTTTAATCATATTTGTTCCAATCTTGCCTACTGCTGCTTTAATTTATGCATGCGATGCATTT
The DNA here is from genome assembly GCF_015220745.1 of Sebastes umbrosus. Taxonomy (NCBI): domain Eukaryota; kingdom Metazoa; phylum Chordata; class Actinopteri; order Perciformes; family Sebastidae; genus Sebastes; species Sebastes umbrosus. The sequence continues at coordinate 8,250,238 of NC_051275.1, forward strand.
GTAATTTAGTTCACTTAGTAGACTTTCATGACGCCCCTGTAACACTGTAAATCACATCTTGACAGCATCATATGACAGAAAGTATCAATCATTTGTGTTTCCATAGTTCTTTTTCTTATTGTAATGATAAAAACTATGCAGCAGCAGCCCATATAGCAATAGGCTTATATCTATCACCTTACTTCAAATGAGAGGCCAGTGTCTGTTTTCAAGAGGATGTAATTAAATTAAACTAGATGTCTCTCTCTTTCTTTCTTTCTGTTTCTGGCCTCTCTAGCACCATCATCAGCACTGGCCAGGTCCAGACCGTACCAAGGTGTCCGAGTCCGAGACCCGGTCAAAGAGCTGCTGAGGAGGAAGAGAAGTCTGGAGCCACACTGCACCAAGACAGCGCCCCCTACTGCGGTGAGGACACCATGACACATGACATACATGATGCATTTTATCAGTTACACATTAAATCATTTTTACTCAGTTTTGACATTTAAAATGAGTATGTACATTTAAAGCTCTGGTGGGTGGAAATGGAGCAAATAGGATTAAAATTAGTTATTTTTATAAAACTGTCACTATATCCTGACAGCAGTGCATGAGACAGGTAATCTGAAAAAAATCATGTGCCTCTCTGTCCTCCGGTGCTCCTAATGGTATCTGCAAGATTTCACAGACAGAGCCGACTGTCAATCACTCGCAAACTCCGATCAAACGGTCAAACTAGGCAGCGCTGATCAAATATGAATCAATATTCTGTTACTGTAATGTCTATTTACATCTTGTAGTGTACTGTTTAGCTGTAAAATGAGAAGGTTTGTGACCCGGCAGCCATGTTGAGAACAGTTAAGGAAATACCAAGCGCCGCCCACCAGCTGGAGCACAGCCAATAGGAACGCTCTCTCTCTCTGAAATGACCTGTGATTGGTAAAAGATTGGTAAAGATTTTTTAAGACCCGAAAACAGAGCCATGAGGAGGTGCAGAAGTCTAATTTTCTCTCAGAACACTTGAATTACAATATGCTGAAAGGTTATCATGGAATTTTTGCCCAATGATGCCAAAAATATACTGCCTACTGCCACTTTAAGTAAAACAAATCTTCAGAATACATTTACATACTAGCACATTTTAAACAAAGTTTCCCACCAGTTTTGGGAACATGTGGAGCCCTCCACCCTTTCCAAAGAAAATCCCTTCCCGAAAAAGCCTTGCAAATACTGCAACTTCCTTGTACATTTATCACAGCATCATTAGTCATTAAACAAATATGCACAGGATTTACTGTAGCAGCAGTTACAGTGTATGGAGCAATGTTTGCTCAGGATTAGGAGCTGTCGGACTAATAAAAACATTTCAAACCTGATACTGAAAATATAAAGTAGCGGTAGTAGGAGCGGAATTACTTTTCAATGTATTCGTCTGAAAAACAACCACAGACATTTCTTGTCAAGTTCATGAACGTTTTTTCTTTTTTTTTTTTTAATAATATATTTTTTTTCCAGTTTTCTCTTTGATGTACCCAATCATGTCAGAATAACGTGTTGCATTTCCTTTATTGCGTTTTGATGATTTACCACCATTAGTCTCCAGGCTGACATTCCTCACCCATCAGAACTGTCAGAATGTAGTCAATGATCTTTATACTTTCTGCAGCAGGCGGGTTACTGCGGAGATCAAAAGAAATGCGTATGGGCCGAACATCCGGATGCATAGTGCTGGTTGCAAAAGTGGTCTTTATCGAGCAGACGCTGCAACACAACAGATGTAGATTGTTCTGTGGGGAGTCATTTTTTTCCCCCCAACTGGAACATTATTGAACAAGTTATAGATGACATTTTGAAGAGCTGAAAGAAAGGGGCTCCCGTGGGGGTCATCCAGATGTGAGCAGTCAGGACCCAAAGCCTACCCCAGGGTGAGGGGGGGGAGGGAGGGGGGGGAAGGATTGTCCTTATATAATCCAGGTGTTTTTCCATGACAGTTGCAGCCATTCCCTGCATGGCTCCAGGGCTGGGCACACAGCCCTATGCAAAATTACTTGCAGCCTTGCCAAAGAGCCCTCCCACTTGCTATTTATTACACCTACCAGACCAGGAGAAGACACACACACACACGCACACTACAGCACATGCACACACACACACATGTACAAACTCCCCTCATACACACCCTTTGATAAGAGAGAAATAACATGACATACTGAGTGTGTGTTATCTTCTGATGGACTGGAAAACGTAACAGCTTTTCCGTGGAACAGGAAAAATGGATTTTGAAACTCCCTTTGGCATCCTTGTCGGGTTCTTTAAGCTCGGTTTACTTCTGTTTCTGAGAATATCATTTCCCTTGTGTACTTTTGATCTTTAAGGAGGATCCTTGGGGCGCCTCTCCAGCTTTCAACCAGAGTTTTTAAATGAATCCCACGTTGTTAATCACTGGAGTATACTGCGTTCCTGAATAGTTTGACATTATGGAAACTTTATTTTCTTGTCAAAAGCTAGATGATGTGTACGCTACGAAGACAAACATGTAAAAAAAAAACATGCAAAAATGTACAAAAACCAAATTATAATAGTGGTTTAACAATGGTTTTACATGCAGGGACTATTTCTTGACAGGGCACATAAAAAACACATGATGTGTGACAAGTTAATTAGTGAGCTTGAGAAGTGCTGGCAGGCACATGTTTTCCAACTTTTGGTCTGAGCCAAGCGAGCTACTTCCCTCTGTTTTTAGTCTGTATGCTATGCTAAGTTAACCAGCACCTTCATATTTAGCTCTATCACTGTTCCCAGCAAGAAATCAAATAAGCATATTTCTTAAAAAATGTTGACCTATTTCTTTAAAGGGAGATTTGTCAAGTACTTAATACTCTTATCAATATGGGAGTGGGCAAATATGCTTGCTTTATGCAAATGTAAGTATATATTTATTATTGGAAATCAATTACCAACACAAAACAATGACAAATATTGTCCAGAAACCCTCACAGGTACTGCATTTAGCATAAAAAAAATGCTTAAATCATAACATGGTAAATTGCAGCCACAGCTGCACAACAACAGCTGTGTGTCAGTGTGTTGACTTGACTATGACTTGCCCCGAACTGCATGTGATTATCATAAAGTGGGCATGTCTGTAAAGGGGAGACTCGTGGGTACCCATAGAACCCATTTTCTTTCACATATCTTGAGGTCAGAGGTCAAGGGACCCCTTTGAAAATGGACATGTCAGTTTTTCCTGGCCAAAATTTAGTGTAACTTTGTAGCGTTATTTAGCCGCCTTCCGCCCGCAACAACGGCGGGCTGTCAGAGTTTTAAGGGGTTAACCCTAGCCCATCAGAGGGCGGGTCTTTTTTTTTTGTTGCAGATTTGCTGACATATTGTACAAAGGATTATTGTTTAGCCACAGAGCTTTGGTTTGAGATCCTTGTATTTGCCATGGTGCTTTGTTGAAGTGCAATCAGTTTACAGTAAACACAGTCAGCACGTTCATAACCACAAACGGTATTATTGGTGTTATTAAAACTGAACCGTAACAGTAACCCAGTGTCCTTTTTTCAAGGACCAAATGTGAAAAGGTTGTTTATTTTCAGCGTCAGATTCATTTTTCAAGTGCAGTGACATTGGATGAATTTAGTGTTTGGTGTCACGACAGAGCGCCTTCACTCTCCACCTGCTGTCAGAGCTGTAACACTAACCAGCTCCTCTGCAGTCTTTTCGGCATCTGACCTCATATGCCCTGCTGGCTGCCTACGGACACTACTGACACTAGCTGTCAGGACCGTCACTGTCACTGCTGCCTCTCTCATTCCTTCTTTGACCTCGATGAAAAACATCATGAAGTCAAGGAACGATGAGAAGGAGAATTCATAAGGACTTAGGAAAAGACAACCGTGGTGTTAAAGCTGCAGTGGGTAGAAATGGAGCAAATATGATTAAAAAAAAAAGTGATTTACTATATCCTGACAGTAGAACATGAGACAGGTAATCTGAAAAAAATCATGTTCCTCTGTGTCCTCCGATGCTCCTAACGGCATCTGCAAGATTTCATAGACTGGAGGAAAACAACCAATCAGAGCTGATCTGGAGTCTGCCGTCCAGCTGCCGTCTATGAGAGCCAGCTGTCAATCACTCACAAACTCCGACCAAAAGGTCAAACTAGGCAGCGCTGAGCAAATATGAATCAATATTCTGTTACTGTAATGCCTATTTCTCTCCTCAAATGTTTTCAGAAACAGCTTGTCATGTACTGTTTAGCAGTGACTTAGAAAGTTTGTGACCCGGCAGCCCATGTTGAGATCTGTTGAAGAAATACCAAGCACCGCCCACCAGCCAGAATACAGCCAATAGGAACGCTCTCTCTCTGAAATGACCTGTGATTGGTCAAAGTCTCCTGTCACGGGCCTGAAAACAGAGCCATGAGGAGGTGCAGAAGTCTAGTGTTCTCTCCGAACACTTGAATTAAAGGTTTCTTACCAGACTTACGCCTGGTGGAGATAATAACACTTTCATATGTTCATATGGGCATGCCAGCATTTTATTAAGACTTGTGAATCTATCCTTTGAGGATAAGGTTTTCAGAGTTCAATTTTTTATTGTTTTTTACTTCAGTCTGGGATCTTTTTTAGAAATATAATCTCTACTTGTCAGATCTTTGGACATTCTGAGAATTGTTACTAGTCCTCCTAATCTACCTCCATCTGTGGGTGCAGCTGGACTCCACCCTCTCTCTTTGAACAAGCTGTTATGGTGTGAGACAACTGTGTCTGTTGTGCCCTCAGGGATTATTATATCCACTCACGCAATATGATCAATTATTAAATTGCAGTTTGGAAGTTTACAGGAAATTGTGCTTTGTGGAAAACATTTATCCATTGTGTTCCGCCTCGTTGAGTTCTAACGTATAATCTTGAGGATCACAGATATGTAATTAAATATATCCATTACCAGTGCGGAACATAAATGTACGATGATGCAATGAATTTCTTGAATCTCTTTCTTGAATTTCCCTCGGGATCAATAAAGTTACTATCTATCTATGTATCTATGATACAGATTATACATTAGAGCAGTAAATAGACACAATTACGAGACAGAATTAAGCTTTAACTTGTTTTTTATCTATCCGGCTTGGCTTTTAAAAAGTGTTTTCTTGCATTTGGATTTCTGCAAACAGATCAATTTATCTCATATTTTTAAATGTTTTATCATGCTAAAAATCTATCAAAATTGAGCTCTAATTACACATGGATTAATTAATAAAGATGATTTTGCACAAACCCTTGGAAGACCGTACCTGTATGTGAATACACTAACAAATTCGGGCTTGCATCTCTAACACACACAAACACACTTTAATTACAACCTCGACTCAGCCGCTGCTCCCACCTGCTTGGACGGTACATGTGTAAATACTGTATATTTATATGTCAACATTGCAGTGTAGACTATAGTTGTACAGCAGCAACACGTGGTTACTGTTCTACTGAAAAATATTGACATGCCGAACTCACTTTTTTAATCTTTTTTTTCAGGATGTGGTCACACACAACAACCCGTCATCATACACACAAGGTACATGTTCATTCCTAACAGCTGCATTTGAGCGTCACCTGGCACAAATTGATTCTTGTTAAGTAAAAGCATGTGTCTCTGCCTGTCTTTGAAGACTCACGTTCAAACATCTCTTCCAAAAATCAGGCATGTTTGGCTCTGACGTTGCCGGCGGCTCCCCAGCTGAGCCGTCGACTGCAGTCGGTGATGGAGGGCTGCAGCAGTGTGCAGGATGGAGAGCTGCACCACCTGCCGCCGGCGCTGGCCTGCAGACTGCTGTGACACCCTGGTCTTCATCTGACTACCACCAGCATGACCCTTCAGCTCAGACTCTGGCCTACTCACAGGCCCCCACCCTCACTGCCGATGTGTACATGCAGACTTTGTGTCCCAGCTACACCATGCTCACCTACACACACGCACCATTGCTCACTAACTTTGGGGTGAGTAGGAGAGAACTCTGCATGTGAACAAAAGTGTGCTTAATGTTTTACCTGGAAAGAACAACACAGTCTCACAGCAGTTCGTGAAATAGTTACGAAATTGAATCTACTTGATTCGTGTACATTGATACGAATTTCCCTTTTTTTCCCTACGAATGTCCATCAACACGTGACGCATGTGTCATTCTTTTCAAAATAAAACTATTTAGTTAGGTTTAGGAATAGATCGACTCTGTTAGGTTTAGGCAACAAAACTACTTAGTTAGGTTTAGGAAAAGATTGTGGTTTGGATTAAAATAACACCGGAAGTGCTGTAACTTAAGTACAGAAGTTATGTGACAAATAAATCAACTTTGACTGCTGGTTTCACACGGGACACAAACACCGGTCTCCTCGGCGAAAGTCCTGTGTTTTTTGACCCAACCATCCACCCCCACCCTTTCTCGATGTGGAATTTGCCGTTCTCTATACTTCCCGGTTCACAATTACGTGGACTACATACAAATTGATTTTGTGCTGACCATCACGAAAAAAATTGGAAATTTGTGTCTATGTACATCAATCAATACGTTAAATTTTGTGACTATTTCACGAACTGCTGTGCGACTGGGCTGGACTAAATCTCTAGGGGTATTTGAAAGAGGAAAAATCCTGGGTTCCATCATCATCATTTCTCCATCAACAGGAAGTGATGCAACTTTAAATATTGAGCTCAACAACCGATGAAACTGTTCTGCACGTGTTGCGTATTCCTGTTATTACAGTAAGTTAAAGTAAAAAACTGGAAGACTGGATGTACTCAGTTCTAGCAAAGAGTATTGAAGCAAAGAGACGAAACAGCCGCTAGATGGCGCTGAGGTAGCGCTGCCACCATTTTGGACTGAAAATGCCAATGAGTCTGTGGCCATGGATGTACGAAGAGACATCATATAAATAGGTAAATCAGTTTTTAGGTAAATCAGCTTCCCAATACGAACAATTAAATAGCCCTCATTTAAATCAGTATGTCCTCAAATTTGTCAAATTAATTAATGGCTGAATCTAGAGTTATTTTCCTCGGCATAATGAACGTGCATCAGACCCACGGGTCTGCACCGCCCTGCACGCTCATATGACATATCCCGTTCTGCCAGCTTCCTGTATGCGGCTGTAATAATGGATATATGGGCTGTAATTCATCACTTTTATTATCTTATAATACACCCATGGGCTGTATGCTGTAAGCCTGTACCGTGGTGGATGTATTAACGTCTCTGTTCCCAAACAACCGGCTATCGGCCAGTAGCTAGTAGTGAAACACTGGTCACACGGACCAGTGGGGTCGGGTAGATCACATCTTTGTTCCATGGTATACACTGCGTGGACCTGTACCGGGTCACTGACCTAAAGCGTTGTTAGTTCAGTTCAAAAAGGTCAATCTCTTCACACTGTCGATCTCAACAAGACAGGCAATTGCAGTTTTGAGCAAATGTTTGTGTTTTTGCTAGTTGAAATTCCTTTCAACATGAACCTTTTAGTCATTTGTTGTTGTTTCAGACCATACCTATGGGCCCAGCACCAGGCTCCCTCCCTCAGATGGAGCTCCCAGACTCAGGGTTTACCTACCTCCCCTGGGCCCAGCCCATCACCACCATATCCACCATGCCGAACCCGGGGGTCCAGTTCGCCCCCGGCTCCGCAGCCCTGCCCGGGTCACCTCTGGTCCACATGCCCTTGTCCATGTCTTTGACCACCATGATCCCTCAACTGGAGGCTCAGGGTGTAGTAGATCACCCTCATCCGCAGATACTGGACCTCCCGCAGCGTTCAGAACACCAACTGGACCCTGAGCCACAAGGCCAGTCTCTGGATGAAGATCCAAGGTTAGAGGCGGATTCCCCAAACCTCCTGGATAAACTTCTGGAGGAACAAAAGGGTGATGGCGAAGATGAGGACAAAGACTCGTACAGCAGCTCGCTTTTTATTCCGAATGTCTGAAAATACGAGTGTTCTTCTGTCCATGGAGAGCAGCATTGTTTCTGTTTGTTTCCTGGGGCCACCATTAAAGTATTATTTGGGTTTATTACACTTAATTTTGATTATGATAGCACTGTGACCACTAAAGTAATTGCTGAGGTTGATGCTGACTAAATGTCCTGGTAAAAGTGGGCAACACCCCCCAGTAACCAGGACCCAGAACCCAGAACCCAGAACCCAGAACCCAGAACCCAGAACCCAGGCACTCAGGGGCCCCGAAGGCCACATAACTGTCTGTGTGACAATTCATTTGTAATTACAACTTTGTTCAGTAATATGCACCGCTAAAGCTCAATAAAAGGGCTAAACTCATATCATATCAACTCATATCATATCATTTCATATCATATTATATCATATCAAACTGATGGAGTGTTTGGCTGTTTTTTTAAACAAACGTGTAAGATATTATTGCTTTTCTTAACCTATAATTGGTTTGCAGCTGTTTCCTTTTTGCAGCAAAATCTGTCATTGAAAAATTCCGGGTCAATATGAGTTATGACACAGTTTTCTGAGAAACAGTGACCCTTTCCTGATGTGATCCCAACCCATCTCCTCGTTGCCTTGAGGTGTCTATCTCAGTGATAAAATCTGTCATTTATGCTGTCAGTTAACAAGAGCTGGGATCATGCTTGGGAGCAAGTTGACTGTGGAAAAAGAAAGATTAAGTAGTAAGTTTTTGTACTGACTGTGAGAGAAAACTGTATTCTGTAATAAAAAATGACAATCTGAAAAGTTCAGCCTTCACTAGGGTGTCAACTGAAACTGCATCAGGCAAGATCTTTATGTCAAATGATAAATAAAGCCCCTTTCCCACTGGAGAAAAAACCCACTCACACCTACTAACATCTGGCTTTTTTCTTAAGTGGGTACAATCGGCATTCATTCCCAGGACAAATGACTCTACAGTAGTCACGGCTATCTATGGGCTCCAGCTCTGATCGGCAGTGGTGGACATGCTAATTTTCCCCCCTTTTCCAGTGCGATGCTATGTGATGTGCGTTGGAGTGAATTACAGCTGTTAACGTGAATATAATGCGTTAACGCAATTCATTTAAATGCCGATAATTTCTCTAATGCATTTACGAAACTTGATGTTTTTAGGTTGTAGCTCAGTTTTTCAATGTCATGCTGACATGCTGACATACGACATTTTTATATTTCCTCCTATTTAAATTGTTCATATTTTGTTACATTATTGTTTTGCTTTTTTTAATGTGTTGTACCTTGCTTTTTGTTTTTACTGATACTTCTTCTTTCTGCACTATCCCCTTTGCTGCTGTACACTGCAAATTTCCCCACTGTGGGACTAATAAAGGAATATCTTATCTTAATATCTTATCTTATACTAGCTTGTTGCGATGGAGAAATGAATGAAAATGGGTTCTATGGGTACCCACGAGTCTCCCCTTTACAGACATGCCCACTTATACCCACGATAGCTGTTGTTGCCTGTTGGGCTTGAGTTTGCCATGTTATGATTTGAGCATATTGTTTATGCTAAATGCAGTACCTGTGAGGGTTTCTGGACAATATTTGTCATTGTTTCGTGTTGTTAATTGATTTCCAAACATAAATTAATACATGCATTTGCATAAAGCAGCATATTTGCCCACTCCCATGTTGATAAGAGCATTAAATACTTGACAAATCTCTCTTTGAGGTACATTTTGAACAGATAAAAAAATGTGCGATTAAAAATGTAATCGATTGACAGCTCCAAAGTGAATATATAATAAATAAAATCAACAGGGATTTGGACACTTATTATAATTTTTGAACGTACAATACATACAGCTAATATCCAGTCCTCAAAGCTACCAGACTCCAGTCAGACAACAGTAATTTTACCTCGCTTTACCTCTTTCTACTGTTCCAACAATCACCAACTCTGGTTTGAGAGTTTGAACGAGAGACTGAATAAGTAACAAGTAAGTAAGTTAAAAAAAAACTAAGTAACATGTTCACTGTTTACTAACCCTGCTTCCGGTGCCGTTCGTGACATTGAACATGACACACCAGGAAAAAAACAGAAAGGCCAGTACAACTATATTATTTTCCTGTGTCTAGAAAAACCTGCATATACGCACAAATTAAGGCATAAGGCACTGTTGTTCAAGCAGAAAGATGCGAGGTAGTTTAAAGTTGCAAATTCTTTACTTTTAATTAGGGAAACTGACATCATGAGAGGGGCTGCAAGTCATCTGTCAAATCTCACACCTGGAAACACCTGAGATCGTATCACAGGGGGGAAAATGTGGCGGGCCTGCCTGTGTGATATAGGAACATGTGAAGTTAGAAGTTTTGGTGACACTCCAAATGGGCACCAACCGGTGAAAAAAGGGGCAAGAGAAAAGCTAATAAATCACAGTGACAGAGATGCAAATATAATTCTCATGCACGAGAGGGTTTTTATGAATTCTGAGATTGCATTCTGAGTCCATTGTTTTATATCACCATGAATTAAACGTGAAGTCTTTCAATGCTGTATGTTTGTATGAGCGTGACAATACCAGGAAGTATGATGGCAACGCGTGTGTTTAAATCAAACCTCAGTGTGCTTTTAAGAGGCCTGTTAATGTGCACAGCCTTTGTAAACTTCTTCAAATGCATCATCATTTCATCAGAACTCTTTGATTCTTGGCAAATGATTTATCTGGTGACTCATTCAGTTAGCATGTGTTGTTCTTATAACGTGGATGAAAGAAAGGGAAGTTGGTCCTCTGCTTGTTCACATGTCCGTAGAGTGTTTCAGCAGCTCCAGGGCAGAGAAACGGTAATGTCATGTGTGACAATTGGTTCCTGTTTGCCTGTAGGTTCTCCGTCTAATCTTTCTCCTCCTCCTCCTTTCAGTGCATTGGCCTAATAGTTTATTTCATCTTGTATGCAGAGTCGGGCCTGTAGTGTCTTACGAGAGCAGCACGTGTTGCTCACAGAGAGTCCCTTTAAAGCGCCCCATCTTTGGACCAAGAGGTGTTGCAGGAACATGCCTGTGCAGCGCCTTTGATAGCACGCACGGGTGGGACACACAGAGCCCTCTCCAGGGCTTTTCATGGAAAGGTTGGGCCCCAGGGTCTCAGAAATCTGGCACCTCAAAGAGGCTGAGAATACACATTTCACAATTCGTCCCAATTAGAGTCCTTTTATATTCATTCTGCTGCAGCACTAGCACAGCAATCGCAGCTAATGCAAACTTACATGGTATATTACCACCTTGTAGTAATCCACCCAGCAGGGTTTATAAGCTGTAACTAATGGATTTATTAAAGGATAATAATAATAATAGATAATAGATCAATTATAAGCTATTAAGAAGAACAACATTTGGTTTGCCAAGTTTTGAAAAATCCCTTTGGCACGTGTTTATCCTTTCTATTTGGATATAATGCAGGTATGAATGGGTTTTTCCACTTTCTGATAAACAAGTCTGCAGTTATACATGTTGAAAGGGTTATCAAAGGAAATGCGATAATGCCGTGTTAATGCAAATTCGTTTTAACTTGCAATTTTTAGGTTGCAGCTATAAAAGCTAGAGTGAAGATGCCGGCATCATACGAAACTAAAAAAAATAATAAATCCATTGGTACCAACCATGTCATACTAGCTTGTCGTGAAGGAGGCTAAATAACGCTCCCAACAAAAATGGGTTCTATGGGTACCCACGAGTCTCCCCTTTACAGACATGCCCACTTTATGATAATCACATGCAGTTTGGGGCAAGTCATAGTGAAATCAGCTCACTGACACACTGACAGCTGTTGTTGCCTGTTGGGTTGCAGTTTGCCATGTTATGATTTAAAGCATATTATTTATGCTAAATGCAGTACCTGTGAGGGTTTCTAGGCAATATATGTCATTGTTTTGTGTTGTTAATTGATTTCCAAACATAAATATATACATGCATTTGCATAAAGCAGCATATAAGTGAGTTGATAAGTGTATTAAATACTTTTTGAACGGATACAAATTGTGCAATTAATTTGCGATTAATCGTGATTACCTATGGACAATCATGCGAGTTGTTAATAAATTAATTTTGGTGCAGGTAAGTGGTCAAACAGTCCAACCAGTCAAAGGAATTCAAAAATTGATCTATAAAGCATTAACAAATTAGTTGCAAACCAACCCTATATAGAGGTCGACATATCAGAAAATGGTACTGTAATAATTTATTTTCTAATTGAATGAGCATCTTTTCAATAAAACAGGCTTTTCATGGTTGAAGTTATATTTTAAAAGTGTCAGTGGGAAAATAGTTAATAGACTTAAACATTCAGTGCTTGTATTTGCTGCAAACAGCCTCTCTCATCTTCTCCTCACAGAACCAATAAGGAGCCATAACTACTAATAAATAACAGGGATCAAGGTCCCTGCAGGTCCTGTTACTGCTCCTGGGTTGGACCTCAATTATAGTGTTTAATGTGCCCAACTAGCTGCAATAAAGTGTAGCTGAAATGGAGACATTGAACATTTCAGCAGGATGCCATATAGGCATAAAACAAAAGCCTAATTTTAAGAAATATGAAGGTAATCCAGTGATTCCATTCTAAAAATCATTAATTTTTACTCTAGCCATTTAATTATTATGTGATGTGGAAACAGATTTGATTTGTTGACATCCAATCTCACCATGAGGTCAATTTTGTGAGCTTTTGCTCTGTCGATGCTCAGAGCATATTTTCTGACCTCTTGTGGACGTTGGTGAAATCCATTAAGCTCAGAAAAATAAAAAATTTGGATCTACAATTCCATGAGGAAAACTGTGTGATGTGATTGAAAGCTCCAGAACAGCTTCTAAATGGTCCTTGTGGTGAGATTGTATTGTTTGGCAGTTGTTGTTCACAAGGTCAAGAATGAATCACACAATTTGATTTGATTTTTAATATTAAAATGCCAAAATTAGCAGGATATATCGTTCTTGAATGTAACCAGAACCTGAGTGTTTGTCTGTTAGGTTGCCATAGAGTGACTCAGGAGAAAAACCCTGTGACTCACCCTGTCAACACCTCCCCACTTGAATGGCCAAGATTAATTTTCTTCTTAAGTGGCTGGAGAGGTCTTTTAATATTTTAACTCCTGTGCTATCAAATCATGTTTTGCACTTTAAGAACTACAGTTTACTCATTTATACAAGATGTAACCCGAGAGTGATAAGGATGACATTCTTTGATTGCTGTACCTTTTACAAGCTGTTACAAGCTTGGGATTTCAGAAGAAGAGGAGTTAGCTGAGAAGATTGAAATATCACTCTCATATTTGTCCATTAAATATGAAGTTACAGCCAGCAGTCATTTAGCTTAGCTTGGCATAAACACTGGAGACAGGGCCTAATCGGCCTCCCAGCACCTCTTGAGCTCACTTATTTGTTTAATCCGTAGAAAAACCGACACGTAAAATAAGACAATTCACTGTTTAACAGGGGGTTATGTGGCGGACTATTTCTTGGCAGGGACTGGCAAATAAACCCCTGATTAAACAAAATATAATAAGTGAGCTGGGAGGAGGATTTTGTTACCTTTGATACACAGTCTGGCTAGTATGGAAGATGGAACCTGCCAAAATCAAAAATAAATAAATAAATGACTCAAATAAATAATTGTGTAATTAAATGTAGCAAAAATAATATTAAAAATAAATGTAGTCATGAATTAATTGATAAAATGTGACACAAATTGATATTTCTGCATTTGTTTTTTATTTATTTTTTTATTTTTTTATTTATTTTTTATTCTTTCTTTATTTTTACATTTGTTTTTTAATACCTCCACCAAGGCCAAGGCATGGGTGGAAGTATTGTTTTCAGCGGCGTTGGTTTGTTTGTTTGTCTGTCTGAATTTTTTGGAGGGGTGGATTGAGCACAATCAACAATCCATAACATTTTGGTGGCGATCCAGATCATGATCTGGATTCAGGAATTTTCTTAGGAATTCCGATCAGCCTGAGCATTAACACCACAGGGTATAATGCATGCGCAGTGTAACTGATGACGCGTTAATAAAAGTGGTGTTCATATGTGGAGATTATCTTGGTGAACAAAACGTGTAAGTATCATAAACGTTTGTTTGCCACAGAGTTTATTTTCTGCAATAATCCAAAACCCAATGGAACAATCACATTGGCAAAGAATGCTCCTAAAACCTTAAATTATATTGGCATATCCCTCGTCTTAATCTGAAAATGCTCCATTCGGAATAAGCCCTAATTCAGAATATCCAAATGGAATATGCTGTTTACATGGCCCGTATCATATTCGGAATAATGGTGGAATATTAGTGTGCATGTAAACGTAGTCAGTGATGACAGAGACTAAAGTTGATTTTAAAAAGCCAACAAAAAAAAAAACGTCAATGTTAGATTGGTTGCGATTGTGAACTCATACAACAGCTTTCCAAAGGGTTTCCTAAAAGCCAAGAGGGAGTCAAAGTTCTGCACATCTTATACACAAAACGTGCCAATCATCTGCCATCATTATTGCCTGTACTACTTGTGCATTTGATTTATCGTGGTCTCCATCTGTGAAGAAAAACAGCCTTTTGCAAGAGGCATAAAATAACACAACAAGCGGTACGAAAACCAGCCCGGTCGTGCCGAGGCCTGTTCTTCCTGCTCAGCTCTCAGTGAACACCGACAGTAATGTGAAGGTTGTCCCTTAAACAGTCCAAGACACCACACATCAAGATAGCGGGCCATCTCTAAAAAGGGGGAGGAGGGCTAAAGGAGCCTGCATGTTATTGTTTTCTCACATTTAGTTTTTCAACTGTTCTCAGGTATCTCTACAGTTATCTAATAAGACGGGAAATGCAGGTAGAGTCAGTGTTAATGTCAGGAATGTTGTGGTTAAATAAAGAAAAGATTATTCCCCTTGGCGTTGTTTAGATTGAACCATGTACACTGTGAAATACCCGTCAGGTAAGCTCTGTGTTCAGACTGATATTTTCCATATACATTTCTATAGGTGGTGCTCCTCTTTCATTTCTGTCTGATCATGCTCAGGTAAGTGAATAAATCATGATAAGCATCACTTCCTTTGCAAAGCGCTGTTACCTGGAAAAACGTACACCAGAAAAAAACACACACAAAAGAGCTTTGATGAACTGAAATCACTCTGAGTCACTTTATTGTTCTTTTAGCAGCAATTCATTTCTATGAAACCTCTGACTTTAATAGTGTGGACTAACCTACTTCACAAATAGAAACACAGTACTACTCTATCCACTTCCCTGCTGTTTGAAGTGTAAATAGGACTTTCCTGTCACTTTCAGTGCGACCTGCCAACCCAGAGTTACGGGCCTGGGTGTGTGTTGGGAAACATGAATGAATGTAAACATCCTTTGATTTACTCAATAAAGAAACACCCTCTGATATGAATGTGACGGGCTCATTTATCAGTTGTTGCGAAATACAGGGTAATGTTATTTACACTATTCACCATCCACCTTTTCTTAAGGCCTGATAACACTTTATTGTCAAGGAAGGTTTTAATGTGTCATATCTCTCCGATCTAACAATTGGAGGATTGTTCTTACCTGGCAACCGTGTTGGAGATTGAATAGAAAAGCATTGATCCTGTTGATTAGATATTAACAAGGACAAAGGCAGCACTGCGTGTAGACACATAGGATTTGATTCAGTCAATCTGATCATAAAACTTCAAAGGAGCCTCATGAAGTTGTACAGCTTGAACACTGTGCCACGTACAACATCAAGTTTGATTAGGAGTACGGTACTGCTCTGTGATGACTGACACAGCTGGAGCTGCATGGTGACCTTTATCATGAGCTATCTTCCTCTCAACTGTACAATATGTGCAATGAAAAATACTGCTAGTGTGACTGCCACTAACATTTGTAAGGTCATAACGGGGTCGTCATGGAAGCACCCACCCACCGCAAAGAACGTGTATTGCCGAGAAGTGAAAGTCAATTGTTTGTTCCATTGCAACGTCAGCGCCCAGCACCAAAGCTATATGCTTCCGCCATTTTGGACTGAAAGCAACTACCGGACAGTAAACCGTCCGCCTAAAAAGTGCCATACAAACGTAAAACAAAATAATTTCTATTCTATTGTCATATTCTACGGAAATGTCCTGTGTTGAACAATAAAATATCAAAAATATAGTGAGCGCTTTCAGTACAAAATGGTGGCAGCGGCTGTTTCGTCTCTTTGCTTCGATATTCTTTGCCCTCAGATTCCCCCTTCAGGTAAACACTGTTAACTCTGTCAGCACGAGGGCTGCAACAAACAACTATTTTGATAATCGATTAATCTTAATTAATTAATCTGTTGATTATTCAATTGATTGATTGATGATGGCCTGGTTACGGCGTCCTGCCGCCAGAGGGTGCTTTTTGGTTAAGGAGTGGAGTAGTGTTGAGGACGAGGGGGGGAAGGTGAAGAAGAGTTGTGAAAAACAAAAGATGGGAGGTCACATGTTAAAACGCATTCGTGTTGGTGATCATTACGAAACCCTATCATGACAAAATTTGCTTACTCCGGAGAGACGAGGGAGACGGCGCCATTTCCTGTAATTCATCACGTGAGCTAGAAAAGCCTCGGCATTGGCTTGCCCGCACGGAGACGTTTAAACGGTGCGTGTTGTGCATCGTAGACCCAACTAATCGATGACCAAATTCGTTGCCAACTATTTTTTATAATTTTAATCGATTTATTTGATTAGTTGTTGCAGGCAGCCTTAGTCGTAGCACTGTTGCCATTGTTTGCTCCGTTAGCGCTGTTGGCACCGTTAGCTGCGAGTCGCCGGCGCAGCTGTCGCCATGTTGAGAGCCATGCGGAGGCAATAGAAATGCTCCCAACCTCGCATTCAGTACCTTTAAACTTTCAGTTCAGTTCATTCTTGACTCTTCTAATATTTTTCTGCTTTAAGAAGTTACATTTTAGCTACGAGGTAGCACAGTGTCTGTGTTGGCCTTACACTGCTACACAGCACTAATACAATAATACACAAACACTCTCTCACAGCTCCTGCAGATTACCACGTGAACGATGGTGTCTTATACATTTGCCTGTAAATAACAGCTAATAAAAGTTGATTGAAGAGCTGTGCCGAGGCCTGGCTGTGGGAGTTTCTCCACACTGATCAGGTGCTGCCAAGCCTCTGCGGGGGGATTTCCAAAGTGCTGGTTCAGCAGGGGCGTGAGAGGAGCTCGCCAACAGGATCTGTGGAGTACACACTGTACACACAAAATACGCACACCAATCCCTCAGTGTTTAACTTTGACACACTGCATCTAGTTTCAGGTATGTGAGCTGTGCAAAGTGCAGCCTGGAAGAAAGAACATCAACCCTCTTCAGATTTCTGATTTTCTGTTTGTTTGTTTAGCTCAGACTTGGAAAACTTTGCTGTGACCCGGGTTACATACTGTCTGATACTCCGAACATCTTTGGCACAGATGAGCCCATCTGGCACCACGGGTCAAGTACACACTTGGCACTGCAAATGGGATGAGAAAGTAATCATATTTCAGTTTTCATAACTTGATTCAACTTGCCATTTTATTAATATGAGACACCAAAATATTTCACATACTTGTGCTGCTTCTTTATCTATCTGATAATGAGTGATGATAGGGTAAGCCGAGACCACAGCCAAGTTTCGGGGTAAATCATGCCAAGAGAAGAGCTGGCTTTAAGGGGAAAATCTACTTTGAAAGGTATCTGAGTTCATTTTAATTTAGTATACGTTTCTTAGAACTGGCCAAAATAACATCATGTTATCATGAGATGTCAATAATTTATGTTTCAGTGAACAGTAAATGTCCAGGTTTGGTGTTGGTCTGTACTAACTACTGTACAAAAGTGATTGCCATGTGTCAGGCTGCAACACAATCGCAGTTCATGAAATAGTCATAAAAATAAATATATTTGATTCGTGTACATAGACACAAATTTCCCTTTTCTTCGTGACGCTCAGCACGAAAAAAAAGGGAAGTGTAAAACTGTGGTACCACCAGCCGGAGAGAGCGTTCCTATTGGCTGTTCATTCAACGGAGGCAGCTGTCAATGACCAGTGAATTCCGACCAAACGGTCAAACTAGGCAGCGCTGATTAAATATGAATTAATATTCTGTCACCGTAATGCCTATTTCTTGCCTCAGATGTTTTCCAAAACATCTTATAGTGTACTCTTTAGCTGTAAAATGAGAAAGTTTGCTCCGGCCGGTGGGTGGTGCTTGGTATTTCAACATGACTGGCGGGTCACAAACTTTCTCACCTAGTTTGGTTGAAGTTCGCTGGTTAATTGACAGCCGGCTCTCATAGACAGCAGATGGATAGCAGACCTCATATCAGCTCTTACTGCTTGTTTTCCTCCGGTCTGTGAAATCTTGCAGATGCCGGAGGACACTGGAGGACACGGAGGCACATCATTTTTTTTTTCCCGTTTTATAAAAATAACTTTTTTTAATCATATTTGCTCCAATCTCGCCTACTTCAGCTTTAAAGGCATCATTCATGTTGCCATATTGCCAAATCTCGGGTGAGAAAACACAATAAAAGACCGTCCCCCTGCTTGAAAATGCTGCCCCTGCTTTTGTATGTATAATATGCATTTATAATACTTGTTCAGTTCTATTCAATCCCCATCAGGACATGTATGCATTTCAGCTAGGGTAAAGATCAGGTTTTCACACCCAAGTAAAGCACAGGTGATACTTATCTGGGCCCTCATTTAAGAAGCACTGCCCTTGCTCAAAATTGTGGAAGAAATATGTCACTTTTAACACAAAATGTGACATTTATAAAAACAAAAATAGTGGGAGAATGAGCGAAACATGGAATCTCTAACCTATGTGTGAGAACCTTGTGGGAAAACCGTTGCAGCAAAAAAAGCTATAAATTGTAACACACCTCCAGTATTCATTTCACTCTTCATTTCAAATGACTCTATTTTCTACTAATTACAAACTGTGTCACAACATGCAGATGAATGAATGGTCTATGATGTGATTTAGCACGCTCCTTATTCGCACAACAATGGGTTCAGCCCAGGGCAAACTTTTACCAGGTCTGTGGCCGCTGCGAGCAGTGGAGCAACAGCCGTCAGTCTGGTTATCTTACCTAATCAGTTTTTGTGTTGACA
The DNA here is from genome assembly GCF_015220745.1 of Sebastes umbrosus. Taxonomy (NCBI): domain Eukaryota; kingdom Metazoa; phylum Chordata; class Actinopteri; order Perciformes; family Sebastidae; genus Sebastes; species Sebastes umbrosus. The sequence goes on from NC_051275.1 coordinate 8,269,336, forward strand.
TATTCTGAGATCTTAAAGGTTTTAAAAGTACAGTGTGTAGGATTTAGTGGCATCTAATGGTGTGGTTGCAGATGGCAACCAACTGAGTACCCCTTTCAAAGACGGCGGTAACAATGATTCTTAGTTTCAGGTGATTATACACAATTGAAAACATAGTTATGAATATTATATTTATTTCCACTAATAGATCCCCAAAAAGCCCTTTAATCCATCTGATAAACCCAACACAGAGCAGATAATTATGATCAAGCTGATTCTAGCCTGGCTTAAACAGTCAGGATAAGGACCCTTACACAACGTTAAGTGATGAGTTTTCAGAAACATCTTGTAGTGTACTGTTTAGCTTTAAAATTAGAAAGTTTGCTCCGGCTGGCGGGCGGTGCTTGGTATTTCCTCAACTGATCTAAACATGGCTGCCGGGTCACAAACTTTCTCATTTTACAGCTAAACAGTACACTACAAGATGTTTCTGAAAACATTTGAGGCGAGAAATAGGCATTACAGTAACAGAATATTGATTCATATTTGATCAGCGCTGCCTAGTTTAACTGTTTGATCGGAGTTCGCGAATGATTGACAGCTGCTCAGAGACGTCAAGGCTCCAGCTCGGCTCTGATTCGTTGTTTTCCTCCGGTCTGTGAAATCTTGCAGATGCCATTAGGAGCACCGGAGGACACCGGAGGACACAGAAGCACATGCTATTTTTTCAGATTACCTGTCTCCTTCACTACTGTCAGGATATAGTGACCGTTTTATAAACATAACTTTTTTTTTAATCATATTTGCTCCAATCTGCCAATTCCAGTTTTAAATTAAGATTTCAGACACCTACAACATGAGTCTATCAAAGGTGAAACAATATAGTCACTATACTCTGGTACGGACCCATGAGCTCTGGTTTGTGGAACAGGGGACTCTTCTGTAAACCCCCAAAAATCAAGGGTTCTCCTGAATTTGGTTTTAACAGATTGGTTTAATTTACTAATCCTCTGCGTAGTAGCCCCCAGCTCTGAGAGATAACCCAGATGGAGACGCATGATGTTGTGATAAAACTTCACAACAGGCTAGACGGTGTGAGCCACTAATTATTTTCTTTCTCATCACAGGGTCATTAGAGCCTCATCGGACACCTAAAGGGGTGAAGCATGTCAACACACAAACACACCCTCTCATGCAGCCGCGTTAAACCACTTGCCAGTCTTAACAATGCTGCTGGGGTGACCTTGGGGGTAAATGGAGGTTGTGTGTGTGTGGGGAGGCTTGTTTACAGTAAGAGATCAGAGTCAGGAGCTGCAGACAGATCAGGTTAGGGTGGACCACATCTCGATGTGTTCTGTTGTTGTCAGTTAGGAGCCCCCACATTCCCCAGCCCTTTTGCTTTAATGACTCAGAGTCTTGATCTTGTCTCTGTCTGCAGCAGCTCACTGTGTGCCTCGCAGGCGATTACAGCTTTGACATTCAGCTCTCGGTTAGGCTCGTGGTTCTTGTTATGGGTCCACATAGAACTACACCTCATCAGGTTGAGACAGACATGTTTACGTTTCAGCTAGAGTAAGGATCAGGGTTTCACACCCAAGTAAAGCACAGGTGAAACATCCCTCATGAAAAAGTAGTATACTTGAAGTTTATTTTATGAAGTATACTTAAGTAAAGTTCAAGTGTATTACCCCAAGTATACTTTATGTACTAAGTATTGTAATGGCAATTTTCATATCTGCAGTTTAACACTGTACCTTTAGATAATCTCAGGGCCTCACATGTTCAACTTCGTCACCATAGGACAGTGACCTGACATTTTAGATCTCTGTAACTGCAAACAACAGATTGCTGAAATACTTGTTATGTCTTGTGATGCTTTGTTGTCTGCTGTGTGCTGACGCATTGATACACTTTCTATCCTTCTCTTCTTTTCTTCTTTGCACTTATCTTCATGTTATGCTTTAAATGTATAAATACTGACTACTCTTTGTATTCGGGGCTCACTTGCCACAGTCCACAACAGGTGGCTGTGCTCGTGAGTCCATCTGCAGTCCATCTGCAGATGTTTTAGTTATTAATGTATGCCTTTTTATTAAATTCACTGAAAGACAAGTTGTTACGTTGGTTTGTGTCTTGTTTTAACAGAAACTGCCACCACAATTTGGCGTTGTCGGCAGGATCACTCGTGTGAGCGGGACCGCTGGAACTCTGTGCGAGGGTAAAGACCGTGCACGGCTGGAGTCCGGGACTCTAACCTCAACCTCCCCATAAAAGGGTGTAGAAGTGGGGGCCTGACGCCGGAGGACCAAGTCTCGCTCACCGATGTGATCCAAAGAACCAGGTGGCAAAGAAAAAAATAAACAACTCTGTCTTTCTGATAAGCAAGAATTCATTGATAAAAAGGCATACATTAAAAGACTTCATTCATACGGCGTCTGTACAGGGGGATACAGTATCTGTACAGGGGGATAAAGCGCTGTTGTGGTAATGAAGAAAGTGATTCTCCCACTTCGAGGGTGGTTGTGACAGACGTGTCAACAGGGCAGGTGTTAGACGACCGCTGTAGAATCCAGGGCTAGCACAATACGGTACCAAGGAGTTCAGGGAACTCAGAAGGATAACATCAATACACTGTTTTTTCTTGTATAAGTGTAAATACACAAGGAGTTCTGGGAACTCAGAGGGATAACATCAATACACTGTAATCACACATAGTGTAATAATAATAATAATATTGTAGAAAGAGTTCTGGGAACTCAGTGAATAAAATACACTGTAATCACACATAGTGTAAAAAATAAATAAATAATAATAATAATAATAATATTGCTATCTTTTTTCTTTTGATCCAGTGGACTGATCACCCACTGGAAGAAAAAGAAAAAAGAGGGGGGGAAAGAGTAACTAGAAGTAAGACCTTACTGGAGTTAAAGCATAACCACCTGTAGGAGTTGAAGTATATAAAGGTACAACCACCTGTAGAAATCTCTAAGCAAAAATCTTGATAAAAAATTCTTTCCCTTCCTTAGTCCATGACCCCTAAATAAAAAAGTACATTGATATTGAAGAGATCTTGAAAACTATTTTTTAAAATAGGTGCAAATCATAGTAAACTCAAAGGATTGTGATAATCCACCTCAATTAATGTCGCCTAACATCAAAGATATGACCACCAAATAGAGTAAACAGTAAAAGGTATTTGACCAACTTGACGTGTGGGTTAACGAGTGTGGATTTCTAAGCACTGGCAGTTTTAGCATAAGACAGCTCCAAGCAAAGTCAAAAAACAAAGTAGAAGAAGCAACCATCAGGGAGAGAAAACAAAAAAATCAGGGACAGCACCACTAAAATCCATGTCTCAGTGTCTCAAACTAGATCCTGATCTGGACTCGACCCCGCAACGACAACAGCCGGCCCAGGCAGTGCTGCCCAGCACTCCATCTCCACCTCCATCGCCACCTCTACCTCCACCAGTGGAAGGAGCCATGACGGAGGAAGAGGGCAAAACAAGCTCAGCAACCAAGCCGTTACCATACACTGCCCCTCGCACACCATAACTGGACTTTGCAATGGTGTAAAGACTGCTTTCCCAGTGAGAATGGACATTGGCAAAATCTCACTGTGCAAGCAGAGAGACTATGAGACTGTGTCTGCGTACCTTATCAGACTCACAGAGGTTCACAACACACAGTGGCCTCCTACGACCAGCTGCCATGAGGGGAAACAATGAGGTCGGTCCCTGGGAAGCTCATCTTCGGGACCGCTTCATCAATGAGACCAGAGATCAGTGAGATGATAAAACGCAATTACATCACTTGGGAATGCGGAAACCTTGAGACTGTCGAGAATCACGCCATGGCAGAAGTGGTGGAGGCAAGGGGAGATCCGACGCCTGCTTCAGATGTGGAAAGACAGGACACTGGGCAAGGAATTGCCCTGAGAACCAGGACACAGGCTGATTGACTAGCGGAGGGGTCGAGGACAGTGAAGGATTCATCTAGCTTTGACACGGAGATGGGAAACAGTGACCTATCTGCACATCAGACACGTAAGAACACAGACACACAACTCATGATTTCACAAGCAATTGAATATCTTGAATCTGTACAGGAAACTGGTAAAGAGAAAGCTATTGAACTATATGCTAAGTATAAACAGATGCCAAAGAAGACATCATCTGTGGTAAAAAGATACACAGTTCCACTACCATGCTGGGATAACATTGAGGGGGATTTCAAACACTCTTTTCTGTTATCAAAACACTGTTCGATTAACCTGATGGGGAGAGATTTTATTGTTTTACTGGGGATAGTTTTGATATCTACACCACAGGGCATAGTTGTAACCAGAATTAGCAAACAACATCTTTTTTCAAATATAGTAAAGAGGACCTGTTATATGCCTACCAATGGAAAATCCCAAACACTGCACTTAACTCTGTTAATGACACTCTCATAAACCAAGCTGCAGCTCTCTCCACAGCCACACAGATATTATGAGAAAACAGGACTTGCAATGCAACTCGCTTATCTCTTTTTGGAGTAGACAGTGAGTTTGAAAACAAATGGTACAGAGAGGGCCTTGATAAGGACAAACTCAAGCTTGACTGGCTGTTTCAGTGACTCTGCCTGACACACTTTTTCAGTCTCTATTTCAGATACCACACTCTGATCCCAACGTCTCACTGGTCAAATCGAAGGATGAAAGGTGGCAAGATTTGTAACCTTAGACTAAAAGGTGTAATGATGCTACAGGTTGGGAGTAAACAGCGGACCCCAAAGTTGATTTTCACAGGGTCTCTGATTCTCTGCTGTGGGAAACTGACAAATTTTGCCCTTACACAATATAAGATTATCTGGACACCTAGAAGAAAAAGCTTTTGTTGATTTGAAACTAGCTCTAAATCTCCTCCAACATTGGACCTAACAGACTGCACCAGACCATTGACACAGACTTTTGGCGACCGGGGTGCGTACATGACATAATACTAATGCAGGAGCATGGGGGACGACAGAGACCTGTTGCACAACTTCTCCGACAAACTGACCAAACCTGGAGAAAGTACATGGCCATCTTTTTATCTTTTTTATTTTTCATTTTTATTTTCATTCCTATGCCTATATTATATTAGTTGTTTTTTTTCTTTCATTATCTTATATGTGTTACAGAGTACATCAGACTTGTTAAATTGATCATGCATTTTCCCTTGTGCTAAAGCTATGATTGCCTCTTTGATCAAATCTACTGTTGGACAATATGTACATACACCACAGCTGGAGAAAGGCATTCCTGACCTTTTTCCACCTCAAGGGTGGACGCCACCATTTTAAGATGATATTGTCTGAGTTTAATTCCTTCTTTCTCATATACTTAAATCAAAATCACATAGTATCTTCACACTTTGATTTTGTGTATTACAACGGTGCTAGTAGTAATCAGATATGTTAATTAATTAAGTGAGCATAGAATGCTCAAAGAGAGGAATGTAATGGCAATTTTCATATCTGCAGTTTAACACTGCACCTTTAGATAATCTCAGGGCCTCACATGTTCAACTTCGTCACCATAGGACAGTGACCTGACATTTTAGATCTCTGTAACTGCAAACAACAGATTGCTGAAATACTTGTTATGTCTTGTGATGCTCTGTTGTCTGCTGTGTGCTGACGCATTGATACACTTTCTACCCTTCTCTTCTTTTCTTCTTTGCACTTATCTTCATGTTATGCTTTAAATGTATAAATACTGACTACTCTTTGTATTCGGGGCTCACTTGCCACAGTCCACAACAGGTGGCTGTGCTCGTGAGTCCATCTGCAGTCCATCTGCAGATGTTTTAGTTATTAATGTATGCCTTTTTATTAAATTCACTGAAAGACAAGTTGTTACGTTGGTTTGTGTCTTGTTTTAACAGAAACTGCCACCACAGTATACTAATACCAATATCCTTGTAGTATACTTGAATTTTATTTTATGAAGTATACTTAAGTAAAGTTCAAGTAAACTTAATGTAATAAGTATACTAATATCAATATACTCATATTATACTTGAAGTTTATTTTTTGATATATACTTCAGTGAAGTTCAAGTATATTTCCCCCAAGTATAATTTATGTAGTAAGTATACTAATATAATATACTAGTAGTATACTTGTAAGTGTACTACTTCAATACTTTATAAAAGTATACCTTTAAGTATACTTCAAGTGTAAGAATAGTAAACTTTGAGTACACAACTAGTTTATATCTAAGTTGTATTTTGTACTGCAGCTATACTATGAACTATAATACAAGTGAATAGGTATACCGTTAGTTTAATAGTTACATACTTGTAGCCTACTTTTTAGTTTATGAAAGTACACTTTAAAGTGCTCTCAGTAAACTACTAGTTTGATATACTTAGACTTTTCTGTATTCTTGTTAGTATAAGCCAATTATTCTTAGACTTTTCTGTATACTTGTTATTATAAGCTAAGTATACTTATAGTTATATACTGTATAATCTCTGATAAGCACATAAAAAGTAAACTGAAAGTACACTCTCTTATTTTACGTTTAAAATAAGTATAAAATAAATAGCACACTTGAATAAACTTCACTCTGGTAAGGGATATCTGGGCCCTCATTTAAGAAGGAATGCCCTTGCTGAAAATTGTGGAAGAAAGATGTCACTTTCTACACAAAATGTGGAATTAATAAACAATGGTGGTAGGATGAGCGAAACATGGAAACTCTAACCTGTGTGAGAACCTTCTGGGAAAAAGAGCTATAAATTATAATGCACCCTCAGTATTCATTTCACTCTCCATTTCAAATGACTCTATTTTCTACTAATTACAAACTGTGTCACAACATGCAGATGAATGAATGGCCTATGATGTGATTTGGTACGCTCCTTATTCGCACAACAATGGGTTCAGAACTAACAGTATAATGTAGTAGTATAATTCATATTATAGTTGCAGTACAAAATGCAACTTGGATGTAAACTAGTTGTGTACTCAAAGTTTACTACTCTTACATTTAAAGTGGGCCAATTTAGTCCCAAGATGTATTGAAGTAGTACACTTACAAGTATACTATTAGTACATTGATATTAGTAAACTTATTACATAAAATAAACTTGAAATATACTTTTTTTTGTAAGGGCAATGAAAACCATGTGTCTCAAAAAGTGATGATTTTGAAGGATTACGTTTTCTTTTATAGTTTTACTTATTGGGCTAAATAAACCATTTAAAACCCATTGGATTATCTGAAAAATGAATTGTCAAAAAGCTGAAAGCATACCTGTTTTTATTAACTCATGAAAAGTTATTGTTTTGGATATACATGGTTTTTATTGTGTTGCTATGGTGACAATAAAATAAACAATCAGATATTTGAATGACATGATTTATTGAGTGTATTCATAGTAATATTAGTAGTTCAGTCCTCATTGATAGCTGGTTAATTATAGTAGTTAACAGGGCGGGGTGCAGGGCTGTTGCAGCAACATGTCAAGTTTATGACCTGGAGGTAAACATGTGTAAGATTATAATCACTTTTTTTTGCAGAATGTAGGAAGCATTCACAACCTATGTTCTTAGACAGCAAAAATATTATTTATTATCATTATTCCGCCACTCCTTCCACATTTTTTAAACGTAGAAACATAATTCAATAATTTTAATATTCAGCTCAATTAAGTCATGTGTGCTATTACTTTTGTCATTCATACCTTTCATACTTTTAGAAATATGTATTGTTTATACTTAGACTATAAACTGTGTTACCTTCATTACAATGATCAAATGTTTTGCGGCTCCAGACTGATTTTTTTTTTTTTTTGACTAAAATGGCTCTTTTGATAGTAAAGGTTGCTGATCCCTGTCCTGATGGCATCTGCAAGATTTCACAGACTGAAGGAAAACAACCAATCAGAGCTGAGCTGGAGCCTTGCCGTCTCTGAGCAGCTGTCAATCAATTGTGAACTCCAACCAAACAGTCAAACTAGGCAGCGCTGATCAAATATGAATCAATATTCTGTTACTCGAATGCCTATTTCTCGCCTCAAATGTTTTCAGAAACATTTCGTAGCGTTTGTGACCCGGCAGCCATGTTGAAGGAAATACCAAGCACCGCCCACCAGCCGGAGCAAACTTTCTCATTTTACAGCTAAACAGTACACTACAAGATGTTTCTGGAAACATCTGAGGCGAGAAATAGGCATTAGAGTAACAGAATATTGATTCATCTTTGATAAGCGCTGCCTAGTTTGACCGTTTGATGGTAGTTCATGAGTGACTGACAGCTGCCTCCGTTGAATGAACAGCCAATAGGAACACTCTCTTTCTGAAATGACCTGTGATTGGCCAAAGTGTCCCGTCACAGGTTAGATTTTCTAAAGCCTGCAAACAGAGCCATGAGGAGGTGCAGAAGTGTAGTTTTCTCTCAGAACACTTGAATTACAATATGCTGAAAGGTTATTATAGAATTTTTGCCCAATGATGCCAAAAACATTCTGCCTACCCCTGCTTTAAAAAGTAAAGCCCATTTAATGTCCCGAAACCCACCAGATTACCAGAAATATCACCGCAGACATGACCCCAGTGTCCTCAGTGGCAGTTATGGCCCTGCAGGAAGCAATATGGCTTCTCTATAATATTACGTATATTTGTACTGCTGTAATGTTTTTTGGATAATGCAACAATTGAAAACAGCGAGAACTGCATAAAGGCCGAACTGTGAGAGCCTTCATTGCTTTGCTAAGTAAGTTTTACTTCAAAAGTTTCCAAGGGTATATCTGTCTAGGCGAAGCACACCTTCCAGCACCCTATGGTTTAAGAGATTAAATACTTGACAAATCTCCCTTCATGGTGCATTATGAACAGATAAAACATGCGTGATTAATTTGCAATTAATCGTGATTTAATCAATTCACAGCCCTAATAAATGAGCATTAAAAACCTCTTCTCTTTGCCCCCATGTTCTTGTACCTTTTTTAAACTATAGTGAACTTCCTCCCTGCATGTTAAGTCAAATATTTGAGGATTGTATTACAGCCCAGTTCAGTCCCAACACGTTATCAGTCTGTGTTGTTTATTTCTATTCTCCTCCCTCATTTTTTTCCACTGAGACCTGAATTTCAGCAACATCGAAGAGCTTGTTGCTCAGAGAGCAAACTGTGAACCTGCTGGACTACATCCTGATGATCTTGACCAAGTCCTTAACAGATTAATAACTGACACTGACACTTTAATGATTTATGACTTTTTAAAGTGTGAATGTCAGCCTATAAAAGAGAAATGAATTATAAACACATTGATTTAACACATTTTTATTTAGTGCCGCAACAAGTTATATGTATGAAAATAAATTTTAGTAGTAAAAAAAAGAGTAATTGATACAAAAATATCAGCCTTTCCATCCATTCAGCATTCATTATATTCATTCCACCAAAGCAGAAGCCACACAGTGAAAACGCAAAGCAGACCATCAAGCACACAGCCTCACTGAAGACTTGAACAGAAGAATCTTTACAGTCAAGAGAGACAAAACGATACTGCTGAAGGTCTCATCATAGTACATTGTAACACATTTCGGAGCTCATCTGCAAATCCCTCTTGAAATAGTTCTCTTCCACCACGGGACAGGTGTATGGATAGTCTGTGGGGTTGTAGTAAGGTGCATATTCAGGGGCAGAGAAGCTCTCCTGCTGGCCTGGCCAGCAGTGGGACAGGCAGTGACAGTCCTGGAGGTTGCAGTGCTGATAGTGGTAGTGCTCTGAGGGGAAGCCGTAGTAGCTGGACTCCATCCTGGTGGGTGAGTCGTAGCAGGAGGAGGAGGAGGAGGAGAAAGAGTCCTGCGGCGAGTAGCTGTTGTGATCCATGGGGTTGCAGAGCTGCAGCGACTCAGGCGAGGAACAGGGAGCCTGAAAAGACAAGATGAGGACGTTAGTTGGATGAGGATTTATTTTGAGCAGGAGTTTGCGAATGTGTCATGTGATGGACATCAAATTGACACCAGGCCACACACTCACCAGGGATGCCTGTGAGTGGTGTTTTTGTCTCAGTTTTCTGGTGTGAATTTGGCTATTCCTTTATTATGCTAGTGAAATAATAATGTTTCTCTAGTGATGTGTACTGTATATATATATATATTTTAGTTTATTTAAGTATTTTGTTACAGCAAAGCTTATTTTATCAAGCAAAAACAAACATCTGATTACAAACAAAGCAAAATTATTTGCTTTAAATGTACCTTCAGGCCATACAAATACATGCTGAAGTCGAACCCAACACAGGTCTCTGCTAAGGAGATACAGCCATGCAAAAACACTATTCCAGACTATAAAATCTGTTATTAGAAAATGTAAATTATTGAAAGACCATAAATACAGCCGTTTACCAGTGGACTAAAAACACTCTCCTGTTCAGCATAAATTACCAAACTGTCAGTTTTCAGTACAGATTCTCAATTGATGTCGCCTATAATAAATTTTAATTTATAGTAATAATTTAGGAATGATGTATCATATATAAGTATGTGCCGAATGTATGAGGAGACCCTATAAATAAGCATAGGGATCATCTTTTTCTATTTAGAACCAGAAACGACATAAAGAAAATAAAAAAGGCTGTTTTTTGAATGGAGTTTGGTGAGTGTCAGTAGGAGAGAAACCTACCATCCCATGGCCATAGTAGTCCGCGTCAGAGGAGAGTCCATGGCACCATGGCAGCGGGAAGCTGGGAGGGGGGGGCAGGGAGGTATTGTAGCTGCTCGCGCTGCCGGTGGTGTTGTTGTTGTTGCCACTGTAGCCGTTGCTTGGCAACATCATGTCCCCGAACTGCTGCTGGATGTCGTGGAAGGCGCTCTCCTGCATGTTGCACGAGCTGTCAGCGACTGGGAACGAGGCGGCGCGCAGCTGTAAGCCTCGCGCGCCACAGCTGCTCGAGTCCGCTGGCGAAATGGCAGGAGGAGGAGGAGGAGGGTCCACATAGCGACCTAACGAGATTACGTGGGAAAAATTAGAATAAAAATATCCAAAACGTGTTTAAAAAAAATGGAACTCGTTTCAAAGTTTATAAAAGCATCACATGTGTGTAATATATATATTAATCTACAGCTCGGCTGCACACACAAGTTTGAAAATAGATCCACTCAGCTGCATTTCAAAATAAAAGTTGTCAATATTTTCTCGGCCCATACCGAGATAGAGAATAAATGAGTAAGGGGAGAGCGCATTGAGAAAAATATGCAAGGTAGTCTCTGTATGGCAGCAGACCACAGGAAGACATTTAAATAGGCCTAAGTTGAGAGTGATGTCATGACACCATCAGCCAACACAATTTGAATGTAGCCTTCGTTTATAAGAAGCGACCAGTGCGCTTTTGGAATTCAGCTTTCAATAGGTGACTAAGAATTGCATTCCAAGTAGACTAAACAGAGTAGGAGGTCATGATGATGATGCTTTCATGTGAGTATTTTTGTTCCTGGTTCATGGCAGGTATAGCTGTCTATCATTAATGACTGCTGTAGGCTATATGCTTTTTGACTTTGCATCTATTAGATTAATCCAACCTCTAACTGTACAGTATCAGTGCAGTAACTACTATTTTGCTTTATAGCTGCATGTCTACCTGCAACCAGTGCGACAGCTGCAGCAGCAGCTTAACAATAGGATGCATAGTTGTGGTTATGGCTGGATTATTTTTAAAATTTGGATCACTGCAAGCTCCAAGCAAATTTTTGATTTAATTTTTGCAGAGTGTACATCGCCAGTGGGTGTATAGCCTGTGATTGCTTTTAAGATCAGGTTGGATTCAAATGCTGCAGTATATATATATATATATATATATATATATATAGCTTTAATTGGTTTATTTAACTGGATTTGATTTGATTTATTGCTGCTGGGTAAAACTTACTTGGAAAAGTGGACGCGCAAAGATCCTGAAGATCCGAGCATGCCTGGGATACAATCTGTGGAAGAAGAAGAAAAAGAAGACAGGAGGAGGAGGAGGAGGAGGGAGAAATATTATTAGACATTTTCTCAGGGACATTTGATAGTTCTTTCTTTGTCTGACATATTTGGTGTCTTTTTCATTGCAAATGTGTGTATCTGTGTTTGTGCTTGTGGCTTTTGTTGAACAACGTTGGGATGTTTTCTACTGGAAGGATCAGTAATCATTTACAGGGGCAGTTTATTGCTTTGTACAGTGAGTGTTTTTTTCTTTTCTTTTCCTGCTTTGTCAGGCAGTGGAAAAGACAGTTAGGGTGTATTGGGGAGAGAGAGAGAGAGAGAGAGGGAGAGAGAGAGAGAGGGAGGGATTCTTACCGTTTTCACTGTTTTACTGTTTGCCTCCCGGGCTCTGAGCCTCTGCAGCAGCTCTTTGACCGTGGTCTTCACTCGGACGCCCTGGTACACCCTGGGATTATCTGCATAAAGAGAACAGCATGCCACTCATGTTTACTAAAACACTCACCATCGGAGCAGACAATAGCAGAACACTGACTCCTGTCTGCTATCCACCCAACACTAACTGCTCAGCACCCCTCCTCCTCCTCCTCCATGTTCCCTAACTTTAAAACCACTTTCTTCCATCAAATCCACCCCTCCAAATAAAAAAAATAAATGTGCATTATTTTGTCTCTCCTAATAAACTGCAATCTCTCCATGAACTGATTATGTCGCCATATAGTGTCCTTCCTGCACTCTAATAATAAAATGTTGAATGTATGACTTTTGTGGTAGAGAAAAAGTTGGTAACACATTTTAACATTTTATATTTTAATCAACAAACTAGTTTAAACTGTGCGTAAAAGTCAAAGTTTTGTCCGGATCCGCGGTGCGTAAAAGTGCATTATCAGCGGTCAATGCGCGCTGTGGCTCCGGGGATTTCACCCCCTTTTGCCGGCAACAGAGCCCCACAGAGCCCCCCAGTGCTGCCGGTCAGCGCTGCCTCTTTACGGCAGCTCAGCGCTTCCTATTCCTCTTTCACTGCAGCCTGTTTGTCCTCCGCGCTACCCAAACCACCACCACGCCCAAAACCAGGAAACAAAGGAAAAGCAGCACAAAATGCGCTACCGGTAAGTATATATTTATGATCAGGAACTGCATGTACGACGGGGATTTTATGGTGAAATTGCAAAACTTGGATCGATCCAGATGTTGGAATACGCGGTGGGATCGTTTTGGTTGGTAAAGTTGGATAATAAAGGCGCCCGAGGCGGCTGCGAAAAAACGCTCGAACTAAGAGAACAGAGAAGAGTCGATCGGTAACTAAAAACTTAAACCATTTGTTATAGTAAACGCGTTGAAGTTGTAGATCTGAGATATACAGTATGTGTGTGTAAGAGTCGATACTAAAGTGTGTATCGGTGGAAGCAGCAGCGCCACAACTATCCATGAAAAACACCCGGAGAGCTTTACGCTTTTACGCATCTCAGCTCCATGTTTACCGGAGGAAAAGCTCAGTTTGGAGCTTCAGTTTGTTGGAAAAATTCAGCCTCATGCTGATCATAATTCAAAAAGCTCTACTCCAATCTGTAACTTTATTCAAATCACGCCTGCCCCCTTGTTAGTGACATGCTATGGGCTTATTATGGGAATAATTAGCCGTATTATTCCTATAGGTGAAGCTTTATTAATGAACCCAGAGAGGACGTCTCGCATAGGTGCAACGTAATTTAGGCCTAAAGGCGTAATTTAAAGCATTCAGGAGTGGTGAGCCGTGTTTGGAGAACGAGGAGATTTGCCTCCGCTGAGAAACATCATCTGATAAATATTCATACAGTTAAATGCTACTTCATGATTTGTCTTAAATGTGGCAAATAGTGGGCCAAAAACACGGCAGACACATCCCACTCCAACACGGTTACTCATAACGTGCTGTTACGCACGAGCAGCAGAGGCTCCGGTTGAAATGTTATAGTTATATAGTAGTTATCAATCTTTTATAAAATGTCTTTGAAATGTTCGTCTAACGTGTCACAGCGTGTGTAAACAGACGGAATTGAGCATATAATAAATCCATAAAAGTCGGTAAAGCAGTATATAGCAGTGTTTGAATGGAAACTCTCCTAAGAGCCATTAACTAAACAGTGGCATTAAATAACAAAGATTAACCACTTTAATTTTTACTGTTGGTCATCTCATATATAATTAAAAAATGTCAATTTGTGATTAAAATGAGCATCTATGGGTAAAAAATACCTCCCCAGTTTGCACATGACTCTATGGTGTGCTTTTTAATTTTGCCACTAAACATTTACCCTCTTTTTCCTCTTTTTCTCTTTTTTTTCTAACAGGAGAAAATGCAACAAAATGATTCCAGATAAAAATCCGATGTGAAAACTCACCACACATGATGGCTGAAATGAAGAGAGGTTCCCTGGAGGAGAAGACCTGTGGGACTCCACAACGTCCTTTTCTGCCTCAGTAAAATGGCCAAGAACGAAATTTGTTCAAAAGTCACCAAAAATCTCAACACAAATGTCTTACAGCAGAGCCAGAGCATACAACAATATTGTAATATAGCTGGGGACATATTAGTTTGAGATTTTCTCCCTCCATGCCTACTATTTAAAACCCCTAGAACTCAATGATTTGACAACGATTTGATTGCGCGTTACTTTCAATTTGAATATTCAGAGGCAACTGAGTTTTATCGATTTTTCAATAAAAATCACCACGCATGGTCATTGTAAAGGCCCCACTTTAATGTAATATAATATTAATTTACACTTTGACCAAAAAGAAAGCATACTTTTATTAATTTTATCCTCCTTTTGCAATAACAGAGCATCACACCCCCTCATTAAGGACTGCAGCACTAGGTGCTTCACCTGTGCGCAACTTTTAACACAGGACTTCACCATATATCCGCGATCACACATTTACTGCGGCCAGTCTGCAGGTCAACAACATTTGCAAAGATATGTTTAAGCTTTATTTCAGAGAAAAACATATAAAAGTGGCAAAGAAGTGGGCGTGGCAAAGGGCAGTAGCCATCTTTGGCATCTTTGGCCTTCAGCTCCTCTTGCAAGTGCTCTGTGCGCACTCACCTGCTGAAGGCTGCATGGGACAAGACCCTGCAACTCTCAGCTTATATAATATTATCGTTTAGACACTTTGAATTATTAAAAATTAACAAGAATTCCAGAAATATTAACTTTTTTTTTTTTTTCCACTGATGAGCCACAGTTTCCATATTTAAACATAGATTCTTAATTCAGCACCAAATCATTCCCATCCAAATGTACCACCACTGATTAAAGCTGAAATAAATGTATTTTCAAAGTAATTTATAGGTTGTATTGAGAACTCTGGCAACTCTTTCTGTGCATCAGACAGCAACAATATCATATTAACATCAGCCTGTGTACAATTTTATATATATATTTTTTTTAGAATGTGGGGCTCATAACTAAATTATTAAAAATAACAGCAAAATACAAACATTATACACTAAATATGTCCTATTTAGCCAGCTGTAAACATCTGGAGCAATTTTGTCGTTCGAACTGGTCAAACGTTATCCATTAAACCATTCATGGTATTATTATAAATACGATTATTTGCAAATTATTATTATTATTTGTATTACTATTATTATTATAGGCTTAGTAATTATCGTCACTATTAAAATGTGTATTGCTACAACTAGATAATGACTATTATTAGTTGTAGTAGTAGTATTAGTAGTTGTAGTATAGTCCCATTCGATAAAGAAAGTGTAAGATTTGGACCAATATTACATGTTTGTGTTTCATATTCGCCCCTTCAAAAAGCCCTCTATGGTGATCTAAAGCACTTCTCATAAAGTTCCCTCTTCACATTGCTCCACACATAGAAACCTGGTCATCCCTGTCCTCTGCTCTCCTCTACAGTCATGGCTTGTCTCCCTCTGCTTGCAGCGCAGCGGCTCCTCTCCTCCGGCTGCAGCCGCGGTGCTGGCGCGCCCCCTAGTGGTCACACATCAACACGTCTTCTCCAGGAGCATCAGTTGCCTGTCCATCTGGGCTGTGAGCATCGGCAGTGTCTAAACATTCACTTTTATACGTTTAACAACACGAATTGGCCGATATTAACCCTCTGAGATTAATTTTGTTTTAGGGGGGTACAGGGTACAGGTATTTAGGGGGAGATAGCAGGTCAACAGTAGATGTCACATAGAAGTGCTGTACATCATCTGAAATCTGTTTTTTATTATTTTGTATCTGTTTTTATTTATTTTTATGTTCGAAATAAAGTCATTCATTCATTCATTTATTCATTAAGTGGTGTACATCATCTGAAAGCTGTAAACCTGAAGATTAATTTGAGATGCAGCTCAACACTGTGTCCAGGTGTTCTAGTCATAAATCATTTATTAATTAATAATAAAAAAAATTGTGAAAGTATATAAGAGCTTAGAACATTATGATGGAAGCATATGATGGTCATCCTCATGCTCTATTATGTCTCATTAGTTGCTGCCGCAATTTTTGGGTTGATACCACTTGTTACACAGATTTGGTGCTAAATTAAACCAGATTTTACCAGTGAGAATTGATAAAAAAAAGTATCAATAATCCCTCCAAAATACCACATTAAGACACCAAGACCTTGAGGAACACCATAGAAAAACCCATGCTATGATATGGGATCAAAAACTTTTGACATTTGGAGATTTCTGCAAGAATTGCATTTTTCGGTGATTGGATGGCGAGCACTTCTGTTCTGTAAACTGCTCATAACCCCCCTTACTGTCCATCTAGCTAGGAAAGCCAAATTTCATGAGGCTGTGATTATCCTAGAGGTCACCACAAGTCATTTTATACAGTGAGGTTCAAAAGATGATCTCACTACAATGAAATGGCTGCTATGGGGACTACCATCAGCTCATTGGATCCACAAGAGTCTCAGCTTTACAGTGATTCATGAAATTCCAAGATTGTGTAGGGACCCCAGTGTGCAGAAATATTCAAATACACAATTTTAGAATAGGCGAATATAACACATTCATACTCCATTAAAAAAAAGGAACTGCATGTATATATATATACAGTATATACTGTATATATATATATAAATAATAAGAAATATAAATATAATATTATATATAATAAATATAATATAATATAATATATACGTATATATATATATTTATATTTATATTTATATTTATATTTATATTTATATTTCTTGTTATTATTTTTTTAGTTAGTTAATTTAACAGTTTTCTGTTCTAAGTTGTACAATATGTGAAAGAATGTGTGTAAAATTTGATAAGAAGAAGCATTAAAAAGTCTCACTGTTTGTTCTGTGTCTTTTGTTTTTTTTAACTTTAAAGATCTTTTATGGCAGCTTTAGTCTGACAACAAAAACATTACTAAACACCAACGACTGTTTGGTGATTTTGAATTTTATGTATTCTATAAAGGTGGATGCTGTTGCAACATTTTTTTCATACAAGACACAGTGATCCTGGAGCCGTCAGTGTCACCGTCACATTACTACCACTTAGATGAGCAGAAACTGGCCCATTTAGCCATGACTTTTACCTGTACCTTAACTTCTCTGCTCATATGCAAACTACTTTTCATAGATTCTCATGCACAGCAGCTGGTGTTACAGATAACTCCGGTCTGTGGGAGGCTCGTCCTGTGCAGTCGACATAGTGTGGCGATAAATACACTCATGATCAGCCTCACATCATTTTGAAATCCTATTTGTATGTTTATTTTCACCTAAACACAAATATGTGGACATACTGTATGTACTGTACATATTTCATTAAATCATAATTTATATTTGTTTCAAATTAGGATACGGAGTGAAGAAAGGGGATCCCTTACCAAAAAGAAGTTTATTCAAGCGAGCTATTAGTATACTTCTTTTAACCTTAAAATAAGAGAGTATACTTATAGTTTACATTTTATGAACTTATCAAAAATATACTTAACAAAGTATACTTAAGTATACTTGGCTCATACTGACAAGTATACAGAAAAGCCCAAGTATATGGAACCTCTGCTAAAACAAAAATGGGCTACAAGTATACTTGCAGTATAACAACTATTAAACTAGTAGATTACTGAGAGTATACTTTAAAGTACACTTTCATAAACTATAAAGTGGGATACAAGTACAAAAGTAGTAAACTATCAGTGTACTTATAGTATAGTTGCAGTATAAAATAAAACTTAGGTGTAAATTATTTCTGTACTCAAAGTTAACTATTCTTACACTTAAAGTATACTTAAAAGTATACTTTTATAAACTGAAAGTGGGACAATTTAGTCCCCAGAAGTATTAAAGTAGTAAACTTACAAGTATACCACTAGTACATTGATATTAGTATACCTAATGCATAAAGTATACTTGGGAAATATATACTTGAACTTTACTTATGTATACTTCATAAAATAAACTTGAAGTATACTACTTTTTCGTAAGGGGTTTCACACGCTTCAGCTGATTCACAAGGAATAGTATGTCAGTCACAGAATGGGGCAATCCTGTAATAGGCGAGACTTCAGAGACCAGGTCCAAAACACACTGGAGTATGAGGGGCCGTAAAAGACATAATTCATTCTTGCACTCACACACACATGCATTCTCCTTTCACATACATATGTTTTCACTCGCACAAGAATTAATGTATGTGTGAGAAGAATATATGTGTTTGTGAGAGTATAGTGGAAACGGATGGCAGGTCATTTGTCGCGCTGGGATTGGCTGAGAAGCTCGAGGAGGGAGGGTCATGAGCAGGCCAGCATGGAAGAAGGAAGAGAGACGCCAGTAGGCCGACTGCAGCCACAGTTGCAAAGTCCGCTTATTATAAGTGACTTTGGGCTTGTTTTCCTCAAAGGTCGCTTACAAATATTTGTAGTTGCGGGTTTTTATTTCTAAAATGTAGCTGCTTATTTGGGCTCCTGTCTCTCTCCTGATGCCTCCTGTGTTGCAGGATCTGTACACAACCCCGATCCTTCCGCCCCTTCCCTTTCCCCACCACACACACACACACAGACGACACGCTGCTTTATTTCCTCATTCATTCAGTCCGTATCGAAGCGCATTAATTAGCAGAGGTTCGCGTCAGAATTTAAAGATATTAGTTACTCGGTACTATCTAAAGTTACTGCTTTTATGCGCTGTCAGTCTTTTCTGAACAGCTGTTTTTGCCCTCACATTCAAATATCACACAGCATTAAGTCACCGTCATCTCAGAATAAAACCACTGCATTTTCTTCTGTTTGCGAAGTTAATTTTTTATAACAGTGACTGAAACAGCGGTCAGTTTGTTGGAGCAGTTCCACTAACTAGTTCATTGCACATAACGTGTATCTCAGTTTAAATATGCTAGTCAAAATCGGTATGAATCTCAGACACAGGATCGACGCTGCTTTCCAGTGTGTTTTCGACCTTGTCTCTGAAATCTCGCCTCCTCATAAAATACATTATGAAGGTTACGACCCTATTTCATCAACTTAACTACAGTGTGTTATTTTAGTCCATACTGGTCACTCTTATACAAATCAAACAAAAAAGACACACAGGTTTTTACAAATAAGTAGGACTTTCCCATCAGATCAGGCTGTAATATTAGGCCCCTTGGTTGTCATAGGCTACCACACTCCTACCAACATATCAAAACAAGACTCCTCTCTTTGTAAATGCATTGAAATTGTCCTATCAACAACACTTCACAACTGTTTGACTGAGTGCGTTTTCTCTGTACTGCCAAGTGCTTGTTGAGTTCATTGTTTAATTGTCTGTGAAACCTCCATCTTCTTCTAAATTGTGACCCTCAGGCCGGTCCTCCAGTCAGTAGGCCCTCCTGATCTCGTAGGGCGACCAGGAGCTCACTCCGTCCTCTTTGGCCCAGGACGAGTGAGCCTCGCCGTTGGGTGGGAGGCCGGCGTGGCCGTCGGCCGCCTCCTCTGTCACCATCTTGGACACCAGGTCGCTGATGGGAGTGCTCATGTAGGAGGGGCAGGGGAAAGAGGTGGAGGCGGTCGGGTAAGAGCTGCTGGTGGTTAAAGGGTGGTAGTGGGCTTCCTCCAAGGAGTGCAGGGTGTAGGCCTGGCTGCTGGACACGGGCCCCATGGAGGAGCCTCGGCTGGGGGAGCGGTACTGGGAGGGGCTCCCAGGGGGTTCTGGGCTGGGCATGGAGGGCGGGACACTGACGGAGGCTAGGCTGTCTGGACACAGAGCCTCCACCTGGGACACCGGCTCTGGAACTGACTGCTCCCATGAGTCTCTCTGAGGCAGGAAGACAAGAGAGGAGAGGACAAATCATTCATTCATTCGTTTCCTCTACTGACTAAAGGAAGCATCCGTCATCAGATACCGTTCATATCAGAACAGGAGTGCTTTTGTAATGACCTGATGTCATTTATATATTCCCTCAACTCTTGTACTCCATACACTGAGTTCCTGTTTCCCAGAATGCCTAGAGAAAGACAACAAAGGGCATTCATGCTTCAGCTGACTATGTTTCAGAATTTCAAAAGTTGGTTGACACAAATAAAAAAAACACATGTTCTCAATGACCCCTAGTGGTATCTATGTAGACTTTTTCTTCACAAGCTGGTGACATCACCCATTGTTTTGTGGACTATGGTTTTGAAGCCTCGAGTTTGGCATTTAGGCTGGCGCCATCTTGTTTTTTTTGCAACCAGATGTGACATGAGAAGGTGGAGCTAAGTACAACCGAACGTTGAATAAGACATTGTTAGGTAGGTTGTACAATCAGACTTCTTTTTGCAACCAGAGGAGTCGCCCCCCGCTGGCTATTTGAAAGAATGCAAGTTGAAGGCACTTCCACTTCCCTTCTCAGACCCCGGAGTTGTCCACTGGGAGGAACATTAATTTGGAGTCGTGTTTAAGTCGACCTGATGAATTTAAGTTCTATATTAACTCTCTTTTATCTCTATTTTTAGTCTCCACCAACTCTTGAGGTACATATCTGTCTCTTTAGCGGCTAACCGCTCCACTATGTTCACCAGCTACTCGCCTACTTTGTCTGGTTTGGTGCTGTGTAGGTAGTGTTCAATGGGTTTATAGAGCTTTTTCTCTAAAACCTGCTTCCTGACATTATGAGGCCAATGAGAGTTGCGAGCAAGAAAACCAAAACAATGAGCTGAAAGGAGTTAAAACGCTCCTTTGCTGAAGGCAAATGCAGAGTAATTCTCTGTGGGTTTACCACTATACAATCGGACTTCTTTTGCAATGAGAGGAGTCGCTCCCTGCTGGCTTTTCAGACCCGGAGTTTGCTTTCTTGTTAAAAACCTTTGGAGCCTTTCCCATCATGCACTAGGTTTAAAGGATAGATTCACAGTTTTTTTTAAGTCCATCTTAAAACTATAGTCAGGTGCCCAACTGAACCCTGAAACTATTCTTTCTCTCATTTTAGGAGGATTTATGAACGTCCCTCCCCTCTCCACTCTTCTGTCACAGATATCCATCCACACAGAGGAACCCCATCCTACCAGAAATAAATGTGAGGACTCTCCACCAAAGGGAGGCAGCAGGGATGAGAGGGCCGACGAGGGCAGGAAGGATCCTCCGGAGCTGGAGAAGGCAGCGGCGCTGCGGTAATCACCGAAGGTCTCAGGGTAGTAGCTGTCAATGAAGGAGGAGTAGCTGGTCATGGCGGAGGGGTCGCAGCCCAGAGGTTTACCACCCAGCGTAGGCGAATAGACGTCAGGGGAGAACTGCTTGGTGGACTGGCAGAAGTCTGAGTCTGAGATGAAGGGACGCCTCATGCCGTAGTAGCTAGGCAGCATGTGAGACCCTGCAGAGAACAACACCAAGCCATTAATGAAATGCTCTTTATCTTCATCCCAGCAGCAGTTAAAGGAGTTTACACACCTCAAATTCTTGAAATTTGCAGACAACTGAGTCAAAACACAAATTGGATCTATAGGTATTAATTATAGTGATGATGAGAGTACTGATTGAGCATGTGTTGACAGCTTTGTCTTGCAGCCAGTAAAGTGAGTGAGCGGTGAAGATCTTTGACGCTAAAGAGTATAGAAACCTCTTGTAGTCATCACAGTCTGTCTGGGCCAAATTGATCACTATAAGTGGATGATTATTATAACCAAATTTATTTTCCTCTTCCTTATTTCTCATGCAGATTACCATCTGATTGACATTTGTATATTTATTACATGGATATAAAGTAATGAAATGGACAGCTTCGCTATTTACTGGATTTTATTGACTGTTTCAAAATACAGTAGGGGAGAACGGGGGCAATTGTAACATCTCAAATATCTCCAATCAGAAATGAAACAGAACTATGAAACTCATTATGCACATGGTCTGTGATGATCCCTCTCTGCCTGCTGATATCTCATTCTTATTGAGTTTATCTGCCAAGACTCATTTTTGAGGTATAAAATTATTTTCTTTTTTCTCGACAGTGTTTTGCCTCTCAATCTGGGGACCAGGGTTCAACTCCCACCAAGAGCTGATGTCTCATTCTTTCAAGATCTTCAATGTCTATGAATCAGAAGTTGTCTTAATTTTACATAGTGCCATAATGTTATACCCCTACAAACGCTTTTTAAATTACTGTAAAAACAAAAACTACTGTACTGTGTATAATTATTATGCTAGGATAAGGTACTGTATTGTACAGTATAGTACTGTAAAAAAATACTGTTTACTGTATTTCAAACTATACACTATAGCCTAAAACAGTATTATGCTGTTTACAAATACAGTAACGTCAGTATTGCGAATAGGCTGCTAAGCTTGGCGGTGTTTTCTGTGCATGTCTATATTTTTAACAGGCCTGAAAAGACAATGCAGGCTATCATTGCCTAATATTAGGGCTGTCAATTATTTAAAATATTTTATTGCGATTAATCGCATGATTGTCCATAGTTAATCACGATTAACCGCAACATTCTTATCTGTTCAAAATGTACCTTAAAGGGAGATTTGTCAAGTATTTAATACTCTTATCATCATGGGAGTGGACAAATGTGCTGCTTTATGCAAATGTATGTATATATTTATTACTGGAAATCAATTAACAACACAAAACAATGACAAATATTGTCTAGAAACCCTCACAGGTACTGCGTTTAGCATAAAATAATATGCTCTAATCATAACATGGCAAACCGAGCCCAACAGGCAACAACAGCTGTCAGTGTGTCAGTGTGCTGACTTGACTATGACTTGCCCCAAACTGCATGTGATTATCATAAAGTGGGCATGTCAGTAAAGGGGAGACTCGTGGGTACCCATAGAACCCATTTTCCTTCACATGTCTTGAGGTCAGAGATCAAGGGACCCATTTGAAAATAGCCATGCCAGTTTTTTCCTCGCCAAAATTTAGCGCAAGTTTGGAGCGTTATTTAGTTTCCTTCGCAACGAGCTATCTCACTATCACTATCTCTACTCTCTCTTTAAAACTGAGCCTGCTAGAAACTAAAAATCTGAAGTAGCGTTGATGCGTTATTATTGCCTTAACTTTGACAAACCTACCTGATATTAAAGTAAAACATAAAATATAGCAATTTTTTCCCCTTATGTTGTCATGTATGAAAAGACACAAAATGAACACTGTAAGCAGACTACTCTATTATTATAAGCAAATGATTTAAATAGCCTTTGTACAGGAGGGATTCTGTCCACATAAGATCACTGTATTTGATTTGCATAGTCTCACCTGGCATCTGGACAAATGAAGGCGGAGTGGTCGATCCTCCCTGTGACAGAGAAACAAGACTTGAAATAAGGCATGCAAACTGGATGACACGTTCATTACACATGAAGGGGAAGGTTTTGTGGAGTGACAGGGATATCAGAGATTCTGTATTGACTGCAATACAGAAGAAAGCACAATAGAGAGCACACATTTCATACAAAATTAATTAATACGTTCTTTTGATGAAGTGAAGAGCTTGTGTTATTCTTACTATACTACACTTCCTGTACATACAGCATGTATATTTGGCTACAGAATGTTAATACAACACAAATAACTACACCAGGGCTGGCTTAAGGCACAGGCCATATATGCGGTCGCCAAGGCGCCACCTTCTGGGGGGAGCTGGTCGTCCTCAAAAAATAATTAAATTAAAAAAAAACAATGCCGGTGGCCACCCTTCATCATTTTCTGCATTGAGGCAACAAATGAACAAATAAAAAAAGAAAGAAAGAAAGAAAGAAAGAAAGAAAGAAAGAAAGAAAGAAAGAAATACACTTTTCACCCCTTTAACTCTCTTTCTCACACCTTTCCATCTGCCCGGCCGAACTTATCAGACTAAACACTTTTAAGCCAACAATATCAGGGACCAATTGTTTATTTATAATATAGTAATTTATGAAATTAAAAAAACTGAATTTTTGTCTTAAAACCATTGTGATGTCTGATGTGTGTTGTGGTTTACGGGGCTATAGTGTTAGGGGGGAGGGTTATAGGCAAGAAAACATATGAAAAAGAAACATATAGTCTGGTGATGACATGACAGAGCTGTATTATGAAAACATACAGTGACATGCAATATAGTGATCTGAAGGGAAGTCGATAACAATGTGTTGACAGTAAAAACTTCCTTGATGTACTCTGGCACTGAGCAATGTAAAGCCTCCAATGTAACTTTTTCTTCGTGATGCTCAGCACAACTTTCAACAACATATTTTTCATGCTTTTTCCTACAAATTGTCAGCAACACGTGACACACGTCTCAATTTCCACTCCAGTCTTTTCAAAATAAAACTATTTAATTAGGCTTAGAAATAGATCGACTTGGTAAGGCTTGGGCAACAAACTACTTAGTTAGGTTGAGCGAAAACTCGTGGTTAAGGTTAAAAAAACTCCGGAAGTGCTGTAACTTAAGTACGGAAGTTAAATGGCAAATAAATCATCTTTGGCTTCTGGTTTAACACGGGACACAAACGCCGGTCTTCTGGGCCAAAGTCCTGTTTTTTTTCCCCCACCCATCCACCCTGACCTCCTCCCTGCTTGGCGTTCGCCGCTCTCTATACTTCCCGGTTCACAATTATGTGGATTACATACAAATTGATTTTGTGCCGACTATCACGAAAAGAATGTGTCATCCGTGTCTATGTACACAAATCAATACATTCAATTATGTAACTATTTCACAAACAGCTGTGTGACTGGGCTGGTTATAAGATACAGTGCTTAATAAAAGTATTTTAAAAAATGAAGTTTAATTTAAAGTTACAACATGCAAATGGCACCTATGACTCACTAACTGCAGGAAAAACAAAGAAATCCAGAAAATGGCGAGAATTTGGTTAAAATAAATAATTATCTATTAGTTTCTTATTTCCTTTTCCACTCTGCATGATTATATCTAGTATTGCATGTCAGTTTGTTCCAGCTCTTGGTTGAAGATATATATATATACATATATATATATACAGTATATACTCCACAGTTTTATGGCTGCACCACTCCATCAAATGGAAATATTTTAGATGTCTTGTTCATCATTTTATACATATTTTCCCTAAATTCAATCTGACACTTATTTATTTATCTTATCTGCACTTTATCAAGTGGAGGATGAAATGAAGACAGGTTCAAACACGAGGAAATATTCATACAATCACAAGAGATGTGCAGGCAGAGCCAAAAAAGCCAAAGGGCTTATTGTGCCGTTCCCCCAGAAGAGTATCAAATGTCATCATCACAACAACATCATGTTTCAGGAGCAATCTGTGCAAACCAGAATCTGCAGTACTAAGAGTTGACAATTAGGAATGTGTTTAAAAGACTGTGTGTAGTATTTAGTGGCATCTCTCCGCTCACTCCTCCCTTTCAAAGACTGCGGTAACGCGAGCCGCCGAGTGCAAAACCGTGGTAACGTCGTTCGCCTCGCTCAGGGGCCATCCATACCATAATAACAACGAAATTCAGACGCCGGCTGGCGGTACCACGTTTTTTTCACTCCTCGGCTCACATTCCCACAGTTTCACAAGCGTGTCGGAGAACTGTGGCCAAACCAAAAGGCCAGTGTTTGGTTTGTCCGTTCTTGGCTACTGTAGAAACATGGCGTAGCAACAATGCGGACTGCGTGAAGAGGACCTGCTCCCTGTGTAGATATGAAGGGCTCATTCTAAGTTAACAAAAACCCGATTCTTAGTTTCAGGTGATTATACACCTTTAACACTTTTTTTTTTTTTTCACAAAATTACTGGGAATTGAATTACAAATTCTAGGACCCCCAATAGAAAATTAAAATTTGGTTTGAAGTTTTTGAAAGTGCAGGCTGAAGCTGATGACGGTTCCTGCTTTCATATTTGACATCTTTGGAAACTCCATTAGATCAACGTTTGGCTGCACGGCATGAATTTATACATGCTGCATTGAAAAGTTATGGTCTGTTTGTCCGTGCTGCATTCTGTTATTATTAGCAGCGTCATCTACTCATATTTGATGGGTAATGTGATATGTAATCATTGATAAAAGGCTTTCCCGAACACTGTTTTTTTGGTTTCGATGCTTCGGTGAGTTATATTCGAAGGTATTCGAAGCTTCACTTCATGGAGCAGAGCAGCAGGCTGACTTGTTGTTTTGTCTGTCTGTTTCCATCTCCCCCGTTTCAGTGCCGCTGCCGCACGACTGTGCACACACGCACCTCTACATACAACCAGAGATATCCATCTCAGAATAACTAATAATAATTAATGGTGAGTATGAATAATAATGTGGGATTTTTCCTTATTTCATTGGCTACTTTGGGATCTTTACATTATTATGACATACTTATATATATATATATATATATATATGAAAGAAGCATACAAATACTGATTTGGAGGTCGATTACCATGGCAACGGTCGAAGCATCAAAACATTCGTGTCAGCCCTAGATTGATATATCATTTTGTGCATCTGTCTGTTTCTGTTCTAAAGGCAGATACAGATGGGTGCAGAGTGCAGAGCCGTGCAGTGCACAGACACACATACACACAGACACACAGACAGGGTTTGACAGGCTCTCTTGTTTGCATATTGCTAACATGAAAGAGTTGATATTAAGCCTGTGTTGGCTGGGAGGCAAGCAAATTTTGTGGACTGAATTTGAATGTGATTTGCCAGTGCCAAGACTTCCTCATGTGGCCCAGGTACGGCTCAGTGCATCTCTGAAGGCTGCGTATGGAAATCAGCTCTCCCAAGCTCAGAGAGTCAGGCAGTGTGTGTGTGTGTGTGTGGAGGAGGAGGAGGAGGTGGGGGGGGGGTTGGAGGGTTATGATGATGATGGACTTATTAACATAATTTTACAGAGAAGCTCTTCCTTCCTATGCAAAACACTCTTTAAATTCTTATATTTCCTGTTACATGCTGATATTAAAAAAAAAAATAAAAAATAGTCACACCTATTAAAAAAAGTGAACACATTTTTTTTGTGAGAATATTCCCATATTACGTATTAAGTTAAATTTTTCTTTCTTGGTCCACTGCAGTTCCTTTATTTGCTTCATATTTATAATATTCTATTTTGAACTTTCAGGACTTTATGTTAAAATGACCCCTATTTTTTGTTTTGTATTCTATTATTTCTTATTTTATCTGATCACATTTTGCTGTTGAAGCACCATGATGTTTTCTACAGGGATCATTACAGTTCAGTATTATCTTGAGTTGTTCTTGAGTTCTTATTGATTATGGATAAAACGTTTCACCCAGAAACACATCACACAAAGTCTCTCCAGCCTTAGAATAAAATGTCACCGACTTGAGTTTTCTGCATCACACGCCTTCATTTGTCACAGTCTGATTATTTATGTAATAGCAGCATGTTTGGGCACACCGCCTCTATAGAAATGTGCTCAGAAAAGAGAAGCGGATGAAGTGGAATGATGTAAGATCTTTATACTTTCACTGTGGCCTCTCCGTGTTCCAACACGAGGAGACTGGCTCTGTGGTCAGAGTTTGCTCTTCACCCTCAATGGCCTTTTATTCCCAGAGATAAAGGGAGGCATTAGCTAACAGAAGGACGTGGCTGGCTTTAGTTACTGTGTGTCTCTGTCTGTGCATCATCAGGTCTTCATGTGTCATTTATAAACATACAAGTAAACCTCACATTGAAAAGGTGCTGAATTTCAGGCTATGGATACCTGCATATAAAGTATGACCTACATATACTAACTTGACTTTATATAGGAAAATTGAAATTACTTTATAAGAAAAACTACTATATGAACACAACATCAGGTTATTACATACAAATTACTTGTAGGCTACTGTTATACATACGATAGAAAACATGACCATTACATTGCCTTATCTATCTATCTATCTATCTATCTATCTATCTATCTATATTGGTTATACACACATTAGGGCTGTCAATCGATTAACATATGTTATCGGGATTAATCGCAAATTAATCACAAATTTGTTTCTGTTCAAAATGTACCTTAATGGGAGATTTGTCAAGTATTTAATATTCTTATCAACATAGGAGTGGGCAAATATGCTGCTTAATGCAAATGTATGTATATATTTATCACTGGAAATCAATTAACAACAAAAAACATTGACACATATTATCCAGAAAACCCTCACAGGTACTGCATTTAGCATAAAAAATATGCTAAAATCATAACATGATTATGACTCTAGCTTTAAAACTGAGCCGGCTACAACCTCCGGAAGATTGACTCCGTTAATGCGTTAAAGAAATTAGTAACGCGTTAACTTCAACAGCCCTAGAATATATATATATATATATATAGTTTGCTAACATTAGCTAACCATGAGCTACTGGTCATATCACACCAAATATTACTGTAGCAGCAAAACCACTGAGTGTATGAAACTCATAGAAGTGGAGGCTGACGTTATCTTCACTGACTAGCGACTCACGTAACTAGTGACTCACTAGACTGACGATACTAACGACTCACGTGTCTAGCAACTCACGGGACGGACGATACCGACGAGTCACGTGACTAAAGACTGAGGTGACTAAATAAGTCAACTTTTAGTTTCACACGGGACACGAACAGCGGTCTCCTGGTTGAAGGTCTTGTGTTTGTTTGACCCATCCACCACCCCCTCATGTCCACCCTGAACGCACCCTCACGCTATTGATACTACGTCACTTGCTCCGACCTTTGAATAACGCCGCGGGTGGGTTTACTTTGGAGTTAGTTAAATGCCCGGTTGGTCACATACTGTTGCTAAAGGGTACCTCCATGTGACGGTTTCCAATGCCGAGGGGCAAATGGTGGTATTTGACGAGTTGGGAGTGACAAAGGGTTGGAAAAACAGGCTTAAATAAAATGTGCCTACTGCAAAAAATGAACACCCGACTGAGAGTGACTTTTAGCACAACCGAACGCTGAACTGTAGCGACACCACGGCAGTGATGCTGTGGTAGCGATGCCGTAGCAACAGATCACTCAAAGCATCCATGTTCTTAATTATGCATAACTTAGCGTTAATATGATTTAAACGGGTACATAAAAATAATAAAAAATGAATAAATAAATAAATTACACTTTTAACAGCATAAATGCAAAGTTAAGTGTTATTTTTAATTTTGTATCTATAAGAGAAGACTGATCAGCTGTAAAATTGAACCAAGCTTTCAACATTAGTGTTTTTGAAGAGTAGCAAGAGCAGAAGCTAGCTGTTGTTATTGTCTCATCTGTGCACTCACTGACCCCGGACAGAGACACTTGTCTCCTCTTCAACATATGTTGTTAGTCAGGTTTGGACAATGTGTTCTGCTTTTATTAATTTCTGGCTTTGTTAAATGATGTCACTACTCATAACTTTGCAAACAATTCAGAAATGTACTGCAGCCCCACGATTCTACAACAACGCAAGTTGTAGTTTTGCTAAAATAAATATGTTTTACTTGCAGAGCTGTTCTGGAGGCAGATTTAAAGAATAAGGCTGGCATTATTCAATTTTATTTTATTATTGTCAACAAGTCAAAGACCAAAAACAACAGTGCGTTAAGCTGTCTATCAATACTTTCTGACTTCTCTACCTGTTTGTAGCTGTAAATCTATACAAAAAGCATCACAGAAACATAGTAAAAAGGCTCAATCATTTCCTAAAACAGCTGAACAGACACTGAAGTTTTTAGGAAATGATACTCAACTAGGAGAAAATAGTGCATTTGTTAGGGACTATGTTCAGCTGTGGATTTGGGGTGCTAGTGAGTAATCACTGTATAATAAGCAACAGTGTGTATGTGTTCATGATAATGAAGGAACATGTCACCCAATGCAACGCTGCGGCTCTTTGGAAAAAAAAAAATTCTCATTTAACTACTTACTACAAGTGATGGGGTCCTACATGAACAACGTTTTCTGTGAAAGTTGAAACTATTGATTGTACAGGAGCAGATTCTCTACTTTTAGCTTTTGGACAACAATGGAGCTCTACGGCACAGAGGAATAGAGAGCTCCAGGGATGACGTATTGTGTAGGCCAACCAGGAAGTTAGTTATCTCTGTGTCAAACAAACATATATGATATACGTTTTGTTCAGAAAGATAATCTTCACAAATGAACACCACTTTTATGATTTTTGAGTTGTAAATGCAATCGACAGAAGTTAATTGCTAATGTTAGGCTATAAACGAACTACACCACGGTCGCATGAGCGCGTCTGCATGCAACGAGGCTGTTAAGGAGGACGAGTCGGCGTGATGATGTTTAGTAATCTCATTTAGCCACTTGTTAGCAACCGCCTTTTTAAAGACACATGAAGTCTTCAGAATTCACAAGTGGGGTATTTATTGATGTATTTTATGTCGAAAACAAAATATTAAAATCTCTTCAGCTTGTGTTAACCACAGACCTTATTTCAGGCATCTAACTAAAAACCCATTCAAAAAACCCGTTGACTTCCAGACGAGGGAACTAAAATGCTAACTCATTTCCGGGTTTTAGAACTCATTTCTGTAGCGCTCTATAAGACATATCAGGCTTTGGATACACATACAACACTTTGTCAGATCAATTCATCATGGGTTTTGGTCTTTTCATGGGTTTTGATGACGATTAAAAAAAATATAGAATATTGCCAGTATTATCCTTTAATGTTACAGAATGTTTAGAACAAATGCTAAAAAGGCTAAACCGGGTCTGAGCTCAAAATACTCTAATGTTAACTCCAAAATCATAATAAGGCTTGCTGCGTTGCTGTAGCTCAAAGCTGCGAGTTAGCCACCTGCACTGTGTTTGTCTGGTTTTGCCAACTGACGCTAAACATCACGTGTATCTCTCAGAGCAAAATTTGTGTTTAAATAAAACTTCACCAGCACAGCCAAGATTTACTGCTGTCCTACTGTACATGTCCTCCCATTCAGAGCTCCATGCAGGCCTAGCAGTTGTGCGCCATTTGCTGTATATGCAGTTACTGTAAGTTACAAAACTAAAACTAAAAGTCCGAGCTGGGAATTTTATGCAAAGTGTTTCACTGGAGAAGGGTGATTTCTGGAAGCTTTTGTTGCATTTGATGGTATCTATACTCCTCCGTCACTCCCCCGTCGTTACGCAAGTCGTTAGCAGCCAGCATATCTATGGAGTGGACATGCCGACGCTAAACAGAAGACAAACAGTGATCCTGTAAAGCCTTTTGACAGGGCGGTTTGTGGAAAAATGAAAAGCCAGTCTTGCTTGTGCATGCAGACGATGATTTCTCTGACTGTGTGTGAGAGTGCGTGTTGCCGTGTGTTTCTGAGACAACAATAGGAGGCTTGTCTGCGGCCTGTACACGGCGGAGGACAATGTCGGCTGGCAGGTGTGCGTGGATCAAACTTTGCATAGGCAGCCTCCTTCACTGCCCTTTTTCTGCCTCTCTATGCTACCTGTCCACCTCAACCTTCCCACACCCGCCTCCACCTCGGGCAAGTTTTTTGGGGGGGGATGGGGGGAGGAGATCATGGCCATCACCATTGCAAGCATTGTGTCAGAGTTCTTTTGTGAGGCCGGGATGGGACTCTGCGCTTTGTGTCTCTCTCTACACACATCATGCTCAGCTATTTACAGATTGGCTTTGCGAGCGCTCGAGGGGAGCAGAGACAGAGGAGGGAGGGAGGTACAGGTGGTCAATGGATCAACCATGCATCGTTAGTCCACAAAACAAAATGTAAACAAGGAGAGGAGATTTTTTTTTTGTTGAAAAGGCGACCTCTTAATTGTGCCACCAACAGAATGTCAACTGTGGCTGCACTGTTTGGTTTGGGAGAATAAATGAAGTGGGGAGAGACAGGACTGGGACAAAAGCAGAGCGGTTTAGTAGAGGAGGTTGTGCTTACGCTGTATCTGGGCCCGTTTGTCTGTCGGGATCGCTTCTCCGCCAGCAGGTCTTTGACTGTGTGCTTCACCCGAACGCCTTGGTACACTCTCTTGGAATATTCTAGACGGAGCAAGAAAAAAACAGCGTGAGAATCCACATTTGATACAAATCCAAAAGACAGTTTGACTTGTAACACGACTTCATACAAATTTTCATCCATCCCCACAAATGTGTGATCATTTGAATGTTTCACAGTTTTATTCATGTAGGTGAATGACTCGTTGGGACTGGTGTGTAAATGTCATGGAAATTGCCTTCGGTTTGGTCAATGCAAATGGACGGCCAAAAGGAGGCAATTTACTAGAAACACTTGCTGGAACCTTACAGTGAAGGGAGACTGGAAGGGGTTAAACAAAGTAAAACATTACAATTAAATAAAGATTATAGAAATTCTGCATGCATGCATCGTACTATACAAACAGCTGTTACATTGGTCTTTACAAATCTCTAACGTGTGCTGGTGTGATTTGGGGACATTCCTGGGAAGCAGAAGCATAAACTCAATGAAATGCAAACTTTATTATGCAAACGGAAATTGCATGCAAAAAACTTTATGTAAAAGATGCCAGCTTTTTGAATGGATATTTTAGATAAGACCCAACTTTGCTCCACCGATGCCATTCTTGAAAATGAGCACTTTGCGCAAACTAACCATCATCCTATCTGACGTTATTCCACAGTTAAATATACTGAATATGAATCTTATCAATTAGCATATGAAAACCTGCAAGTGCTTGATGTTAAGAACATCTTTCGAATATCATACACAGATTTGTGTGAATTGTATGGAGAACATATTTACTGGATACAGGATATTTACTGACATCTTACTTTGTTGTTGTTCATACGTTCCTGATATCATTGCTATTAAAATTGACTTATTTCTTAAGGGAAATCAATACAGGGAAAGGAAACTAAGCACACGTCATCAAATAAGACACAGAATACAAATGACATTGTCACATACACGAAAAAAAAAAATCCTAGTAAATTTCTTCCCGTGCACTCTCCAAAATAAAAGCACTATCTTATGAAAATAAATGATTATGTTCAACAGTAAAAGATCTATTTTTGCTGCAAATATTACATGCAGAACATTAATAACAATAGTAATGACAGCAGGAGCAGCCGTATATGAATGAGTCTTACCTGTGTCCATGATGCTGTTGTACATGAGCAGTCTGACACACACACACACATACAAACATGCACGCACACACACACAGAGGCCTCTCTGTTCTCCCTCTGCAGTATTTGCCTACAGTAGCTGGATCCCGGTGTGCAGCACCATACTGAGTGGTGCGTGCCACGATGGGGAGCTTTAACTATGTTGTCAGGAGGGCAGGGACACATGGAACATGCCACCTCACACTGCAGTCATGAGGAGGCAGCTTTTCAAAATGACCTTTATCTATTTGTTTAAATGCAAATGTTTGGTAGGGACGTTTTTTTAGACTATTTGCATCTGCAGTCAAGATTAGGGGTTGGAAGCATCAGGGGCATGGAAGAGACAACGACTGGGAAGCAGCATGTCACTCCTTTCCTGAGCCCCCACTCATCATCCAAATTCAAAAAGGATATATTGTTTCCACATTGTGATTTGTAGCTGTCAGGAGTGCTCTCGCTGCTGCCGTTTGTGGGATGGGCGTTCTGTTTTTGTTTCAGTTTGAGAGTTGGCATCTCTGGAATAAACCTTTACTGAGCAATAAAGAAGCTCAGAATGTACCAAAGCAACTTCTTGTGTTGGCACAGGTCCAGTGTTGGTATCTCAGATCAAACAGTTGATAACAGAACTTTGATACCTCCTGCCAAAAATGAGCCATTTAAAAAAGATAAAAAAAGAGAGACATTTTTGCATGAAAGGGCATTATTTTGCAATTTTCTACCCAAATTGATGTGCTGACATTTGTATAAAAGCCTCTGAGCGAACTTAAACCAAATGAGTCATCTCAATCTTGTGATTAAAGGATAGCTGGAGGCATGCTGTGCTGAACAATTAGTGTCTGGCTTTATAACGAAGCTCTGTTTAATTGTTTCCTGTCTGAACCTCAGGGTGTTTTGCCTTCCGATTGTGACTCCGTTAGTTCATTAAAATGTAAATAGTGTCCATGGAAATTTTACATGAGTTTCCCATAGTGCTGCGTTTTGACACACGTGATTTTATAATGCCAGCAGTGAGATAAACTAAACATAAAAGTGGCACAACTTATGCTTACTTGGATTTGTATTCAGGTTGGTGTGACACTTTCAAACAGAAATCCAAACACTAATGTTACCATGATGATGCACGCTTAACGTAGGCCCAGTCAGAAGCCTGCAAAATCCATATGCCGACTGTGTGATCTGAATCATAATGACGGTCACCTGATTAACCACCTAGTGCAGAATACATACTGTCACTCTGCTGTTAGCTGCAGTATGACACACTTATACACAGTATGTTGGCATGTGGTGAAATGTGCAACAACACACGGACAGCAAGTGAGGAGATGCAACACAGTCTCATGGTAGTTTCTGAAATAGGCACAAAATGTAATCTATTTCATTCGTGTGCATAGACTCAAATTTCCCTTTTTTTTGTGACGCTCAGCATGACTTTCAACAACGTATATTTTGTGCTTTTTCCTACGAATGTCCAGGAACACGTGACGCACGTGTCAATTTCAGCTCCAGTCTTTTTAAAATAAAACTACTTAGGTTTAGAAATAGAAAGACTTGGTTAGACTTAGGCAACAAACTGCTTAATTAGGTTTAGGAAAAGATCAACTTGGTTAGACTTAGGCAACAAACGACTTAGTTAGGTTTAGGAAAAGATCGACTTGGTGAGGCTTAGGCAATAAAACTACTTAGTTAGGCTTAGGAAAAGAGTGACTTGGTTAGACTTAGGCAACAAACTACTGAGTTAGGGTTAGAAAAACATCAGCTTGGTTAGGCTTCAGCAACAAACTACTTAGTTAGGCTTAGGAAAATATTGATTTTGTTAGGCTTAGGCAACAAAACTACTTAGTTAGGTTTTGGAAAAGATCGCGGTTTTGGTTAAAATAATGGCGGAAGTGCTGTAACTTAAGGACGGAAGT
Source organism: Sebastes umbrosus (assembly GCF_015220745.1). Classification (NCBI taxonomy): domain Eukaryota; kingdom Metazoa; phylum Chordata; class Actinopteri; order Perciformes; family Sebastidae; genus Sebastes; species Sebastes umbrosus. Next base: position 8,304,686 of record NC_051275.1, read on the forward strand.
TACGCAACAAATAAATCAACTTTAACTAGTGGTTTCACACGGGACATGAATACCGGTCTCCTGGGTGAAAGTCCTGTTTCCTGCGTTTTCTGACACACACATCTACCCCGACCTACCGGTTCACAATTACGTGGATTACATATGAATAGATTCCGTGCTGACCTTCACAAAAAAAATGTGTCGTGCCTATATGTACACAAATCAATACATTCAATTTTGTGACTATTTCACAAACTGCTGTGCGACTGGACTGGAAGATGAGCATTACAGAGCACCTGTGCTGAAATAATTTAATGTTTGACAACAAATGCGTTGCTATTATGCCAGTTTTGTGTTAGCCGACACGTTTGCTGGTAAATAATAATGAGCCATCATTTATATAGCCATCTTATATAAGTGTTTTGTATGTGATTTAAGAGGTGAAGCACTTAAAAAGTCTTTTGTTCTGTTGATAAACGAGTGAGAATTTAATATACTGTTAAAAAAAGATGTTGGGCATATGAAGCAGGTTTCAGAACTTCAGCAACTGTGAGAGACACAAAGCTGTTTAAATGTTTACATCTACGACCATGAATATAGTGCCTCCATATGGTCAGTTGAGGTTTTACTGTACAGGAAGGACATATAGTGAGAAGGTTTTTTTTTTGTCTTGAACCTACCTGCCTTGGAATAAACCAGGACAATAAAACAATATAGTTTAAAGGAGCATTTTCCAATTTTCACCCTCATTTCCATGGAGTGGTGTGTTACAATATTTCCCATCTCTGTGTGCTGTTGCTGTTGCCTAATGTAACTCAGTGTGTTGAAGAAATTACAGGTAGTTTTATGGAATTCAGTTTAGTTTCGCTCTGCCTCCGGAGAGCCTAAATGTCAGCTCAGTGTGCTGCAGTGTTAACCAGCATTTCATCACACTAAGTACGTGTTAGCACTAGTAAGCCTTCACTTAACTTCACTTTTATCATTAAAAGTGATGAATGGAAATAACCTAAATGTATAACTTATTCTTTTTATTTAATTTTTGTATTTTATATAATTTATTTTAATTATTTATTTTATTTCATATATTTCATTTGATATAATTGTTATGTGGAATTCAGGCAGGAATTGATGAAGTTAATTTAATTTGCGAGATGCTGTTAAATCACGATCCTTATGCGAGATGCACAATGTTTTTTTTTTTAGATGTGATTTTTGTAATTCATGCATGCAATGCATTTGTAATTTAACCAATAAAACCCACAGCATGAATATATTTGCAAAACAAACAGTTTGGCCTCTTAAACTTCATAATGGGATGTTTATAGTTTTATAGACTAAACAATTAATCTAAAATTAATTTATAAATGAATCACTAAATAAAATAATCGTTACAGCCCTAGACATATAAAAGCACACAAAACTGAACCTGAACTGTATTATTTTGTCTTGACTGGCTGTCTAAGCCCCTTCCCATACACAATATAATCAAAATATCATAGGAAAAGCAAACCCATGATGAGGTTATAATTTCTTATAGACCTACTCAGCTGTCAAACATAAAATTGCTTTACCAATTTTAATGTAGACATATTGTAGCATAATGTGCAGCTGTATTATTTTGTGAGAATTAAACACAACTATTATACAGATTAGATTGGCAATAAAACATCACATCAGTATTGGCATACTTCTGCTTATTTTCAGCATTTTTCTGCGGTAAATTAATCGGTTACATTTTACAATAGGGGAAAATGGAGGGGATTTTTTACAGGAATAGACCCAGCAGGGTGTTCTGGCTTTTGAGTCAGGCCTGGTGTTTGCAGTGAATTTCGAGCGCTGACTTCCTTGTCAATAGCAGCAGTGTACTTTTTTTATGTGTGCCGACCGCTGTGTGGAGTTTTTATCAGTTAATGACTCACAGATAAGAGGGATGCACAGCTCTCCTCTGCAACGGACATCTGGGGCAGAAGAGGCAGGAAAAGATCCAACTGTGCTGTAGCCTAGTGTTCAGTCTCTCATTCTGACAGTGAAATTAGGACTGTCCAGTTCTTATACTATGTCTCTACATTGACTAAACCTCCACTTAATATAATACAACAGTGAATCTTCCATCAAAACTTTTCCATTTGATCTGGTAAACAAGGTTATCTAGCACTTTCCAGGGAAATTCCTCTGAACCTTAAGTGATTTGTCTCCTGTTTACAGTTTGATGCACTGGCACAATGCCGCCTGTGCTGTAGGCGGTTTCAGGAAAATACGGCATGAGATGAAATGCCAAAATATAATGAGCTGCAAAGAGGATCAGAAGCCTAGCCGGTTTTACTTTATCAAATAAAAGACATAAATGAATACCCATTGTGAATTTACTACGGATGTCAATCAAATGAAATAGTTAATCGCGATTAATATCAAATTAATCATTTTTTAATTGTACAAAATGTACCTTAAAGGGAGATTTTGTTAAGTATTTAATACTCCAATATGTCTATATTTCTGCAAATGTATTTATTATTGGAAATCAATTAACAACACATAACAATGACAAATATTGTCCAGATATTAACCTTTTAGCATAGAAAAATATGCTCCAGTCATAACATGGCAAACTGCAGCCAAACAGGCAACAACAGCTGTCAGTGTGTCAGTGTGCTGACTTGATATATACTGCATTCAAAAAACTGCATGTGATTATCATAAAGTGGGCATGTCTGTAAAGGGGAGACTCGTGGGTACCCATAGAACCCATTTCCATTCACATATCTTGAGGTCAGAGGTCAAGGGACCCCTTTGAAAATGGTCAAGCCAGTTTTTCCTCACCAAAATGTAGCGTAAGTTTCGAGCGTTATTTAGCCTCTTTAGCAACAAGCTAGTATGACATGGTTGGTACCAATGGATTCCTTAGGTTTTCTAGTGTCAAATGATACCAGTATCTTCACTATAGCATATTTATGGATATGTGAATGAAAATGGGTGCTAACGGTACACACGAGTCTCCCCTTTATAGACATGCCCACTTTATGATAATCACATGCAGTTTTTTGAATGCAGTATAAATGTGTTATTTTCGCCTATTCTAAAATAGTGTATTTGAATATTTCTGCAAACTGGGGTCCCTAAACAGTCTTGGAAATACATAAACTTGGTATCACTGTAAAGCTGAGACTCTTGTGGATCCAATGAGCCCAACTGTATTCATGTGTGATAATGTTAATCCCCATAGTAGACATTTCATTGTAGTGAGACCATTTTTTGAAACTTGGACCTCACAGTATAAAATGACCTGTGGTGACCTCTAGGATAATCACAGCCTCATGAAACTTTACATCCACTAACTAGAGACCTAAAGCATTCAGAAGATGGATGGCTTTCCTAGCCAGATTGACAATGAGGGGGTTTCTGAGCAGTTTACACAACAGAAGTGCTCACCATCCAAACAACGAAAAATGCAATTCTTGCAGAAATCTTCAAATGTCAAAAGTTTTTGATACCAAATCACAGCTTGGCTTTTTCAATGGCGTTCCTCAAGATCTTGGCATCTTTATGTGGTATTTTGGAGGGATTAGTGATCATTTTTATCAATTCTCGAGTGGTAAAAAATGTTTAAATTTAGCACCAAATCTGTGTAACAAATGGTATCATCACAATAATTGCTGCAAGAACTTATAAGACATAAGTTAGCATGGGAACGGCCATCATATACTCCCATCATAATGTTCTAAGCCCTTATACACTCTCACAATTTATTTTTAATTCATTAATTTATTCATGTTTGTTTCTGATTTATGACTAGAACAACTTGATACACAGTGCTGAGCTGCATCTCACATTAATCTTCTTCTATGTGACATCTACTGTTGACCTGCTATCTCCCCCTAAAGACCACCTGTACACCCCTAAAAAAAGACAAAAACAGATCTATTGTGGGTCTCAGAGGGTTAAAGAAGGTTAATACACATGCAAACATGTATTTGGTATTTTATATTTGTAATGAATAACGAATTAAGTTTTGTCTTTGATATTAAAGGGTATGTTTTTCTTGCTCACTGTTATAAAAGCCACATCAAATCAAAGGGGGGTTAATAGTTTTTTTAATAGGCACTATAAATAGAGCTGGGTAGAATATTATTGCAGTTTTAGGAATATAAATATGTACAAATGTTGTGTGTTTCCAAGCTGACCTCCAGTGGAATCCTTTGGTCATAACAGCTGAAACACTCTGCAGTTTATCCACTAGAGGGCAGTAAGAGACAACTCAACACAGAAAACAGTCTGACAGCTACACAGCAGTGACAGGCAGGCCAACGGATGGACTGAAAATACAAGTAAACACAGAACAGGAAGATAAAAAATCAATAACAGAATGGTCCCACACATGGAATGGTAGACATCCACTGTAAACACAGATTGGATCAGACAGTCAATAGAAAGAGTCCGTCTGACATGCAGACAGAGAGGAGGAGCAGGAATACAGTTTCTCTCATCTCTCTGTCATCCGGGCTTGTTCGAACAGCTTTTGCTTATCGTGCTACACTGCTGAGTCATGATTTATCACAGGCTGGGTCTGATCACACATCTCCTCTGCTGCTGTTAGTCTCCACTGTCAACAAAGAACAGACTGTGCTCAGGTCAGACTGATATATCAGGCCAAGCTTTTTTTTTATTGGAAACTGGATATCGGCCAGTCGCTGTCTACTCATACAACTGCTGCTTCTACTGCTACTGTCACTATTCCTACTGCCTACTTATGATATTACCAATAATGATCATAATAATGTCTAATGATGGTCCACACATGAGGGTTTAAGGGTGCATTCACACCAGTCTTGTTTAGTCCGGTTGAACCGAACCCTGTAGCTTTTACCCCCTTGGTGCGGTCCGTCTGTATATAAGAAGTGGACGTAGTCACCGTGACGTTACCCATTGGTTTGTGGACTGCCATTTTGAAGCTTTTGAAGCCTCGAGTTTGGTATTTTGGCCATCGCCATCTTGGTTTTTGGCGGTCTTTTGCAACCAGAAGTGAAACGAAAGGGTGGAGCTAAGTACAACTGAATGCTGAATAAGATGTTTTTTAGGCGACCAAAAAGGTTATAATTCATTTTCATGAGCCGAAAACACATAAGTTCTAAGACCAAAACACGGATAACTCCCGGACCAGACAACGCAGTGGTAGCGACCTGTCAATCACAAGGTAGCCACGCCCTAAAGCATCCCCTGCTTTATGGTCTATTCGACTCTAAACGGGACCATAATTTACTTGCTGTATTGACGAACACTTACAATGTTTACTGAGGTGATAAATCAAGTTAGAAGTAGGTTAATTTTCTCATAGATTTCTGTACAATTGGACTTCTCTTTGGAGGAGTCGCCCCCTGCTGGCTATTAGATAGAATGAAAGTTTAAGGCACTTCCACATTGGCTTCATTTCTCAGTCCCCAGAGTCGCCCACTGGAACATTAACTTGGAGTCGTGTTTATGTCCATCTGATGAACTTAAGTTCTATATTCACTCTCTTTTATCTTCGTTTTTGGTCTCCACCAATTCCTGACGGAAACATCTTGCTTTTCAGCTACTAACTGCTTCACTATGTTCACCAGCTAGTAGCCAACTTTGTCTGGTCTGGTGACATAAAATGCCATTATGAGGCCAGTGAAAGTTGCAAGCAAGAAAACCAAAACAAGGACCTGAAAGGAGCTAAAATGCTCCTTTTCTGAGGGCAACTGCAGAGTAAATCTCTGTGGGTTTGCCACTATGAGGGACACCTTTCACATACCGTAGGCCTCATGTGATCAATTGTTAATAGAATCATATTGATTATTGTTTTAATGCAGAACTTTACTTGTATTTTGAGTAGTTGTGTACAATGTGGAATTGCAACTTTTACTTAAATTAACGAGCTGAAAACGTCTTCCTCCACTGGAACATATATATGGATAGGATTGAGCTGATTTTTCTATCCAAAAAATATCCATATTACCTTAATAAATCCATATCATTCCAGTCCTAGACTGTCTATATTCTTTAGTCCCTTGTTAGAAAGAGATGCTCCAAGAGTGTCCTCCCTTTTCCACTGCTATATGTTACATAAGAGTTGATGTTGAGGAACAGCAGTTTGCCTTCTGTCTCCAAAGTCTGTCTCTGAAAAAAATATTATTTTCCTATTATGCAATCTACCACTTTGAAAATGTGTAAGTTCAAACTAATTCATAAATATGTCTTTGACTAAGATAACAACCGAGACAAAACCCGACCAGATGGGGTCTGTCAGTTTAATGTGTGTCTGTTTAGAGTCCGTGACCTGAAAAGTCAAGCCAGGTTAGAAATATCTGTCATGTACAGCTGGACAGTCGCATTTTATAACAAAACCAGCAGAACCTTGTAAACTTTAAGACTAATTTGGGATTTTCAGCCTCTTAAAAAAACATCCCAAATTGTTATTTTCTCCGTGTCCATCAGGGATAACATGTTTCTTATCACAGGACATGGTCTTGGACCACTGAGTGGAATTTTCCAGAGGACGAAGTACTCTGTCTCGGACGGAGGAGGAAGCTGTATTGGAGAGGATTCTTCGTGGCTTCCTGTGCGCAGCATGCACATTTAGGTATTATTCTCATAAAGCCAAATTCCAGCTTGTAAAGTTTTGGTATGTCTCTGAGCCCCGTGCCACTTACTCTTTCTTGGAAATTATAGTGCTTCGTCACACTCGAGTGAAATACTTTAAATTCTTCAGAGAGTCTGGAAGATGTGTTTTGCTGAGTGGGGTAATATAAATGTTTATTCAAGCCCTGCCTGCGCAGATCTTCACATCGCTTTGACGCAAGGAGAACGACTCACATGAATCTGTCTCTCTGCAGAAATACCTGATCTTAGTGCATGCTAGAGAAGCCGGGAAAAATCAGACTTCAATTGCATTTTTATGTAGTCTTTCAAATAAAAGTAAATAATAGTTTGGCTTCCACTGAAGCAATGGTTTTCAGTTTACCAAAACAAACGGGTATTGTTCGAATAAAAGTCTCAATATCAACGCGTCACAAACACGGTAGGTATCTGGAACAAATACGGTAGTTATAATCACACAAAAAATATAGCAGTGGCCTCTAACAAACCTATCAAACTTCACCTAACAAAGGACACACAATGTGTCCACACTGCTATACTTTAGACAAATAAAAATACAAAGCATGAACTCAGAAATCATCATCAGTTTCCTAGCTAGCCCATGCACACTGAGCTCCAGTAGGTATCCACACGTTATGTTCAATCCACCCGCATCGGCAATCCTAGACTCTGGACTGTGTAAACAAACACTACTTTGGTTTTGTATCCTGTATATATTTTTATGTATGGCTTTTACCACCTGGTTACACTAGTATTTCCATGCTCAATCATTTGGGGAGACCATGAAGATGTACATCATATTCCATCTCTGCATTATTTATTGGAACTCATCGCTGGAGAAAGGGCCAGTTTCACCAAATTTGGATAAGAGAAAGAATGGATGGATAGATAGATAGATAGATAGATAGATAGATAGATGTTACAGCAGCAATTTACGTACATCAAAAAACTCATCACCCACACAAACGACATGAGGTAAGTACAAAAAAACACAGTATTTACAAATCACTATATACAGACGTAGGCAAAGTTGTTGGTAACGTTCCGTTAAAGAGAGAAAAACCCACAATGGTCACTGAAATAACTTGAAACTGACAAAAGTAATAATAAATAAAAATTTACTGAAAATTAACTAATGAAAATCAGCTGTTGCTTTTGAATTGTGGTTCAACAGAATCATTTTAAAAAACAAACTAATGAAACTGACCTGGACAAAAAATGATGGTACCCCTAGAAAAGATGTAAAATAATGTGACCATAGGGACATGTTAAACTAAGGTGTGTCCTGTAATTAGCATCACAGGTGTCTTCAAACTTGTAATCAGTCAGTCTGCCTATTTAAAGGGTGAAAAGTAGTCACTGTGCTGTTTGGTATCATGGTGTGTACCACACTGAACATGGACCACAGAAAGCTAAGGAGAGAGTTGTCTCAGGAGATCAGAAAGAACATTATAGACCTTCATGTTAAAGGTAAAGGCTATAAGACCATCTCCAAGCAGCTTGATGTTCCTGTGACTACAGCTGCACATATTATTCAGAAGTTTAAGGTCCATGGGACTGTAGCCAACCTCCCTGGACGTGGCCGCAAGAGGAAAATTGATGACATATTGAAGAGACGGATAATACGAATGGTAACCAAAGAGCCCAGAACAACTTCCAAAGAGATTAGAGATGAACTCCAAGGTCAAGGTACATCAGTGTCAGATCGCACCATCCGTCACTGTTTGAGCCAAAGTGGACTTAATGGAAGACAACCGAGGAGGACACCAAATCATAAAAAAGCGAGACTGGAATTTTCCAAAATGCATATTGACAAGCCACAAAGCTTCTGGGAGAATGTCCTTTGGACAGATGAGACAAAACTGGAGCTTTTTGGCAAGTCACATCAGCTCTATGTTCACAGACGAAGAGATGAAGCATCCAAAGAAAAGAACACTGTACCTAATGTGAAACATGGAGGAGGCTCGGTTATGTTATGGGGCTGCTTTGTTGCATCTGGCACAGGGTGTCTTGAATCTGTGCAGGGTGCAATGAAATCTCAAGACTATCAAGGCATTCTGGAGCGAAATGTGCTGCCCAGTGTCAGAAAGCTTGGTCTCAGTTGCAGGTCATGGGTCCTCAAACAGGATAATGACCCAAAACACAGCTAAAAACACCCAAGAATGGCTAAGAACAAAACATTGGACTATTCTGAAGTGGCCTTCTATGAGCCCTGATCTAAATCCTATTGAACATCTGTGGAAGGAGCTGAAACATGCTGTCTGGAGAAGGCACCCTTCAAACCTGAGACAGCTGGAGCAGTTTGCTCACGAGGAGTGGGCCAACATACCTGTCGACAGGTGCAGAAGTCTCATTGAGAGTTACAGAAATCACTTGATTGCAGTGATTGCCTCAAAAGGTTGTGCAACAAAATATTAAGTTAATGTTACCATCATTTTTGTCTAGGCCAGTTTCATTAGTTTGTTTTTTTAAATGATTCTGCTGAACCATAATTCAAAAACAATATCTGATTTTCATTAGTTAATTTTCAGTGAATTTTTATTTATTATTACTTTTGTCAGTTTCAAGTTATTTCAGTGATCATTGTGGGTTTTTCTCTCTTTAACGGAACGTTACCAACAACTTTGCCTACGTCTGTACATACCAACTACAACTTTAAACTAGAAATAGAAAATACAGTAAAAATAGAATTAAAGTGATGTCTCTGCTGTGCAAATTGAAAGTAAATGATCTGTTGTGCAAATGCAGACATATACTGAGCCCCTGATCTCCACAGACACGACTCAGTGAGCCGTGATTAGCTGAAGGCACGCTGCTTCTCAATCAATAACACATTTCGTCACATTATAGTAAAATGGAAATGTACACGTGAAACAAAACCCATGAATTTAAGCAAGCAAAGACAGCCAACATACTCTTACATAAAAGTAGTGATATATTACAGTACCCAGCTCTTGGACAAGCACATGGAAACATATTAAGTTGAAGGGAATCTAATCCTTTTCTTCAGCACTTTATATAAACAATTTCTCTTTCTGAATGTGCAGGAGTGAGAGTGAGCAGGACACATTAGTTAAGCAGAGACTTCTGTGGATGAAGCAAGAGATGGAACTATGAGGTAAACCAGACTGCTGGAGGGAACACTCCTTATCAACCTGGCATCAACCCACTGTAATACTGACAATACTGATAATGATGCACATGTATTACATTTTGTAAGATTACATGATGAAGACATAAAGCTCCAAAGCAATTTAATCACAACAAGAAAGCAGCTACTGTACCTGAGGCAGTGAACAGACGTCCAATGTGGCCAAATCTTCTGTGCAGGTGCATCGGTCAAACAAATAAACATTAATACGTCAAGAGGAAGAGAGTCTAGAGCGCAGAGACAGACTGCATGTCATTCAATCTAATATGTTCCACCTTTGCAGCATTGGTAGTGATTTAGTTACTTTAAAGTTCAAATCCTCTGGTGTTTTCATAGACATGGGTAAAGCCTGGCCCTGTTTGCTTCCCATAATAAAGCTCAGGGAAGCAGCTGTGTGCTCCTCTTTATTGGAAGTGGATTTCGTGCATTTGCCAAACCAACCACTCCAGTCTTCATCCATCACTCTTGTAAAACCAAAACTTTGCAAATTAACATACTATTCTTACTAAGTATGATGTAAAACAGAGTGTGTAGTGTGTTCAAACTGTATAATATGTGTTTTTTTGTGTACGCGAGAAATGTCCATGTATACTACATTAGCAAGAAAGGATGAGACATATACGCTTACTGGATAAACTCAACTGCCCCATAATGCACTGCGTCTCTTCGCACTGTCCAATGGCAGACTGCGAGACAGACGGTTAAAATAATTAACCGGTTGGATAAGATAATTACGAACGATGCATTGCAGAGTGGCGTTAAAGCTTCAGTAGGCAACAATTTTTGTTGCCTACTGAAGCTGAAGTGCTACATGGGACTTTTTGTAACGTAGTATAAATCTACCGCGTCGGTTTCCCATGCGCGCTCACATATGCGCTCTCGCGTGTGGCTACGCTGTTGAGGTCGCTCCTCTGCCCGCCTTCACTCACACAACGCGCTCGTACTTGCTCCACCTCACGTTCATGCACGCTCACTACACACTGCAGAAGAGTTAGTTTAGCTCTGAGAATATCTAGTGAATGTACAGTGGACGTTTGTGCAGAAATAACTGCTGCAGCTCCTCCAGACCAACAGAGGTTTCCCGTGTCTTGTGAAGTGACGGGGCTCCGCAGAGAGAAACGTTATCGTCTCCAACCAGGTGCCGGTGTCTCCCTCCCACCGCCGTCAGAGACGATAACGTTTCTCTTTCTGCTTCAGCCCCGGAGGCTGAAGCAGCGGGGCTGAAGCAGGAAAAGCCAACACTAGTATCAGCATTGATTCATGTAGAGACCTTCGTCTGGTCAGCTAACATTACTGCCAAGCAGGTGAAATATAGAGTGATATTGTGGTTTTAGCTGACGTATGTCGCCTCACTGTTTTGAGCGATGCTCGTTCATATCTATGTAGAGCGAGCAAGCTCGAACCCGACGCTGACTTCCGTTGACTTAACGGCCACAGGTGTCGCTGTTAACAAGCAATTCTGAAAGTTACAAACAGTCTCTTTAACCTTTTTCTGTCTAAAATAAATATAAATGACATTCATAATGACGTGAAATGGCCATTATGAAAGGCAAACTATGTAGAAAGAAAGGGCTGGCAGCAGCAGCAGAAACGCTGTCGGTGTGGACGCCACACGCGTGAGACACGCAGCAGTTCAGTGAGGCAGCCGTCACACGCTGCTGACGTTCACTGTGTGGCCCGGGCGTTAGTTCCTTTAATGTGTGCATGTGAACGTGCCCCACTGGCTAGCCCACTGTTAGTCCTACTAGCACCGTTAGCTGCGAGCCACTATTTACACACTATCAAAAGAAAATAAATGACTTCTCGTATGTCATTTTATTCTCCCTCAATACATTTTTCCCTTGTGTGTTACAACACTTTTCTCATCTCATGAACATTCCTGTGGCCAGGCAAAATCATCAGATTCTCATACACCCAATTTGGCCTAATTAGGGGATTAAGAGCAGAAGCAAATGTTTACATTCACCTCGGGACTCCTCTAGTCTGGATCACTCCGTACAGTGCCGGGCCCAGCTCACAGACAGAAGCTGCCCTCAGTTCACAGACAGGCCAATTTGCTGCCGGCCCCCAGAGGTCGGCATGCGGTGCGGCTAGACGTCAGCAGACGCTGCAGGTTCAGCAGAAACACACAAGCAGAATTAATATCAGCACTGCAGGAATGTGTTTAAGGGCGAGAGGTTGTATGGATTGTTTTGGGTGTGGGTGTGCTTGTGTGCGTAAGAAAGAGGACGAGGGCAGGAGGCAGGGAGGCACAGAGAGGGAGAAAGTGCAGTAAGCTGTGCGCTCACACACCATAAATATTGCCTTTTCACTTGCTGTGCCTCTTTCAACCAGTTTCTGTGCTTTGACAGCTCCAGTCTCCTTGAATGGAATTACACACCCGTAGTGAAGGCCTTTGAAGTTCACACACACACACACACACACACACACACACACACACACACACACGGTGCTGAGGTCGGACAGTAGCATGAACAGTGGGCGCATTAATCCGTCAGGCCACCCAATGTCCAGTGTTTTACTCTGAAAACAAAGCCAGCCCTGATCTGTTAACCAGGGCTAACACACTGAAGAAGCCTTGCAGTACTACTAATGAGATGATCACAAGGTTTTTGTACTCGAGACTCGAGTACTCAGTAGCAAAATAGCTCGGTGTGTTTTTGACTATTTAAAGCCCTGCAAAGAACTTTACAGCATCTTTCAAATTACTCTGATGGCTTTAGGCTTTGTTTGTAGACAAAAACAGTCCTGGTGAATCCACCAAATTGGTGCAGTCTAGGGTCCAAATTCAGACATTTTCAAACAATGGAACAATTGACTATGATGTGAAAATGTTGCTCATTGTGATAATTCCACAGATAATTACCACCCAGTCTGAGTTTTCCTCAGTTCTACGGAGTGTTTTAGCATCTTTCAGCTCCTTTTTGTAGTTTTTTACGGCCCGCAACTTAAAGGGGAACACCACCTAACTTAAAGTGGCAGTAAGCAGTATATTTTTGGCATCAGTGGGCAAACATTCCATAATAACCTTTCAGCATATTGTAATTCAAGTGCTCTGAGAGATAACTAGACTTCTGCACCTCCTCATGGCTCTGTTTTCAGGCTTTAAAGAAATCTAGCCAGTGATGGAAGACTTTGGCCAATCACAGGTAATTTCAGAGAGAGAGCGTTCCTATTGGCTGTGCTCCGGCTGGTGGGCGGTGCTTGGTATTTCCTCCACAGATCTCAACGTGGCTGCCGGGTCACAAACTTTCTCTTTTTACAGCTAAACAGTACACTACAAGATGATTCTGAAAACATTTGAGGAGAGAAATAGGCATTACAGTAACAGAATGTTGATTAATATTTGCGCTGCCTAGTTTGACCATTTGATTGGAGTTTGTGAGTGATGGACAGCCGGCTCTCATAGACAGAAGCTGGACGGCAGACTCCAGATCAGCTCTGACTGCATGTTTGTCCGGAAGACACAGAGGCATTTTTTTTTCAGATTACCTGTCTCATGGACTACTGTCAGGATATGGTGACCGTTTTATAAAAATAACTTTTTTTAATTATATTTGTTCCATTTCCACCTGCTTGAGCTTAAAGAATACTAATATGTTATTTCCCTGGCCTAGGAAAGTTAAATCAATATTTGTGAACATGAGCTACTCTCTCTCAAAGCCAGAAACCAGAGAAGTAAGCCTCAAACTTGTGATGTCATCAAGTATAAAGTGTGGACCTGCTCCATAGACAACGAATGGGAGACTGATGTTGTGGACCCACAGAATTCCCACAGTCTCCTCGCGGCGTGTCCGATGTCACGGTGCCATTGCCGCTGTGCGGCGCATTTCAGGCGGCATCACGTTCCCACTCCAAACGAGCTACACCTTGGGGAGGAGACCGGCGGTGGGTCCGCCAAACAGCTCAGCTTCAGATGGTTGATCTGCACACCTGTACCGGAATGAGGCAGCGGTGGGAGGAGTAGCAGCAGGCCGACAACCCGCTGTCTGGAGCCTAGAATGAAGACTGGAGTTGATAAGCAGAAGCAGACACCGTTAGCTATCTAGCTAGCTTATATCCTGACTCCATGACAACACACGTTGAGTGACAGCCCCCTCATTTGCATAATGAAGAACAAATACAGAAATAAATAAGTTTGGGGGAATAAATAAAATAAATAGTGCATAAATAAATAAATAAATGCATAAATACATACATTTATAAATAAATATAAAATAAATGCAAAAATATGAATGAGAATATATACATAAATAAAATAAATAAAGAAGCAAATTAAAACAGAAATATAAATTTATGTCACATGTTATCAATTAATTAATGGCTACATTTATTTTTAATATTATTTTTCTACATTAGGGACACATTTATTTATTTATTCATCAAGTCAGTTATTTATTTTTTGTTTTGGCAGGTTCCGTCCTCCATACCTCTGAAACGTGCTTTATGAATAAAACTGCCTCGCCATGTCTTATATGCTTCTCACTTTTTTTATAACTTGTGAGCGGCCTCAGAACCTCATGTTTACTTTTATTTGCTATTTCCCAAAAGTCTTTTCACACACTAATATTACAAAACTATTTGAACAAATATGGGAAGATGTTTAAGTGTTGATTTCACTCTTTGTGTAATACTGAATGTTTCTTACGTTAATATTAAAGCTAATAGTCTGTCGTCAACAGTTCTGCGTCTGTAGATGACGTTTTGTTCATTTGATGCTATACAGAGCAGCTGGCCAGCAGAGAAATTAATGCGGAAAGCAATGACATATGAAGTGAAGCCTGCGAGATTGAAAAAGAATATGTCCAAACCAAAGTGATGTACAACGTGTGGTCCATTTGTGAAGCCTTTTGCCATGGGCACTCTGAGGGCTGATGTTGGAGGAGTTGATTTCCAGATGTGTCTGCACGCCCTGACTTATGTAAGGTAAGGAGTCTGCACAGTGGGGGCAGGCGTTGGCCGTCTGCTCTCTTGATTGAAGAAGTTCAAATGTTGATTCAGTCTCAGTACACTAAGTATTTCTCTTTTCACTGTAGCAGGCATCATTAACCCTCTCCTTATTCATTCCTCTTGCGCGCAAACTGCAAGTCTTCAATACGCTGCACATCGTCTGTTTGCTTTCCAAACTGACCTCATGAATGAAAACACATAGGCCCATAATGACCGTATTTCATAACTTTTTGGCTGACAGAAGCGGGCCTGACAGCTTCAATTCATTTGTCGTGCAAAAGCACAGAAAGGTGGGCCTGTCAATCGACTTTTCTCTACGCATGAGCTGACACGAAGGATTAAAAGAAAACAGAACCTAAGGTTTGCTTGAATCACTCCTGTATGTACAGTGTCATCCCTCAGGGCCCAGCTATGTGTGTTTGGTTTACTCACCTGTGTGGACCTGCAAGTACTCCTCAACAGGTGCTTCTGTGGTCCGGGGTTGTGGTTGGTATAAAGCTGTTTACTTAAATAACAGCAGTGTGTGTGTGTGTGTGTGTGTGTTAAGCGGGTGGGGCTGCTTGGCCGCTCAGCTCTCAGAGATGACATCATCTGTTGCACTGATTGAAATGCCTACAAAATGCTGCTCAGAGCAAATTGAATTATGTAAAAACTGTTCACCAAACACTAAAAAAATTGAAATGACCTCAAAGTAAATGTTAATAAGGTACTCAATTAAAAAGGACATTGTCCCTTGTGAGATTTTCCACATGAAGGCAGGACAGAGGGTCCTTTCTTCCAACTTTAAGCTGGGGTCGGCAACACTGGAGAGACCAGCAAGAGTATACGCTAGATTTGTTCATTTGATTGCTAAAAATGATCCAACTGAAAAAACGAGCCCAGTGTTACCAACTCTTTTTCAATGAAAGTAGCTAGCAGCACTAGCAACAAAAGTCACCAAGTCTTCAACACTGACGGTCCGGCCCACTACCCCAAAATGACCGGCAGGCAGGCAGGTAGGCCGTCCAATCATTTCATTCGGCCCGATGTCGAGCTTATTACAGTCCTGCGACAGCCACAGATACCGGATTCTTCTCATTTTCTTTTTTTGGTAGAGCATTTGATTTATTGATTGCTGTCAGGATGTAATGGGAATATCATCAAACATAACAAAAAAGGCTTCTAAAATACATTACCTACCCGAGCTTTAAAGGCCCAGATCTTCTGACCAAATAATCAACAGGTTTATTTACACATCTAAAGAACAACTTTGACTTATAGATGAAAAAGCAGCATTTTGTAAAAGCATTAACCCACATGTTTTGACCACTTGGGGGCAGTGGAACCTACGAACACAACACTGAGATGTTAACTTTGTTAGCAAAGTTGCTTGTTTACACATCCGGCAGTTATTAAGCAACATTAGTTTTCATTCAAAGTTGTGTTTTTGGCCACCTGATGAATGTAAGTCCAATATTCACACCTCTTTTAGCTCAGTTTTGGTCACCACCAACTTCTGAGAAAAATATCTGTCTCTTTAGCTGCTAAAGGCTCCGCTATGTTCACCAGCTAGTCGCTTTGTTTGTCTGTTTGACATTTGGTGCTAGGCAGGTAGTGGGTTTATCAGAGCATTTTCTCTAAAAACAGCTGCCTGCGAGACTGATGAGAGCCATGAGAGTGAACCAAAACAGAAGGGTCAGAAAACCAAAACAACAAGCTAAAAGAGGCTAAAAAAAACCCTGTAGAGCTGAGGGGAACTTCAGAGTTGAGTGATAATTCTGTGTGGGTCCGTTACTACAAAAGACACCTTTGACATTACACATTGTTTTTTGGTTCACTATTGATGTAAAAATATTGACTCTTGCAGCTTTATTAGATAGACAGAGGAGGGACAATGCAGAGAGATCACACCTTCACTCATGCTTTACTTTGTCTACAATCACTACCTTTATCCTTTTATGTTTGTTTGCATCATTCAAGGACATGATTACCATGGCAATAATCTACGCACTCACACTGTGTCACATTATTCAACACGTATGTTCTATTGAAAATGCATAATTTCAGTGGAGGACTTTGAGCAACTGAGCATTAAATCTAGTTTGGTGTGTTGATTTTACAAAAGGGCAGAGTTAAGAACATATTTTGTCACTTAACCTTTATGGCATCTCCCATACACATAGTTTAAAAATGACACTGTAGCTGCAATGTGTCTTTTTTTTTTTAGAAAGTCCTGGTTATTTAGCCTAACCCACAGAACTCACTGTTAATCATTTTCATTGAGAACTATTCTGCATAGAGAGGGACAGTTGGCAATCAAATATAAAGGATAAGGCTGATGTTATTGTTCTTATTGTCAACTAATTCAATGAAAAGTCTTAAACCAATGACTTGTCCCTCAGTACTTTCAATTTACGCTTTATGTGGCATTCAGGCCCAAGCACATTTGCTCTTAGTAAGGATGTAAATCACAATTACAGTAATCACAAAAATCTAAATATAGTTTTATTTTGAAAAAGGCCAAGAAATACATCAACTACAGTGTGTGTGTGTTCATGGTAATGAAGGAAAATGTCACTCAGTGCAACAGTTACCCCCTTTATACCTGGCATTAAATTGGCAGACCCAAGATAAGCTCTGACTGCTTGTTTGCAGATGCCATTAGGAGCACCAGAGGAAACTGGAGGACACAGAGGCACATGATTTTTTTTAAGGTTACCTGTTTCATGAACTACTGTCACGATATAGCGACCGTTTTTAAAAAAATAACTTTTTTTAATCATATTTGCTCCAATCTAGCCTCCAAGCTTTAGATAAAATGTGGATACAAGACGCATTTTAATGCCAGGTGTAAAGGGGGTCTGTGTGGCTTACTGATGTGTTTTTTTTTAACTATGGAGCTCTATGGCACAGAGTAATAAAATATATCAGACAGCACTTGTTAGTAGGATCAACTCATTGTTGATTTTGGTCTTTTCATGGGATTTGATGACGATATTGAAACAGTATAGAATATCATAGGCCTTATCATTTCAGAAGGAAATTGTACTCACTGAAAACTGTTGACTCAGCTCAGGTTGCTCCCTGGCCTTTAAAGTCATTCTGGGAAAGGCGAAAATGACGCATTTTCAGGGGTTGGAGTGCGCACCAAAAACAAAGTGATGACGCTTGAACTAACTCCTGACATGCACTGGACATCATTGAATTACTGATTTCAAACAAAGTAAAGGCATCTAATGGTATCAACTCAGGAACATATAAGCCTCTCGGTTACAGTTACAACAATAAATGTCTCCTACAACAGTGCTCACCTCTTTCTAAAGCTGCTATAAAACACAGGGACATACAAAACAACACTACAAATAAATGAACTTAGTGAAACACAATATACTCACACAAAAAGGGTAACGGGATATACCTAAGATGGACCTTTTAAGAAATAAGCAGTACCTAGGCTGCAGCCTATAACACAGCCTATCTGCTCGTCATTTGTATTATAAACTGGCTGTTTTTAATCCAAGGCCACTCCTGACGTCAGCACTTTTGGAGAGGAACCTGCACGCATTCCTGAGATGAGGAGGGATCCAGACCCAGACTCTTTTCCCCCCATCCTCTTCCTCCTCCTCCTCATCATCCCCACTGCACTTATCAGCCTGGACAACAAGCGGAGCTCTCTGCAGACAGGCTCGTTGATAGATCAATTTGAGCAAACTTACAAGTCTATTTTTTTTTTTTTTTTTGCTCCAGACTGCCAAATAATGACACAGTGGTGCATTTTCTGAAACACAACTATGCGGGTTTATTGTTCGACAGCCAAGGCGGACTGACTTAAACTTGCCATGTGAGGGGAAAAAAAAGGTTTATTATTTACGAGGTACATCTGCTAACCCACAAACCCAGGTACAAACATGTTAAAATGTCAGACCGGTGCTGACAGTGAATTATTTGCTATATGGAAATCGTTCAAAATGGCTCATATTGTGTAAAACATTTGCACTGAGCGTTCTCATAAGACAGCTGTCTTGGCAAGAATAGGCCTTTCTTCCACTCATCCTTTCATTCTTTTCTAACAGTATTTATACTTGATATATCGTGGCTGCAGCTAAACCGTTTTTCACTGTTCTCTGTTTTTTCCACCTTTCTCCCACAAATCATTGGGAGGTGCTGTATTTACAGCGGGGAAAACCACAGCGCTGTTTGCTCCAAAACATAAAAATAGCTTACGTTAAAATACCATCCCCAATCCTCTTGAACGTGTTCCACACTGCTTTTAGGAACATAAACATTAATTGTGCTCATTACAGGACCTGTAAATCTGCTAGTAAATACTTTCAGAGAGCCCCTTCGACACACCTACACTATCTGTGAGCTGGGAAACACATGTTTGAAATGTTAGGCTACATCAGACAATGTGATAATCTGGGTAAATTATTTTCATTTTTGGATTATAATTAAGAAACTAAATATAAAATAAGCATTAAAATGACCTCGTCTTATGCCTATTTTGCTCAAAGTTAGTGTGAAAACTAGAAAGGGCAAAATGTTTGCCTATGCTGGATTGCAAATGTTTTAAGTAGGGCTGTCAGTCGATTAAAATGTTTAATCGCAATTAATTGATTGTCCATAGTAATTTGCGATTAATCACAAGTTTATCACACTTTACAGACATGCCCACTTTATGATAATCACTTGCAGTTTTTTCCATGCAGTATTAATGTGTTATTTTTGCCTATTATAAAATGGTGTGTTTGAATATTTCTGCATACTGGGGTCCCTAAACAGTCTTTGAATTAAATAAACTTGGTATCACTGTAAAGCTGAGACTCTTGTGGATCCAATGAGTCCAACTGTATTCATGTGTGGTGATGTTAGTCCCCATAGTAGCCATTCCATTGTAGTGACACCATTTTTTGAAATTTAACCTCACTATATAAAAAATGACCTGTGATGACCTCTAGGATAATCACAGCCTCATGAAACTTTACAGCCACAAACAAGAGACCTAGAGCATTCAGAGGATGGATGGATGTCCCAGCTAGATTGACAATAAGGGGGATTACAGAACAGAAGTGCTCGCCATATAATCGCAGAAAAATGCAATTCTTGCAGAAATCTAAATTTTTTTTCTACCAAATCACAGCATGGTTTTTTCTATGGTGTTCCTCAAGGTCTTGGTATCTTAATGTGGTATTTTGGAGGGATTATAGATAATTTTTATCGATTCTCGAGTGGAAAAAAATGGTTACATTTAGCACCAAATCTGTCAAACAAATGGTATCGACCCAAAAATTGCTACAAAAACTTATGAGACACAATAGAGATGGAAAGAAGGAATGAAGATGGAAATCATGTCCTTCAATCATAATGTTCTAAACCCTTATAGACTTTTACAATTCTTTTTTGAATAATTCATTCATTCATTCATGTTTATGACAGATTTTTGACACATAGGGCTGAGCAGCATGTCAAATTAATCTTCAGATTCCCAGCTTTCAGATGATGTACACCACTTCTATGTGACATCTACTGTTGACCTGCTATCTCTCCCTAAAGACCCCCTGTACCCCTCTAAAACAAGACAAAAATGGGTCTATTGTGGGACTTTTAAGGGATCTCTGGCCCCAAAAAGTTTGAGAACTCCTGATTTAAGATATCACTTGAAATGTAAAAGAAATGTTAAAGTGTCCATTTTTATGTAAAGGCTGCAAATCTGCATGCACGGCAACTCCTTATACATTCTTAGTAGGATATCATGATGAAAAATATCTCTCCATGTTCCCTGAAATTCATATGCAGGTTCTGGCCTCCACAAATTGGCCACATGTGCTGGCTGACACCGGGACTACTGGAAAATGTCACAGGTGTCATAGGCGTTTTACTGTCACTGCTGTCAGGTCGGCTTTTCCATGACTTCCCAGAAATGCAATGGAAAGACTTTGCCATGAAAGAATGGAAAAAAACAGCTCCAGACCCTTTTCTGATGGTTGGTTGGTGGGTTGGAAATCACCGCATCGCTTAAAGAAATCCCTCATGTGCTTCAAATACTGGTCCTATTTGTCTGATATAAATTTCAACCCTGGTCTCAAAATGAATTACAGCCGTTGCAGACAATGGCTGTGGCGCACTAATGAGGGAAAAAGTGAAAGCATGCTTTTAATATCTCCAGCACGTGCCTAATGTCACAAATCTGTCATCCTAAGAGCCTCCTTTCAACACGTATGTGAACAGGTTGAATCACTCACAGCTTGTGCAAGTAAACACGTCACAGAATGTGAATGAAACGATGATGCTACAGAGTGAAAAAACAGGCCCTCGCTTTGTCATCTGCTTTGCCTGTGCTGGATAAGCTTTCCAGGCAGTACCTTTGAGATCTCTGGGAGGATTATTTGGGAAGATGAGACCATTGTTTGATGTCAGATTCATGTGTCAAGCAGAGATAGTGTCCTTAGCAACGGCGGAAAACAGTGGATCACAAATACGATTTTGAGAGCGGCGGAGCCAAGAACCTCATCCCAGTATTGTTACAAGAATAACACATTCTTGGAAATTACTTTGAATAGCTCAGTTGTGAGTCATTAATTTCATCCCTACTCCCCCCGAGCACTGGAAACCTCTGCTGATCAGAGAAAAATGCTAACAGGTTCCACTCTAGTGAAATAGGCTATTATGATTTCATTGTCTTTCTTTGGAAGCTTGTTGTGATGCCATTTACAGTAACTTTAATAAAAGCGTTTACTGACATTCTTCTTCCAGTTTTCTCCAGTAAGGTGTAGGGATCATGAAGACCTTCTCCGGAGCAGAGGAAGTAAACATGACACCTTTTTTTCTATATCCTTTTGACCTTCCGAGACCCACAAAAGACCCATTTCTGTCTATTTTAGGGGGGTACAGGGAGTCTTTAGGGAGAGATAGCAGGTCAACAGTAGATGTCACATAGAAGTGGTGTACATCACTTGAAAGCTGGGAACCTGAAGATTAATTTGAGATGCTGCTCAGCACTTGTTCTAGTCATAAATCAGAAATGAACTTTAATTAATCAATTAATCAATTAATTAAAATAAATTGTAAACGTGTATAAGGGTTTAGATCATTATGATAGAAGTATATGATGGCCGTCCCCATGCTCTATTATGTCTCATAAGTTGTTGCAGCAAGTTTGGGATATGATGTCCTTTGTTACACAGATTTGGTGCTATATTCAAACATTTTTTACCACAATAAAAATGTTACATAATCCCTCCAAAATACCACATTAAGACAGCAAGACATTGAGGAACACCATAGAAAAAGCCATGCGGTGATTTGGTATCACAAATTGCATTTTTCGGCAATTGAATGGAGCACTTTTGTTCAGAAACCCCCTTATTGTCAGTATACCTAGGACAGCCATCCATCTTCTAAATGCTCTAGGTCTGTAGTTTGTGGTTGTAAAGTTTCATGAGGCTGTGATTATCCTAGAGGTCACCACAGGTCATTTTATACAGTGAGATCAAATTTAAAAAAATGGTCTCATTACAATGAAATGGCAACTATGGGGACTAACATCATCACACATGAATACAGTTGGGCTCATTGAATCCACAAGTCTCAAACACACCATAATAGAATAGGCAAAAATAATACATTTATACTGCTTTCAAAAAACTGCAGGGTGTTTGCTCCAAACTGCATGTGATTATCATAAAGTGAGCATGTATGTAAAGGAGAGACTCCTGGATACCCATAGAACCCATTTTCATTCACATATCTTGAGGTCAGAGGTCAAAGGACCCCTTTGAAAATCGGCACGCCAGTTTTTCCTCGCCAAAGTTTAGCGTATCTTTGTAGCGTTATTTAGCCTCCTTCCCAACATGCTTTCATGACATGGTTGGTACCAATGGATTCCTTAGGCTTTTTAGATTCAGATGATACCAGTATCTCAACTCTAACTTAGCCCTCAACAACCTCTGAAAGTCTTAACTTTCACAGTAACTTTATGCTACTGTAACCTATAACCCATGATGTCACCAGGTCAACAAAACCACAGTGTCACGGTAGCTGCAACTCTTTCGACTATAAGGACAATAGTGTTCATACTAATAATAACAGAATAAGAAATAAGAGATTCTTATTTCGACAATACACAAAAGTCTATGTCTTAGTAGACTATAACAGTTTTTTTTCCCCCAAAAATGAAACAGACAAGAAAAAGAATTTTGAGAGCTGGAAATCTTAGCAAGCCTGGCCAAGCAATCATTGAGTTACTGGTAGAGATCAGTGACCCTCCACAGACATAGCAGGGGCTTCATGTTACATAGCAGGAATATACGACTCACTGCCACTTAAAGAGCATCCCTACAGGGCGATCTCTGATGCATATCCAGGTGTGCTATGGGTTTGTACATTGTTGGTGTGGCAGCGAGGCTGCTGAAACAGGCTCTCTGTTTACAACAAGTAGTCCGATCACTGGGATGAAGCGGGATTTTAATGTTGTTTCCACACGATGACTTGAAAGGGCACGAAATGAAACAGTAAAACTTCCATACTTCTACTTCTATTTGCTACCTATACTTAAACCCTTTGAAACTTGCTTCTCCTCTCCTCTCCTTATATCACGATCCAGGATCAGATGAAAGTTTTAATTTTTCTATATATATTTGACTTTTATTTTAGGTCCTTGATTTAATTTTGTATCTGGAGACACAGCTCCTGGCAAACTAACAGAAATTACCGTCCTCTAGTTACTGAATTACTTATTCAAATGCTGAGCATCTCCAAAACTGTAATGTTTTTAGGAGGCAGTCGCCAGAAAGAGAAAATAAATGTCATTGCTTTTTTTCTTTTGCATAGCAAAGATGTGACTAAATACATGAAATCCATGCTCACATGTGTAGACACATGCCAGCTATCTGCTGTGGCAAAAACATGTGATTCATACTCTCCAAAATACAGGATTACATTACCCACTTGTTTTTTAGTTGTCAAAATAAAAGTGGGCTATGCCTGTCCATTTTCATATGCTATCTATTAATACTTGTATTCTCAAAATTGCAACAGTGTTTTGTCAATGCAGTGCTTTTACATTTATTGGGGATGTTTTTGATACAGAAAAAGCTAATGCCTGAACACTACTCCTGCCACAATATTTTTATTGACTATGTTTCGATCCTGGTTGGATCTTTGTCAGGTCAAAGTGTTCGAAAAGGTGGAAACCACACCCATATTTATACATAAAGCCCACCAATAGGCAAACGAGCTCTATGATGGCAGGTGAAGTTCATCCAAAACACCAGCGTGATAAAAAACATCCACAGACAATTCACAATTTGATAAAGTACATAAAAACAGCAATACAAAAGCCACACTTCTACATATCATACTTTTATATATAAAACATCTTATTTATAAGCATTATGTCATCATCACATGTATCAGAAAATCCATCACCTACATTCAAATATGTTACATTTCATTAAGGTAGAGATTTAATTTAATACAGATTTAATACTACAGTACAATAATTGGGATTAAAACACCCAAGTTATCTAAACCAAATACGGAAAAAAGACACACCTGTTTTTGTTTTAGAGAAAATGTTTGATCTTGATGTTTTTGATACACCAATAATGTTCCCATATCTTATTACACTTGGCATTCTTTCATTCATAAAACTTCCATAACAATGATTTATTTTACGATTAACTGTTATCCTCCCTTAGTCATCTGTAATTGCCTTCTCAAGAACTAGTAATTATTAAGGGATCACTTACGGTAAGCGGAAAGTCACATCCCTCTTCCCGCTCTGTTCTTCCTGTTGAGTTTACAAGTTGAAATCTATTTTTGTAACATACAAAGATTCTCTTTTATATTCTAACGGTGAATTCACACCAGGCAGAAGTGAGGCGCAGCTTGCTGCAATAATGACATTTTTCTGCGGCCAGGAGGCGTGTTCATGTGTTTCAGGCACGAAGAAGTTCTTTGTAACAGGTCAACATGTCAAAGGGGTCACAGGATCTGTTTACTGATTGGCTGCCGGTATTCTCTGGCCATACTTACATACATACTACTCGCTGAGCTCGGGAGCAGCAGCCGCAGCTTTTCAAAGACATTGCATGGTAGCTCGCCGCAGGCCGCTCTTCGCCACTGCTCTGGTGTGAATTTGGTGTAAGACCAACCCAGTTGCCAACAAATGTTGACATTGTACGTATCTGCAAACCACGGATACGTTGAAACTCGATGTTTCTGAACCAAAAACATTGATTCATATCAACATTTCTACATATCAACATTACAGTATAACCACTCGTGGCACTTTTGAAACTGCATTCTCAATTACGTTTAGGTTTAGGCAACAAAACCTCTTGGTTAGGTTTAGAAAGAGATCATGTTTTGTGATAAAATAAGTACTTTTGGTTTCACACAGGACACAAACACAGGTCTCCTGGGTGAAAGTCTCATGCCATCAGTCAACCCCCGACCTCTTCCCTATACGTGGACTTACACAGACTTTGATTAAACATATTTGTGATAGGTCAAATACAAATGTAATCCAGGAAAAACAAAAATTTCCCTCGAAACGTTATTGACAAAGCAGTTTTATGGGAACGTCATTTTTAGTAGACCAGGCTGCTAAGACAGTTTTTCCCAAGGGCTAAATGAAGATGATTAAAGGGGTGAGAAACATGAAATCTTATCAATCATTTCTGTTTTATTGTTTCTGATTTAAATTTTTCTTTAAACTTGCCCTTTTCTTGTAAAATTGTGGCCATTTTACCCTTTTCTGAGCCTCTAAATCTCCTTTAAATGAAACAATCAGTGTTTGGCAGAACTATACTCACAACTCATGTCCACACAAAAGGAGAAACCTGTAAGTAGACCCTGCTTCATTTTAAGGGGTCACAAGCTCCAAAAGTTGGGAACCACTGTGACATGAATATGTGTCACATCAGGACAAAAAAAAATAAAAAAATATTAATGCTGTAGGAAATGGCCTCTATAAGGTGGCCACACATTGTTCATATGTTTCAAGCCAGATTAAATTTGCTTAGTTTCTACAGACCTATTTTAACCTTCCTGTTAACTTCATTATATCATAAATATGGGTTTCTTTCATCTAACTGGCCCAAAATAACATGGATGAAAGTAATTCATAATTTCTGGGGGGATTTTATCATTAAAAAATTAGATATAATTTCATGTAAATGACGTTTATTGACCATAAATTACAAAAAGAAAAAAAGTGTAAAACTTGTAGTAATGAGTTGGAAAGCAGTTAGCTAAAAAGCTGTAATTATGTGCTGCCATTGAAAATGTTTTATATTATAATATTTATAATATTCTAAATAAACTTTGACATATACCAGTCTGTGATAATCCATCAACATTATGTTCCTCTGATACTAACTATAGTCAAAATAATTAATCATTTCTGCTTTTTTTTACTCAAAATTAGGTGTAATTTCATGGAAATAATGTTTATTAACCATAAATTACAAAAAAAAGTGTAAACAAGGTGTAACACAGAATTGGGTGACCGTATGCTTTATAAATCATCAACCAGACCAAAAGTTGTACGGTCGACGGGAAGACAACAGGAGGGTTAAATAGACTGGGTGCTCTTTTTAAACAGTCAGTGATAAGAATAAAGGTTTATGGTGTTGAAAAAGTGCACATTTTATTAAGGGGACCAGGATAAATCAAGGCCAAGATCAGTTACCCCTATGCAGAATATCAACCATGTGGAAAATAGGCAGTCTTACACCTTATTACACAAACTAAAAAGAGCATTAATGGAAATGTGACCACTCAGAGTGCAGTGACTTCATGCACTACAGGCCTTTCATATATTGCAATGCCATTTAGTCTCTTGGTGCCTGGCAAAAATACTTTTAAATCCATCTCTAGTTAGGTCAACTGTCATCTGACTGTGTGGGTCACTGAAAGGCCATCCGCACCCAACAAGAGCTATTCAACTCTATTCTGGTGGCCAGGGTAATAGACCACCGGCCTGCTCCCCTCACTCCCACACCTTATAGCATACCACTCTGTTCAGGAGCATTAGCACTAATGGAATACACTGCTGGGGTACAGAGTACTGGGCCATAAAATGACTCTTTATAAATGTCAACGCTGTTTTTTAATGTAAGTGATACTGCAGAGCAGGTTGAGGTGGTTTTACTGGAAAAAGGCTCCCCTTACACTGTAGATAACCATACTGTACCATACTGGGAAAATGAGGGTTGCTCTTATGCATCAATGCAAATGATCAGCCCAGGCGCACAGCAGTTCGTGAAATAGTCATGAATTTTAATGTATTGATTCGTGTGCATAGACATGAATTTCACATTTGTTTTCGCGATGGTCAGCATGAAATCAATTTGTATGCAATCCACGTAATTGTGAACCAGGAAGTATAAAGAGAGGCGAATGCAGTGTGGGGAAGAGGTCGGGGTGGATGGTTTCAACTGGACTTTCGCCCAGGAGACCGATGTTCATGTCCCGTATGAAACCACAAGTTAAAGTTGATTTATTTGTCACGTAACTTCCGTACTTCAGTTACTGTACAGCACTTCCAGAGTTACACATAGCTTCATAAAAACACATAACAACACATAATTTCATAGCAACATATAGCTTCATAAAAACACACAACAACACATAGCTTCATAGCAACACATAGCTCTAGTAACACATAGCTTCATAAAAACACTTAACAACACATAGCTCTAGTAACACATAGCTTCATAAAAACACTTAACAACACATAGCTTCATAAAACCACATAGCTTCATAAAAGCACATAACAACACATAGCTTCATAGCAGCACATAGCTTCATAAAAACACATAGCTTCATAGCAACACATAGCTTCATTTGAGATAATTCCAGGTTTCCAGGTCACGGGAGGAAAGAGGACGCGAGGTAGCATAAGTTAGCGTAATGAAAAGCACCCATGATACACACACAATCTAAGCACTGGCTCTGCTTGCTACTCTTCCAACAACTGCCGTTCACGTTTTCGCGTCGGCCACCGTAGCTCTCCAACACGCTTGGCACACGGGAGAGGCTTCAGCTGGTTGCAATCTCCTCACTTCACCGATAGATACCACCTGATCCTACACACTGCACCTTTAATAGACAAAATTGAGGGATCCTTATCATAACATTTATTTCTGTTAGTGTTTATGTTAAAAATGGCCTTTATATCCCACCAACACAATTAAAGCTGAAGTAGGTGAGATTTAAGCAAATATGATTAAAAAAAGTTATTTTTATAAAACGGTCGCTATATCCTTATAGTAGTACATGAAACAGGTAACCTGAAAAAAATCATGTGCCTCTGTGTCCTCCGGTACTCCTAACGGCATCTGCAAGATTTCACAAACCGGAAGAAAACAAGCAGTCAGAGCTGATCTGAGGTCTGCTGTCCAGCTGCCATCTATGAGAGCCGACTGTCAATCACTCGCGAACTCCGACCAAACGGTCAAACTAGGCTGCACTGATCAAATATGAATCAATATTATGTTAATTTCTCGCCTCAAATGTTTTCAGAATCATCTACTGTTTAGCTGTAAAATGAGAAAGTTTGTGACTCGGCAGCCATGTTGAGAACAGTTAAGGAAATACAAAGCACCTCCCACCAGCTGGAGCACAGCCAATAGGAATGCTCTCTCAATGAAATGACCTGTGATTGGTCAAAGTCTCCCGTCACGGGCTAGATTTTTTAAAACCCGAAATCAGAGCCATGAGGAGGAGCAGAAGTCTAGTTTTCTCTCAGAACACTTGAATTACAATATACTGAAAGGTTGTTATGGAATTTTTGCCCAATGATGCCAAAAATATCCTGCCTACTGCCACTTTAAGTTGAACTAATGAAGCTTTTTGGGTGAGTGATGACACACCTCAAACTCTACAGCTACAGGTTTTCACCTTGATGTAATGTATCTGGATGAGTCGGATTCATCTACACACTGTAACAAATGATGCTGACACTCTCTAGCGTTTCTATTGTGAACGTCTATGGATAGACTTTCCTTAGATGATTATTACTTACTTATACAGTCTAGTGAGAGACAGTGTAGAGTAGGCACACATACAAGTAAACCCTAGTAAAGCTTTTGCCAAAGTTTACTCATGCCTGCAGAATCATTTTTGCCCATCCTTATGAGGAGAAGAATTAGCGTATGTCTGGTGACACTTTTGCAAATGAACTCCCGGAGTCGTCAAAACAGAGCGTCACTTCCAGTTCAGAGTTACTGAGCTGACTATGTGCAGGCTTCTGGAACAATAACTGACAGATAGTGACGTTATGCTGCAGTATGCAGCCAGTCCAGGCGTTACAGTGCTCTAATGTTGATGCTTTTCTCTGTGTGTGTGAACCTCCTCTATGTAGAGCGTGAAGTGAATAAGCAGGCAGGCAGGCAGACGATGGGCCCGTAACCTGGTGACGAGAGACCATATACGGCAGCAATCTGAAGGAATGCACCGCAGCGAGGAGAGCCCCAAACACTCACACATGCCACACACACTTTTCCTCCAAAGTTGATACCACTACTCAGATGGATAGGTTTTCTTTTAAAGACCTAGTCCTGCTAACCTCACTATACAGTCTGACAGCAAGAATTTTACACCAATAACCCGAAGAGTCCTCGAGAGCCAGATGCCTCCTTAATAAATCAAGCTTACGTAAGCACCTAGGAGTGCTATTAGACAGCCTCATAAAGCATGTCTTACTCTACGATGCAAGAACATCACTGTAATGTTCCAGAGATATCTGACATTTAAGACGCCCCAAATTGCCAAACAGCTGCAGAACAAAGACAAGATGCAGCAGCAGTGCAGTGCGGTGTGTCGTCTGAAGCTCAAAATCGCCTCCAACACCGTGGCCATGCTGTCACTGTACTTTAAGAGTCAGGCTTGGCATTTATTACACCATTAATGTCTGTTTTCAAGTTTCTTGGCGGAGTTTTGGATTACACTAGACAATATTTCTATCAGCCTAAATGACAAAATGGAGCTGAAATGGAAAAGGGCACCCTATCCAAGCTAAGACGTCATATTTCCCTCATTTGTCCTAATGAAATGTGGCAGGTAGAGCGAACGGTAGGGCATCATCTCAATAAACAGGAAGTGCCAAAAAACAGCAGCAAATCTGTGCTCTGTACAAAGAAAAGTGGACGGCTGGATACTTAACTACCTGGCTCGTAAATAGGCATGCTGTTATTATTTTTTCTGATATCGGAAGACAGCCACCTCTCAGCAGCTAACTTGGTGAGTGCAATATTATAACTTATAATAGAAATGAAAGCTATGCAGCTACGAAAATGAGATGTAAATTCTAATAAACCAGAATTATGATTTCCAGATAACGTATCTTAGGGCGCTTTCAAAAATTAGAGTGGCATTGATACTTTTGGTTTGTTTTCTATTTAGTCTGGTTTGGTTTCATAGTGCACAAATTAAAGCGGACCAATTAAAAAAATTTGCTGACGGACATCTTTATCGTCTCAAGAGCTGCCACTTGTATGAAGGGGATCGCGGACTTTGATATATTGCTGGCAACTTTTTTTCACTTTGACTCGGCACTGATCTACTGTGCACACGAATTCCTTCTCCTCCGGTTTATTTCAAATGACTTTATAAACGGCACTATTTTTGCAGACTTTATTTAGAACATTCTGTATGTTCTGTTCTGCCCCGATGTCAAACAAACATCGGACTTCTTTAGACGTCTAGGTCAGTTCTCTCCCACTCATGTTAACCTCTCCTTTACCTGGATCCATCTCAACAAATGTTTGCACAGGCAGCCTGCGTTTTGGTTCACTTCCTTCAATCCATATTCTTTCCGAAATAACGTCCCATGGTAGTCCACTGGAAGGGGCGGGACTTCCCCACTTTCCTATTTCCTCTACTTGCTCGGACCACCCCCATCTTCGAACTAGGTCTTCATTTTGATCTCAACTACACTGTAAAGTTTTGTGACTGTATCTTGCACAGTCTCGCTGACAAAATCTGTCCACAGACAGACAAAAATATAAACACCTGGCAAAGTACTCAAAACTGCCTCTGTGGTAGTTCTTGCTACAGTAGGTTTCTCCAGGACCACAATTCCCCATGATGACACACACACACACAGACTCACAAGGTGAAAACAATACCAAAGTCACTGTCGCAGTTGGTAAATATTGTAGCTGTCATGTGCATAGGCTAGTGTAGAAGTGATTTAAAAAAGACTGTCATTGAATCCAATTAGTTTTTTTCCAGAAACGTTCAATATCAGCGTTCCTGTCTTGCTTTTTGGATGGATTTTGTAATTTGCGTCTCTGTAGGCAGCAGTCTTTCCCTATGAGCTGTCATTACTGCTCACGCAAACTACCTCGTCTGTTTATTCCAAACAGAAGCATACAGTATGACTAAACAACTTTCTTCATGCAAAGACAATATGGCTTGCATTTGCAACAGTCAATGCAAAAGCTTTCAATTACTGTTGAGTCACAGTAAGTAGCAAAACATTTTATGTTCAAATGTTTTGACTCACTCGAAAAATCTATTTCAGATATGTTTCCAAACTTTATCCGGCCACCTGTCTATCCTTAGGCCTGGGGCACATTTTTCAACAATATCAGCAAGCCGTCCAGTCAGTTACATAACGAAATCAACCTTTAATACATGTCTTGGTCACTGTACAGCATGGTTGCAAACGTGACTTCCTATTCAAGCCTTGGGAAGGTGGCCTCCTGCCCTGAGACTCATATGATTTCTATAAAAAGAAAGCGGCCTCACGTACAGAAGCTAGAGCCGTCAAAGCAGAGGTCCTGCTGTGTGATTCAGTGGCTGCTGCCTGCAGGCACGCCACATAGTTCTGCTTGAACTTATGTGACAGAGATTTATTGTTTTAAAAGAATCAATTTGAAGCCGCTCAGCATGGACCCGTTGTTGTAATTGACCCATACGGTCAGGCTGTTCAGACTTTGTGCGGCTGTCGGGTTTGACTGTTATTGTTTCAGGAAAGTATAGTTCCATGTGTTTCAGTACTTTTATATATACAAGTCTTTGCAGACAGGAGCAGTTAGTCTGCAGCCTTCGCCCTGCAGAGTTCAGTCCCAGCAGAAGATTTGTGTCATTGGATGATTGCAGTGGTTGTGATTAAAGAACAGCCTGTTCTGGGTACCCTGTAGCTCTCATACTGACCATTGTTTTTCCATTCACTCTGTCTTTTGTTTCCACTCATTTCACTTTATTTCATTTCTGCTCATCAGTGAACTGTACAGAAATGCCAAGATATGAACTGTAAATATTGGCCAAAGTATTCTGTTTCAGTTTACTTTCTTTGAAATGAGCAATAGAAATGATATAAATAAATTTGATCTCCGCTGCAGTGTTACCGGTAGCTCTTCAAAGCTGCATGAGGCAACAATAAATATCTTTTTTGGGCACTTGGGGGCAGTGGAACTATAGTTGTAACCTCAACTTTGACATATTATCTCCTTATAAAGCTGATAAGGTGATATTAGATGATATTAGGGATGCTAATTTAGATTTTTTGTCTAACTGATAACCGACCCTTGTTAACCAATTACGGTTAACTTAGCGAGTTTCCGACAGACCGTGTGTGTGTGGCGGCGGTGAGTGTGGGGTGGGGTTGTCGGTGGCGTTATAGCTGTGAACGTAGCTGTAGCCATGTGTGTACAGTTTATTTGTCGGTGAATAAATGCTAAAACTCCTCAGACCCGAGCCAACTTCCTGTATCTTGCAACACTGGCCCAGACTCTCTTAAGGTGGGCTGTTGAGGTGGACCAGCTATTCTCCTTTAAGTGACAAGCCGCTCCTCTGAGTTTTGCTCAGCTTTTTAATTATTTTTTAATTTCTTTTAACCGTTTAACCGATAGCATTAATCAGTTAAATTTCTTAATGTCGTTTAAGGGTTAAACGGTTAATTATTGACTCCCTAGTTTGCAAGCAGTCGCTTAATGTCTGTACAATGTTTTGGGCCAATCAGTTGAGTAGACATGAAGATATTTCACTGCATAAGTGAAACATTTTACCTGTTGGTGGCACTAGTTGAAAAGTCAGAGGATCACTAAAGTCTATAGGATTCATCCTCTGGGCACCATGAATATCTATACCTAATTTAACGGCAATCCCACCTACAGCTGTTAAGACATTTCACTTAGAGTCAAAAATGTCAAACGACGCTAGAGGAAGAGATAGGGGATCACCAAAATCAGTAGGATTCATCCTCTGGGAACTATGAATGGCTGTACAAAATGTCATGGCATTACATCCAGATGTTATTTCAGTCTGGACCAAACTGGCAGACTGACCAACAAAACCAACAATGCCATCCATACAGCCACACTGCTAGCTAGCATGGCTAAGAAAAGCGAGCGTTCATTGCAAGTCGGAAAGGACGCAAACCCAAGACTTCCGCCTGAAAGTCAGACGTGTTGCACGCTTCCTCTCTGCCTTGCTACATACGGTAAATGGCACACAGCTTCCTGTATTGGCAATGACCGTAAATCATGTGGTTCGTAATTATTAAATAGGAACATAATTCCCGGGCATTCTCGGCTAAAAGACGGCATCACAGAACCAACACGCTGCTTGATTGATGGGAGGTGCAGTAGAAAAAACATCAGTAATGACCTAATTGCAGACACATTGGTCAAAAAAACTGAGAAATTATTTAAAATGGCAGAGGGAAGTGTCTGGAACATCATGATCAGACACATTGCACGGACGAGGAGCAATAAGAGGAGTTCTGCTGGGAAAAGCACGACCTTAGTTTTAATTAGGCACATGATCCTCAGAGAATATATTGTTTGGCGTTTCTGTCAATGTCATTCTGACGTTTGAGGTGCAGAAATTGAAATGATGCAAGGTCCCGTCTAATGACAATTATATAACGCAAGCTTTGGTTTGGCTGGTGTAATGTTAATGTGGGCTAGGGGACAATTTGAACAATCAGATAGCTCTGCTAACAGTGATCACATGGGCCTCCAGTGCTCTCCAGTGCTTTTAACACCATACAGCCTGATGTTAGGAGACAAGCTCAGGGCCATGCAGGTGAACACTCCACTTTTATCCTGGATAACTTATTACCTGACCAGCATGCCACAGTCTGGGTTTCCACCAAAAGTTCCCAGGACTTTTAGTCCCTGGAGCTACTTTTCAAGGTATTAAAAGGTTCCTTCAGCCCACTGTTGTGTGTGTTTCCACCGTGGTTTAAAGACCTGCGAAGATTAGGCAAATTATTCAGCTGACATATGAAAAAGCAACATGACGTGAGACGAGGGCTGCTGGTGGTCACAGCAGTAAACACCCTTGCAGCCTGCAGTTCAGTGTGTCCGCCTGTTTACTCTAAAAACATGCTGGAAAAAGAATGTTGATGTACGAAGCCCCCCTAGATGATGTACTTCGGTAAGTTGGAAAGATATTGACAGATTCAAACTTCCTGGATCAATAACTCATAACAGAAACATTGTTAAAACACAAACAACGGCTCTGTCTAACCGTAGTAAGGTAGACAACGAGCTACAACCTCATTTTAATCAAAACGAGTCGTCCTCCTATAGCTGGACACATAACATTGGTCTCTATGTGCAGCCGGCTGTACTGTGAGACGAGTAGTCAGGGACCGTCTACAAAGTGCAACGCCGAAAAGAGAAAAATATTCAATAACTTCAGTATTATACAGTGTAGTACCACCAAAATTACTTCACACATCAATGATCTCATCATAGTTGTACTACAACACTTAGTTTGGAAAAATATGCTTTTGCATAATTTTGATGAATTTTGAATGGGAAAAATATTCATTTCAGCTGAAACGCGTTCGTTTGTTTGCCCAAAATAAACTAAAAAAGACTCTTTATCTATTAATATAAAGTGGGCATATCTGTAAAGGGGAGACTCATGGGTACCCATAGAACCCATTTTCATTCACATATCTTGAGGTCAGAGGTCAAGGGACCCCTTTGAAAATGGTCGTGACAGTTTTTCCTCGCCAAAGTGTAAGTTTTGAGCGTTATTTAGCCTCCTTCTCAACAAGCTAGTATGACATGGTTGAGCCCGCTACAACCTAAAAATCACAGGTTGCGTTAATGCGTTAAAGAAATTAGTGGCATTTAAATTAATTTGCATTATCGCGTTAACTTTGACAGCCCTATAGTCTTCAGTCACCAAGGTGTTCCACCGAGCACCACAGGAGGTCATTCCTGCCGGGGAGCCATAAAACTGTTTAACTTATCCCTGCTTTAACTTTTGAACTTCTGAATCCTCGGTTATAGGCTATACTCCCAAACAAACGCGTATATGCGTGGACACCATGGACACATATAGTTCTGTTCATACTGTCCGCTTGGAGTATGCGTTCCACACATGTGCAGTAGATTGGTACGCTACCACTTGTGGCGGCGGACAAGTCTGCGCAGTCACAACAAAAAGGCGGTATGTTGCTTAAGTTATAATTACAAACTTTCTTCACGGCAATTTGCACATTAACTTAAAAGACCATACTTTATAATGTTAATGTTAGTACTTTTTTTAATTCTTTGCATCCGAGTACTGCTGCTGTGACATGCGAATTACCCTCCGGGGATGGATAATCCAGCGGCAACACAATAATTGGATGGCGGAAACAGCGAAGTGTGTGGTTACCAGTCCTTAAAAAGCCATAAATGCAAGGCGGAGCAGCAGGGCAAGATATGAGCTGTTGGTTAATTGCTACAGGCCCTCTGGACTGCCCCCACATGTTTACCTCCTCTTCCCTCATCCACGCGCTGCGGGACATCACGTGATTCCAAGGAATTTACACTGGAATGAAGGCTGGATGTTCCATGTCTGGCTA
The DNA here is from genome assembly GCF_015220745.1 of Sebastes umbrosus. Lineage (NCBI taxonomy): Eukaryota > Metazoa > Chordata > Actinopteri > Perciformes > Sebastidae > Sebastes > Sebastes umbrosus. Next base: position 8,340,187 of record NC_051275.1, read on the forward strand.
AAATGAGGCTTTTCCAACCCTAGAGAGCAGATTCAATTCTGAGCTGTAGTGGAAAGAATCAAACAGCAAATAAAGGTCTGAGAAGCTCATTAGGATGGAAATTGACATAATACTAGAGGTGGGTGAATAGATTTCCCTTATTGCTTCTATTAGCAGATATTTGGTACAGTAGAGCTACTGATGGACAGACGTGCTGAGCTGAGGGAAAAGGGAGAAATCAGCTCAGTCAATACTTTTCAGACGCCTGTCATCGCTGTCCCTGAATCTTGGAAAATAACGGAACAAATGTATTCACTTTTTACATAACTGCAAGACGTCAGCCACAAGAATGGCCAGTAACATTACCGGAGGTCCTGGGGTCACTTCTTGAAATACAGACTTTGAATGTCTAACTATTATTTTCTGTGGCTACAAAAAAAGCCTAATGAATCTGGCAAGAATGTGATTTGTGGAATATTCCATTGAATCCAACCCCTTCCATTGATTGGGAATGTATGACACGTGTATTAGTCATGCAGTGTGTTTTATTTTTCCTGGCAGCGAGGCTCACCGCAGCATTATCACTCTCCTCACAAACTGCTGTATCCAGTTTGTCTAAAATCCCCCTACGGCCGCGCACGTCCAACAGATAAGCCCAAAATGTAAACAAGTCATAAATGCATCTGCAAACACATTTTTGGCTCCGCAGTAAAAGTTTACAAGGAAAAAATAAGAGCCCAGCGTTACGCAACCGGGTTGTAATGGAGGCAGTGCATGCAGGGTGAGTTCCACGAGTGCATGACTTCCATCACCCAGTAATTCATATTCATCCACCTGTCTTTTCCCAAACAGATAAACTGTAGCTTTGTTTTCGCTTTTATAATAAGTGATTAGCTTGCAGCTTGTTGAAAACATCCTGCAGAGTTCTTTATCAACAATACATGGAAAAGATGACAGGGGCTCTAGGAATATTCTATTTTGTATTACATTACATTTCTATGAAAAAAAATTCTGTTCTCTGAATTCTAAGAAATTGGCTTCATCTTTGAAAACACAAGTCGGGCAACATAATTTTCTACGATGGGTTGACAGTCTATACCAGAGGCCAAAACCAACAAACATGTGACTCCGTAAAATGGAATCGATCAGCTTCATTTTACCTATCATCAACCCCAATAACACATCCACATCCACCAGTTTCTGTCTTCTTCAACCAAGATTTCCAGTAATATTTATATTTAAAAAAAGTTGATTACGGAACACAGATTTATACCAAACCATGACATGTTAATCATCTAAAGATTCCTTCATAGTTCTTTGTGAGATAAAGGTCGCTTTAAAAAAGCTAAAGAGGTGGAGGAATGTTGAAACCTCATCTGTGACGATGGTTAATCCAAAGTATTCCAAAGTAATTTATATTTATAGAGCGTCAAATCAAAAGCTCCCATGAGCAGCACTTGGTGCGACAGTGGCAAGAAAAAAAAAATCCCTTTAACGGGTAGAAACCTTTGGCAGAACCCGGCTCTGTGTGGGTGGCCATCTGCCTCCACCGGTTAGGTTGAGGAATTTTAAGACCAATTAATACCGAGAAGCTCCTCTCCAGTCTTCAGACGGGATGAGCTGGATCACCAAATTTTCAAAACCAAATATCTGATTGGAAATATTGGACAGGTTTACACAAGTGTAAAAATAGAGGAAATCCTCTTTTATCCACATTTCACACATTCTTGATTTTGCCACATGTCTTGTCCACTGACAGTACGTCCGTATTGGAAGCAATGGAGGCAGTGTGCTTTCAGAGGAGGGAAGAGCGCAACTGAAATCTGGACGGATACGACTACTTACTAGATAAGATCATCGATATTTGACAATTTTGCAAATCCAGATTACTTTCATACCTCTGTCACACCGATAACCAGGGTTGGACCAAGCCTTTTCTGTTCTTAACAAATTCTAAATGGTATGCACGTGTCTTCAGCCACACAGGGAGTGATGCCTTGTATGTTTACGGAGACAATAATTGTGTTTTTTTCTGTTATAAATGAAAGAAAAACAGTAGTTAGCTCTGGCAGCCGTTTTCATCAAATCAGACGAAGAAAGAACTCAAATTTCATCAACAAAAACACAGATGAAGAAGAAGCACATGAATGGCTCGGAGGCTGTTCGCGGTAAAAGATATTTGGTGCTGTCGATGCTTTTTGTTTTCCTTGAGAGACAGCGGTGCCGTTATCCTCGACTGCAGTGGACCGCTGAGGTTGTTATGTCTTACTGTGCAAAGTTCGAAAGTTCTAAAAACTCATTTTTAATTTTACAGGTAATGCTACGTTAAAACAAGCGATTCTTCTGTGCATCTCTGAAAGAGTGGTGTACTAATGGCTAACTGGTGTGCAGATAGACGTCTGAAACACTGTCAGCACAACACAACGTATGATTCTTTGAAGACAAACTAGGAGGACAGTGCCAACAGAAACAAGAGAGCAGTCGACCACTGAGTTATGTAACTAAAGTCCTATTTGCACGGGACTAGTATTACCTGGAGGTCTCTTGTAATTTGTAATAACTGCAGATGTCTTCTGTGATCTTAATCCCGTGCGGTTCGCCATGTTTGTAATTTGTCAAGTAAAAATTTCACCACAATTACCTACCATATTTCGGTCATGTGATCATTGTCCCGTGCGAATCGGCATCTCGTGATGTGGGGTTGTATTTTTTGTTTTCTTGGTGCCTTTTTTCTGCCTCTTTTCCAGTCAAGAAAGCAGAGGCTCTGTTAGCAATCATAAATGAAAGTTTTGACAGCATTTTGGATGCAAATTCAGGAGGCTCATCTCACTTCACAGCATGGAGACCCATTTGTACAGGCACCAGAGCAAGAGGTCTCTGTGAATATATGAACATAAATAGGCCTATATAACATAAAAATAAGTATAATATTAAATGCGGATATTATATAGTATATATAATATTTTTAATATAAGTGGATGTCATATAATGTCAGTAAATTACATGGGGGTAATTTCTAAATCACGAAGTCCAAATATGCGTCTCAATTGGGGTTTTTACGGCAGTTTGCAACCCACGGTGTCTCGCCTGTTTGTGGACAGCTCTATGCGTTTTACACAAACCAACCAGCCAACAGTTTGCAGCAACACGTTTTCATCCCAACTCGTCATGTACTAACGCTGATAAGTAAGAGCTGATCTGAGGTCTGCCGTCCATCTGCTGTCTATGAGAGCTGGCTGTCAATCACTTGAGAACTCCGATCAAACGGTCAAACTAGGCAGCGCTGATCAAATATTAATCAATATTCTGTTACTTTAATGCCTATTTCTCTCCTCAAATGTTTTCAGAAACATCTTGTAGTGTACTGTTTAGCTGTAAAAAGGAGAAAGTTTGGGACGCGGCAACCATTATGAAATCTGTTGAAGGCACAACAAGTTACGGTCACATGACCAGAGCGCAGCCAATAGGAACGCTCTCTCTCTGAAATGACCTGTGATTGGTCAAAGTTTCCCGTCATGGGCTGGATTTTTTAAAGCCTGAAAACAGAGCCATGAGGAGGTGCAGAAGTCTAGTTTTCTCTCAGAACACTTGAATTACAATATGCTGGAAGGTTATTATGACATTTTTGCCCAATGATGCCAAAAATATACTGCCTACTGCAGCTTTAAACAAAAACACTTGCTTAGGTTCAGGCAACAAAACCACTTAGTTAAGTTTAGGAAAAAAACAACATGGTTGGGCTTCAAACTACTACGTTTGTACGGTGGAAATAACACTGAACATTGTGAACACGGGACATGAACGAACAGCTGATTGTAACGTGAAAGTGAAAGTGAAAGCACGGGACGCCTTGCGTTAGGCCTACGGAAGACTCGGCTATCAACAGATTTTTGGATACGTACAAATATCGCAACGACCTTTTCAAGAAGGTGATTGAAGCAATGAAAGAGGGAGGCTGTGTTTGCATGGTAGAGTATGCACGGCTGCATGTAAACGGTAATATTAATTTTAATGAGCCATGTAAACAGCTTAGTAGGAATAGTGTCTTTTTCGGAATAAGGGCAAGAAACAGAATATTTTGTGCATGTATACAATGGAAGAGCTGTGCATGGTGACATATCACCAATCAGACTGCAGTGTTGTTTCCTTATATGTTGATAGCTACAAATCTAACCCAACAAAGGCTCAGTGTTGACCTGAGCTTTTACCAAAACTTTGCATTCAACAGAGCACGAGTGTAGTTCAGACTGCTCTTCATGTGCTGGGGGCTTAAAAAGGATGACAACAATCTCTGAGCTAAAACATTAGTGTTGGCCTTCCAAGATGACAAACACTCCAAGAAGAGAAATAATTCTGAGGATGTGACTCCTTTCTACACTCTGTGCTCTGCGTGCGACTTCATGTTGGGCCGGTGCCTGCGTGGAGTGCAGAACTTTAAAACATTGAATGCTCGTAAGCATAACAAAGGTGTTTTGACCGCTTTAACTCCTGACACATCCCCAGAACATCTGGGAGAGCGCTGGTTGATCCAAACTCCAGCAAAAAATTGTCAAATTTATGGATTTTAGGATGTCCTGGTGGCTCAGGGGTCTAAGATGTTGACCATGCGATATGCTTGCAAACATGCAAGTTTGGAATATACCCACTTCAGTTCAGTTGTGTAACTCTAGCTGTAACTGAAGCTCCATATTAGCTTTAGAAAGCATTTTTGCACTGAACTAGGACTGAGGACTTTGCCCCAGAACTCTCAGGGCCCTGAAAGCTCCAAAATTACTGTCTTGAATCAAATTGCCAAATGGCAAATCTTGCTCCCAGCTAGAAAACTAGAAACTAGAAAACCTAAGGAATCCATTGGTACCACCCATGTCTCACTAGCTTGTTGCGAAGGAGGCTAAATAATGCTACAAAGTTACGCTAAATTTTGTCAAGGAAAAACTGGCATGGCCATTTTCAAAGGGGTCCCTTGACCTCTGACCTCAAGATATGTGAATGTAAATGGGTTCTATGGGTACCCACGAGTCTCCCCTTTACAGACATGCCCACTTTATGATAATCACATGCCGTTTGGGGCAAGTCAGAGTCAAGTCAGCACACTGACACACTGACAGCTGTTGTTGCCTGTTGGGCTGCAGTTTGCCATGTTATGATTTGAGCATATTTTTTTTATGCTAAATGCAGTACCTGTGAGGGTTTCTGGACAATATTTGTCATTGTTTTGTGTTGTTAATTGAGTTCCAATAATACATACATACATACATTTTCATAAAGCAAAAGTCTTTACCTTTAAGGTACATTTTAACAGAAAAAAGAAATGTGATTAATTTGCGATTAGATATTTTAATTGATTGACAGCCCTAATATATATTCTTTTTAGATGAGCAAGGTAAATATTATTTAGTTTGTGAGTAAAATGTCTGCAATAAAATGTAGATTTAAAAAGTTCTAATAGTTGCAAGCAGCGACTATAAAAACAGCCTTTGCTTTGTGATGACGTAGAGGTTTAGTAAAGTCATGTGTGTGCAAATTAACTTAACAGAAAAAACAACTTCAGACAAGTTTTAGACTTATTCCGACATAGGTTTTTTTTTTTTTATTTACATTTTTATACTTTTACAAAAACAACTCTTTTTTAATAACAGGACTGCAAAGCCAGAACACTAGCAAAGATTCAGAACAACCATAAACTCTAAAATACAGAGTGGTCTTGTCAGTTTTTAACAGCCAACTGTGGAATATGATCCAGTTAAAACACTCAACACCACAAACGTCAGTTCTCCCTATACAATGTGCAGGTTGCATTACTATCTGGGATGTTTTTTGTACAGTTTCTCCAAACTACAGTTTAAATACAGTATCAAAGACACAAAATACAACATCTGTCTCAAAGCAGGTTGTAATCAAGTAGCCTACAGTATAAAGAATATGCAACATCGTATGAGTGTATATACTGTATATTTATATATTCATATATATATATATACACGCACACACACTGCAAACAGTCACAAAGTGAAGACTACCAAGGCCCCCCATACTCCCAAACTAAGCTGTTCTATTCACATTTAACAAGAATATCCAAAGATGCCATGAAACAGCAACCGTAATACAAAAGTCACCAAAAATATATATGCCATGATGAAGAGCTACCATGTTTTGTTTTGTTTTTTTTCGTATATTTTCCTACTTTTAAATAAACCATAAGGACTGGAAAACATATACAACATCAAGTGTACATTGAAAAGGCATGTCCTGTATATAATCAAGATATTTCAAAAAACATTGCACATAAAAAGGGAGAACGTACAGAAAAGAAGAGGGCATGCTGAACAACAGATCAAAGCTACGCTGGATGAAGAGTCATCGACAAATAAGGCCTTGACGGAACACATCGCCAACTGAAGACATGCTCTCCACTTCACAGAACACATTATGAACATGCAACTTTAGAAACAAACAGAAAGGAGCTGAATAGAACCAGTCGTTTGATATCAAAGCTTTGTTCCTTGTTTCACAGATCAAACGGGTTCCTCGCCTATTTGATTCACCTTCAGTCACATTTTGAATAAAACAAATTATACATTCTTTTTTATTTTTATATATATGTATATATATATATATATATATATATATAATTCACCATTCCAAAAGACAAAATGAAATCTTTTAAAACAACACCTGTCCATTTATTGCACACCATTGGTTCACAAAAATATTTTGGGCACTTTTGCGTTTCAACAAACAGCAGCATTTCATTATAAAAAAGTTGTTTGAATACAGACACAACTGGACACAACAGATGAAAAGCGTGACGTACAAATGGAGAATAGAAAACATTTTTTTTTTTTTTTTTCAATTTTGATATTGTGCAACTAGAGTTAATAGGTCCATTTACTAAGGCTAGCCTCTTAAAATGCACAACATCATACAGTGTTTTTAAGGGGCGGAACAGCAGGACCCCTTACTGCTAAATAGCATGGACCACTTAGAATGATTATCTTTCTTTTATTATGTGCAATTACTGATTGCCATGGCAAATCCCCAATGAGATAGAGAACATTTTGGTCCTGTAGGAAAAAGCATGATTTGTACCCAGATAAAAAGGGCAAATGGCACAACTTTTGAAAAAGTGACTGATAGGATGGCGCAGGGTGACGCAAGCTCTTATTAAGACAGCTCTCAGTGAATTTCGATGATCACAACAGGGTAATATCAGCCGATTAGACTGTTGTCAGGCTATTAAATAGGCGTTATCGGTCGCTATAAGCACCATAGATGTGGGTCAATCGGGGCCTACTACACCCACTAGTAGTTTTTATCATCTACTCACATGGTAGATCATCAAAAGAAGTTATAAAAGAACACGACAGCGATCTCTAGCGACCGTAGTATATGACAGGAGCAGAAGCAGAAGTCAGGCGCTGTAGTATAAGGGGTGGAGGTCGGGGGTGATGGATGAACTTACTTTAAAACATAGTTATTTTAAGCCAAAACACAATGTTTTTCCTTAAACTTATCTAAGTGTTTTTTTTGCCTAAACTTAAAGATGTTGTAGTGTTGTTGTCTAAACCTAATTAAATGTTTTTGTTGCCTCAAACGTGACGTTTCATTCAGTTTTACATGTTAGAACGTGTTGCTTTTAAGTTTCACTTTCACTTTTACAACCTAGTAGGCGCAGTAGGCTCATATTGACCCACATCTATGGTGCTTATAGTGACCGATATCTCCTATTAAATGGCCTGATAACGGTCAAATCGGGTGGTAATATTGATGCGCCCTCATCACAGCAATATTCATCTTTACATTTACAATCAACCCTGTAGATGAGGTCTTACATCCTGCTGTGATAACCCTTAATGTTGGCTGTTTGTACTACTTTCAGGGGGCGACAGAAAATAAACAACAAACAACATACTCTGTCACAGTCGGTACAGTAGCATTCAACTCATGGATTATTACCACGGGTGTCATTATCTTCTCAAAAATACAGGCACAACAATGTCCAAGTAGATAATTACAACCATGTTGGCACAACACAGGTAACAGGAGTTGGAAGTTTGACCCAAAATCAGCATTAAAAAAATGAAATTAGTAACGTCAACTGCCAAACTGTGCTCCATCAGTTTACGGCGAAGAATAAGCTCTCGCCTAACACAATATATTCATCATTTATAATGATTCAACTCACAGTATTTGCATTCACCCATTAGCATGCTCCTATAGAGTGCTACAGGAATGAGTCCTAAAACCCGGATATGAGTTAGCATTTCAGCACTTCCTGTACCCTCGTCTGGAAGTCAATGGGGTTTTTTGAATGGATTTTTAGTTAGGTGAAGAGATTTTATTACACGGCTTTGTTGAATACTCGATTGTGATTGATCAATCACGGCGTTCTACGGTCTGTTATTTCTTTATAGCAGACCGTTGCTATGTATAACAGACCGTTGCTAGGGGCGCAGTTCTGATGTCGGACTCTGGCGGACTGTTTTAGTGTAAAATTATTGATTTCTTAAGTAAGTAGCCGTGTAATAAGCGGGATAATGTACAGCTAGCGGGTCATTGTTGTGAAATAAACCCCTTCAGGACGATGAGAGACCTTTCCGCGGTGCGGCATCGTCCTGTCGGGGTTTATTTCACAACAATGACCGGCTCGCTGTACATTATCCCTTACTTAACATTTTGTTCTATGCCAAAATACAAAATACATCAATAAATACCCCATTCATGAATTTTGAAGCCTTTATGTGTGTTTAAAAAGGCGGTGACTAACAAATGGCTCAATGAGACTACTAAACGTCATCACGGCAACTCGTCCGCCTTTACAGCCTCGTTGTGTATACTCGCAGTCATGCAACTGTGTTTCTTTATAGCATTGACATTTAACAGCCAACATTAGCTTTTTACTTCTGGCGATTGCATTTACACTTCAAAAATCATAAAAGTGGTGTTTATTTGTGAAGATTATCTTGCTGAACAAAACGTGTAAGTATCATAAGGATTCGAGGGAACCAGGGCGATGCTAACTTCCGTGTTGTCCTACAAAAATACGTCATCCCTGGAGCACTCCATTGCTTTTAAAGCAATATCATCACATACCACCCAGCCACCTGTTCTGACTGTAAACTGGCCATCACAGATAGCAATCACAATCTCTTTTCATCACTTCCTGCTTCCCTGGCTGCAGACGTAGTTATTTTTTTAAAATTTTAGTCAGGGAATTTTTCATGATGTAGTTTTTTTTTCCCTTTGTGACAACTTAGGTAAAGAAAAAAAAACAACAACAACAGAATGCTGGTGGTTAATCCACACTTATAATATTCTTGGTATATCACTCACAAAGGATAAAACTTTAAAAAAGACAATCATGTTGTACCTAAGTGAAACATCGCTTCAACAGTCATGCAATATCCTAGAATATCAGCAGTGTACCTGTTGGTAAATCAGGACGACCAAAACTTGAAAACCATGTGAGATATCAATATTTAGAACACAAACAGACTGAACAAAAACGGCCATTTGACAAGCAGGCCTAAATTCAACTGGGATAAAATGCTACATTACCATATCTTAGGAGCCCATTTGGGAATAGAACACCGCAGCTGTTGAGAAAACCTTGTAACTCCAAATATGGAATTTGTGTTTTACATCAACTTTAATTTTGTCTTTTACTTTGTTGGATTTTGAAATATAAAGATGCATCAGTGCTGATCCAAGTTTGACTAAACTACTAGCGTTTAGTTTCTTTGGGAGATACAAGGTTTGATTTAACAACAGTGTTCATTAAAAATAAAAAATAACTTGTAATAAGTCAGAAAAAAAATTATACTGCACACAAACGTCTTAAGGGAATATTCTGTCAATATAATTTCAAGTTTTAAAACATTTAAAAATGAAATGTACTGTGTTCATATAGATAAAAAACAAATGCACATACACACACCTGACATATCGTATTTCACAACACCCGACATACACAGCATTCAAATAGTAAAACTACAGTACAAGCTATTGCAATATAGATAATATTGACATTTAACAGTTTGCCTATAGCGACGGCACTGAAGGAATAACACAGTCTCTGCCCATACAAACTAGCATTTATCACTACAAATGAAAGATTTTTTTTCTTTAGCTCAGTTTGCAAAGGCTTGATTTGTCACTGTTGGCAAAGTCAAGACCTCTTCTTCCTCTACATGTTGCTTTGTTAAAATGGGAACTCTCAGGCACTTTCCAAAAAAGAAGGGCAAGGCTTGGATTTGACAGACCTCGAATTGGCTAAGACAGAAATGACTTTAGCTAGTGCTGCATTCACGTCATATGGGAAGAAAAAACAAAACAAACCTTCCTAAAATGACTTTTCAAAAATACCGTTCACTTGCTTCACTTGAAAAATACTACTTTGAAACTCAGGTTTGGTGATGGATTGAACCTTCAGTCAAGTTTGGGGGTGGGAGGGAATCATTTCAAATACAAAAAAAAAAGAAAATAATAATTTACTTTGCTGGATTTGGTTTGGTGTAAAACTCAAATAAGTGCATCCGTGTTGCTGCGTGAGGAAAAAACATCATCGATGCAACTGAAGTCTTCAGAAAACTTCAATCGTGGCATCTTGATGGCTTCACATGATGAGCTTTCAACATGTGCACATGTCCAGGTTATCCATTTTAACCGCCAAGGCATTTCAACATATATTCCCATATGACATGACTGCAAAAATAAGACATGGTGAGCAAGTAGAAGGCTTGAATCACTCGATGGTAATGGAAGCCAGCTCCTTGGCCTGGACATGCTGCTGCTGCTGCTGCTCTCCTTCAAACACCTCTGGGGAACTGCCTCCTCCACTGTTGTCCATCTTGGCCTCCTCTGTCATGGCGGCCGTCTCGTCGGCGTCCAACTTGAGGGAGGCTGGGGCTTCCAGGGGGTCCAGGGGCTCGGGTGAAAGGAAGCCGGAGGAACTCTCGCAATTCTGGGTAGAGGAGGAGACCTGGGAGATGACGGGCATCTGGACTGAGGAGGAGGACGAGGCTGCAGTGGTGGTGGAGGTGGAGGTGCTGCCCGGGTAGACGGGGTGATGTTTGGACTCCTCTAGCTCATACTGGACTCCCAGCGCCTCCTCCTCCTCCTGTACCTGGCTCAGGTAGTCGGGCACGAGGAAATCACTGCACAGACGAAGAGAATGAGAGGAGTTCAATGTCCTTTCATTTGACACAATTTTTTTTATTTAAACTGTATGTTAAAAGCTGTTATATTAGCTACTTTTCACAAACATAAATGCCTCAGGATAAGAGCAATGTGCAAGAGACAGACGTTGTATCTAGGGCTGTCAATCGATTAAAATACTTAATCGCTATTAATTGCATGATTGTCCGTAGTTAATCCAGATTAATTACAAATCAATCACACATTTTTTATCAATTCAAAATTTACCATAAAGGGAGATTTGTCATGTATTTATACTCTTATCAATAAGGGAGTGGGCAATAAACATGGGCATGTCTATAAAGAGGAGACTCGTGGGTACCCATAGAACCCATTTTCATTCACATATCTTGAGGTCAGAGGTCAAGGGACCCCTTTGAAAATCGCCCAAATTTATTGCAAGTTTGGAGTGTTATTTAGCCTCTTTTGCTAGCTAGCTAGTATGACATGGTTGGTACCAATGGATATCTTAGGTTTTCTAGTTTAACATGATACCAGTATCTTCACTCTAGCTTTAAAACTGAGCCCACTACTTATGGGGTTACAACAAATTCGTGCCATTATCGTGTTAACTTTGACAGCCCTAGCTGTAGAACCACTGTCTTTGATGGATTTTTCCCTGTATCACTCATTTCTTGGGTAAAAAGCTGGTCTAGAGAGCGTTTGCTCTTCTAAAATCTCTTGCTTTTACATAGCTGATTTATTGCAGCTATGGAACTCATCTTGAAGTCATGGCACATCCGTGCAAGGCCAGAAGAGAAGGCTAAAGATCTTTTTTTTTTTACTGTTATCTGAAGGATATTAGTTGTGTGTTTCCTCCTGCCGTAATGATTTCAGTATATATAAACCATTTATTTTCTGAATAGATATGAAGAAATATTCCATGGTCTAAAAATGTGCGTTTTGTCAGCTTAAAATTAAGTCAAACCATTTCCCTGTGATTACATAATTTCTGAATACAGGAAGACAAAGCTTATTTTAAGTTCAAAATCCATCTTGAATCCCTCTTAACTGAGAGAAACAATTACAAGCATGTTCTTTCCAACTTTCCGTACAACATTTGACGCATACCTGTGGGCACGGATGAATTAGTCAAACAACAGAATCAACCAAGGAAGCTAAGATGCATTGGCAACAACTTTTTTGTGATGGCTTAAGTGTAAATAGTGTGATATTTGGACGACAGCTGAATCTGACAAACTGGTCTGCAAAATCAGCAACTTAGGAAAAAATAAAAAAATACAGCATAGTTAACATATCTTTTTATGTGGAGACTGAGGATGGGAGTTAAGAGTCTGACTGGATTGCCAGAGAATTTTCCACACTGTTATGATCTCAGGCGTAGACCTTCTACTATAAAACTTTTGAGGAGTCAATGGCCCGTTTGAGTCCTGCCGACCTGTGAGGGCTTGAGTTGATTAAGAAGTGGAAAAGTCTGGGAAATAAAAACACTCTTCCACTTTATAAAGACACTGTGTTCTGACTTTCATAAGGCTTTGCGGGCTGAGCTGCCGATAAAAACAAACAACCTACTCGATTTGGTTACGGAAAATTGATCCAGATAGAAACAAAATTATTTAAGTTGTGTTTTGCAGCTATTGTAAAGGTCACACGTTTGAGCACAAAGTTTTTAAAAGGTGCAAATGTTTCTCTCATGACCAAAGAGTAGGACTATAAAATGACTGTACGGTTGATAAGTGTGTTCGATTAATATTGTCTACTTGATAACCCACTTCATCCTCACATCTCATGGAATTTTGTCAGTAAACAGAGCCAATACCCAATACTTGAGGCATTTGCCATCTCTTTGCCATGCTAAAGGAATAGTTCAACATTTTGGGGGAATACGCTTATTCACATTTGTTCCGAGAGTTAGATGTCTGTACAGTAAATATGAAGCTACATTCAGCAGCCAGTTAGCTTAGCTTAGCATCAATACTGGAAATGGGGAAAATAAAGGTAACGAAATCCGCCAGCACCTTTACAACTGACTTATTAACACGTTGTTGCTCGTTTGTTCAATCTGTACAAAAACTGAAGTGTAAAAATGGCAATTAGCAGTTTTACGGGGTTATTTCCGGGTTATTTCCTGTCTCCGCTGGAGCATAAAACAGTGAATTAGATATTTAACTAGGGCTGTCAATCGCTTTAAATATTTAATTGCGATTAATCACAAATTAATCACACATTTTTTATCTGTTCAAAATGTGCCTTCAAGGGAGATTTGTCAAGTAATTAGTACTTGTCAAGTTTTTATTTACTGCGCTTGCTTTATGTAAATTTATACATTTATAATTGGAAATCAATTAACAACACAAAACAATGACAAATATTGTCCAGAAACCCTCACAGGTACTGCATTTAGCATAAAACATATGCTGAAATCATAACACGGCAAACTCAAGCCTAACAGGCAACAACAGCTGTCAGTGTGTCAGTGTGCTGACTTGACTATGACTTGCCCCAAACTGCATGTGATTATCATAAAGTGAGCATGTCTGTAAAGCTGGTCATACGCTGTACGATTTTAGAAATGTTGTTGTGTACTTCCAACTCCTACTGTACGAGTAGATTGTTTGCGATGTAAAGCCAAAGCTCGAGATTTATCTGCTCATAATGTACGTGTAACTTCGAAAAAAAACAGGACCCGTCAGCCCCTGAGGGCCATTCTGGTTGTTGACAGTTATCAATAAAGTTTGGTTTGAAAGCTCCGTGGCAGGTAAAGTTTGTTTGCTAGCAGACGTGTGTACAGGTCACAATGCTAACATGCTGCCTTGATCATCTGTGCCATCCTGTTTGCTGAAACGTCTAAAAAAAAAAAAAAAAAAAGAGGCGCCGGTGTATATGGAGGCAAGGAAGACATGCAGAGAGTTGGAGGTAAGCTAGCTACGTTTTACTATATACAGTATATTGTACATTGTTATCTTGATAGCTACGCTCTGATTACTGTAAAAAAACTGTAGAAAAAAGGCGCTGACGTTGGGGAATCGGCTTGTGGCTCTGCTTCAACTATGCGAGAGCATTAAAGAAATTAGTGGCATTAAAATAAATTTGCGTTAACGCGTTAACTTTGACAGCCCTAGTTTTTACTCTGCCATTTCTTTGGGTTAAACAAACGAGATACACTGATTAATCAGTGAGCTTTACAGGTGCCGGTAGGAATATCTTGTTACTTTTGGACAGTGCCAGTCTAGCTGTTCCCCCTGTTTCCAGTCTTAATGCAGATATGAGAGAGGTATCAATCTTCTCATCTGACTCTCAGAACAAAAATGAATAAGCATATTTCCCAACATGTCAAACTGTTCCTTAAGTTAAATCAAAACTCCCCAATAAATACAGTCAAATACTTCAGGTGCACTTGATCTGTGCATTCAAATCAATTGCAATCATCTCAAAAACAGTTCTACACAACCAAAGTCATAAAAGGAAAAAACGATCAAATGAACCTCAGGTATTAGAATCTAAACTGAAGTTATTGTCTGATCCAGGTGAGATCTGAGTAAATGATGGGGGTCAGCGCCCCCGGACTCCTCACCTGCTCTGGAAGTAGTTTGCTAGTTCGGATGCCTCATGGTTCAGACTCCTCAGGTGTACAATTAAATTGCCAGAGTTGGTGAACATGGCCCCGCACGTTTTGCACTCGTAAATCCGCGGCTTGCGGATTATGTGTCGGGAGACCCTCATGTGGTGCTTATATTCACCGAAGGACGTGAATGTGGCGCTACAAATCTGGCACCGGAAACAGCGTTTACCTTCGTGCTTCAGCCGATGCATCTTTAAGGAGTAGGCCCGTGTGAACTTTTTCCCACAGCGGTCACACTGGAAAGGCTTAATGCCTGAGGGGGAGAAGAAGAAAAAACAAAGTTCAGCTGATCTATACATTAGCATCACTTGTGTTAGTATCTGTGCGTGGGTGTGGTGAGGTAAGGAGGGGGTTTAATGACAACATCTTACCACAAAGTCGACCTTAACGGTTTTCCAAATCACTGTTTCCCAGAATGCCCAGAACAAAAAGCCTCATTCATTCATCACTAAGCTGTATAAAGGTGTAGGAAAGTACAGCAACCCACAATCATTATCCTTTTATTTAGATTTCCATTAGCAACTGCACTACTGATAATAACAACAACTCTCTATGTACACTGTTGGTGGATTCCAGTTCACTTTTAAATTCAAAATATATATATATAAAATATAAATATTAGGGTAAATCGAATAAAATAGTTAATCGTGATTAGTTGCACATTTTTTTATGTGTTCAAAATGTACCTTAAAGGGAGATTTGGCAAGTATTTAATACTCTAATCAACATGGGAGTGGGCAAATATTCTGCTTTATGCAAATGTATGTATATATTTATTATTGGAAATCAATTAACAACACAAAACAATGACAAATATTGTCCAGAAACCCTCACAGGTACTGCATTTAGCATAAAAATATGCTCAAATCATAACATGGCAAACTGCAGCCCAACAGGCAGCAACAGCTGTCAGTGTGTCAGTGTGCTGACTTGACTATGACTTGCCCCAAACTGCATGTGATCATCATCAACATCGTCACACATAAATACAATTGGGCTCATTGGATCCATAAGAGTCTCAGCTTTCCTTCTACATGGTTGGTACCAATGGATTCCTTAAGTTTTCTAGTTTCATACGATACCAGTATCTTCACTCTAGCTGTAAAACCGAGCCCTCTACAAGGTCAAAAATCACAAGTTGTGTTAATGCATTAAAGACATTAGTTGCGTTAAAATGAATTTGCGCTAACATGTTATTATCAATGAATCTCTTAATTTTAGATTTTTCAAATCTTAACAGATTTTGAAAATGTGAGAAACCCCACACATAACGACATGTTGTGTTAAATGTAACAGTTTTGTTCCTATAGTGTGTGCTAAGCAACGATTTGGCCAAAACAGCACACACTAACAGATTCCATTCACGAACAACAACAGTCCCAATTAAAAAATCTCGCAAAATCTCTCGCGTTCAAACGTGACTTTACTGTAAACAAACATGGCGGCGGACGGGCAGGAAGAATTAGCGAACCCTGTTCTCAGGGTTCCCCACAAACAACAGGATATCTGAAATTGATGCGACCAGGATGGACTTCCGCACCGATCGTGGGATGTAAGAAACACTCTTAGCATACCTCACACTACGGAAATATCTGGAAAGATAATCTTTACAACCATCAATAAATCGGGGCTTTGCTGAAATTGTCGGGAGGGGGGGGGATTGGGCCCAAAATCAGCTTGATTCTTGTGTAGTGTGTACCTGGCATTAAGTAAGCAAGGTGAAGGTCCTGAAAGATACCACGGCAAAGTGTTAGCCTGGTTTTGCACTCTGCGGCTCACGTTAGCACAGTTTTCGAAAGGGAGGGGTGAGCAGAGGGGTATTCAGTTGGTCGCAATCTGCAAACATACCACTAGATGCTACTAACTGCTACACACTGGCCCTTTAAACTAAGAAACATTATGTTACCTTCCAAAGATGCCCAAGATCAATACTCAAAGATTAATGCTTCAATGTGAAGTTTTCATTTTCTCCATTTCACGTACCGGAGTGTATGAGCATATGCTGCTTCAGGTTTTGAATGCGTGTGAATCTGACTCCGCAGGTTGGACACTGGAAGGGCCTGTCGGGGCCGTTGGTGCCGGGCCTGGCTGAGGGGCTGATATAGAGGTGGTACGGATACTGAATACCTTCTAACCTGAAACACAAGGAGAGGAAACGTCAACGTGACATTCATATAGGGACAGCTTCATTTTTCAATACAAATGAGAGCACATACAAGCTTGAATACTCGAAAATCTACTTTGACATGTCGTAACTCATCATAACACAATGTAACTCTTTCAGAGTAATCTGCTTGTCTCCTTGCTTATGAAAAATAGCTTATGAGCTTTGAGGGGTTCCACTCTGAACTACGTCAAGCGACTGGTGTGTTGTTGATGTAAGATGTTTTCGAACACTGTAACGATAGTGATATGCGTCAGATTGTTTGAAGTTCAATCCAGGATTTCCAGTTAGATGCCACGTCAGCTTTCCCATAAAAATGTTTGTGGCTCGAGGCTTTTACAATGTGCAACCAGCATTCTCTATATTATAGTGCATCGTGTCTGTGACATTTCAACTTGACACCTTTTTAATTTATTATCTAATCAGGCGTGGCTCAGACCAGATCCAGTTATGAGGTTTACGTCTATATGTTCTTTACTGCTTATGACTTGCCTTGCTGCAAGTTGTAACAAATCGTGATACCTTTCATCATCTTCTGCGTGTCCACCAGTGTTAGAGGCGCTCTGCATTGACGGCAAGCCCTCAGACACTCCCTCATCCATCGACCCTGGTAAGAGCAAGAAAAAAAATGTTACTCATATGGTAACTGCCTACTGAACATCTGGCTACAGAGTCAAGTCTAGAGCATGTTGGACTGTAGGTCTTTGAAGGCTAATCCCATTTTTAAGGATTGATGCTGCTAGATTAAGTAGTTAGCTACAGTAATAGCATGCCTTTTGCCTTTGGATGCTGGTTGCTATAGGTTACTGCTTTAGGTAGTAAGTTAGCTGGACATGCTACAGCTCACGTTAGTGCAGACAGTGTTTAATCCCTCCATTCCTTACACTATTGCTCTGGTAGTTTTTGAGAGGCTAAAAATAAAAGACGTCCCTACAAACTCTTTATATAAGGAGTACCTCCGCATGCACACTGCTTCAACATATAGACAAATTCAAAGACTGACAGACCTGCTGTGCCTTGTTAATGCTGCTAAACTATGATTGGATAATCGCTGTTCGGGGATGACGTTTAATGGTCAATTCTAGATACTATGGATCATTTAGGCAAGGAGAAATAGCCCCACCTATAGAGGAGGACTGTGGACTGATGAGGAGCTCCTCATGGACCTGTTCACTCCCCGGCACCGTCTGCTGGTCACTCAGCGAGCTCTGGGAGGCACTGACCGGCTGCGAGGACGCCTCTTGGACCTCCTCATCACTGAGACGCTCCACCTTCACCCTCACGTCTTCCTCCTCTGCCGGCATCGGCGATGACACCACCTTGGAGCCCTCACACGTTAGGAAGTCACTGAGCCGCCGGCCGACCCCCACCTCTGAGGTCCCTGGGGCGCCCTGCTCTAAACAACGAGGGCTTTCCTGGAGCTTTGATTTGTCCGAGTGGAACCTCCGGTCGATGCCGAACGGGAAAGTCCATGGGAAGGCCAGGGAGGACTCCACAGGCTGGGCTGTGCTGTCTGAGAATGAAGGAGATGGGTTGGGGATCTGAGGGGAGGTGGTGACCATCTGTGTAGTGCATTTGAGCGGACTCTCCGGCGATGCCATTGTTACAAAGCTTTTGCGTTTCCGTCGCGATTCGCGGCATATAGGAACGTTTCTCTCCATCACGCTGCAATCAGATGAAACAGGTGACACGCTGCCGTCCAAGGGCGTCAGGGCACAGTTCGATGAGGCGCTCTCCGGTGCTGATTCATGCGGTTTATCTGCCGTAATGTTGTTATTGTTGCCGTTGTTACCCGGGCCCCACAGAATACTAGACTTCATGAACTCCGAACATGTGCTAGCAACGGCAAACATCTGCATGTAACTTGCAGCTGCCAGAACATCGATGATGTTCTCCGTGCTAATAGAGAGGGTAGATGTGTAGGCATATTCCAACAGAGGAGCAAAGCCGCTAACGGTCACGTGATGAAGATCCAACACAAACTTCTCCTCCTCTTCAGGCCGGCCCACCAGTTTGGAGCGGAAGAACTCACTGCAGCAGGCCAGGACCACTTTGTGGGCCAGGAAGAGCTTGTCTTGGACCCGAATGGTGACATCACATAAGTGACCCTGGTTGCGTAAAGCGTTGAGCTTCTCCAGCATCTCCTGGCTGTGGGACGTCGAGCTGTGGGTGAAGGTTTTGACCCCCATGTTGGAGTCAGTTTATGACTGTGTACAGGAAATATGTCCTGCAGAGAGATGGAGAAAAAAAAAACCACTTCAGTTTTAAACCATATGAACTTTATCTCAGATCTCAAACAATATGTTTGTTAAGCTTTGTTATTCTATGTGTCAAGAACTTTGCGTCATCATAGTGATATGTCTGTCTAATGACAGGCTGGTCTCATACACCGTTCGTAGCTATATATATGAAAAGTAATGCACGTAATTTGTATATATCCCATGAGATGATTTCTGTGTAATTCACGTAATCGTGAACCGGGAAATATAAAGAGCGTCAAAAGCCGTGCAGGGAGGAGGACGGGTTGGATGGGTGGGTCAAAAAACACAGGACTTTCAGCCAGGAGACCTGCGTTCTTGTCCTGTGTGAAACCAAAAGTCACTTAACTCAGGGTTGATAATTAACCTTTTAGTCTACCTGCCACTGTGGCTGGTGATTCCAAAATCTACCAGCCACTCAATAGATTACCATTGTTTTTTAGGCTAGTGTGAAGCAAATCTAGCAGCCACTTACGCATATTTTACCCGCATTTCCTAATTTCCAACCCTGCGTGACTTACGTACTAGTAACACCACCTCCGGGGTTATTTTAAGCCAAACCACAATTTTGTGTTTTCCTAAGCCTAACTAAGTAGTTTTCTAATCAAATCCTAACCAAGTTGATCTTTCCCGAAGCCTAACTAAGTCATTTTATTGCCTAAACAAAAGGACGTTGTTTCCTATGAAGATGGAAGTTTATTTTAAAAGCACTGTATGCATGTAACGAGTAACGAATTGACACGTGTTGCTGCACATTCATAGGAAAATGAACGAAAAAGGAAGGAATAACCTTTTCATAAGATATCATACAACCGTTGTATGAGAATACGTTGCTAATGAATACCTAACTAAACAAAATCCAGCCTTAGCAGTTAAAGAATCGGGTGTGAAATAACAGTGGACTCTCACTGAACCACTCCATTAGAAATCAATACGTACAAAGAGAAAATGAGATATCAAATACCCCTCTGCAAAATACCAGTCCCGTGGTAGAGACAGGATCAAAAAAGGCAAGTGCATTGTGGAACGCAGTGGGTGTGGGTAGGTACAGAAAAATACGAAGGTCCTCTCTGAGGGGAAGGCAAGGTAAGGGGGGGGGGAGGGTGAGAGCAGGATAGGGAGCACGGAGGACAAAATGCCAAGTTATGTAACAACAATCAAAGCAGATGCGCAGCGATGCGAGCCAGACCCATGTGGAGGCCAGTGCACTACAGGATGCTCAGCAGCTGTCTGCGAGACATGTGGATCCTCTGAGGCATGAGATTTTCCATCAAACAAAAGCTCAAGTGAAGGGGCTCTCGCAGGGAGAGCGCAATTCCATTTACAAACACACACACACAGACCACAGGAAAATACTCTTGGGCTACGTTGGCCCAATAGAGGCAGAGTGAATTATAGACCTGGGCTGCAGAGGTGCAACAGGAGAGTGCCTAGATTGTACCAGCAAACAGGACTAAGAGAAATGAGCTTAAATTTCACCATGAGGTTTTCTAAAGGCTAAAATGTCTCCTATAGGAGAATTACTGAGTTAATGTTAAAGGTCCCATATTGTAAAAAGTGAGATTTTCATGTTTTTTATATTATAAAGCAGGTTTAAGTGCTATATAAATACTGTTAAACTATCAAAATGCTCAATATATGGAGAAATACACACAGCTTGTTTTCAGAAATTGTGCGTGTGAAACAAGCTGTTAGGATTTCTGTCCATTTGTGATGTCACAAATATACAATATTTAGACCATTATACGGTTTTAAACAAACATTCTAAATGTGTCCCAGTTTATTTCCTGTTGCAGTGTATGTGAATGACATCAGCTGACAGGAAATAAACATGGACACAAGCTGTTGCCTAGCAACGCAATTCCATTGCAATTCTGTTGAAATGCACTAAAACGGAGCGTTTCAGACAGAGAGTAAATACAGGTATATTCAGGCAGACAGTATGAGGAAAATAAAGGTTTTTTTGAACATTACAGCATGTAAACATGTTTTAGTAGAAACACAAAATACAAGTATGAACCTGAAAATGAGCACGATATGGGACCTTTAAATGATTTCTATTAAGTTCTTCCTGACAAAGAGGTATTAAGTACATGAACTCGAGAGAGCACTGATGCATACAATTCCAATACGATCTGATAAAAAAATACACCATTTGGCGTAAATTACATCTTTTCAGAGAGGATACATGAAATGATTCTTTTATGTGAGGATCTGTTGATTGTTTTTGTTTCACTTCATTGTACACAAAATAAGCTATTTGAAGACATCACCAGGCCACTTGTTATTAGATATACATAGATCAGCTGATTGATCAATGATTATGTAACTTGGAGTCAGCAACAACAGTTACAAACTATTCCAATTCACCACACAAATATGCATGATGGCGATAGAGGAAGAGGAGGCGTAGCCTTCAGCACCTCCATGCTTCAGCTTGGTACTTTTACTCTGTTTACATCACGTAAACAAGTGACCGTGAGCGCTGGGCTGAAACAGAAAGCTGATAGCTGATAGTCAACGTGCACACAAACAGCAGAAAGGCTGTCTGTCTGTGTGGAAGGCACGGGGTGGGGGGGGCTAAGTGTCTGCTGGAAAAGATGCTGAACAAACATGTTTTCAACAACAATCACAGTTTAGCTAACAGTGTCAAGCTGATACAAGTCAAGTCAGCCAGGAGATGAAAAGTACATCCGATTTTTCCTGTCAAAATAAAAGACACGCACCCAGCACTGCAACGCTTTTTTTGTTTGGTATTTGATTTCAAACAACTAAAGTCGTTCTCAGACATTGTAGTGCAATGGGCCAATCATTTGGGTGGTTTTTAAATTAAGTTGAGTTACCTGCATTGTTCTCTTCAAAAAATAGTTCTGTTCGTGTGAAATATTATAATCTATATTTTTCCATTCCAAGCTATTGCTACGTAGATAAGATAAGAGATAAGATAAGATATTCCTTTATTAGTCCCGCAGTGGGGAAATGTGCAGTGTACAGCAGCAAAGGAGATCGTGCAAAAAAACAAGATGCATCAGATAACATAGAAAAAAAAGAGCTTAACAAAGTGTAACAAAATATGAACCATTTAAATAGAAGGAAGTATAAAAAATAGGAGCAGTATATACAGTATTGACAATAAACAGACTATTAACAAAATTGCACAAGTGGAAAATGATATTGCAGTGAGAATGAATGAATGAATTTCCACCTGAAAATATCAGGTTATTGTCAGTCTTTTGGTGAGTAGATGGTATACTGGGAGCAGATACAACCATAACTATTTTTCCATTCCAAGCTATTGCTACATAGATACAACCATTACTAGACCACGGCCAGCACTGCTCCCAGTAGACCACTTATTTATTAGATATTTTCAGGTGGAATTTCATTCATTCATTCATTCTCACTGTGCAATATCATTTTCCACTTGTGCAATTTTGTTAATAGTCTGTTTATTGTCAATACTGTATATACTGCTCCTATTTTTTATATTTCCTTCAATTTAAATGGTTCATATTTTGTTACACTTTGTTCAGCTCTTTTTTACTGTGTTAGCTGATGCATCTTGTTTTCTGCACTATCCCCTTTGCTGCTGTACACTGCAAATCGCCCCACTGCGGGACTAATAAAGGAATAACTTATCTTATCTTATACACAAAACATAAACTGTTTATAAGCAAGTAGAAAAAAAATAAGTCAATAAGCGCAAAGGGAATAGTGCAAAAAAAAGGAGCTGTATATACAGTATTGACAATAAACAGACAATTAACAAAATTGCACAAGTGGAAAATGATATTGCACAGTGAGAATGAATGAATGAATGAAATTCCACCTGAAAATATCAGGTTATTGTCAGTTTCTTGGTGTGTAAGTGGTCTACTGGGAGCAGATACAACCATAATTATACACTCAACATAAACTGTCTATAAGCAAGTAGAAAAAAAATGTCATTCAATTTACCCCATTTTATTTTGAAGCCGAATTCTCCACACTTCCGGTTTGACCGTAGGTAACCCTGGAGACGTCGACGCAGTTGCTAAGCTACAATGCTAGCGCTAGCCGACACGCCACAGTACTATTAGTTAGTCCCCTCTATCAACACTAAGACAACACGACAGCCGTATTAAAGCACACACAGCGGGGTTAACAGCTATCAGACTGACTCTACGAAGTGGGAGTTACCTGGTGGTATGAGGCCCGTGGTATCTGCAGGGCCTCGGGATGAAACAGCTCAGTGATCGGAGGAGACAGCGGTGCGGTGCGGTGCGGTGCGTCCTGCCTGCTGCCGCTTCACTCCGACCACTCACATTCCCTCTGCGCGGCTCTCAGGCTGCCTGTCAGCCGCCCAAACACTCACAGTTGAAATGAACGCTCACATGAATTCACATGACAACAAGTTAAAAGTTGTTGGAGGTGTTTTGTGTTTCCTTTGTGCTCCCCGCTGTCCTTTATGCGCTGTGTTTGTATCCCCACAATGCAACGCGCAGCAGCTCTCACGGTACTGTACAGTTCAGAAACAGGAAGTCTCACATTCAGCAACATGTACTGTACAACCTAAGAGGTATAATGATAATCATAATAATCATAATAATAAGACCACACTACTCAAGACACTGCTCAGAAAATCCCCTCTGTTTATATTAATGATATAGATCTGTTAGTATGATCAACACATGCACAAATGTGCTGTAAACATATTTCTTTTCTTCATATTATCACTTACTTCTATTTTTAATTTAGGTATTCTGACTTTTGGAAAATACAATTTACACCTAACTTCAATTTTTTGTCATACTAGAACTTGCAATGTGTTCATATTGCCCCAAACTTCTTCGTTAGGGCTGTCAATCGATTAAGATATTTAATCGTGATTGTCCGCATGATTGTCCAAATTAATCACACATTTTTCTATCTGTTCAAAATGTACCTTAAAGGGACTATTTGTAACTTTCAGAAATGCTTGTTAACAGCGACACCTGTGGCCGTGAAATCAACGAAAGTCAGCGTCGGGCTCGCGCTTGCTCGCTCTAAATATACCTGAACGAGCGTCGCTCAAAACAGTGAGGCGACACACGTCAGCTAAAAGCACAATATCACTCTATATTTCAGCTGCTTGGCAGTAATGTTAGCTGACCAGACGAAGTTCTCTCCATGAACATGATTTAGATCTGATCCTAGTGTTAGCTTTTCCTGCCTAAGTGCAGGCTGAAGCAGCGGGGCTCTGCTGCGTGTCTCCCTGCTCTCTCCGCCCGCAGCCGGAGAGAGCAGAGGAGACACCGGCACCCGGTCGGTAACGAGAAGACAACGACGTAACTCTCTGAAGAGCTCCGTCACTTCACAAGACACGGGAAACCTCTGTTGGTCTGGAGGAGCTGCAGCATTTATTTCTGCACAAACGTCCCCTGTGCATTCACTAGATATTCTCAGAGCTAAACTAACACTCTTCTGCAGTGTGTAGTGAGCGCGCGTACACGTCTAGAGGTGGAGGACGCGCGCGCTGTCTGAGTGAAGGAGAGCAGGCAGCGGAGACGAGGCTCCGGTCACACGCGAGCGCGCATATGCGAACGCGCATGTGTGCCGACCCGCTACATTTATACGCTTAAAAAGTTACAAACAGTCCCTTTAAAGGGACTGTTTGTACATGTATAAATCACCTAGGTCGGTGTCCCATGCGCGCTCGCGTGTGGCTACACAAACTACACGGAAGCACCAAAACCGCAAAGTTATATCTAGTGAAGCCCGTCTGTTAAACAGTGTTGGCCGCGGTCGGAGGACGAGGGGGAGACCATAGCTTTGGTCTCGAGGGCCGGAGTCTCTGCTCCTCTGCTCCTCTGCCTGCCTGCTTGCCTTCACTCAGCTCGCTCCACCTCACGTGCATGCGTGCACACTACACACGGCAGAAGAGTTAGTTTAGCTCTGAGAATATCTAGGGAATGTACAGTGGATGTTTGTGCAGAAATAAATGCTGCAACTCCTCCAGACCAACAGAGGTTTCCCGTGTCTTGTAAAGTGACAGGGTTCCGCAGCGAGAAACGTTATTGTCTCCGACCGGGTGCTGGTGTCTCCCTCTGACCGCGGTCGGGAGGCTGAAGCAGGAAAAGCCAACACTAGGATCAGCAGTGATTCATGGAGAGAACTTCGTCTGGTCAGCTAACATTACTGCCAAGCAGGTGAAATATAGAGTGATATTGTGGTTTTAGCTGACGTGTGTCGCCTCACTGTTTTGAGCGATGCTCGTTCATGTCTATTTAGAGCGAGCACAAGCGCGAGCCCGACGCTGACTTTTGTTGACTTAACGGCCACAGGTGTCGCTGTTAACAAGCATTTCTGACAGACAGTTCCTTTAAAGGGAGATTTGTCAATTATTTAACACTGTTATCAACATGAGTGGGCAAATTTGCTGCTTTATGCAAATGTATGTATATATTTGTTATTGGAAATCAATTAATAACAGCTGTCAGTGTGTCAGTGTGCTGACTTGTCTATGATTTGCCCCAAACTGCATGTGATTATCATAAAGTGGGCATGTCTGTAAAGGGGAGACTCGTGGGTACCCATAGAACCCATTTTCATTCACATATCTGGAGGTCAGAGGTCAAGGGACTCCTTTGAAAATGGACATGCCAGTTTGTCCTTACCAAAATTGAGTTAGCTAGTATGACATGGTTGGTGGTGATGGCGAGATGAAGCTTCATGAAGCACTGAAGCTCCCAAGCAAATTGGTTCGCAAAAGGGTTCATTTCACGAGGCTTCATCTGGGCTTCATATGCTCACGGTCAGATAGTGTAAAACAGGTACATATATTTCAGATATGTGGCAGTGGATTAACTGGGCACAGGGCAGTGAATGTGCTTGTGTAACTAAGGGGAAATTATAGATGGGAGACATTATACATTTTTTATTCAGGAATAATAAGTTCTCAACTGTATTTCGGCTTTGGGTATCTTCAATGACATCATTAGTCTAAAACCATACAAGCCTCGATACGCGCTTCACAGAAAACTTCCTGAATCACTCGACACACGCTCCGATGCCTCGGCACATCACGTAACATCACTAATGGTTGGCACCAATGGATTCCACAGGTTTTATAGTTTTATATGATACCAGTATCTTCACTCTAGCTTTAAAACTGAGCCCGCCGCGACCTCCGAAAGATCAATTGTGTTAATGTGTTAAAGAAATTAGTGGCGTCAAAACGAATTTGCGTTAACACGTTAACTTTAGACAGCCCTACTTACTGTACATTCTGTTGTCTTGTATTTTGTGTAATTTGCTGTTGCTGTAATATGTTATTTCTTATATTTCTTTTCTTTGTTCTCATTTCTTCTTTTTAATTATTTGAATATTTAATTAATTATTTCCTACCTTTAAGGCAATACTATACCATGTCTGCTAGAAAGTATTCCCTATAAAATGTGGATGGTGATTGATATTCACATATACAACCATTGTCTTTAATGAGGTGGTTTTTATTTATTTTTGAGCGTCTATGACATTTTTTACCTATTCTGCTTCCTATTTTAATTCCTGTTTTATAATATATATATATTTTTTATGTCAGTCGTCGAATATCTTTCTCATCTTGATTAAACTTGATACGAGTGTGAAAATACCAGGGAAAGCAATGGAAATAGATTTATATCCCTGGCAAAGTCTGAAATGTTGTATTTTATAAATGTATTAGAATGCCGTCAGTAGCCTCACCCAAACCAAACCAAATTCTGTATATGATATTATGAGCCTATTGGTATGGTTTTCACATCTACTAAGCTCAGTCAGCTGTGAATAGACTAAGACTGACATTAAGAATAGGATATTGTTAAGTCACTGCTGTTGCCTGTTAAATGGAGGTTCCTCCCTAACCACTGCTGCTCAGTATGTTTTTATATGGCTGTCTTTATTTTAGATGTCTGAGCAGAGAAGCTATTCCAATGTGGGAGGATTTTACTGAGCATCTTAAGGGGTTTCAGTTTGTAAAACCAGCAATGAAATCTACTTCACCCTGCTTTTAAAAGTGGCCGACCCACCTCGAAGAATTCCATTA
Source organism: Sebastes umbrosus (assembly GCF_015220745.1). Classification (NCBI taxonomy): domain Eukaryota; kingdom Metazoa; phylum Chordata; class Actinopteri; order Perciformes; family Sebastidae; genus Sebastes; species Sebastes umbrosus. The sequence continues at coordinate 8,367,411 of NC_051275.1, forward strand.
TTCTGGCCTTTATTGGAAAGTTTTAGTGGCACACAATGTCCTAAAAGAGTGCTCTGGAAACCATGAAAAACTGAACATTTGTTTGGAATTTATGGGTCATTTTGAAGTATGGCTCCTCCTGATATTGGCACATGATTGTTGATATATACCCACCAGTCTGGACACGAGGATCCTCGTGTAATGAAGTGGTTGCACTAAGTTACCTTTTGGACGTCATGGAGGATAAGTTGCAGTAAAAGAGAACCATGTTTTGACATAAATGTGTTTATTTGACCATTTTTATAGACAAAATCTCAAAGACAGCAGCATCTGCCATGTTAATTACATCTCCAAGGTAAAAATTTTACAAAAATAAATAGTTTAAAAAGGAAGCTGTAATAATAAAATAGTATGGTCCTTCACTGAAGGGATATAGGCCTAATGCTCCATCTCTTTTGTTTTATAACATATTGTAAATTAACAACAGGAATGAAGAAATCAAATATACATACAAGAGTCTGAAAACAACTGTGAGCGTTTGCATATGATGCATTAACAAATAAAAGTCTGGAAATGAATAAAATTAGTTATTTTTCATATACACGATAGATAGTATGCGTATTACTTAACCTAGTAATAACACCTCCAAAGAAACATTTGTGGCATATCAGATTGTACCACTGTTCCTTTCAACTGCATTATAATGCGCCTGGGAAAAAGGCTAAGAATTAAACTACAGGGCAGAGGGAAATTCTCTGTCATGGGTTACTGTGGTCATGAATGTCCAGTCATTATCTATGCTAATTCATTTTACACACCGTGTAAACTCAATGTCTATCAATTTCTAGAAATTCTATACGTCTAGTCGCTATAAGCCCCATAGATGTGGGTCAATAGGGGCCTACTACACCCACTAGTAGATTTGATCATCTATTCATATGGTAGATCACCAAAAGAAGGTATAAATGAACACGACATCGACCTCTAGTGATCGTAGTAATTATGACAGGAGCAGAAGAGGAAGTCAGGTGCTGTAGTTTAGACTGTGAAACTCCACAAGGGCTGGAGGTCGGGGAAAACACAGGTTTTTTTAACCGGGAGATTTGAGTTTGCATCCAGTGTGAAACAATGTGTAGCTGTCTTTGTGTTTGTCGTTTTAACCCAAAACACAATGTTTTTTTTTGTTGCCTAAACCTAAAGAACTTGCAGTTTTGTTGCCTAAACCTAAGTTGTAGTTTTATTGCCTAAACCTAATTGTTTTTTTGCCTAAACCTGAAGAAGTTGTAGATTTATTGCCTTAACGTAATTATTTTTTTGCCTAAACCTAAAAAAAGTTGTAGTTTTGTTGCCTAAACCTAAAGAAGCCTTTTTGTTTGTGTTCAAAATGTGATGTTTTATTAAGTTTTACAACGTGTCAGAACGTGTTGCTTTTAAGTTTCACTTTCACAACGTTGTAGGTGTAGTAGGCCCCTAATGACCCACATCTATGGTACTTATAGTGACTGATAACGCCTATTTAATGGCCTGATAACAGTCGAATCGGGTGGTCAGAATTAGTGTCACTGAATGGTTTTCCCACAGTTCAACAATGCAAATATTCAGGATAAAAATGTGACATCTTCATCATCACAATCATTCAAACCAACACATTTTGGTATGTGTGTAGAAAAGAGAAGCAATCAAACAGGAGAGCATTACAACTCCGATGCATCAATCGTATGTACCTACCTCAATAACAGGTAAATGGCTCGATCAAAGCTTTGTAGGGGTTTGAGTTCTGTGGAGGACAACTGGAGGTATATTTACACTGTGCTGGTGTTTGACAGCAGGTTTCATGTCATTATTCTAGCCCCACTTTAAATGATAGCTAATTCAGAAAGACATACTGCAGATTATACCAAACTTGTATACCAGAAAGTGAGTTTCTGTTTAAAGTGGGACTAGAAAACTTCTCTTTCTGGAGAAAACACACACAGAGCACCTTCATCTAGCATCTATACATAGCATCACATGTACATCCTGAGGTAGATTTATATTGTTTCAAATCTCAATAGTGGTTGTCAAATGTCAATAAAAGATGACAAAACAATATTCAGGCAAATGCCCCTGATGTGACTTGATGCGACCGGTTGGTTACATGGATGGTTTATGAGACAATGGGCCCCCTGGGCACAGGCATGTAAAAGGCCCCCCACCCCTCCTACATACTGTAGAAGCAAGACCTCCAGACTGAAAGATACACAAATGACTACAAACAATATGACACACTCAAACCACATTTTACAACTGGACCAGAACTCTCAGAATCTCAACAAAACCCCAGAACAACATAGAGATGTTGTTTGTAGTCATGTTGCATCTTTTTGTAGACATTTTTGTTGCTTTGTGTCAAGTTGTGGTCATTTTGTGTCTCTTTGTGGTCATTTAGTGTTTCTTTGTGGTAGTTTTGTGTCTCTTTTTGGTCATTTTGTGTCTCTCTGTGGTTGTTTTGTGTCTCTTGGTGTTCACCTTGTGTCTCTTTGTGGTCGTTTTGTGTCTCTTGGTGTTCTCATTGTGTCTCTTGTTATGTGTCTCTTTGCAGTTGTTTTGTGTCTCTTTGTGGTTTTCTGTTTGTTTGTGGTTGTTATGTGTCTCTTTGTGTTTGTTTTGTGTCTATTTGCAGTTGTTTTGTGTTTGTTTGTGGTTGTTATGTGTCTCTTTGTGATGGTTTGTGTCTCTTTGCAGCTGTTTTGTGTTTGTTTGTGGTTATGTGTCTCTTTGTGATGGTTTTGTCTCTTTGCAGTTGTTTTGTGTTTGTTTGTGGTTGTTATGTGTCTCTTTGTGATGGTTTGTGTCTCTTTGCAGCTGTTTTGTGTTTGTTTGTGGTTATGTGTCTCTTTGTGATGGTTTTGTCTCTTTGCAGTTGTTTTGTGTTTGTTTGTGGTTGTTATGTGTCTCTTTGTGATAGTTTGTGTCTCTTTGCAGTTGTTTTGTGTTTTTTTGTGGTTGTTTTGTGTCTCTTTGCAGTTGTTTTGTGACTCTTTGTGGTTGTTATGTGTGTCTTTGTGGTTGTTATATGTCTCTTTGCAGTTGTTTTGTCTTTGTTTGTGGTTGTTATGTGTATCTTTCTGGTTGTGAAATGTCTCTTTGCAGTTGTTTTGTGTCTGGTTATGGTTGTTATGTGTCTGTGGTTTTTAAGTGTCTCTTGTGGTCGTATTGTGTCTCTTTGTGGTTGTACTGTGTCTTTTTGCAGTTGTTTTGTGTCTGTTTACGGTTCTTATGTGTCTCTTTGTGGTTGTTTTGTGTCTCTTGGTGTTTGCTGTGTGTCTCTTTGTGGTCGTTGTGTGTCTCTACACCTGGCCCCTTGGGTCTGTGCCGAGGGTGCCCATTCAGTAATCCATCCATGGTTCGTAAGTGCAGTCAGACTAAAAAGGGAAAGTTCACTATACTCATGTTCTTCATAAGCACTCTTGGTTGAGACATTCTGCGGAGACTGGCTCTGGGATTTTGTTCGGATCGCACTTCTCTGGCTCAACAGTCTTCCCAGTGTAGTCTATGCAGAAGACGCTGCGGCGCCGCTCCCCCTGGCCACAAGTTCGTGAGCAGACTGACCAAGGTCCCATCTGCCATATGGGGCATGGCAGATCCCCGCAAGGCCTGATGTCTACGGGCTTCAGGTCTTTGTCGCACTGGCTGGAGAGGAAGCCCGCGGTGTCTCTGCATTCAACGTTCCTCCTGGACCATCCGGAGCCACAGCTCTTAGAGCACTCAGACCACTCCCCGAGCACCCAGTCAGGCACGCCGAACGGATGGATGATATGCAAAGACGGCTTCCTCTCCTTGGATTTGTTGAAGGTCACATCTCTGGGAATGAAAAAGGTATATTTGACCTTGGGAGGGTTGGCGTCCCCCGCAGTGGCGAGGAGTTGGATGGTGATGGCCTCCTTCAGCTGCCTGAAGCTCTGGATCCTCTCCAGCGTGGTGGAGGAGCCGCTGTACTTTAGCACAGCACCCAGCACAGGAATGTCCTGCTCCACCGTGGATACAGAGAAGTTACCGTTGAGGATGTAACTGCCACTCTCTCTCTTTATAGCCAGGTAGTTCCCATCATGTTTGATTCCTCTGTGGCTCCGCTGTTTGACGTCAATGTTAGTAGCACCAACAGGAATTGTGACAATGTCACTGTATCCGTATCTGGTAGAGAAAACAAAGAACTAGATTTAGATAATGTACACACTTCGTTTTCTTACTTCAAAGAAATAGTTCAACAATTTGGGTAATATGCTTATTTACTTTCTTCCCGGGGCCATAGCTCTCGCAAATGCTAAAAAAATACGCCAAACCAACATCTGTATATCTCACTGCTTGGGCTGCAGTTTGCCATGTTATGATTTGAGCAATTTTTTATGCTAAATGCAGTACCTGTGAGGGTTTCTGGACAATATTTGTCATTGTTTTGTGTTGTTAATTGATTTCCGCTAATAAATATAAACATACATTTGCATAAAGCAAACATATTTGTGTAGCTCCCATATTGATAAGAGTATTAAATAACTGTTTTAAATACAAATTTCCCTTTAAGGTATATTTTGAACAGATAAAATGTGGACTTAATTTGAAATTAATCAAATTAACTACTAAAAATTAATCAACTATTAAAGAAAATAGTGATACAGTTACTATTACACGCAATATTATGTTTTGTGATACTGTATCAATTGTCAAAAATACTATAGATTTTTAATTAATAGCTTACTTACTGTGATAAATGCAAATGCAGATCCCACAGTTCTGATTGAAAAAAAACAACTTTTTTTTTTACTCAGATTTTATGCATATGGCAGTGTGTTCTTTATACTATGACAGTTTTCCTGAAATTAGATTTAAAAAAAAACAAAACTAATAGTATCGCAATATATTGAATCGTAACCACTGTATCATGATATGTATCATATTGCCAGATTCTTACCGATACACAACCCTATTAATTAGTGATGTTAGGTAAGAAAGTGCCAGGCTAGCAACTGTATATGCTAATCTAGGGTAATCGCCTCTCGACTGCAGCTACGTACTTAACGCACAGACATGAGATTGGTATTGGTCCTCTCATCGAACTCTTAATAAAGCAAATATTTTGCCCTCTTTTATAGGTCCGCTGTTTCTACCCTTTTTCACTTCTCTATCAATAGAGAACTATTTGTCTTATACGCCACAGGTTGTTGGCAGTGTAGGACTTGAATTTTGTTTCTTGGAAATAGCCAACATATGAAGGACATGTGTAGTGGTTGTCATGATATAGTAAAATAACAGTGTTGGAATTGAGATGTTGAAAGGTTTTATCTTCACTAATAATAAACAGTGAAAGTAAATTACAACATCACACGCTCAGGTTCACTGACGGTTTGAGCAGAGAAGAGCTCACTGTCAAAATGATGAAGGCATCACAAACTGCACTATGAATTGAAATAACACTGACTGAATGGAACCTCTTTGGTCATGCATTTCTAAATCATATATTAAATAGAATTACAGTATTTTGCCTGATTTTTCCATGTTTTTTGTCCGATCAAAATAACTGCTCTCATTGCTGCAAAAACCGTCCCATCGTAATAAGCAAGAGGAAACAAGGCTTTCCATGCTACAATCTCTCATCAGATTAGAGAATGTTCAAATTATAAAGAGGCTCAAATATGCCATGGGCTAGTTTTACTGCTGATTTAATGTGTGCTTTAAGATGGTGATGATAGCTAGCCGCTTGTGCAGTGCTCTCGTTTTTCACCACAGCAGGATTAGCAAAACCGGCCTCTATAGTCTTTTTTCACTCTCCATCTATAGTGCAAGAAATGCATGAATACATTTCAATTAGGGCTGTCAATTGATTCAAATATTTAATCGCGATTAATCACATGATTGGTCATAGTTAATCGCAATTAATCACAAATTAATCGCACATTTTTTATCCGTTCAAAATGTTCCTTAAAGGGAGATTTGTCAAGTATTTAATACTCTAATCAACATGGGGATGGGCAAACGTGCTTGTTTAATGCAAATGTATGTATATATTTATTATTGGAAATCAATGAACAACTCAAAACAATGACAAACATTGTCCAGAAACCCTCACAGGTACTGCATTTAGCATAAAGAAATATGCTCAAAATCATAACATGGCAAACTGCAGCCCAACAGGCAACAACAGCTGTCAGTGTGTCAGTGTGCTGACTTGACTATGACTTGCCCAAAACTGCATGTGATTATCATAAAGTGGGCATGTCTGTAAAGGGGAGACTCGTGGGTACCCATAGAACCCATTTACATTCACATATCTTGATGTCAGAGGTCAAGGGACCCCTTTGAAAATGTCCAAGTCCATTTTCCCTTGCCACAATTTAGTGCAAGTTTGGAGCGTTATTTAGCCTCCTTAGCTAGTAAGCTAGTATAACATGGTTGGTACCAATGGATTCTAGTTTCATATGATACCAGTATCTTCACTCTAGCTTTAAAACTGAGTCCGCTTCAACCTAAAAATCAGAAGTTGCTTTAATGCGTTAAAGAAATTAGTGGCGTTAAAAGAAATTAGTGTTAACGTGTTATTATCACGTTAACTTTGACAGCCCTAATTTCAATAAATCTGAACTACATACAACTGTTATTATTTTATCATTTTCATAGCCTATGTCAGGTAAACATTTTTGGAACACTTACGTTGCTTTGTTGTAGGAGCCTGTGATCTTTCTACAGGTGATCCCACTTCCTCCACACACTCCACACTTATCCACTCTCTTGTTGGATCCAATCACCTGGTCACAGCCTGCCTTCACACACTGGCCTTGGACACACACCGATGTGGTGTCAGGGCCACAGGTCGTCCCGTCAATCACCTGCAGGGACACAACAAGCAGGTGTTGTTGGTTCTTTTATCACAAGTGTCCCGCATCTTGTAGTTTTGTTTAGTGATTGCTTGGTTCTTGTCTGGGATGTAGCTCATATTCTATATTAAGATGCAGAGACAATGACTTTTGACAAATAATCTAAACTGAAGGTCCGCTTATTAGCTTTTACCGGAGACAGTGACATGCAGCTGAAAGGTCCGCAAATAAGATAGGAAGAGGAAATTGAGTTAAGATTTTAGATTTAAAAGAAGGACTGTCAAAGTTAACGCATTTTAGTTTTAACGCCACTAATTTCATCAACGCATTAACGCAACTTGTGATTTTTAGGTTGTAGTGGGCTCAGTTTTAAAGTCAGAGTGAAAATACTGGTATCATATGAAACTAGAAAAAATAATGAATTCATTGGTGCCAACCATGTCATACTGGCTTGTCATGAAGGAGCTTATTTGCCCACTCCCATGTTGATAAGAGTATTAATTACTTGACAAATCTCCCTTTAAGGTACATTTTGAAAAGAGAAAAAAATTTATGATTAATTTGCGATTAATCACGATTAAATATTTTAATTCGATTGACAGCCCTAGTAAAAAGTGTTTCCCACTTGAGGCGACGCATTTACAAATGCTACATATTTGGCTTTCATTTTCCATGCTAACATTAACTCAGAAAACTGCCAGATGTAAAATTATTTGTCATCGCATCACCGAAAAACTCTGATACTCAAAGATTATGTGTTTTACGGTACAATCGTGTTTTTTAAATGACTGTGAGTGCATATACTGTACCTTTGATTCAAACACCTTAAATTCACTGCTGCCCCTGGCCCTGCAGAACAGCTTACATCTGTCTCTGGGAGAAACACCAGCGTACTTTGGGATCCACTGTTTCATATTCCCGTTGTAGTCCAGGTAGTTGGGGCTGTTGTACTTCTCACACTGCTCCTCTCTGAAACTCTTTCCTAAGGTAAAAGATGGAGTAAAGCTTAGACTATAATACACTGAGGTCAGCCCTTGAAAATCAAATCATTCCTAGGTAAATTTACTAAATGGAGCTGCCTAGCCAAAATACTGTACATGTATGTATAAACAGTCTTACAGTAAAATATGTTGAATACATCAATATTAATATTTCTATATTAGCAGAAATTCAGAACACATGTTTTGCTGGATTTCCTGCAGTGTACTGACTATCACAAGAGCTGAAACGATTTGTCAATTCATTGATTTGTCAATTGACAGACTAATTTTATATGGGATATTTGGATAACCATCATCGTTTGGGTCATTTTTCAAGCAAAAACACCAAACATTACCTCAGCGTGCCAACTATGATTTTATAGAAATAATGAGCAGTTTGATTATATATTCATCATGATATTCAAATCAATTTCAATTCAGAAGGTTTATTTTGTTACATGCTCTTCCAATGTGTGCAGTAAAATGCAGGGTAGCATAATATGGAAGCCCATTCCCGCCAATGTGATGAAAAGAAAATAATTGTGAAGTCCCCCTAATGACAAACTTTCTCAAAATAATGACTTAATATCTAAAAATAATGAGAAACTTTCTCAAAATAATGACTTATTTATCTCAAAATAATGAGTTAGTATCTTAAAGATAATGAAAAACTTTCACGTGTCATTATTTTAAGAACACTTCCCATTATTTTGAGATACAAAGTCATTATCTTGAGAAAGTTTCTCATATTTTGAGAAAGTTTCTCATTATTTCGAGACACTAAGTCATTATTTTTAGGAAGTTTGTCATTACAGGATCTTTTTTTTTCATCACAAAGCTAAGTTTTTTTTTGTTATTTTTTTTTTCTTTTACTGGCAGAAATGGGCTTCCACAGACCAAAAACAAAACAAAGCTAGTGTGCAATAAAGACAACAATAGAATGACTTGATGAGTCAAAATAAGAATGACAAAAAGAAATATAAAGGCTCAAAATTCAAAGATGAAAAATAAATATATGCAACATAAGTGTTAAAATACTTAAAATAATGAACTGATCGATATGACACTGGTTGTTCACAGGAAGGCCGTAAATTGATATTTTGGTGAGAATGCATGATGATGATTGATGAATGATATTATATATTTTATTAATATTGTAGGTTTCCATATTTCTGTATTTGTCCACCTTGTCAGATGTCTCGTTACACCATTGCATATTTTTATTTAGTTATTAAATGATTATGATCATATTAAATGTATTATTTTATATCAAAACTATCAGCAGCTTGTACTGTTTTTTTAAATCTGCATCGTGTTAATTCTCACCGTCGCTGTTGTCACAGAGCTGTGTGTTGCAGGACTGGTACTGAACCCTCTGTCCCTCGCAGTACTTCCCTCCGTTCTGAGGCACCGGGTCAGTGCACTCCCTGTAGGAGAACTCCACCCCACCTCCACATGTTCTGGAGCACTGCTGCCACGGTCCCCACAAGCTCCAGCCGCCGTCCACAGCCACCTGCGGTAAAACACAGCGAGAAAAGAGGGGGAAAAAGAGCAGTCAGAGTAGTTGGTTAGAGCTCAGTGCCAAAGGCAATCTCAGCTGTGTAGCCTAAACCACAGTCTGGGCTTCTGGGTTTGAGGCCGCACAGTGTGTTGGCGTGCTGCGACTCCAGGCTAAATCTGTGTTGAAGTTCGGCACGCGCCTGCTGTCTGCCTCTACCCACATTCCTGCCACATGTGTCACTCACCACTAGTGGAACCTGCCATGCTGCAGCTTTGTAAGGCACAACTGAAAGTGTGTGTGCTAGCGTGAGTGTCCATTCCAGAAGTTTTATGAGTTTGGACCAGCTAACAGCCCAACTGCCAGCACGTCTAGGTTCATAAACAGATGTGTGATCATAACACAAGGAGAAGATATCAAGGCAAGCAAGCTAAAGTCAAACACTGAGATGTATAAATGTTCTTTAAGGAAATATAAACAGGCATCTTGAGGCAACCGGATTTAAAGTCACCAAATTCCAACAGTGCTGTGATCCATATACAGTAGCCTGTACTTTTCATTCATGCATTCCTACTTAAAACTGCTCACAGCTGCAATAAAGTGCCATATATATATATATATATATGTACTCTCTAGAGTTTTGTATTGACAACTTTCCTTCGCAAGCTAACCTGGACGTTTTTTCCTAAAACAGTAGATTCTATGGAGCCCCTTAAGGGACACGGCGAGAATGCACATTTTTTTAGGACTACTTCTGCGTTACCTCGCAATATTTTGCGCTCCCTTGCAATATGTTTTACGTTACCTCGCAATATTTTGCATTCCATTGCAATATGTTTTGCGTTCCCTTTTGCGTTCCTTCGCAATACTTTTCTTCTTCCATTCCTTCTGAGCGATATAGTATGTCTATTTCCACTAAAACTGCTCCCAGCGCAACGCCGTAGTATGGTTCATGGATGCACATTAAATTAGTGCCACTAAATACTTGCTGCAAACGTGCTGAAACAAGAGATTAATGCTTAAAATATTATTGCAATTAAACGCTGTGGATAAAGCGGGACCCTCTTCCATCTGTCTTTGGGTGCAGATTTGTGGTGATGTGTGTGTTGGGTTCATGCCGTGACGCTCTGAACCATCAACGTGAGGTAAAGCTTTTCCGTTTGCTGAGCTGTCGTTATTAGGCTATACGTTTAACTGTGATTGGTGCAGCTATTTCAGAGCAATGAGACCAGTGATGTAACTGGCTGAGTATGTAATAATCAGCACCACGTCGCACATGGCTGCATGAACCAAAATAGAAGGTGCACATGGGGTGACGCACACAGTACAACCACCTTGCATATGACATCATTATTCAAATTTCAACTGAGGGTGCAAAATATTAAACTGAGGGGGGAATGCACGCTTTTGCATGCATTTTGCAAAACATGACAGCTACAGTAGATGGGATCAGACCCCCGGTTCTGGGGCTTGCACTGGTTGAATTTAAGTCACTACACAGCCACTAACTGAAGGTGAGGTCACTCTCCGGAGCTGCCGAAGTAGCGGCAGAGCTTCAGAAATATCTCACTTGCTTGAAAACCTTGCCACTGATGTATAAATATTTTTATATTTTAGTCCAATCTCAAAATAAAATTCCTCCCTCCTTAAAATGAACCTCTCCCACGGATGTGTGCGCTCCATTGCATTGGTCTCCATTGCGCCGAACTGCGAGCCGCCTAAGGAATGCAAAAGTATTGCAAGGTAATGCAACATGTGTTGCGAGGGAAAGCAAAAGTAGTCCTCAAATTTTTTTTTGCCGTGTCCCTTAAGGGGTTCTGTAGATTTCCAATGGAAAGGTTACATTGGGTTGTTGATAAAAATGGTCTAAATCAAACATCTTATGGTAGCTGTTCTGGAGCTTTCAGTCGTATCACTAAATCTTCAACTGTGTTTGCTCACTTGTCGTAGAATTTTAGAAGTTCAAATTTCCATTTCTTTTGGAGCATTTAAAGATAGAATGTGTCACCTTTTATGTGTCAAATCAGTGTTGATGGTAAATGTAGTTGATTGAAGCAATACATTCCTCAGTGCGTACCATATTGGCCGAAAAAGCAGAGTTGACAGCTGCAAAATCTGTTGTTCTTCCTGCATCCAGCGCGACGTGAAGTTGGATGCAAGGAAAAACTACAGGCTGTTCCAGCTTGGATTTCTGATCTCCACCTCTGGGTTGCCAGGGGGCGCCGTGCTCTAGATGCTGCTCAAAAACAGAACGCCCTTGTTCTCTTTGCTTTTATTGCAAACTAGCAACGTTTCCAACAGCAAACATGGCATCCCAAAATATGAGTGCAGAGGACGTTATGGACGAGGATACATTTTACAGTGTTTTGGCTGACTCAGATATTCAGCCGTATTTGTTCGAGCCAAAGTATACGGCCGAATGAAATGCAGCGGAGAGATGCAAGAAGAGTTGGCCGACGGGGACACTGGGCGTCAGAAGCTCGCGCATAATGCATCCCGGTACATGTAGGCACTGCTGGCATGCAGGAGAAGTGGAGAAGAGGAGAAGAACTCGGCGTTCTCAGTCGATAGCACGCACTGAGGAATTGATTGCTTCAATCGACCACCATCAAATCTGATTGGACATGCACATAAAGGGGGCCAATTTTCCCCTTTAAAGGACTTCTTGTCCATGTTGGCTAAAAAGTTGAACTTAAAGTATATTCCTGTCCTTGAAAACAACAATTTACAAAAACAATCTCACCTCCAGGTTCATGTAGGAACTGCTGTGGAGCTTTTGATTGAATCACGCACTCTTCTTCAGTTACTGTTTCAAGAATGAACTTTGGCGCTTGAAATCTTATGATAGTTTTGATCAAGAAGAAATTTTTCCAAGCAGGCAAATCAGCACATATATTATTGATAGGTGGAAAGTTAATTTATGATGATTTACAGTATTTTTGTTGCAGAACAAACCGTAAAACTCTCAGACAGACATTAGTCATATTTTCTTGTAAATCTGCTATGAGAAGTTGTCTCAAAGTTGCTGACATACCAGTTTCATTTCTACACTTCAAAGGAAGTGACTAATTGAAACTTACTGACAGTTCTTAGTAGCATGAAACATGCAACGGGGAGTAAATTACGAAAGAGTGCACAGTTACTGTCATATTACATCCTTTGACGGTTGATGAGGTCAGTACTTCTGGTAACCATTCAAAGAAAGTGTGAAATGCCCAATGCAGCTTTAATATTGTCTTGTGTAACCCTAACTCCTAATCCTAGGGTCTGATTGGCTTACCCTGATATTCTTACTCCTCATGTCTAAATTAGTGCTGTCAATTGATTAAAATATTTAATTGTGATTAATCGCATGATTGTCCATAGTTAATCGTGATGGATCGCGAATTAATCGCACAATTTTTATCTGTACAAAATGTACCTTAAAGGGAGATTTTTCAAGTACTGAATATTCTTATCAACATGGGAGTGGGCAAATATGCTGCTTCATGCAAATGTATGTATATATTTAATATTGGAAATCAATTAACAACACAAAATAATGACAAACATTGTCCAGAAACCCTCACAGGTACTGCATTTAGCATCAAAATATGCTCATATCATAACATGGCAAACTGCAGCCCAACAGGTAACAACAGCTGTCAGTGTGTCAGTGTGCTGACTTGACTATGACTTGCCCCAAACTGCATGTGATTATCATAAAGTGGGCATGTCTGTAAAGGGGAGACTCGTGGGTACCCATAGAACCCATTTTCATTCACATATCTTGAGGTCAGAGATCAAGGGACCATTTCGAAAATAGCCTTGCCAGTTTTTCCTAGCCAAATTATAGCGTAAGTTTGGAGCGTTATTTAGCCTCCTTCGCTAGCTAGCTAGTATGGTGGGTACCAATGGATTCCTTAGGGATCTAGTTTCATATGATGCCAGTATCTTCACTCTAGCTTTAAATTGAGCTTGCTACAACCTTAAAATCCCAAATTGCATTAATACGTTAAAGAAGTTAGTAAATTGCGGACCATAAAACCAAAACAATGAGCTGAAAGACGCTAGAAAACACTCAGAAGTTCTTTGGTGAACTGCAAAACTCTCTTTGTTTCACTACAAGTGAACACACATATACATTCAACGCACGGTTAATATAACATATTGAATAGTGCAGTACGAAAGCAAGTCTATGTAACTTTTAGTTAATGGCGGCCACTGTCAAGACAATTACAGGACAATGCTAAATGCTAAAACGTAGCGTAACAGCACATGAAGAGAAGAGATACTACAAAGTCAGCTAACTGACTCAGTAGGTGGTTACACAGCTAAGTTTGCTATCATTAGTCACCATAAGCTACTAGTTATAGTAGACCAACTAAAGCTGCAGCAGAAGAGTGTATTGCATTGAGCAAGGGGTTGGTTTTATTGTTAATAAATTCAATATTTCAGAATAAAGAAGCAGTCTCACCATTGGCTGCATCACCTCCTGAGTGGACATGCACACTCCGTGGAAGCAGGTCCCGTTGAGGCTACAGGGGGTTCCGTCAGCCCAGGGCAAGCTGCCGTTTTTGGTGGAGCACTGCTGCGTCCCGTCCTCCTGACACCACAGCTGGCTACAAACATCACTGTCTGAAGAGTTGGGGCATTGGACAAACTCCTCTCCAAACATCTGCTGGCACTGCTGGTCCAGGCTGTACTTGGTGCCTGGCAGCTCTCTTGGTAACGGCATGGTGCTCTCTGGGACATCCAGCAGGCAATCCCCTGTGGTTACAATACAAAGCAAAGCTGTATGAGTGTGATTATATTGTGGTTTATGGAGATTATGAACTTTGCGGCACTGTGGCAATTGCAATATGTGTTGCTCTTTGTGTGTGGCATGACAACGGTGGAAAAATATTCCGGGCAAGTTGTGTCTTGACTATAAAAATGAATAATTTAAATTGAAGTGATGAGGAGCACTTTTATAGGGAACCTAGTGATCTGACTCTGGACATTTGACAACTACTCCAAATCAGAATTAATGATCGTTGTCTAATAATTCTTTATTACATTCAATAAGCTTCTTGTCTGGAGTCGTCAATGATGTCCGCAGTTCGGAATGAACATTCTCAACCACACAAGTGTTTCTTTTTTTTTCAAACTGATAAAGAACATATTTTGCTGACACCAGCTGTTGCTTTTGGCTGAGGAGGTGAAGAACAGGAAGGGGTCCATTGTATGACTCAGTGGAAAAGAAGGTTCACTGATAGGTCTAGGAAGGATACAAACAATACAAGATGCAGAGGTGGGGGAGAGGGAGGCGAGACAAAGAGAAAGAAGAGTGAGGAGGAGAGGATGTGGAAAGAGATGTGGAAATTGCAGGCAAGATAAACTATCCCTACAACCCATAATTTGAGGGGAGCGACATGTTTAAGCAGGAAAGCCATAGTTAGAGCGCGAGAGGAATAACAGTATGTTTTATTCATCTCTGAATCAGCCCTAATAACAGAGCTACGGTGTCGTGGCAGACGTCCATGTTGGCAGAAGGTCTCTCCGGAGCTGCTTAGTTTATGATTTACTCGGTGTGTAATCTTTAACATGCTGGGTCGACAACCTCAAATATGTCCTACCGTGTCCATTGTCAAAGAACTCTGTGATGTAGAGGGCGCTGCAGGGAGACCAAGGCGCCGTCATGTTGAGGCTGACAAACAGAGGAGCCATCAGGTGATGTCCACCCAGATCTCCAAACAGCCTCTCACAGGTCTTGGAGTCGTCATGAGGCATACTCAGCACATGACCTGCAGTGGGGGGGGGAGGAAACATAGGTTCACAGATGTACAGAAAAGTGGTTATGAATGATTGAGAATGACTTTAAAGCTACACGTTTCAGAACACCCAACCAGCCCACCCATGTGGCAATAAATGTGAGCTTACCGAGCTCGTGTGCAGCTGTGAAGGCAGCTTGCAGGCCGTTATCCTCGATGACTGAGCAGCTTCTCTTGGGGTCGCACATCGTCCCGACATCGGCCACACCCAATGTGTCACAGCTCTTCTGTCCGCAGATGTCCTGCAACACAAACAAACACGCTGAAACTGGAACACCAAAGCCATGATGATGATGATGTGAGATTTGAAAAGCTGATACCAACACTGAGATCTTTTGTATTAACGTATACAAAAGTATATGTTCGAAATCAGAATTGTGACCATTTTCAGGCCAGAAAATTCCTGAAATTTTGAGCAGGTGTGTTTACCCAAACTGTATTATGTATTACATCTTACTAAGGTTAAGAAGCCTCGAATACAGAGTGACACAATGTCACATAAAACTTACTTTTTACTGGTATATGCCAATTTTGGTATATCACTGCGAATTATGATGTGCCACTTTTCACCTGCAGGTACTGTGAACATTTTTTTTTCTAGCCAGGCTACCAGGGCTATTGCTATATATCATGTACGGCAAGCGCATTGAGTGTAGCCTTGGACATCCATACATCCATCCGTCCGTCCGTCCGTCCGTCCGTCCATCCATCCATCCATCCATCCATCCATCCATCCATCCATCCATCCGGGGGTAGCTGGCTAATCAGGGAATTCCCTCTCCCCAGCAACGTTTTCCAGCTCTTCCTCAGGGACCCTGAGGCGTTCCCAAGCCAGACAAGATAAATAATCTCTCCAGTGTGTTCTGGGTCTACCCCAGGGCCTCTTACCAGTTGGAGGTACCCGGAAAACCTCTAAAGGGAGGCGTCCAGGAGGCATCCTGATCAGATGCCCGAACCACCTCAGCTAACCCCTTTCCACGCGAAGGAGCAGCAGCTCTACTCCGAGCTCCCTCCAGATGTCTGAGCTCCTCACCCTATCTCATTCTTTCGGTCACTACCCAAAATGTACGTAGAATGTAGATGGACCAAACTGTCTACTTGTGAAACAATCCTGTCGTACACGTCATCTCTCAACTCCAACTCCAATCCTCCATCTCAAGTTACTAATCGGACTGTAAACATTGAGCAACGCATGGTGGAAAAGGAAGTCTTGTCCCGGACATCTGCTGGCTACACCGGCAAACATAGCCCCTTACCTCCAGAGGCTATCCACTGATTGCACGACAACTAACATAACCTTGTTCTCTTACATGTATGCCCTGACGAGATTTTGTTTACTGGCCTGTTTTCACTGTTCTTGTCTTCCTCTTGTTGTTCTGTTAGTGTTTTGTCTTGCAATAATAATAATAATAAACTCTCCACTGAATCCAAGATGCATACTTGAATTGGGTCCAATTTAATTATTTCATTCAAATCATTACAGGTTAAAGGGGAACTACGGCCATTTTCAAAATTCATACATGTTATTCATATGGTCAGAGACAGTCCAAAAATCCCGCAAATCCATACATTAGAGTGCTAAAACTCAAACTTATGATGCCATAGGGTATAAAGTCTGGAGCTGCTCCATAGAAAATGAATTGGGAACGATAGATGACACTGAGAGCACCCAGGGGAATGTTCTGAGTATATTTCACAACAGAAAACATTAGATTATAATAAATCTCATTTGGGTATAAAAACAAAAACAATCATTCTGTGGGTAAACAAAATCAGTCCAAGCTCCAGACTTTATACCCAATGACATCACAAGTTTGAGACTTACTTCTCCGGTTTCTGGCTTTGAGAGAGAGGAGCCTGTGTTCACAAACATTGATTCAACTTTCCTAGGCCATGGAAATAACATATTGGAATTCTTAATTTTGGTGGTGTTCCCATTAAGGTCTTGTCATGGACAATCGGTGTAGTATTGAACAATATCGGCTCGATATATTGTTCTCACCCTAGATTAGGCTGTTTTCCCTTGAAAGCTAGTGACCCTTTGCTTAGAAACAGCTGGCGAATGGACCATTAAAGAGTTAAAGACATTATTCTGTCAAATATTAAATATATTAAGTGTATGGGCAGCTCGAAGTGTCAGTTAATCCTGTTTGGCGAACCTTCGCTCTCTATTTGTGTCCAGTTGTTTTTCTGCCACTTTTTAAGAAACAAATTAAAAACATATTGCTCAGTGTTTTCGTCATAAAAACAAAGCAAGTAAATATCCTCGGCATGCAGCTGTCCCGAGTTGTGATCTGGGAAAATGAAAAGTGTGGTGTATCAGAAATCTTTCCCTGCTCGAGAAGACGCCTGGCTGTGTAGGACGGAGACGGACGCGTCCATGACCTTGCCTCGCCTCAGCCCCCCAAAAAAAAACCATAAGGCAGCAGAACCCTCTGTGATTCGAAACACATCTGGGCTTGGAGCTGCTGCTTGAACGCAGCTCAGCGTGCGTTTGTACACCTTGTTCCACAATAGCATCTGTCACTCATGTATGCAGACACAAAGTAAGATGTGTGGGTCAAAGCACAGGCCACAGTATAGCATTTAGCGGACAGACGAACAAACACGCACATACTGCACAAGACCACAAGAATGCATGAGAAAAAAATGTTTCCACTACATGCAACGGAGTGCAAGTTTTCACTTTCACAACAGCCAGTAGTAGACTGCGGGATACATGGCACACATCTTCAACCCAGATCCAGCCGCACACTCAAGCTGACCATTTAAAGTGTCTCAATCATGTCAGGGCTGATTTGTGGCTCCACTAAAGTTAGCTCTTCCACAAGGAGCCTTCCGTCCTCGACATTTCAAAGCATATCTCCGCTGAAATGGAAAAACAAACACAAACTGGGTTTGCGTGAATGATGGTTTCCACTGACCGAAAGCCGCTCCAGCGCAAGACTGCAAAAGCCCATATGTTGTATTCATCATCTCCCAGATCCAGGGTCAGATTTACATGCTAACGTCATTCAGTAGGCAGATAAATGCCAAGTCTGTCATCAAATCAAGCTGCAGCCTGGGCACTTATAGCTATAGACATGTAATAATAGAGAAGTCACTTGCGTAATGTATTGTCTGCTAACACCTTGTCAACATGCACATACCAGATGGAAGAAGGCAGCCAAATACAGCAGAACCAGCCAATCACAACTCAAACCCTAAGGACTTGTGAGCGTATTTCCTGTCGGAGCATCCATAAAGCCCAGTTTGTTTGCTCTCTGTTGACATTCCTTCTGCTTGGAAAAGATTACAACTCTTCCATCTCGACGATCCCTTTTCAGCGTCCTTAATTTACCCAAAGAGCTAGAACTAGAAAGGCTTTCCTTTACATCACCTTGTTTCATTTATTCCCCCCTCTAATCTCACAAATGCTCCTGAGTTGCTTAAAGGGGACATATGATGAAAAACTCACTTTTTCAGTGCTTGTGCACATACAGCCCATGCAGTCGCACAGCAGTTTGTGAAATAGTCACGGAATTTAATGTATTGATTCATGTACATGGACATGAATTAAAAAACATTTTCGTGATGGTCAGCACGAAATCAATTCGTAATTGATTAATTCACGTAATTGTGAACTGAGATGTATAACGTGGGGAGGAGGTTGGGTGGATTGATGGGTCAAAAGACTTTCGCCCAGGAGACCGGTGTTCCTGTCCCATGTGAAACCACAAGTCAAAGTTGATGTATTTGTCACGTAACTTCTGTACTTAAGTTACGGCACATCCGGAGTTATTTTAACTCAAACCGCCATCTTTTCCTAAACCTAACTAAGTAGTTTTGTTGCCTAAGTCTGACCAGGTCGATCTAATACTAAACCTAACTAAGTAGTTTTATTTTGAAAAGATTGGAGCGGAAATTGACACCTGCGTCACGTGTTGCTGGACATTCGTAGAGAAAAAAACGCACAAAAAATACATTGTTGAAAGTCGTGCTGTGCATCAGGAAGAAAAGGGAAATTTGTGTCTATGCACACGATTCAATTAGATTACATTTTGTGACTATGTCACGAACTGCAGTGAGACTGTGTTGAATATACCACCTCTGAGTATCTCCACTAACTAACTACCTTTGCAAAGGTGCACCATACACCATACTGTATTTTTCTCGCAAGCCAAATAGAGCAGATTGGGGTTTTCAGGCGCTAAAACGGAGTGTTTCAGACAAAGGGTGAATACAAGTATATTCAGCCAGACAGTATGAGAAAAATAATGTGTATTTTGAACATTAAAGCATGTAAACATGTTCTAGTAGAAACCCAAAATACAAGTATGAACCGGAAAATGAGCGTGATACGTCCCCTTTAAAGAGCAAGATATGACCATAGCTGTCCCAAAGCAAGGGGCTCTTTTTCAGCTGTGACCTCACTATAAACACAACTGGCCATAACATGCACCTGTGTTACTGTAAGACACTTTGGTTTCAAGTAATTCTCCTGTGGTTGAGTCTGGTGCTCAGAAACCACATTGTGTACCGCAGCTGGCCTGGAAGTTGAATTCCACCAGGGGTTTAATTTGTGACTCATCCTTGCTGGGTTATTGCCTTCTGAATGGAGAACAACATATATACCAGACTTTCAGGGGTGTGTGTGGACTATCCATTCTAATAATACACTGTAAAGCATTCACAACATTGTTTGAGTTGCAACAGTCCAAACCATGCTGTGATGAAAATCTGTGTTTTGAAACCACTGAGTCATGGAGCCTGATACCAGATATATTTTGTACTACATGTCATGAATGAGTCCTAAAGCTTGGAAATCAGTTAGCATTTCCCTCATCTGGAAGTCAATGGGTTTTTTGAATGGGTTTTTAGTTGCCTGATATAAGGTCTGTGGTTAGCACAAGCTGAAGACATTTTACGTTCTGATCTTTAAAAATACATCAATAAATATCCCAGTATCATAAACGTGTTTGCCACAGAGCTTGTTTTCTGCAAAAATCCAAAACTCAAAGGACAAATCCCATTGGCTTTTTGTCGAGGGAACCCAGTGTGATGATAACTTCCTGGTTCCCTGAAGCACTCTATATTGAATAGTTTTAAAACTCCATTAATCATATGTGGTTATTGTTTTGTTTTAGTCTCCTCAAACTCTCAAGGGAAATATGTGGCTCATTAGCTGCTCCACTGTGTTCACCAGCTAGTAGCTAACTGGCTAACGTCTCCCTGTTGTTTGGTGTTGAGCAGGTAGAGTACAGTTTATTAGAGTTGTTTTGTTTTTTTTGCTGAAAACGGCTTCCGGCTACGGCTGGAAATAAAGTTGATGAGAGCAGTGAGACTGAACCCAAACAGTAACGTTGCAGGCCAGAAGCACCCCCCTACACACACACACACACACACACACACACACGCACACACAAACACAGACATTTCAATATGAGTAAACTGTCAATGTGTTATAATTTAGTTTCTACCCGTTAAAGGGGAGTTTTTTCTTGCCACTGTTGAGAATAAGAATGCATGCTCATGGAGGATCTGTTGTACAGTCTAGTCCTGCTCTTTATGAAAAGTGTCTTGAGATAACTTCTGTTGTGACTTGATGCTACTGTATATAAAAAAAATGTACTGAATTGAATTGAATTGAATTTTGATGTATCTTTCCCCTTAATTTTCTCAAAAAATTCACAGTAAAATGACTTCAATTTGACATGGTCATAGGTCATAGTCAGGAAGATTTTACTTCTCAGCAAACATATTATGGAAACGTTTTTTTATCATATTCTTTGGTGACGTTACATATTCAACAAGACTTATTTAATATATGTGTAATTGCTCTAATGAGAGTCTTTCTTTGTGGTTTTTGGCTGCTCCTAGTACCGATACCGTAACAGCACGAATAGTAGCACATCAAATTGCAAGCGGTGGCTGGCTTGTCCAGGTTTTACACGTTGCTGCTGTTGCGCTGTGCTACTGTGTGGCCGACAAGAAAACGTGAATGGCCCTCTCTAGAGCCATCTGGAGAAGAGCCAATGCTTAGTGTGTGTGTGTAAGTGGGAAGTGAAAATGAGCATAGTCTGGTTTGTCCGTTCTGGGTTACTGTAGAAACATGGCGGAGCAACATGGCAGACTCCGTGAAGAGAGGACCTGCTCCCTATGTAGATATAAACGGCTTGTTCTAAGGTAACGCAAACACAACGATTCTTATTATCAGGTGATTATACACTAAAGAAAATATACTTATTAATATTATATTCCATTTCTGCCAATAGATCCCCTAATTGTTACGCACTGGTCCTTTAAAGATGGAATTTGGTGTTCCCCAAGGATTCATTCTGGGGCCACTGCTATTTTAAATAAACATTCAGCAAATTCAATCAGATTTCTTTTAACTCAAGGTCCATTTATTAGCTTTTTCTGGAGATTTCAACCGCATCTCACTGTCTTCCTTAGTGTATATGTCATATACATATAATGTTTAAAACAGTTATGTACTTGGCCCTCACCTCTCTGGTGAAGAGCATGGCGGTGTCGTAATGCTCTGGATGCCTCTGGCTTGGTGGGTTGAAGAGCTGCTGCCAGGAGCAGAAGTTCCTCAGAGCCACGCCTCCGTTGCTGGAGAGCTCCGGGCCGACCTCCTCGTCCTCCACCACCAACATCT
Organism: Sebastes umbrosus; assembly: GCF_015220745.1. Classification (NCBI taxonomy): domain Eukaryota; kingdom Metazoa; phylum Chordata; class Actinopteri; order Perciformes; family Sebastidae; genus Sebastes; species Sebastes umbrosus. The sequence continues at coordinate 8,389,151 of NC_051275.1, forward strand.
TCACCACCACTATGTTTACTGAGTTCTTAATGCTGGGGTGCTTGTAAAGCTGGGCAGCCATTGATATCAGGGTCAGAATGTAGTGCTGTGGAGGGGAAGAGACGGGACACGACATTTAAAAACTTCCACAAAATCAAACTTCTTTGCTCGAACAGCACAAAGACACAGTGAAGGATGGATAAAAGAGTGGCTGTTCATTCAACAGAGGCAGCTGTCAATCGCTCGCAAACTCCGATCAAACAGTCAAACTAGGCAGCGCTGATCAAATATGAATCAATATTCTGTTACTGTTATGCCTATTTGTCACCTCAAATGTTTTGAGAAACATCTGGTAGTGTACTGTTTAGCTGTAAAAGGAGAAAGTTTGCTCCAGCTGGTGGGCGGTGCTTGGTATTTCCTCAACTGGTCACAAACTTTAACATTTTACAGCTAAATAGTACCGTAAAATTTGATTCTGAAAATATGTTATGCGAGAAATAGGCTTTCCATTAACATAATATTGATTCATATTTGATCAGCACTGCCCAGTTTAACCATTTGGAGTTTGTGAGTGATTGACAGCTGCTTAGAGATGGCAAGGCTCCAGATCAGCTGTGATTGGTTGTTTTCCTCCGGTCTGTGGAATTTTGCAGATGCCATTAGGAGCACCGGAGGACACAGAGGAACATGATTTTTTTCAGATTACCTGTCTCATGCACTACTGTCAGGATACAGTGACCGTTTAGTAAGATAACTTTTGTAAATCATATTTGCTCCAAGCTGCCTACTCCAACTTTAACTGTAAAGAGCTTCCTCCAAATACTTTCTGTTCCCTTTCCTATGATTGTGTCATGGGAGGTATAGGGATGGGCAGGTTTTCCACAGTGCTGTCATTGGGCTGTGTTTTAGTGGAGAGCTGGTAAATCACAATGAATGTACCATGATGTGTATCACAGAGTCTTCCATTCCAGCCTTGATGCACTCACTTTTTCTAGGGTGGGATGATATTCCCATATAAAAAGTTTTTTCCACATGTGCTACATGAGCCACATGTTGATTTTTGCCTAGGACCTCCAAATCACTAAAACTGCTCATAAAACCAGGGTAATGACATTGGAAATAATCTGATTTGTACTGAAAAGCCAATATAAACCCAATTTCCCCATCTAACCTTTGTTCACTTGACCCTGGTGCCTAGTAGCCCTTATATACTCCCTTTACTGTGGGATGAGGCAGATGGTCTGGTAGCTGAGCTGCTTGTTAAGTACAAACAGACTAGAATTCAGCTGCTCCAGATTGTGGCAGGATCATGGATTGTCCACTACTTGTATTAAATTAAATATTTAGTTAAGCAGTGGATTGAAACAGGACTGATATTAGGTATGGAGCATAATTTTAGGATTTTTTTTTCATATATTCCATCAAATTTTGTTCAATTTAAATAGTGGATGTTCTGATCTACAGCAGGAAAGGGCCCTTTAATTCAGTTTATAATACAGAGTAAAGACAGACTACACTACATGTAGATATTGTAAGCCTTGTGAATCTTCCCTGGATGATGCTGAGGCTCTGCTGCCAAATCGTGACCAAGTCCTTAAGGAATGTGGTTCAGCATTGCTTGCATTTCTGTTGCCTGACCTCTTACTCAGCCTGTGGAAAACAGGGAGCCCATCGATTTCCTCCCAAAGTCCCCTCAGTGCCAGAACGTGTTTTATGAAGCAACACAGAAAAAACAAGCTCCTGCCACTATATCCTCCTGGGAACCAAGTTAAAAAAAAGTGTCTTCCAATTACTTTTTTTGTGATTTCCTTCCTATTTAGGGTTAAAAGAAAATCTTAACAATTTAGGCTTGTTAAACTTTATTTTTATTATCGACTGTAAAGTGGACTACAGGACTATTTCAGTGTGAAAAGACTAAAAAAATGAACACATTATGGCTGTAGAGTGATATTAAACCAAGAATACATTCAAATGACATATCACTGGAAAGCCTAGGATGTCCTCTTTACAAGACACCAGGGGTTGATAGAGAGTATCAAAAGAGAGGATATGCATGTGGGAAAAATGTCCACTACAGAGGACACATGTCAATGGGCTGGGTCTTAGGAGGATATGTCTAGACTGGGAATCCTTGCGAGCAGGATGGATGGGGGGAAATAAAGTGGAAAAGATGACGACGTTTGTTTATTTATGGGACAGTCTAATATGCGAAATTAAACTTAAAAGAGTTGTTTAGGTTCCTATATCAACAATGTGTGCAGGAAAGAATGTGTCTGACCTTTATTTCATCTCCATAGAAGTGTGTCATGGTTGAGTCTGCTACCACCAGGGTCTCTATGAACCGAGGCGCGGAAACAAAGCGTCTCCGGCGAGGTTCCCTCCGTGCGTCACCGTCACCGTCACCGGGATGCGTAAAACTTTCCCCATTGTGCTTCTTCTTCGCGTGATCAAACAGGAGGGCAATACCGTGCATACTGTTGGTGAATGTCCTCCTCTTGATGACATGCAGCTGCTCCACAGAGTCTGGCTCCAATCCGCCAAGTTTGGGCTCAATTAAATACTCGATCCCCTCCGTTATGAAGGAGCCAAAGATGCCTGAGCACAAACTGACAGCCACAACCGAGCTCTGGTCGTGATCTACACTCCCAGAGTAAAAGCAGCTCATAAACTCTCCTCCACTCTCCTCCGTCTGGTTCATGCGTTTCTGGAGATCCGCACCTGGAGCTGTGCGTAAAGCTCCAACATCTCTGGCTCTTCTGATGCGCTGGATGGTGAAGGAGGGCGAGATAAAGCTGGTATCAGGGATCAGATTTAGAGTCAAGTCCTTGCCAAACGCACTGAGGGTAAATCTCGGCTGTTCCTCACTTCTTTTCCAAAAGCGACCACTGATTCTTCCATTTATCCGAACAGGTACAACATCCTCTGATTCAAATGGAGCGGAAAGCGCCGCGTTCATTACGCACAGCAGTAAAAAGATCACAGGGGAGCACATCATCTTCTGCAAATGGAAAATTGTATTGCAATGTATGTCCTTTTATATCTTTGGTGTGTGGCGCGTCTTCTTCTCCAATCGAATATCTCCTCAAATTTAAAGGAGCTTTTCAAATTTAAAGTGTTTTTTTCCAGCGTTGTAGAGAGCCAGTCTTGGTCAATCTGGTATTTAATTTCAGTCTGTCTTTGAGTTGTCGTTTTCTAATTCCCTATAACCAAGCCTGTGAGTCCTGTTGTACCACTCACCCAGCACCGCTGCAGTCTGGACACATCGGGGGTATTTATACTTTCTGCTCTTCCCTTGGACATGAGGGGGTTTATTTTTGATATCCTCCGTTGCTGGAAAATTCTCCTCCCACTCGCAACTTCGTGAGATACTCGCAGGATAAAACGGATCCAATGAGAATAGGCTGACACTCCCCCCTTCCTTCTGAAATAGCTTGACAACCGTGCTCCTATTATTAACCCAGCGTGCTATATGGACATCTATACTATACGCATAGCTGGAAGTCCTCTACTTGGGGTTATTTCGGAGCCGTGTGTGAGTGGCAGGTCCTCCACAGAGCCAAGATCTGCTTTATCCATGCACAATGGACCACAGCTGGACAGAGAAAAGGCACTGTGTGTGTGCTTGGAAATGTTTAATCACATTAGTAGAGCTATGAGAAGAATGATGTTTTTTTATGCAGCATATATGATCTGCAGAGAAACATTCTTTGAATATTAAAGGTCCCATATTGTGCTCATTTTCAGGTTCATACTTGTATTTTGTGTTTCTATTAGAACATGTTTACATGCTGTAATGTTAAAAAAATATATATTTTCCTCATACTGTCTTCCTGAATATGCCTGTATTTACCCTCTGTCTGAAATGCTCCGTTTTAGTACATTTCAGCAGAATTACAAAAGAAGTGCGTTGGTAGGCAACAGTTTGGGTCCATGTTTACTTCCTGTCAGCTGGTGTCATTTACATCCACTGCAACCAGGAATAAACTGGGACACATTTAGAATGTTTACGTTTAAAACCGTGTAGTGGGTCTAACTATTGTATAATTGTGACATCACAAATGGACAGAAATCCTAACGGCTTGTTTCAAATGCACAAATTCTGAATACGGGCTGTATGCATTTCTCTGCATATTGAGCGCTTTGATACTTTCACAGTATTTATATAGCACTTAAAGCCGCTTTATAATATAAAAGACCTGAAAATCGTACTTTTTAGAATATTGGACCTTTAAGATAAATCAAAAGAGTATTTATCGGGAAAAAAAAGCAGCTTTACCCAAAGAACAATTAAATGGTTCCATGAAAAGACTCAAATAAACCAGATTTTTACTCATAATGTTAAAACAAAGAACCCACTATGTCCAATTTTTTTAAATTTAATTTACTACTGCATATTTTGTTTGTATTCATGATCATTTCTTTCCAGCAGCATTCCAGCGAGTAGAAGCATTTTATTCATGATGCTAATAGAGGGCTTTTCTAAAAAGGCTTCTGCTGTATTACAAGACTAAACACATGTTCTGCCAGGCACCATGTAAATCACTTTATTAAGTCTGTGTGCCAGCAGAATGCCAGCTCTTTAAACAATTTTTTAAAACATGATCCTGGTGGTGCAGTTTAACACGTTCACCGCCAGGTGGCGCAATAGTACAACACACTAGATGGACTGAAGCTCCAGTGAACTTCAGGCGCAAACTAGGTGTCGCTCTTTGCCTGCATTTCACTTTGCACTTGTCTGAACTTTTTCTTATACGCATGGTGATAGGCAGAAACATAAATGTGTTTAAATGTGAACGTACTCCTCCGATGAATGTGGGTGTTTTAGAATATAATAGAAACCTTTATTGTCATTGTATTAAATACAACGAGATTCACAGTTGCAAATTCTGGTCAGTGCTTTAAAACAAATACTTGACAAGACTAAACGACGCAGACAAAACATATAACAGGTATAAACACACACACACACACACACACACACACACACAGTTATAAAGCAAATAAAACAGGTAGAGTAGATGTAATAAAAAACTATAAACAGAAGTGTTACCCTAGAAGTATAAAATATAAAAATAGATGTAATGTAAACAGAGGTAATTGCACTTGTAAAACAGGTAGAATAGATGTTACAAAAAATAAATGTAAACAAAGGTAGTTGCACTTGAGTCATATATATTTTCTCTAGTCATTCAACTAATTTAATGTGTTTTTAAGAAAAAAAATGTTATGGAAAAAGAAAATTAATACGCAGAGAAAGGAAACGGTGATGTTTTTGGGGACATTGTGGAGAAATGTGTTCCACTGTTTGGTTTACAGTTTGAAAGTTATGGTGCAGGTGTGTTGTTTTGTCGTGTTTGCTCCCTGTCGGTTTGTCTGTTCGCAGTGTCTGTGTGCGTGTGTGTGTGTGTGTGATGCTCCAGCTCCTGTCACACATGCTGTACAGCAACAATAATATTTGGAGAGTTACAAGTGGCTGCGGTCTGCAGCACAAACCGAGACGCATGACCAATGAGCTCTCTCTCTCTCCTTCTCTTGCGCACGTTCCCAGATTTCAGTTGACAGCGATCATCGGTGTGTGTGTGTGTGTGTGTGCGCGACTTTAAAACTCAGCAGCTCAGATAAGTTGGTGGCCAGAGTGGAGACGGTGCAAGATGGAGAAGCAGCAGCTGGAGCTGGAAGGAAGGCAGTGCGGATGCTTCATTTTCTGAGGATGCAAAGCGGCGCTCCATTGTGCCATTACGCGCAAGTTCTTCACTTCACTGCATGCAAATAAGCACCGAAAACGAATTACTGAGAGTTCTTCACTGAGCAGGAGCAGCAAAGATGGCTATACTCATTAGTTCTTTGATTGTTTTTACAAAGTTCCTATTAACGTATTGCATGGAGGTAGATTTCTGCATACCTGTTCGCGTGGATCATCCAAAGCACGAAAAGCATCTGCACATGAAGCACACGGAGCACATCATGAATGAAAGACAGATGGTTTACAAACTAAGTGCATTCAAACAGGAATTTCACCTTCACCTCACACCGGATGCCAGTTTCATTGCACCGGGCAGCTTGCCGCGTGAGAAACGCTCCTCAGCATCCAACGCCTCTTCTGCAACCGCATCTGACTTACGGGAATGCTTCTACTCTGGTACCGTCAACGCGGAACCAGACTCCTTCGCCGCGCTCAGCCTGTGTAAAGGTCTCACTGGGGCGTTCTCCTATAAAGGCATGGAGTATTTCATCAGCCTGAGGACCGAAGACGAGCCTGGACATGGAAACTCTTTGGACAGGACGCATGTCATCCGCCGCCGCAGACGCGTTGATGCGCACTCGGATGGCAACTTCACCAGCAGGTGTGGAGTCACACCTGACGCCAACTTCAACATCTCCCTGGAGAAATACAAGCACTTGGAGATTGATGGTTTGACCGAAACTGTGTGGAAAACCTTGGGGAGGTCCAAGAGGTTCGCCTCCATCCCCAGGTTTGTGGAGGTGCTGGTGGTGGCAGATGAATCTATGGCTACATTTCACGGGGATGACCTGAAGCAGTACCTCCTGACCCTGATGTCAGTGGCAGCCAGGCTTTACAAGCACCCCAGCATTCTCAACGCCATAAACATCGTGGTGGTGGGCTTTGTGGTGATGAATGAGGCTGACAAGGGACCTAAGGTTTCCAGTAACGCAGCCCTGACTCTGCGCAACTTCTGCTCCTGGCAGAAGAAGTTGAATAAACACGGCGACAAGCACCCAGAGTACTGGGACACTGCCATACTGTTCACCAAGCAGGTAAGCAAAGGGAGGAGTGAGCTGATTCACACAACCAGCTGGAATGCATCACATTGGTGGAGGAAAGAATAGAACAGAAATACTGCACTGGCATACACAACTTTGGCATGAATGGATTGTGAGACAATGGTTTGTAGTCATTTGACTGACTTTACAACAATAAATATTAAAGCTGCAGTAGGCAGAATGTTTTTGGCATCATTGGGCAAAAATTCCATAATAACCTTTCAGCATATTGTAAATCAAGTGTTCTGAGAGAAAACTAGACTTCTGCACCTCCTCATGGCTCTGTTTTCACACTTTAAAAAAAATCTAGCTGGTGACAGAAGACTTTGACCAATCACAGGTCATTTCAGAGAGAGAGAGTTCCTATTGGATGTTCATTCAACGGAGGAAGCTGTCAATCACTCGCAAACTCCAATCAAATGGTAAAATATGAATCAATATTTTGTTACTGTAATGCTTATTTCTCGCCTCAAATGTTTTTTCGGAAACATCTTGTAGTGTACTGTTTAGCTGTAAAATGAAAGAGTTTGCTCCAGCTGGTGGGCAGTGCTTGGTATTTCCTCAACAGATCTCGACATGGCTGCCGGGTCACAAACTTTCTCATTTTACAGCTAAACAGTACAGTAAAATATGTTTATGAAAACATTTGAGGCGAAAAATAGGCATTACAGAAACAGAATATTGATTCATATTTGATCAGCGCTGCGTAGTTTGACCGTTTGGTCGGAGTTTGTGAGTGATTGGCAGCTGGCTCATAGACAACAAGGCTCCAGCTCAGCCCTGATTGGTTGTTTTCCTCCGGTCTGTGAAATCTTGCCATTAGGGGCACCGGAAGACACAGTGGCACATGATTTTTTATCAGATTACCTGTCTCATGCACTACTGTCAGGATATAGTGACCGTTTTATAAAAATAACTCTTTTTAATCATATTTGCTCCATTTCTACCAACTGCAGCTTTAACTGTCAGCCCTATGGCCGTTCAGTTATCCATCCATTAAGTCGTGTGTTGGTGCAGCCTGTCGACTGCACAGCTCTGCTATAGTCCCTTTTCTTTAGTTCAGTGAGTCACTGGAAAAGAGCAACTGAGCCAGTTCTTTCCATGAAAGACCTCACCTCGGTCTGCTTCAACGGAATAAGAACTGGGTCACTATCTGCCTATATAGTCACCTTCAGCACATTGTATAAGAATCCATTCATTCAAGCTGATGTGACACCATCTGAAGCATTCAGTCTTGTCAGAGCTGTCAGATAATCCCATGTGGCCACCAGAGCTGCGACCACTGACAAGTAAATCTTTCTCCATGATCACTAAACTTCTCTCTGTGTCTCCCTCTCTGATGTCTGGTTGATGGTGCCTGCTTTCCATTAGGTCCGGTTTGGCTCTGGCTGGCCATCTGATACACGGCGTCTCTCCTTCACTGCATAGCAACATACAAACACACTGCCAGGTCAAAACGACTCAAGAATCACCTCAATACTGGGGAGAGATCCCTTATTTACACTGAGGGCACTTATATGTAGGAAAGTCCAGATCCGGCGTTGTTGTCCTTGTAGGGCACAATGAGTGCAGCTGCTGAGATGGAAAAAATCTTGTAATAGGTTATGGAGAGCAAGTGGTGTGGAATACACGTGGCTGGCAGAGGGTGCTTCTGGCATCACTGGGCCTCACCATAACACCAGGTTAACAAGTTCATGGTTGACTATGTGATTGTATTTTCTCTGAACAAAGTGGATTTGATAACATAATAACATCATTCCTGCCCAAAAATATTAAATCAAAGACAAAATCACCGTGTTCACCGCCCAAAGTTCGACCAGTTTGAACTCGGTGCAGCGATAAGCCGCTGTTGCACCGCGCAACCCATTGGAAATGATTTGTTTCAGAGCGCGGTGGTGCCGTTGCCGCGTACTGTGTGATTAGCAGGCCCATTAGAAGAGACTACAGCCATGCTAGCAGTGTGAAAATGTACTTACTGTAGGTACAGTGGTGCATTAAGCTAAATGCCTGCATGCTAACACACTCAAAATGATAATGCTCGCTGATGTTAAGCATGTATGATGTTTACCGTGTTCACCATCTTATTTTAGCGTGTTAGCATGCTAGCATTTAGCGAAATTAGCAATAAACACAAGGTGCATTTCCATCCACTTTATTTTGATGCACATTTTCAATTTGCGCTTCAAAAAACCTTAGTGAACACGCATAAAATATCTTGAAATATCGCTAAAAAGTTTTTACTAGGGCTGTCAATCGATTGAAATATTTATTAGTTATTAATCACATGATTGTCCGTAGTTAATCGCAATTAATGCGAATTAATCGCATATTTTTTATCTGTTCAAAATGTACCTTAAAGGAAGGTTTGTCAAGTATTATATATCTATATATCTATCTATTTATCTGTCTAATAGCTGTTGAGATATCTTAGTTTTGACCATAGACTGTAGACTCAGCGTGACGTCACCCATTGGTTTGTGGACTGCGATTTTGAAGCCTTGAGTTCTGCATGTTGACCGTCGCCATCTTGGTTTTTTGGAACCAGAAGTGACACGAGAGAGTGGAGCTAAGCACAACTGAATACTGATTAAGACATTCTTCGGCAGCCAAAGTGGTACAATTAACTCTCATGAACTGAAAACACACTTTGAAAGGGTTAAAGTTCTAAAACGAAAACACGGACAACTCCCAGACTAGACAACGCTGTGGTGGCGACCTGTCAATCACAAAGCTGCCACACCCTAAAGCATCCCATGTTTTATGGTCTATTTGACTCTAAACTGGACCATAATTTACTAGATGAACATCATGCTGTGTTGAAGACGACTTGAAACTAGCGATTGAGACCATAAAATCATGTTTACAATGTTTACTGAGGTAATAAATCAATGAGAAGTAGGCTCATTTTCTCATGGACTTCTATACAATCAGACTTCTTTTTGCAACCAGAGGAGTCGCCCCCTGCTGGCTGTTAGAAAGAATGCAAGTTGAAGGCACTTCCACATTGGCTTCACTTGTCAGACCCGGAGGTTGCGGCCTGATTTGGACCAAAGTGGTGGACTGACCAACTGACATTGTCATCCCTAAAAAGATAATCCCATGACACAAATGGAGGTACAAAAGAGGAGATAGCGAGAGAGTTGTTGGTAAACTTGTAAAGAAAAGACTGTAGTGGAGTTGACATGGTTTTACTTTAACCTGGGCTATGTGCTGCAGGTGGGACTCATCTTGTCCTCCCAAACTATCTTCTTACCTCTTTAACTAAACACCAAGAGGAATTCTGCGGTGGGCTATCTCTCCTGACCCTCTGCTTCAATATATTTTAAGAACAGAGCAACAATAAACAAACCACAGCCCCATGTGCTTTGTATTAGTGCTCTCCATGGTCCGTTCATTCTGTAGCTCGAGGCACAGCCACACAAAACATGTTTGGAACAAGTCCAATCTGATTTTTCAAGATTTCTATAAGAACGAAAGAATGAAAGGCATGTCACGATGAACACTTGCTTCTCTGTGTCACCAGGATCTTTGCGGGGCCACAACCTGTGATACGCTGGGGATGGCTGACGTCGGGACCATGTGTGACCCGAAGAGGAGCTGCTCCGTCATTGAAGATGATGGCTTGCCCTCCGCTTTCACAGCTGCCCATGAACTTGGTGAGATAGTTGTTTTGTATTTGCTGTTTGTATAATGTTCATCATCAAGGGGACTGAACACTCACATTAAGCATTTTAAATGCTTATGCTAATGCTAATGCACATTTGGCCTCAGAGTGAGATATGCTCAGGGCACCAGCTACATATAACCTTCGCTTAAAATGTCAAAAGGAATTCTGCAGTCAGAATTGACAGACGTATACGCGCCTTAATCAGTGTGGAAACTGGCCTGGCCGGAGGGCTTCACAACTTTCATGATGATCTATATGGCTGTGGTTCTCAGTCCTGGTCCCACAGCACTGCTGGGTTTCAATCCTAGCAGTTATTTAATTGCATTCCCCTGATGTTCGGTTTGTAAATCAGTCCCTCGTTAGATGGGCACAATCAAAACCAGCAGGTCTCTGGGCCAAAGTTGAGATCTATGCATGTTCGACATTACAGCTGCACAACGTAACTTCGCACACTGGCAGCCGCAAATAGAAAGAGAGAGCTAACAGTTAAAACAATCTAATGTTCAGTCACCATGAATTATTTCAAATGATAACATTATACTACTAACAAATGTACACTTATCTTCAACATGTGATGCTTTTGTGAAAAGGAGAAATTAAGCATAGAAAAGGGATGAATGAAGAAAAGGAAATAACACCGGTGTTTCCAGTTTTCTGTGGACAGAGTCTTCACTCACTGCTCTTTAGGAAACACTTTGCATTGTTTTCGAGCTAAAATGTCCAATTCACTATAATTGTGTGGTATGAGGTACAGCGTTAGCTGTGTTTGAGCACACTTGTGTATGTAATCTGCCAAATTAATTGGGATAGTTGAATCTTCTGGGAAATACACTTTTTTTTTTGCGATTAAACTGTCGAGGCAAAACCAAGCACCGCCCACCGACTGGAGCAAACTTTCTCATTTTAAAGCTAAAACTTTCTTACAGCTTTCTAAAAACATGTTAAGTGAGAAATAGGTAACAGAATTGTTTCATATTTGATCAGTGCTGCCTTTTTTGACAGTTTCTTCCTGACCTGTTTTAGTCTATGAAACTAAATGAAGAAGGAGGTGAAGTCACACAATGCTAATCCTGCTTTTTCAGTGCAATGCATTGGATGACATACTGCAGTTTGACACACTCCTAAAACTGTCGAGTTAATGCAAATCCTACTAATAATACAGGTGACATTTTTTTTTTTCACATTTTCAATAATCAGTGGTTGAGGCTTTAAAAGAAGCAGGACTCTTGCCTGAAACCAGATACACAAGTAACTCATGAGGCCCCAAGAGAGGCATTGGTTTACACTGTCCTCATGTATGTTAAGTAATCACACAATTTCCTCTCAAAATGGTCCCGTCTCATGATTGAATACGCTGAAACACTTGTTTTTTTTTCTTTTGGAAAGAACTACATGTTCATATTTAGGGAATGAAATTATTTCCTTGGGAACCAAATTCCCCTGCCAGGTCCTGGTTTAGAACATGGACGTATGCCACGCTGTATATTCCCATGGATAACTGCATTCCTGTCTGCTATGACATCAGCTTGAAAATCTGTCCAAGTTGAGTTTGCTTTGCCTTATACATACATACATACATGGGTGTTGAGATGTCTGGCAAAAAGTTTCTCTTTGTGTTAACATTTTGGTCGCCTCAGAGAGATATCTGTCCAGTAACTCTTACTAATTGTGTTTTAAATCATGGGAAAAGAGAACTACCTGACTCTAACAAAGACGTGACCTTCTGTCTCTCTTCCCACCCTCCCTTCATCCCTCAGGCCACGTCTTCAACATGCCCCACGACAATGTGAAGGCATGTGAGGAGGTATTTGGGAAACTAAAGGACAACCACATGATGTCTCCCACGCTGATTCAGATCGACAGGAGCAGACCCTGGTCTGTGTGCAGCGCAGCCATCATTACTGAGTTCCTGGACAGAGGTCATGGTTAGTAAACACTTCCTGTACAGGTCTCTGGACTCAGATGGACCACTAATTCTGTCCAGGCTTCGTGCTCTCAGCTGGTTGTAATCTAATTGTACCCACACATAAAAAAACAGAACTTGGCTCTATTTCGTCATGGCTACATTTTTAATTTCAATATCAGTTTCAACTTGGAAGTGATCACACGTACTTATTTTATGTTTTACTCTGATATAAGCCCAAAGAAATATTCATATATTGGCTAAGGCCTGTGTTTATTCTTTGGTACAATTTTTTTCAAAATGTTTGCCTAATTCTCAGGAAATGGGGTCTTGGAATAGAAAAGTCAAAGTAGTTATATCTAGGGTCAACACACTTCAACACTTTGAAACCCAATTCACAATAAATAACAGAGTGAAATCCAATAGCAAGAGGATAAAACCTTATAACAGCATAATATCAACACCATGTCTAAGATGACAAGGGGAACAATCCACAATAAAGGCTTACTTAAAGCTGCACTAATCTGTATTTTATGTGAACAATGTAATGTGAAAGTGATCACTTGTAGTGATGAACCCCCAAGGGAATTATCACCAGACTCTGTGAAGTGTTATAACTTCTTTCAGCTCAGTGTTTTGGTTTTCAGGCCCGCAGTTTTAATGTTTTGGTTCAGCCTCAGCACTCTCACCAACTATTAGTTTCTTGCTGCAGCAGGCAGCTGTTTTTTTTTTGCAGACAAGGCTCTGATAAACCCACAGTACCAAACAAGAGACAGACAATGTTAGTGATGCGCTGGCAAACAAAGTGGAACATTTAGCAGATTTTCATCTTGGGAATTGATGAGGACCAAAACAGATGGTGAATGGGACTCACATTCAACATGTGGCCAGAAATCACAAGACAGTAGTATTACAGTATGCAGATCAAGGCCACAACATGTCAACCATGTCACTTTTAGCGTGTTGTGAAATTCTTCCTCCCAAAGACCAAAAAAAAAAAAGATTAAAGGGACAGTTCAGGTGTTATATGAGGTACTTATCCATAGTCAGTGTATTACCTACAGTAGATGGCGGTCGGCACGCCCTCAGTTTGGAGACACAGACATGAGTACCAGCACAGGAGCAAAGCAATGTACTGCTGTGGATGGGGGCAGTAGCGAAATGTATTTTAGACACCTAAAAATTGGCCCACCTAAAAAAAAAAAAAAAAATCAATATCACTTTAAAGGTCCAGTGTTTAGGAGGTGGCTGTATCTAGCGGTGAGGTGAGGAGATTGCAGCCAACTGAAGCCTCAAGCATGTTGGAGAGCTACGGTGGCTGACGCGTAAGCGCGAATGGCCCTCTCTAGAGCCATCTGGAGCAGAGCCAGTGCTTAGAGTGTGTGTGTGTACGTGGGAAGTGAGTGGTGAATCAAGAGAGAGAGAGAGCGGCGGTGACGGGAGCGAGTAGTTATCAACTCCGGCCCAAACAGGAAGCTGAGTTCGGTTTGTCCGTTCTGGGCTACTGTAGAAACACGGCAGACTCCGTGGAGAGGACCTGCTCCGTATGTAGATATAAACGGCTCATTCTAAGGTAACGAAAACACAACGATCCTTATTATCAGGTGATTATATGCTAAATAACACACTTATTAATATTTTATTCCATTTCTGCCGATAGATCCCCCTAATTGTTACACAATGGTCCTTTAAGCGTACACTATATTTTGAATATTTTCGCCACTATATCTTGCCGTCAGACAGCACTTTCCGATGGGGAACTGAACTGAAATTAAACTTATCTATGTTCTATTCAAAGCCATCAGATTCCTTTTGTAGCAACAGTATAGATACATTTCACCATGTCATCAGTTCAGTTCTCCATGGGAAAATATTCAAAATATAGCGTACACTTGAACTGATATTCATTTTTGTTAGGTGTCTAAAATACGTTTTGCTGCTGCCCCCGTCCACAGTATTTGCTTTGCTCCGGTGTCGGTACTCCCGTCGGTTTCTCCAAATCTTGGTCGTGCCGGCTGTTGTTAGGTAATACACTGACTATGTGCGAACTATCCCTTTAATGCAGGTTTAACGTTTGGTTGGTGGACATCTGTACAGCAGTTGCCATGTCACGGTAGACCTGTAAATACAAATATATATTATCTCTAAGAGACAAAATGATGGAATAATCAATCCCAAAGCACATTAAAACTCAAGCTACATCACCTTACATAGGATCAGAATTCTGGATCCTTGGCTAGAAATCCTGTTAGAACAACAAACTCAAAGTGAAGCACCTAACTGAGTCCTCATGTCTAAGGGTTTGGGAAGTGCTTGAGAATGAGAAACTAACAGAGTCGCTCATATTATTTGCTGATCAGGAATGGCATTTTTGATGTACTGTAATATCTGAGTACATATTGTTGTATTTTGATGATGACACATTCAGATATAAAGTATCAACTGTACAGTGGTGGATGAGAGCAGAAAGAAAAAAAGGTTTTATAAAGCAGTAAATGTCAGATTTTTGAGCCAGAAAGGGAGAATCACATTATAGAATTGGCACATACCAGATTCTCACTAGCTTCAATGCAGAAATGAAACACTTTGTGGCAGAATTACACTGGAGTGCATTGAATAAACATTACCCACTGAGGAAACTGAACAATTCCGAGGAAGTATTTCTTCTTGAGATGTAATAATTAGGGCTGACAATTGATTAAAATATTTAATTGCAAATTAATCACATTTTTTACCTGTTCAAAATGTACATTAAAGGGAGATTTGTCAAGTATTTAATACTCTTATCAACATGGGAGTGGGCTAATATGCTGCTTTATGCAAATGTAGATATACTGTATATATATTTATTATTGGAAAATCAATTAACAACCCAAAACAATGGCAAATATTGTCCAGAAACCCTCACAGGTACTGCATTTAGCATAAAAGATGCTCAAATCATAACATGGCAAACTCTATGACTTTCCCAAAACTGCATGTGTAAATGGGAGCCTCGTGGTTACCCATAGGATCCATTTTCATTCACATATCTTGAGGTCAGAGGTCAAGGGACCATGCCAGTTTTTCTTCGCCAAGATTTAGTGTAACTTTGGAGCATTATTTAGCCTCCTTTGCAACAAACTAGTATGACATGGTTGGTACCAATGAATTCCTTAGGTATTTTAGTTTCATATAATTTCGGTATCTTCACTCTAGCTTTAAAATTGTGCCTGCTACAACCTCCGAAAGATAGGCGTCTCGTCGGATATTTTAGAGGTTAATTAAAAATTGCCAGTTGTGTTGATGCATTAAAGAAATTAGCGGCGTTAAAAGGAATTTGCATCAACGCGTTATCATTGCGCTAACTTTGACAGCACTAGTAATTTCATATGCTGATGATGACATACAGTATCCAGTCCCAGCATCCACATTCAATATAACATTCATAAGTGTATTAATATATCATTGGGCTTTTTCCCCTCAGTAGCTCGTTTATGCCAAATCTTCTTCTGTCTGTGTGTAAACGTCTGTAAGTGACTGTGAGTGGATTCTGTGTAATAGACAGAATTAGCATACCGATTTATTACCTCCCCTCGACCAGCCCTCTTACTGTAACGAGCAAATGAGCATTTACTAAGTTTAACAACCCAAAGCTAACAACACTGTCTTTTCTACATGAGTCATTTGCTTATCTAAACATTATCTGGTGCCTGCACTGTCTCTTATAAACAGCTTGGAGTCTGCTGTTGTACAGACTGAAAGCTAAGTTGTTGAACATACAGTACCAACAGTTCTGAGCTCATTCATGGACATTCTTTTAGTGCTATCATCCATAGTTTTAGTCAACGCGATAATAACATGTTGATGCAACTTTGTTTTAACGCCACTAATTTCTTTAACGCATTGACGCAACTTGCGATTTTTAGGCGTTAGCGGACTCAGTTTTAAAGGTCTCCCCTTTACAGACATGCCCACTTTATGATAATCACATGCAGTTTGGGACAAGTCATAGTCAAGTCAGCACACTGACACACTGACAGCTGTTGTTGCCTGTTGGGCTGCAGTTTGCCATGTTATGATTTGAGCATATTTGTTTTATGCTAAACACAGTACCTGTGATTTCCAATAATAAATATATACATACATTTGCATAAAGCAAGAATATTTGCCCACTTCCATGTTGATAACAGCGTTAAATACTTGAAAAATCTCCCTTTAAGGTTCATTTTGAACAGATAAAAATCATTAATTATGGACCACCATGCGACTAATCGCAATTAAATATTTTAATAGATTGACAGCCCTAGTTTAAAGTGGACGTTTGTGAGTGAATGCAGCTGCGGTCTGATTGTTTGCGATGTTTTTGGTTTGTTTCTGTAGGAGACTGTCTGCTGGACCAACCTCAGAGGCAGCTGTCTCTCACAGACAACCTGCCTGGTTCCAGCTACAGCCTCCATCGCCAGTGTGAGCTTGCCTTTGGCCCCGGCTCCAAGCCCTGCCCATACATGCTGCCCTGCTCCAAGCTGTGGTGCACCGGGAAGGCCCGCGGCCAGCTGGTCTGCCAAACCCGACACTTCCCCTGGGCGGACGGCACCAACTGCGGTAACGGCAAGGTGTGCTACCGAGGAGCCTGCACTGATAAGAACAACACCATGCACATCAAGGTGAGAGACTGCAGCAGTGCAAGGCCTGTCCTGCTTGTTTTTTTTTTTTTTGTATTACAGATGTACCATTGTGCCTGTTTGTCTATTGTCCCAAGGTGGATGGCCGGTGGGGGAAGTGGGGAGCATTTGGAGGCTGTTCCCGAAGTTGTGGAGGAGGAGTTCAGCTGGCCAAGAGGGAGTGTGACAACCCCCTTCCTGAGAATGGAGGCAAATACTGCTACGGCCTTCGCATCAAATATCGCTCCTGTAACCTCAACACTTGTCCTGAAACAGGTAAACTACTCTATGCCCTGATGTAAACTGCAATTGTTAGCAGGTCCGGCTAACTAGTTTCCCACCTATAGTTACTATAGGCCATAAGCCTTGGCAGAGGTAATTAGAAGCTTGTGTGTATCAAAGTATCGATACCACAGTATTGATACGCCCATCCCTATGTTGGAGTAGTTGTCAATCTAATCGAAGGTTGTTTTGTTTTTACATCTCCAGGTAAGAGTTTCCGTGAGGAGCAGTGTGAGGCGTACAATGGCTTGAACCTGAACACCAACAGACTGGGTTCCTCGGTGGTTTGGGTTCCTAAATATTCGGGCATCTCTCCCAAAGACAAATGCAAGCTTATCTGCCGTGCCAACGGGACTGGGTACTTCTATGTCCTCGCTCCAAAGGTATGTAGCTGATTGGTATGTTCACTTCACCATTCCTCATAGCGAGCATACCATCCCATTGTATCTCATTTAATGAACTGTTTTTTCTGATTGTTGAAAAAATGGAATTAGTTCAATAATATAAATTATATGTGTATGACAACCCTGTGGGTATACACCGTGTTAATAAGTAAGGGATAATGTACAGCGAGCCGGTCATTGTAGTGAAAGAAACCCCAACAGGGCGATGCCGCACCAGGACACAGAGCGGAGGGGTGGACCCCGACGCGAAGCATCGTCCTGAAGGGGATTCTGTCACAACAATGACCAGCTAGCTGTACATTATCTCGCTTATTACACGTCTACTTACTGAAGAAATACAAAATTTGACACAAAAATGGTTCACCAGAGTCCAACATTAGAACTGCGCCCATAGCAACGGTCTGTTATAAAGAAATAACAGACCGTAGAACGCCGTGATTGACCAATCAGAATCGAGTATTCAACAAAGCCGTGTAATAAAGTAGAGTAACTACTTCAAGCGAAATAATCTATTGGCTTTCACTGGAGGCTGATTGGAGCCTGATAATTGCTAGCTGTTGTGCATGCTGTTGCAGCCTGTAGACGGGACTGTACATAGAGCAATGCTGTCAGCTTTCATTGCTATGAATGAAAAACAAAGTCCAACCACACTTAGATCTGTCTAAAACACTACACAACGGTACACACTACATGAGAATCAAGCCGATTGTTGGGCGATTCCCCCCTCCCGACAATCGTCAGCAAAGCCC
Source organism: Sebastes umbrosus (assembly GCF_015220745.1). Taxonomy (NCBI): domain Eukaryota; kingdom Metazoa; phylum Chordata; class Actinopteri; order Perciformes; family Sebastidae; genus Sebastes; species Sebastes umbrosus. The sequence goes on from NC_051275.1 coordinate 8,407,561, forward strand.
TGATTTTTTGATGGCTCTAAAGATGATCTTTCCAGATATTCCTGTGGTGTGAGAAATGTTAAGAATGTTTTTTACATCCCCCGATTGGCTCGGTTCAATATTTACGGGATATCCTGTTGTGTGTGAGGAACCCCGAGGACAGCCGATGACACAGTCATGTGGGAAAGAAAGATAGCCGAATGAGAACCCAGCTGACTGAGGAAGGAAGGACAACCACAGCTGTCATGGCGGCCGCTGATAATGCATGAGCTAATGCAAAACGTGAAGCATAGAGTAGTAAGATTGTTGTTCTCTCTTGTTGTTCATGAATGAATCTGGCCAGATCGTTACTCACCACACACTATAGGAACAAAACTGTTAAATTTATTCTATTGTACTTGCTAATGCAATCTGATCTTGTCATTCAACACCTCATCATGAGTCAAAACCTCATGGGTGTAGTTGAAACATTTAGATCTCTGTTCACATGGGTATGGTATGATCTGGGCCTTATTGGCAATGCAAGAAGTGATAGCTCATTCTATCCAGTGCGGAGCAGTGAGAGGTGATGCGTTGGTGGCAGCAGAGAGAGCTGATGCTGCTGCTGCAGGATGGATAGAGTGGTGAGAACGGGAAACACGCAGGGACAGTATCACTTCACAGCTGTGGCTTGTCAGCAACTATTTATACAACCAGAAAGGAAACAAGCTTGTAGCAGCAATACAAGCCAACATCTCGTTTAAACACTAAAGGACACTGTACACTCCCTCTGGTGCTACTTTTGACTTTCTATTTATGTGGCTCTTTGCTTCATTAAGTATGTTTAGTCAGAACAATGAAGTATGTAAATATGGTAGACCATGGGCCTTTCTCAAACTGGACCCAAACCGCGAACTCCGTTTGTAGTCACCCTCACAGCTGAATGAAGCACCCTTCTTTAAGGCGTAGGGTATCAATACAGCGGCAAGCTTTGGTAGGAACTTCCCTCTCTCCGACGGAAACTGTCGCAATGTTTCGTAACCATGGTTTTGTATCAAGCGGAGGGGATGTGCAAAGGATGTGCAAAGGTTCACAGTATTAAGAATAAAAAGAATATGCAATATAAAGAGAAATTAAAACTAAAAAATGTAACTTACTCCCATTCTGTGGTGCCATTTATTTTCTTTTTTGTAAAAATCCTTTTGTTTTTAACTCTGATGTTCATGTGCTTGTTTTTTTTTTTTTTTGCATCAGTCCCTGTAAATATACAATAACACTTTACAATAAAAAATAAAAAAAAACGTCTGCCGTTTTCTAGACTAGACAAGGGTAGATTTGATCCTAAACACAATGTAACCTTAACTTGTTAACGTGTTGACTTCAGGACATCTAAGACTACATACATGCTGAAAATCAAACATTCTTACTGTATTAATTTAGATATTTTCCAAAGTAAAGGTCCCTAGAAGTGCATGATTCAACTTTATCCCATGGTCTAGTGTTAAAAAAGTTAACAACAATTGCAATAAATCGCAATATCGAATCACAATACTTGTAGAATCGCAATACTTAAAAATTGCAATACATAGCGAATCGGCACCCAAGCATCGTGATAGCATCCAATCAGGAGATCGTGTATCGTCCCAGCCCTAATTTATACAGTGTGTTCCATGACGAACACAAATCACCACTGCACATGGCCAGTAAGTCGACATCGATGCCGGCTCGGCTCACTGTTGGAGGGTTATAGAACCCACTTCCACTCCCCACTAATTGGTTTGGGATGGCACTTAATATGGCGGACCCTCCACGCGAACGCGCAAACAGAGTGTAAGTAGGTAAGGAGAGGGTGTAGGGGGCGGTTTGAGGAAGGCTCCATATATGTGGCTTGCTCTGTCTTTCCCTCTGTTGTTCCCGCTTACATATTATCCACTTTAAGGTTGGCATGATGTAATGTCTCACACCCTGTAGGTTGTGGATGGAACGCCCTGCTCTCCTGACACCTCAGCTGTATGTGTTCAAGGAAAATGCATCAAGGCAGGCTGCGATGGCAGGCTGGACTCCAACAGGAAGTTTGACAAGTGCGGCGTGTGTGGCGGCGACAACCAGGGCTGCAAGAAGGTCTCAGGAATGTTCACCAAACCTATGTAAGTATAACATGTCAGCACATACCACTCTTAAGTGTTACATTTAAAGTGCTGGGACAGGTCAAGGTCAACATTGATGTCGACTTTATATGGTGGTGAGCTGAAGGTTTGCAGTAGAGATCTCTTTGCTAGATGTGTGTTCCTGAAAGGAGGAGATAACTGAGCTTTTTCAACCTGTCATCAATCTCCACTGGCATCAAAACACAAGCAGCCCATGCTAACCAATCAGAGTTGTCCCAACGTGGTATCTTTGTAGCCGCCGCACATAGCCACCATAGTACCGTATAGCCTCTTAATGCAGAACTATAAATGAAGCTTTAGGAATAGCCTTGAAGTAATGGATGACACTTAGGTCGTACTTTGGCAGCATGTCCTGTAAGTATGCAGTGATTCTCAATATATTCATGGAAATATGTATTTATAAATGTTTAATGTATGGAAAGACTGTATCAGGCTCTGGAAAATGGATAATATTACAATCCAAGACATACTAGCTCAAAACTTGAAACAGCTACCTAAGTAAAGTTAAAGAGGCCTTTACACTACCTAAATTAAGATGGCTAAATAATGCTCCAAAATTCTGCTAAATTTTGGCGAGCAAAAACTGTCATGACCTTTTTCAAAGGGGTCCCTTGACCTCTGACCTCAAGATATTGAATGAAAATGGGTTCTATGGGTACCCACGAGTCTCCCCTTTACAGACATGCCCACTTTATGATAATCACATGCAGTTTGGGGCAAGTCATAGTCAAGTCAGCACACTGACACACTGACATCTGTTGTTAACTTTTGGGCTGCAGTTTGTCATGTTATGATTAGAGCATATTTTTTATGCTAAATGCAGTACCTGTGAGGGTTTCTGGACAATATTTGTTATTGTTTTGTGTTGTTAATTGATTTCCAATAATAAATATATGCATATATTTGCATAAAGCAAGTATATTTGCCCACTCCCATGTTGCTATGACGTTATCATAATACAAAAATGCTTTAACTTTGTCAAACCTATAAATACATGAACTTTTATGTTTACAAGTTACATTTACATCTTGAAAGAATAACCATTAAGCATCACTACATCTTCCCTCTTTCTTTTCAGTCATGGCTACAACTTTGTGGCGTTGCTGCCTGTTGGAGCTTCCAACGTCGACGTCCGTCAGCGTGGCTACCGAGGCATGGTCAGCGATGAAAACTACTTAGCGGTGAAGAACCGGCACGGCAAGTACCTGCTAAACGGCAACTACGTGGTGTCGGCCGTGGAGCGCGACTTGCTGGTGAAGGGCAGCTTACTGCGCTACAGCGGCACTTCCACATCCGTGGAGATTCTTCAGGCCACCAGACCCCTGCAGGAGCCTCTGACGGTGGAGGTGCTGTCTGTAGGGAAGATGACTCCTCCCAGGGTGCGCTACTCCTTCTACATCGCCAAGGAGAGCAAAGAGGAGAAGACTCTGCGGAAAGAGGAGAGAAGCCACACGGCGCATAATAGTGTCTTGGCGGACAATAATAGGGTAGAAGCTAAGAAGCAGATGATGGGTAAGAGGCCGGCCAGTCACTGGGTGACAGGAAGTTGGGAATCGTGCACGGTGACTTGTGGGAACGGTCTGCAGAAGAGGCTGGTGCAGTGCCAGAGCATGGAGGGGCGTACTGCAGTTGACTGTGACAGCGCTGACAGGCCTGTAGCGGTGAGAGCATGTGGGGATCCATGCCCCATGTGGGATGTCGGGGCTTGGTCGCACTGCTCCAAGTCCTGTGGAAGGGGCTTTAAAAGGCGGCCAGTGCGCTGCATGACTGAGAACGGTCTGAATCTACCTAGAGACCACTGCTCTGGAAGGAGGAAGCCTCAGGAACTAGACCTCTGCAATCTGAAGCCATGTTAAAGCCGAGCAGACAGCCCAAGGACTTATTTTTGTCAAAGTGATGATTTGAAATAACTTTGACTAAGCCCAAATCAGCACGATAATGATCCCATGGCTGTGTTGGATGGAAACACTCTCAAATGCAGCCTGACTGTGCCTGAACGGGCGTCTGCTACACCGAAGAAAGCCAATGGAGACAGGGAGGGTCTCCCTCTGTTGTTTGAAAAGACAGACATCTGTTCAGAGAGACACGAGGGAAATCTGTCTCCTTGTAAACTGTCAAACCATCTGCCTCAGGTTTGACGTGTGGTTAGTCTACCTCTACCAGGAAAGATGACACAACGCCTGAGCATGTACAGAGAGTATCAGAGGAGAAAGCTGCAGAGAGAGAGAGAGACAGTGATCGCACACAAACATAATTTCTCGCTACAGTTCCGCGCAGGGGATGAAATTGCAAAAGCAGAGAAAAATGAAAGTCCAGGACAAATAGATGAAGCACGGCGAGGTATAACCTCGGCACTCACACTGTGCAGTTATCAGAAGCAGATATCTCACCTGTGAATTGACATTTTTTCTCATTTCACTGAAGAACAAATCAAAATGTGAAACACAGTACTGTATCATTCACGCAACATTCAAGACCCGAATGGTCCGAGCAGTTTCTACATCTTTTTGCTGTTGTAATCTTTCTCAATTCAGTGCTATTGGCTGTTGTCTGATGTAGAATAATCAAAGCCTGGAGCCAATCATACTTCCAGTCAGAGCCAGATCATAGCTTTACAAGCATTATATCCTTCCAAACTGAAAAAAAATTAATTCATAATCAACAATAGATCCTACATACTTGACACAATATAATGAATTTGATCAATATCAAAGAATTCATACATTTTATTTCTGACCAAAAAAGTAAAAAAATATTTTTTATAAGAGAAAGTTAGTTTCGAGCTAAGATGTTAGCATATTCTATCCAGTGAATGTAGGCTGTTTGTAAGCTGCAATCATAATGTGTCTGTGTCAGTTCTGTGTAAACCAAACCGACCAATGCTCAGCTGTTTGTTCTATGTTGCCAAAGAATTATAACCTTCAAAAAAGCCTTAGTTCTGCGAGAGACGCCTCTCTGGTTGAACTTTTTTTTTGTCTGCTGCTACATCTACTCTGTAAATCACTCGTCCGGTGTTCTACTTTGAGAAAAAAATCTGAAACCAAAAGGGAGATTATGGCGCCCCCTAGTTTTGCATTAAGTCAACGCAACCCCGTTAGGTATCCGCCTATGTAGATGGAGACCTTTCGATACAGCCAGGACATAAGCAGCATTAAAACAGTTGCATGACATAGTACAGCCCATAACAGAGTGCATAGCAGTAGTAGATGATATAAAAAGACTTAAACTCACAATGAATGAAACATGTCCAAATATGGAAATTAGCTATGCAAAGCCAAGCCAAGATAAGGGCAATATTTTCAAACACTTTGCTTCGGGTCGGTAGTCTGGATGCAGATTTTGTACAATTTGGAGCTGTTCCATAGCTCAAATGTTAACACAAATACACAAGACATTACTATAATATGGGCATTAATGTTGCTAAATGAAGATACTGCTTTCAGGCCATGCCAATGACCATTTTAGGAGTATCACTTTAATATTCTGCAAAAAAACAAAAATGGTTGCTATGTTGTTGCTTCTGTCCTTCTGTTGAATAGCTGCTTCCTCATCTCTAGCCCTTAATGAGCAGACATATTGCATCATGCCAGCCATCATTATCCTGCCCCATCCATCAACATTTATATGGTTCGATCATTTGCTCATTATTCTCTTCAGTGAACTGTTTCAGAAAAAGGATGATCTTCTCTATGAAACACATTGATTGTGAAATTAAAGGGACAATCCACCCAAAAACACAATCAAACACCTATAGAGTTCTCTAGGGATGATGTATTTTTGTAGGCCGACCAAGAAGTTAGCATCACCCTGGGTTCCCTCAACAAAAAGCCAATGTGATTGTTCCACTGGGTTTTGGATTTGGAAGCAGAAATGCTAAATGCAACTCATTCCTGTGTTTTATGACTCATTCCTGCAGCACTCTATTGTTGTACTTTGCATCATGGGATTCCATTTTGTTGTTTTGAAGGGAATTTTTCATTCCATCGGATAACCGTTACTGCATTTCTAACACAGCTGGTAAATATGCGTGGTTGGACAGAAAATGGATCAGCGGTCTTAAAAATACTTGGTAAAAGTCCAGTTCTGGTGTCACACCCTAAGATTCAACATGCAAGGGCGTCTGTCTGGACCATTTCACCATGTTTACGATGTTCAATAATGAAACTGACAGAAATTCACTGAAGAGAAAAGAATTTCACCATGTCTGAGATTAAAACCTTCAACATTTCCAATTTCACATATGGAATGCATCAAACATCACAGAATAATAGTTAACTATTTGTATTTGAAGGTGGACCTTTAAACCAATGGACACAACACATCCTTCAAGACAAAACTGATTTCACTCTTACTTTCCAGTCTCATTTGGTTCAGAGGACCAATACTACTATCTAAAAGATGGCGTTGTACAGTTAGTTTTTCTTTCTTCCACATCATGTACAGATAATGTTATTTTTTTTGTCTTTTGTATTGTATACTATGTATACATTCATCTAGCTGTATGAAATAAATATATATATAAGTATATAAGCATATGCTGAATCATGATTGATCATCTGTCTGTCAGATTTTCAAGTATTTTCTGTATATTTTACATTAAGACAACAGGGAAATATGACTTCCCTACTGTAAGTCTATCCCACATAGTTGGATGACAGACTTAGATGGATATCTGTTGTCTCTTGAACGTCTCCCTTTGCCCCAGCAGTATCTGTTACAGCAGAGTTCTGCTGTGCCACGCAGTCTTCCATCACATGAGATGAGACAGTCTTGATACCTCAGCTCTTCTCCAACTGAAGCATGACCATAGATGAAAACATGTTCATTCATCCACTTTGGTATTCTGCTGATTCAAGCTCCGTTGTCCCGGCTGTACTGTAATAACACACCCGGCTTGGCCAGCACCTGCCCAGTAAGCTCGATGCATTGTTGGACAGACGTCTCTCAGACCAAGGATTTGACCCAAGTGAGGGTTTAAAGGTCCTTACTAATATCAATATGTTTGGATAAAAGATGTGGATGATTTGCGCTATACACATAATCACATAGATTCTTGTTGGCATATTATTATGGCTGTCAATCGATCAAAATATTTAGTCGCGATTAATCACATTATTGTCCATAGTTAATCGTGATTAATTGCAAATTAATCGCACATTTTTCATCTATTCAAAATGTACCTTAAAGGGAGATTTGTCAAGTATTTAATATTCTTATCAACATGGGAGTGGGCAAATGTGCTGCTTTATGCAAATGTATGTATATATTTATTACTGGAAATCAATTAACAATACAAAACAATGACAAATACTGTCCAGAAACCCTCACAGGTACTGCATTTAGCATAAAAATATGCTCAAATCATAACATGGCAAACTGCAGCCCAACAGGCAACAACAGCTGTCAGTGTGGCAGTGTGCTGACTTGACTATGACTTGTCCCAAACTGCATGTGATTATCATAAAGTGGGCATGTTTGTAAAGGGAAGACTCGTGGGTAGCAATATAACCCATTTTCATTCACATATCTTGAGGTCAAAGGTCAAGGGCCCCCTTTGAAAATGGCCATGCCAGTTTTTCCTCGCCAATAGTTTGGAGCGATGATTGACCTCCTTCTGGACAAGCTAGTATGACATGGTTGGTACCAATGGATTCTTTAGGTTTTATAGTTTCATATGATGCCAGTATCTTCACTCCATCTTTAAAACTGAGCCCATACAACCTAAAAATTGCAAGTAGCATTAATGGGTTAAAGAAATTAGTGGCATTAAATCGAATTTGCGTAAACGTGTTATTATCACAATAACTTTGACATACATATTATGTTAAAAAGGGTGTGTAAAACTAGCTTGTATGCATCTTATTGGATATGAAAGGTCAGTTAAAACCCCTACGCTCCCATGAGGCTTTGACACCGTGCTGATGGTTTATAACCATGGGATGTGTTGCTGGATGCTGGTGGAGAGGAGGGGGGAGCTAGCTAAGAGGGGATGGGTCTTACTGTAGGATAAAAGATTGAGGCTTCTCTCCTTCCCTCAAGATATCAACATTAACCCTTCCTCATTGGGATACACCTACAAATGATCATCATCATCATTTCATTTTCTCAGACTTGACTTGGTTTACAAACCAGTTATTAACCATTAACATTAAGTGTTACAAATATCTGGTCCATTCAATTTTATAGGTGTTTTACAAACAATTTCTTAAAGGTTTACAATTAATTTCATAATCATTAAGAGATACGTATATATAGTATATAAAAAAAACTGATAAAATAACAAATTATAGCATTACTAATAATTAATAATTTATTAGTACCATGAATTAGTATTAACAAAAAATATCACCAGCGTTGTGCTTCAATTAGGACGCTTTCTCTTGCCTTTAGTCCGCCAAGTCTTTTTACCAGCATGTGAGTTTGTAGAAGATTAAAGTGAACATGGAGGAATTTAAGACTGAGGCCTGGACTTTTCATGTTCAGCCTGGTGTCCATTCCTTTAAATGTTCAACCAAACCAAATATCCACATGCTCTGAATTCCCCGAGATCTCACCTGAAAAGCTCAAACTACTGAGCCAGTAAACCAGATGTGCTTTGTGTTTGGCTTTTATAGATGATATCTGATGGAGAGAGTTTAGTCTGTCTGTCAGTGTAGCCTGTGATTGCAGTTTGCTAAAAACACAAACACAATTTCCCAGTCGTCTGAAGGCCTTCTTTTAAAGCTGCATGGGATCATTATCCAAAACACACTTGTCAACCTGAATCACAAAGTTACAGAGAAGGAAAAACACTCTCTACAGCCACGTGTACATTTGCATAAACTAAACTGTGTTGTCATTATTTCTGCTTCTCCAGCCACAGAAAGTGACGTTTTTTTATTCAAACTCTTAAACAGCAATGACTCAATAATGTTTGATCTTTTTTCTTTTGGTGTCCCTTTGGTGTGTTCTGCTATAAAGCAGTGCAGACAGGCCGGGATGGTAAATATGAGCACGGCGGTGTGCAATTTAACAAAGTCACATCTTATAACTCCTGGGTGTCCAGTAAAAGAACAGACCTCATGTGACGGGTTAAATGATGAGTTGGAGCATCCTCTGCAGGATGAAGTTACATTATGGCATGCTGGCTGGACTGGTTGACCCAGCAGGGAGGGGGGGATTGGATGGAGATGAGTGAACCCAACCTGGAAAGAACTCAGATGGGTGTGTAGTCTTTCTTTATACCTAAATGACAAAAAACATTGCTTGTCAGTGTCGTCCCAAAACAACCCATATGGCTGTTCCAAAAACAACACATATGAGCATTTTTTGGTCTGCTACCTCTATGGTTGAAGTTTTATTATGTTCAGGCAACTAAATCAACTTAATTAACCCTCTGAGAACCACAATAGATCTTATATAAGTAATATACGTTTTTTTAGGGGGTTCAGGGGGTCTTTAGGGGGAGATAGCAGGTCAACAGTAGATGTCACATAGAAGAGGTGTACATCATCTGAAAGCTGAGAACCTGAAGATTAATTTGAGATTCATCTCAGCACTGTGTCAAATTGTTCTAGTTATAAATAAAAAAACAAAACATGAATTAATTAATTAAAATAAATTATAAAAATGTATAAGGGTTTAAAACATTATAACCAAAGTATAATAATGGCCATCTCCATGCTCACTTATGTCTCATAAGTTGTTGCAGCAATTTTTGGGTTGATACCATTTGTTACACAGATTTGGTGCTAAATTTAACCATTTTTTACCAATCAAGAATTCATAAAAATGATCAATAATCCCTCCAAAATACCACATTAAGACACCAAGACCTTGAGGAACACCATAGAAAAAGCCATGCTGTGATTTGACATCAAATACTTTGGAAATTTTTGAGATTTCTGCAAGAAATGCATTTTTCTCCGATTGGATGGCGAGGGCTTCTGTTCTGGAAACTGCTCAGAAACCCCCTTATTGTCAATCTAGCTAGGAAACCTATCCGTCTTCTGAATACCCTAGGTCTTTAGTTTGTGGCTTTAAAGTTTCATGAGGCTGTGATTATCGTAGAGGTCACCAAAAGGACATTTTATACAGTGACGTCAAGTTCCAAAAATTTGTCTCACTACAATGAAATGGTCACTATGGGGACTAACATCATCACACATGAATACAATTGGGCTCACTGGATCCACAAGAGTCTCACAAGAGCTTTACAGTGATACCCAATTTATGAAATTCCTGGGAATTTCTGGGTGTGACCATAGAGAGAAAAAAATATAGTCTATATATTGAGGCCAGGGCAAATCTGCTGGTTATATTTTGTGCAACCAGCATCCGACTGTTGTAAAACAAACAAACCAAACTGTCAGTGCGTCATGACGGAGATAGCCCTGTGATTAAAAGGGGTGAAAGTAGTCAGTTATAAACTACGATTGTCACAGCCTCTAATGCACCCACCTACAATAATGTCTTCTTTCTAATCTCATCCTGTGCACAAGTGCGCCACAAGTGCGCCAAGTTAGCCATCCGGATGAAAACGCCTATGGTGGGTGCATATTATCGAGGGTCCCGGTTTGGGGGTTTGAAAATATGGTCACCCTAGATCAGTCAAGTCAGCTAATTTCAGGAGGTATAGTAGTACACTCATGCAACGTCTGAAACTGACTTACCCACTTCTTCACTGTGTGGTTGAATTAGCTCTTAAACCCTAACAGTCTAATAGCCTTATATTTCCCATTTCATTGCTTCAAAGACACACAGATACCTTGTTTAAACCTGATAAACAATATCAAATATTCTTGGCCTTTATCAGTCTATTCCAATCTGTGAAATCGCTTCAGCGGAATATTCAAATACAAGATGGCAGTTTTGAATCGTTGGATACACGGCACATTCTTTGAAGCAACTCTGCTTGTAATTTAGCTTGACATGTTGATATTTCTGTAAACTTTGCTATCTCCACTAGAAAGTTCCAAGACTTTTGACAAAGCTTGGCGTAAGTATCGTGTTTATAACGACGGGTGTGGCAGGGTGGAATAGGTTCATGGAGCCATGATTCACACACAAGCAGGTTGAAGCACTAGACTTTACTGTGTGATCTGGACTACTTAGGCACGAGGAAGGACTTCTTGTATGACACTAATAAAAATGTTTCATTTAATTGTGTCTGGAAATTAGATCAACTCGCTTACTATTCTGTTCCACTGGCCTACACAGCTCCTCCACCCATTTCATCACCTCGCACCATCTTTAAAAAAGTAAAGAAGCATAGACCTGCAGTGTCTTCCTGCGTCATCACTGTTTGAGTCTTTAGCCACTTTAATAGACCTGGACTGTGCCTGTCGCATCCTGAATGGATCAGACCTCTATTGAATGTGAGCTTTGGTCCAGTGTATTTAGAAAATCACCCTCTTGGAGTTCATCTTAAGGAGTTTTACCTCACAGTGGGCCGCTGCTGTAGAGAGGTGTGAAAAGAACCCTCGTCCGGAAATCACATTATCTGCTTTACACAACAACACAGCAGTTGACACGGCCTCTGCCAAGAGCTGAGTGGATTTTGATTTACTCCCCCCACCGCTCTTCTCCAACCGGAGACCTGACCACCTATTCAGACCCTGCTCATGTGGCTAATGAGCATGAAGGGTTAATGTGTCCCAGTCCATGGGAACCGCTGAGGCTTTAAGTTGGCCTTTCTTTACATTGACTGAACCGCAAAGTCAAAATGACCAGCGTTGCAGAATTAAATGCATGTGGAGGGCTGTAAACAACTGGCTGTGACGTTCATTTGCTAAGCCAAGGGGTCGGGAAATACATCAAGAGAACCACTTGTTTAACAGGCTCTTTGTGGGGGGGAATACACTGAATTCAAGCAATAACTGAAATTAACTACCGTTCCACTTAGTACCCAAATTCCATGCAACAGGACACAACAACAAGACAACTGCTATCATCACAGCCATCTGCTGTTTGTAATGCACATGTTGCTTTTGAAGTAAGGCAATAGTTGAAGGGATATTTTGCCAAATGTCCTTTTTACAACATGTTAAAGTATATTTGATGTGGCCAGGGGTTAAATTAGTCCTCACATTTGTGGTACTTTGTGCACTGAGGCAACAACTACAAAGTTATACTACAATAAATGGTGTTTTCATCTTTATTCTTTGTTGCCCTATTTCATTATTTATTTTAAAGGGGACATACCATGATCATTTTCAGGTTCATGCTTGTATTTTGGGTTTCTACTATAACATGTTTACATGCTTTAAAGTTCAAATAACACATTATTTTTCTCATACTGTCTGTCTGAATATACCTGTATTCATGCTAGGTCTGAAACGCTCCGTTTAAGTGCATTTCAACGGAATGGCAACAGAATTGTGTTGCTAGGAAACAGCTTGGGTCCATGTTTATATCCTGTCAGCTGATGTCGTTCACATACACTGCAACAAGACACATTTAGTATGTTTACGTTTAAAACTGTGAAATTGTCTAAATAGTGTAGATTTGTGACATCACCAATGTACAGAAATCCTAACGGCTTGTTTCAAACGCACAGTTTCTGAATATGGGCTGTGTGTATTTCTCCATGGATTCAGTGTTTTGATACTTTAACAGTATTTATATATCACTTAAACCTGCTTTATAATATAAAAGACAATCTCACTTTTTACAAAATGGGACCTTTAACAATTCAATAGGTTCTGTGTAGTACATGGATCAGGCAGCAACCTCCGGTTCTGAAAAGTGAAGCCAATGCAGTTCAACCCCTCAAATTGTTATCTTCAAAAAGTTCTCTTTGGATTCAAGAGTTGATCTTGACCACAGCCTTTTCACGAACACCATTTTAGGCCAGTCTACTGTCTGTGAGAGGATCAAAGGGTGACAAATGATTCTGTGCTTTTTTCAGAAGACCTATAGCTCCTGTTAGCAACTCCCCTTGCCTCGGTGGGAGACAGACTTTTCCATTCTGGGAATAGGAATTGTTTGACGTTTGGTGCTTTTAGGGGGTCGTCCTTTCATGCTAATGTGTTATTCTGACAAATGGAAGTATGTTGAGCAGTGTATATGTTAAGTTACAGAGACTGTCCTGTACCTGCTAAGGCTCAGGTTCAGTTCCAGCAACATATGTCTTATTGATGTGTTTAGTAAAGTAAATAATGTCAATGTAAATGATAAGTTTAGCTGTGGAATGAACAACACAGAAAAAAAGCCTACAGTGAAGATAGGTAACAGATAGGCCTAATTATGCCCAAAAATGGGAAAAAGCATTTGAAATGACACTCAATAATATACAGTATTATGGGGGAAATCCATCTTTATGGCCCTTTTTGTAAAGAGAAATCTAATACAAGTTAAAATTCAGATACAATTTAACATTGGCTATAGTACAAATCTGATCTGATTGCATCCGTCTTTGTTTTCCCAGGCTACATGCAAATCAGTGTAGCCCCACTCCAGTGGGTGGCGGTAATGCACATGAAGCTGTTTGGTTGGTAACGGTTAAAAAACAACTAAGCGTCTACAGCCATGCCAACAGCTCTATGAGACAACACAGTGGAGTTTATGCCTGGTTTATACTCCTGCGGCTGTGTGCCCATGCATTCTATAGAGGCTGGTGTTGGCACCTCTCGTGCACGGCAGTTATACATAGTATACTGCGCATAACATGTAATTATTTTTTTTTATTTGGACCCGCGGTTTTCAAAACCAGTGTCAAGCGGTTTTGATTTGATAGGCGTGATTTAATAGTTCCATATAAGTTTGGCCCAACACAACTCAGTGTCTGGAAAAAAAAGGAACACCATAGAAAAAGCCATGCTGTCATTTGATTTCAAAAACTTTTGACATTTTAAGATTTCTGAAAGAATTGCATTTTTTGCCGATTGGATGGTGAACACTCCTGTTGTGGAAACTGCTCAGAAACCCCCTTATTGTCAATCTACCTAGGACAACCATCCATCCTCTGAATGCTCTAAGTCTTTAGTTTGTGGCTGTAAAGTTTCATGAGGTTGTGATTATCCTAGAGATCACCACAAGGTCATTTTATACAAAATTATTATTATTATTATTATTATTTAAAAAAATGGTCTCACTACAATGAAATGGCTATTATTGGGACTAACATCCTCACACATGAATACAATTGGGCTCATTGGATCTACAAGAGTCTCGGCTTGATACCCAATTTATGAAATTCCAAGACTGTTTGGACCCCAGTGTGCAAAAATATTCACAATACATACTACATTAAAAAAACTGCACTGTTTTGTCCCAAACTGCATGTGATTATCATAAAGTGGGCATTTCTGTAAAGGGGAGACTCATGGGTACCCATAGAACCCATTTTCATTCACATATCTTGAGGTCAGAGGTCAAGGAACCCCTTTGAAAATGGCCATGCCAGTTTTTCCTCGCCAAAATGTAACGTAACTTTGGAGCGTTACTTAGCCTCCTTCTGTTATCCGTATCTTTACTCTAGCTCTAAAACTGAACCTGCTACAGCCTCTGAAAGACAGTAAAGTCGGTCCGGATTACGGGTCTCAGAGGGTTAACAGGGATCAGGTAAACTCTACGGCAGCACATCTTCAGACAAAGTGCTTGTCAGATTGTCAAACCACCCCTTCCTAACATCTTAAAAGGGGGTGCGTCCGACAATTTTTGTAAAACCGTCAATCCAACAGTCATGCCCACTTCATGCAGCGATTGGCCAGATGTACTGAGGTGAGAAAGTAACTACGGTTTGAACAAGTCGTTTTTTCATTCTTCATTTCAGGAGTTTACGCTGCCATACCAACAGGACTGCAGAGCAGCTTCTATCGTCAGGCTGTGAGACTACTCCACCTCCTCCACACCATTGTTTTTCTCATTTTGTTGTGCAGCCCTGTGTTCTACAATGACAATAAATTCACCTTGAAGCCTTGAAGTGGCTAAAGGCTGAAATATGCTTCTCTGGGCCACACATATCCGAACCTGTGGGGGTTATTCACGTTTGTTTCTTTTATACTTGAACATACAACTATTTTTCTTCTGTGGAGCAACCAATCAGCTTGTTTGAAGCGCCACACCGCATGTTGAGATCTGGGAGACGTATGTGTTAACCTCTGCGACCTACTGACGGTTACCCATAACACCCTTTGATGCATAGGTTCACAGGGAACTTTATGTGTATCTTCACGGAAGCGAATGTAAATGAGGCCTGAGGTCTCACAGCCAATGGTGACTGGCGTTAGCTTCCAGTCATTTTGTGGTAGAACAGCCACGTTTCAGGTAGATTAAGTTTGATGTTCCATCTGAAGTGATGCTTGATGATTTCTTAGATTTAGAACTTTACAGGGCAGGGCTTCCGGCTGGGGCTTCAAAATCAACTCAAACAGCTTTAGCTCATTTCTCTGGGCGCCTGTGTCGTCATATCTAAATGTTGGCTCGGGTCAGACAGGAGTCCTTCCTCTGGAGGAGGAGAGGCTGTGGTTTGAATCAATAAATCTAAAGGATCAGAGCTGCGAATGTGGGGTTAACAGTGAAGGCTTCATCCTCGAGAATTTATTGGTGGTGTCGTGTCACCGTAGCTATCTTGCTTTAAAGTGAAGGATTGATGGTCTTCAACTGGAGATGAGATACTGTAATATACACTCAGACCACAGCCACATATGTGATTTCAGCAGTGTGTGGTTTCAATTATTTCAGTTATACAATTCAAATTCTGTCCACTTTGCATATCATTGCATGAGAGACTGACTGCACACTGACTTAAAGTGGGGGGAGGCAGATTATTTTTGGCATCATTGGGCAAATCTTCCATAACAACCTTTCAGCATATTGTAATTCAAGTGTTCTGAGAGATAACTAGACTTCTGCATCATGGCTCTGTTTTCAGGCTTTAAAAAAAATCTAGCCTGTGACGGGAGAGCGTTCCTATTGGCTGTTCATTCAACGGAGGCAGCGGGCAAACGGTCAAACTAGGCAGCGCTGATCAAATATGAATCAATATTATGTTACTGTAATGCCTATTTCTCTCCTCAAATGTTTTCAGAAACATCTTGTAGTGTTACATTTAGCTGTAAAATGAGAAAGTTTGCTCCGGCTGCTGAGCAGTGCTTGGTATTTCCTCAACTGATCTCAACATGGCCGGGTCACAAACTTTCTCATTTTACAGCTAAAGAGTATCTACAAGATGTTTCTGAAAACATTTGAGGAGAGAAATAGGCATTACAGTAACAGAATATTGATTCATATTTGATCAGCGCTGCCTAGTTTGCTCATTTGGTCGGAGTATGCGACACACGAGTGGGATATTTATTGATGTATTTAATGTCATAGAACAAAACGTTAAAATCTCTTCAGCTTCTGTTAACCACAGACTTTATTTCAGCCATCTGACTAAAAACCCATTGAAATATACACGGACTTCTTGTGTTTATTTTCACCGATTTTACAGATTTTACTTGTTCCTGCAGGACTCTATTGTAGTGGAGTAGAAGTGTAAAGAAGCAGAAAATAGACATACTCAAGTAAAGTACAAGTGCCTCAAATTTGTCCCTGTGTAAGTGTACTTAGTAACTTTCCACCACTGACACACACACACATACACACATACATATTTAAATGTTAAGAAAACACCACTCTGATCCACCTTCACGATAACCTAAAGACACATTAGTCCCTCTGGATCCTATTCCTCTCACTTCTTCCTCCTCTTTGCTCCCCACAAAGAAAGAAAAAACTTAATGAGAACTAAATTGGGGTAGTTTCCAGCGCATACATAGATTTAAGTTGCCATGGAGACTTTGCAAAATAAGGGCCGGGCTTAGTTAACTGCTCTCCTAATGTTTCAGCAATCATCTTGGCTGTAATGAAAAGCAGCATGCTAAAAAAAAAAACCCACAGCTCTTTACAGTCCTCTTAGTTTTATGGTTTTCATGGCTGCAGTTACGGTTTCACAAATGTGTTTAGACTCCTAACACGGATGACACATCGTGATACATTTTACAATCTTTTTTCATGTAGCCGCTGCACAGATTGTGACAAAGTTGTTTATTCAAAGATGCTACACTGACTCGCAGTTGGTTAGCAAAGGTCAAGTTGCTGAGAAAGTGAGAGCAGCACCTTTGAGATGCCGGCCTGCCGTCCCTGCTGAAGACGCCAACAATGAGTGATTCACTTACTCCACAGAGACTGCACATTTTAAACGCTTGCTTGCTCTCGCACAACAAGAACGCCTTTTGTTATCTGAAGGAGATGGAACCGATGGATGGCAGGAATCCGTACGACATGCCAATAGGCTTTGATCCCACAGAGCCCTCTGCTCTGCCTTTGGACGACAGCCATAGCATGTTGTGAACGGGACTTATTATAATGAGAGCAAGGAGGGAAAAGTGGATTAGGAGGAAAGTAGGGGGAATTTTAGGAAAAGTTAAGGAGAGAAATGGAAGAATTCCTCAGCTGTAATAACGCTGACTGTGGTTATACTGTAAAGGCATAGAGTGAGACGACATGGTTTTCATCACAACACGCTGTGTTTGCTTAACAAGTTTACACTACAGCGGTTCGCCTCGGTCTGCACTGATGAGCCTCTCTGAAGGGAGCTAGCGCTTCAGAGGACGGTCTCACAGCGAGTCACTCAGGTGGAGAAGAAGCAATCTGGAGGACGTCTAACACACACACACACACACACACACACACACGGAAAAACACTGACAGAAGTTAAGTAATGAAATCTCTCCACAAAGTTTTTGGCATCATTGGTGGTTCATCCCCGGTCATATGTCGAAGAGTCCTTGAGCAAGACACCAAATTGCTCCTGAAAGCTGAGCCAGGCTGTGTGAATGAGTATTTAGATTACATCCTGATGGGCAAAATTGGCACCTTGCATGGCAGCCTCTGCCATCAGTGTATAAATGTGTGTGTGTGTGTGTGAATGCTGACATGTAGTGTAATTGCTGGCTTAAATGACAACTGGTAGATTTTAGACATTGTGTGATGCTTTTTTCGGCAGTTAATATGGAAAAAAAACTTCAGTGACAGTAAACAATGTTAATCCCACCGTTATAATAACGCGATACAAGTTGCAAAGAGAGAAATGTTCTAAAGCAGAAATCCTAAAACAGGAGAAAAAGGAAAAGCTTAAAGACACTGCAGAAATGTTGCAGAGGATGTACGGCGGTTAAACATTGGACAGGAATGCAGAGTTCGTGGCTACAACAGTGGAGTGACTACTGGGGCTGTTTGTGTGCGGCTTGGGAGTATAACCTTCAGAGACAGAGGAGAACACAGGTAGCTTACATTAGCCAAAAATGTCTAATGATTGTTTTGGTGACGAGCTGAGATACTGTAATATACACTCAGACCACAGCCAGATATGTGATTTCAGCAGTGTGTGGTTTCAATTATTTCAGTTATACTTTCAAATTCTGTCCACTTTGCATATCATTGCATGTGACACTGACTGCACACTGACTTAAAGTGGGGGATGGCAGAATATTTTTGTCATCATTGGGCAAAAGTTCCATTATAACCTTTCAGCATATTGTAATCCAAATGTTCTGAGAGAAAACTAGACTTCTGCACCTCCTCATGGCTCTGTTTTCAGACTTTAAAAAATCTAGCCCGTGATGGGAAACTTTGGCCAATCACAGGTCATTTCAGAGAGAGAGACATTCCTATTGGCTGTTCATTCAACGGAGGCCGTTACATGTCAACAAACACTATAACGTGAACGGCAAAATAAAGTAGTCCTTCGGTTTTTATTTTCTTAGCAATCCTGTCTTAGATCGGTCTGAATGAGACAGCAGAGGCGGAGAGGGTTTAGCAAAAGGGCAGTTAGCTCTGCTGAGCTCTATGAGCAGCCTGATCCATCCCATTCGCCCCCTCTATCAGAGTCACTCAACAGATGTCTTTTGTTGTTTTGACAAACCAGACCTGAACCTTAGTTATCTCCAGTTCAAACAATCATTTACAGCTAAACCCTGGGCATTAGATTTAGGCATTGTTATGTTTGGTATCAATCATTTTTACAGTGACATCCTTTTCTCTGCTTTGCCAAGATGTTTTGTATGAATCACTGGTTTTGATCTCTCAGCAGCACACTTTCTATCTAAATCGCAGGCTTGAGTTGTATTACATAATGCTTTTTTTTTCACCTATACAGGAAACATGCACGCACAGCCATGCTCGTATCATAAAACTGCTGTGTGTGTGTGCGTGCGTATGTGTGTCATAGCATTTTAACAACACAGTGGAGTGAGGAAAACATGCGGTCAAGACTGTAGACGCACAAGTAGTAAAAGCCTCTTTTTATAATGGGTGTTCTCATGCTATCCACACAGTCTGTTTTCAATGTGACAGCATTGGATCAAAGACCACCATACTGAAACATATGAAACACTAGATTGTGATGCCAGTGACATGATCTTTTTGGTTTTGACAGGGTATCAGGTGTAATATTGGAGCGAGACGGAGAAACAGAGAGTGATGTAACCAGCACAGCAGAAGACTTTCACACGGACCATTAATCACTGACGTCTTCAAAGCAGTCTCATGCCAAACACTGGTTAGTATAACTAGGATGGGAACTCAGCGGGATCCAAAGTAAAACCACATACTTTGTCGATGGCAGGTTCAGCCTTTTATTTCGTCTTTTATATTCTGTAGTCATGTTTCCATAAAACTGTTGCACAAGTTTTGATCAAAACTTGTGCAATATTCAAATATGAATCAGTGTCTTTCCATCAACTCTCTTTAAGCCAATATATTCAGTAGGACATAAGATTATATATTCAGTTAAGTACCAGTTTTTCATCTAATATGAGTGATTTTTTTGATAAATTCATTTGTCTCTTAATACCTCACCCCTCTGGTATCAGCAGCCCTCATCTGAACTTGAAATGGGGATGTTGCAGTTACATACAGCTGTGACAACTGCTCTTTTTATTCTCTATTTTTGGGGCTTTCTGTTGGAGGGGATGAGTCTAACAACGAGTGACAGCATGACATGAAAGCTTTGTCCATAGTGGGAGAAACAGATGAAGGTACAGTAAAAGTGTATTCCAAAAAATGTTTCCGTTGGCATTTATTGCATCTTCTTTATATTGATATGCCAACTTTTTCACCGCAGCCAAGAGTAAAAACATTTTTGCGCTCTTTTGTCTTTCTCTAAAACTCTGGCATTTTCATTTTTTTTTTATATTTAAAATGTGTATAAAACAGGTGGATTGAAACAAACCCTTATCATCCTAACGCCATGTTACTTGAGCAAATCACCTCTGTGGGATGGCAGGTGATGCGGGACTGACCAGCCATGCAAGCCAAGGGAGTTTACGTTATGCAAAAGAAGGTGAGTGATGCGGTGCTGGATCAGGAAGTTTAGTCTTTACCAGCTGTGGAAAAAATGTCTCTGGAGGACATGTATTTTCTCTTTTCTTTTCATTTTGCTGTGTTCGGGACGTTTCTGGGCGGCCTATAAAAGCGTAGCAACCAGGTGCCTGATCATAAGCATGCATCCAAGAGATCGCTACGGCACAGCGACGGAAAAAAACACAAATATAGCGAGGCGAAACGCCAAGTGGGCGAAGCCTGTTTCAAAAGGAGAGTGAATCTGAGGTTGGCTTTCACCTGCTGGCGAGCATCCTAACCCTCGTTGAGCCGGGGAGGAGAGGCCAGCTTTGACTGTTGTGTTTACAAACCAAAACCAACAAATGCTACTCATTGTGCCTTTAAATTAATGGTCTGAAAACATAGAAGGTTGCTTTATTTCACAAGCGAGAAGCTTGATCGTCAGCAGTTTAACAATTTCGGAACCCATCGGCTATCAGTCTGACGATGAATAAGCATCTGGGGGCAAAAGGGGTGATATTTCTGGGGTTCCGGTGTAGCCGTGCGCTGCTCATTGTTTACAGTCTGATTAGCAACTTGAGATTTGAAACTGGAGTTTTAGTTGAGAGACAACATGTACGACCGGATTGTTTCACAAGTAGCCAGTTTTTAAATCAATAAAAAGCTAAATCCTCATCAGATGATGGTTTGTGGGTTCCCAGATTGCATTTCGGCCAATGCGTTCCACCTCCTTTGCTCTCCACATGGACTGTTTACCTGCATGCATCCAAAGCCTGCTCGAACGTGATTGGTCAATACTAATCGGACTACAAACGAAAACCAGAATGCTTCCGGTACCAAAATCTTGTCCTGTTGCCTACAGATTCTACATGGGAATGCAGAATCTGTTTATAGATATTAGCAGCTTAGCTTCTTGCTTACTTGTTAGTGTTGACCTGCCCACAGTAACACATGAGAAGTAGTATGGGTGTCAAAATTTGCCTGCTTCTTACCCAACAATAGGTATGATTAAGTGTAAAGAAAGAGCTGCAGCCAATTGTCCAGTTTACTGCATTGTACAAAGTGGGGTCCAGGACCCCCAGGGCTCCTTGTGGAGGTTCCAGGGGGTCCCCAGCAAAAAGGGGAATGATTTACTTTCATTATTATTCCATTTATAAGTAAAACAATGACAAAATGTAAGACTATTTTAGTCACGGGTTTGATACACTTTCTGTAATAAAACATCTAAAAGCAAAAATGATATCAGATGGGGGACCCTGGAACAAAATCAAATGGGGGTCTGTGGTCTAATTTGTGTCAGTTTAGGGGTCCTTGACGTGAAAAACTTTGGGAACCACTGCTATAGTGTACAACCTTTTAAGGTCAGATATGTGTGAAATCCAAAGCTTTCTATATATAACTTGAACTATGCATATGAACATATCTTCAGACATTTGTGAGACATTCTGTGAAAAAAAATGTGCTAACACTTTAGGAACATGAAGACCTTGTAATGTGTGAACTGTGCATGGCCCCAGGCGCTGGAACCAATAACTGGGTCTTCCTTTTATGTTGGGTTTCCTTGTTTAAAAGTTCTCAGCTCTTGGGAATCTACACAGTATTTTCTTCTACATCACACATGTCAACCCTGCCAAACTACATCAAGAGTGTGAGCGTGTGTTCATGTGAGAAAGAAAGAGAGAAAGAGAACATCTGGATCCACTCCAGTATTATCAACTAATTGCTGATCAAAGCTAAATGATCAAACAGTGACTCCTGTGTCACATAGGAACATGTTATTTGGTTGGATTCTCTATCTATGTATCATGGTAGATGAAGCATATTAGAGAAAAGCTTAGGCACACCGATACAAAGCTTAACACCAAATATGTCTATGGAGATTTGACATATTGCAGCTACATTCAGTGCTAATTTACTCAAGGAGTCAGGGATTTGTGGTGAGGGATTATGGCAAGCCACAAAGACAACCTCTGAAGCATCACTAAACACAGGAGCAAACTGTTCTAGCTTGAAAGAAAGAGGGAACAGCCGGGGGTCCAAATCATGGAGACCAATCCTGCGACCACAACAGGACTCAAATTTCACAGCATAGCTGCTGCAGCAGAAGCACTTGTAATTATTCTCTTACATGATTCAGTCAACAAACTGCTGCTGCTTCAAGCCTATGGAAGTTGTTACAACAGTTTCCGACCTGTTTGAAACAAGAAGAGTCCGATATCCGTTCATTAGTTCTAATACTGTGACACTAGACTTATGCAAACCTTGGTGGGCCTTCTGAAGCTGATAACCACCCTTTGCACTGCCTTTTGCATATAAGCCTGTATGGGATATTTGAATCATATCCTGTGAACAAACACCAAATCAAAGAAACACTTTAGTGCACATAATGTATTTCTCATCTAAATAAAATAAGTTTGCCAATAAGTCCATTTGAAGTGGCTGTAATACAAAACTTGTGCCTTCATTGCTATAGTCCGAAAACAGCTTGATCAGTTCCATGTTCATGCCCAGATCGGTCCAACTTGGAGTTATGAAGGGGTCCAAAAGAGATAGACATCAAGGCAAAGACTAAAAGCTGCGCAATCCTCTTCAAATACGACACCAGATGGAGTCTACAGCCATGTTAGCCTCTGTGAGGCTGTACCAAGCCTGAAGCAAATTTTCGTAGTGGCCAAACGGCGGTACTACAACTTCAGTGTCCGTCACGTGACGCCATTGGGCCCAAAAAGACTTTTTCAAATAGACTTACACTGTGAAAGAGACGTCTCTCTAACTCAATAAAGGTGAGGTAAATAAACTTCCCAGTACAAACACCTGAATAGCCCTTAATCAAATCATTAGGTCCTAAAAGTTGTAAAATGCAGTCGAATCCAGTTATTTCCCTTCCTCCGTTCATATGAATGAGCCACAGACTGAGGGCTAGAGCGAGGGCTGGGAGGCAAAGTTAAAGGAAACACTACTGCGCCTGCTCTATGGGCCCAGTGGTTGCAGAAGATTGCCAGATGATCCTAGTCGAGCCAATTTGGCTTCATGCCGTTCTGGGCCCAAATGCCATGGCCGATTTTGTCCAGCCCTGTTCCTGAATGACGACGAATCTGTCACAAGACGCTGTCCAGTCAAACATCTGGCACTCGCTCAGTCTGCATACAACAACGCTGAGCTCTGCATCCTCGCTGCTACACTGCTGCCTGCTTTCAGAAATGTAGCCTCCTCCAGCATTTAGTTGATTGTGCATTTTGAATGTTTTTTTTTTTTATCATGTGTTCATGTTCAATAAATGGTGTTTATTTCAGGCTCTGCCATGGGGTTTTTGTGAGCTCAGATTTGTTCCAGAGCATCACATGAGCAGAGCCACACCTCCAAACTAGCAGTTCATTGTAGCTGAAACCAATGCAAAACCAAGAAAGTCCAAGAAAGGAGAACCTAAAATTTAAACTTTAGTTTCTAAACCAGTGTGTTCCACCATGTTCCACTGTCTTTCTGCAAATGTTAACAATAACCTCAAGCCACAAAAGCTTCATGTAAGACTCCTCTTTCCTCTTCTCTTTTACCAACTTTGAATGAGCCCCATTCTTTAGGACCTGCAGTGAAATTCTTCCACAAGATGTTTCACACTAGCAGAGTAGCATGTAGACTGGGCAGCACTAAAGGATGAAGTCATGGCTGTCAACATGAAACTTGCCTCACTCCCTCCAGCTCTCCATACAAACCTCAGCACACAGCTGTCTGTTCTCTGAAGTGCGTTGGCTCTAATTGACAATGAGAGGAGGTCGCTCCAGCTTCACTTTTTCACTGTCAGGTTGTCAATAAGCCTGCAGTCAAATATTAATGTTCAACTTTAACTGCAACATCCCCACAGAGACCTGGCATACAGAATTACCCAATCCTTGTGGTATTAAACATGGGGCCAGTCAGGGGTTTGTAGGTGTGTGTGTGTGGGTATATGCAAGAATGGTGCACGTGAATGCACGTCTGTCTTCATGTGTGTGGGAAATCTCAGGTTACCCCTCATCATTCCACCACATTCTGCAATACATCACTGTCACGGCAAATGTAGCCTCGTTCCAAAAAGCGTGGCCTGACAGGACCCACTTGAACATGATAGCATGGTCTTGTGTACAGCACCTCACAGAAATTCATGCTAAAAGTTGCCTTGTTGAAATTAATGGAGGACATGAGTCATGTAGTTCTAACATTACCCTTATAAACAGACGAATACAGTGTGCACTTTAAAGGTCACATATTGTGCAAAATGCACTTGTTCATGTCTTTTAAACATAAATATGTGTCAGAAACTTTTTTGTCTCCTGCTCCATCTATCAGAAAATGTGTCCAAAGAAGAGCAGATCAGATTTGTCTCCCTTGTTGACGTCAACAGTTTCCGTATGCCATATATGGGTTTCCAGGTGGATTAGTAGAACAACATCTAGCTAGGTGACTCAGCCCACGGAGTCACTGCTGAATCAAAGAGTTTAGAAGCAAAGACACAAAATTCCGGTGCTTTTGCGCTGCGGTAGCGCTGCCGCCATTTTGGACTGAAAACGCCAATGAGTCCATGGCCATGGATGTATAAAGAGACGTCTATAAATCAGAGGATACATTTTTTTTTTAGGTAAATCAACTTCCCAGTACAAACACTAAAATAGCTCTCATTTAAACAGCTATGTCCTAAAAGTTGTAAAACTAGTTGCCGAATCCAGAGTTATTGTCCTCGGCATAATGAACATTTATCAGACCCACAGGACTGCACCGCCCTGCATGCTCATATGACACATCCGGTTCTGCCAGTTTCCTGTGTGCGGCTGTAATAATGGATATAGTTGACAACTGACAACCCAAGTCATTAATGTGTTATGGACTTGCATTTCTCCTTTGTAATGGTTGTGCAATCCAAGAACATTCTTCACTAATGAAGATGTAACTGAAGCCTGGCAGTGATTTCATAGCTTCTCCAGGGGCCTCATCATTGGGTTATAGAAGTCAACAATCATCCTTGACCCTTAAAGATGACATATTGTGTGAAATGCACTTTTTCATGGCTTTTCAACATAAGTATGTATCCCGGTGTGTCTAGTGACCCCCAAAGTAAGAGAAAAGATCATCTTCTCTCTTTTTTTTCCTGCTTCCTAAAATAATTCTCCTCAAGACTTTCAAAGTGTTATGGAACCAAATTGTGATTATAAAAATATTAATTTCAGGGGCTTTGTGATGTAAAAAAAAATGACTATGTATGGGAAAATTGTTTTTTTGGGCCAGTGTGTGTCACATCATGAACTCAGAAGTTGCAATACCTCACGCGACCACTAAATCAAAATCACTTCACAGCCAAGCTCCGTTCCTGGGACCTTGGATTTTGACTCAAATGTTGCTAAAACCTGATTGGTGCATAAAGTACATGACATTACCTTTTCCCAACTGAGCCACACCCCTTTCAAAGCAGTAAGAAGAGCTCAGAGAAACTGAGAAAATATCAAGCCCCCAGGAAGAGCATCGGTCGTTGATACCAATTTTCGTAGTGTTCAAACGGTGGTACTACAACTTCCGTGTCCGTCACATGATGCCATTGGGCCCAAAAATAC
Organism: Sebastes umbrosus; assembly: GCF_015220745.1. Classification (NCBI taxonomy): domain Eukaryota; kingdom Metazoa; phylum Chordata; class Actinopteri; order Perciformes; family Sebastidae; genus Sebastes; species Sebastes umbrosus. The sequence continues at coordinate 8,433,575 of NC_051275.1, forward strand.
TTTTTCTCATAGACTTACATTGGGAAAGAGATGTCTGTAACTCAGTGGATGTTTTTTTTTTAGGTGAATCAACTTCTCAGTATTAACACTCGAATAGCCCTTATTTAAATCATTAGGTCCTAAAAGTTGTAAAATGCACTAATGGCCGAATCCAGATTTATTTTCCTTCCTACGTTCAGGTGAATGAGACCCAGACCGAGGCTGGAGTGAGGGCTGGGAGGCGGAGATAGCAATGCGTGACACCGGCGTAACGGCTGTGACCCTGTGACCGAGCCATGTGACCGAGCCGACGCTACTCTGCCTGCTCCATGGGCCCAATGGATGCGGAAGATCCCCAGAAGATCCGGGTACTTTTCCACTAGGAAGTCGAGCCATTTTGGCATCATGCGCCTCTGAGCAACTTTCATTGGAATGAACGGGGCCCCGCCTCCAGCACTGTATCCAGTTCTCTTAATATAGTCATGGAAAATTTGCTTTCAATGCATTTAAGGAAAGATCAAATATCTGTGTTTTTGAATAAACCTAAACACATGTGGGGCTCTGGATGCAAACAGCCTACGGTGTCAATGTTCTTTCTGTGCTTTCCACCCCCTATGATTTATGTGCAGCAAAAAAAAGTAGAATTTTCTTCTTGCAGTGAACATAACATGGCAGCAATTACATTCCCCCAAAACAAATTAGTATTATATAAACAATTTTTGGGGTTCTAGCTTTTACATATAAATTCAACTTAACTTGAACTTAAAATTAAATCAATTTTCAACTTGATTTCATGCTAATTCATGCTTATCACGAGGCTTTATGACTCCAAATAGTGAACACAGACAAAGACAAAGAAAAAGAGAGGGATCTGGATAAAAATAAGAGAAAGAACTGTTTCTGGGACATTTCAAGGTCAGTCAGATGCTGTATTGTCACACACTGCCACATTCCACGCACTCTGTTGGTGCGTGCAAAGGCACATCTAGTCGATCCATATGTGGTACAAATTCACATTCAATGTGAACACAAAAGGATTGATAATAAGTGTTAACATGTGGACGTTCATTTCTCCTTTGTAATGTTTGCCATGCAGTTTAAATTAAGTACTGTATCTTTAACTAATGAAGAAACTGAAGCTTGGCAGTGATTTCATAGCTCGCTGAAAAGAACTTGCATACTACATTTTGGGAAGGGCCCTCTAATACAATTAGAGGACTGAATTACATTCAGTGCATTTCTTTAGTAAAGACCTTTTCTCCATGGAAGTTAATGACTTACAGGTGATGTTAGGCTTTCAAATTCACATCCAACTCGTCCTGTCCTGTTATCCAAATATTTCTGGGAACCATGTTTGACTACATATTGAGCGTGGACATTAATGCGGAGATGTAACTTTTGAAGGATGTTTTTCTGGATCGAGAAACAATGACGCAATGCCAAAAGACGAAACCTTGAATATGGAAAGACACAATCCATGAAATACGGTTGTCAATTAGAATTTGACTGATATGACTTTTTTCAAAGCTGTCAGATATCAATATTTTTTCTCCATGAACGAATAAAGTACTGGGTTTTAATTGTGGATTATTACAATAATTTACAAATGAGCACACATTTCTTAACCTTTTTCTGTGAAAAACAAATATAAATGACATTTATAATAAAATAAAATGGCCATTGTGAAAGGCAAACTCTATGTAGAAAGAAAGGGCTGGCAGCAGCAGCAGAAACGCTGCCAGTGTGGACACCACATGCGTGAGAGACGCATTAGTTCAGCGAGGCAGCCGTCATGTACTGGTGATGTTCCCTGTGTGGCCAGGGCGCAAGGCTGCGTGACGAAATGCATCAGTGAATGTCTATTATGATGTGGGCCAATTGTACAAGTGAAATGCTAGTATTTTGTCCTCCTTGATTTTGGAATCTGGAATGTGCTGACATTTTTTATAATTTTGGATGGATATCTGATGAACTGTATATCAGATTTTGGGGTATGAATGTACCCCCTTTTGTTTTTCTATTCTTTCTACACTTTCCTCATCTGCCTCTCAGTTATGAGAAGGCCAACGTCTCTGGAACAAACCGTGAGAATACCTCTGGTATTTCTGCAGAAAAGGGAGAGAACATTGTCTGGAAAAAGCTTTCACACCCATATACAGTCAGTTATGCTTCATCCATCATTGTCGTCTATTCGTCATTCGGACACAAGTGGAAATAAATGTGCCATTAATGTCAGTTTAATGAAATACAGTGTTAAAAAGCATTATATAAACATGTTTGAAATTGTGCTCCTTTTGCCAAAAAAAAAACTCGAAATGAGAATAGCATGAAGTGTTTTAGAGCTTGAGCTATGAGTGCAGTACTCTTCAAAATAGGTGGTGCCTGTACAAATGAAACACCCTTTCGTCATATGAAAATAGGTGATCTAGCCCTTGAACTATCTGAGTATCAAAAATAGAGGGGATATAAGAAGAGTGGAGGAGCTAAGGAACAAGCATTTGGTGTTCAGTTACAGAAGTTATACCAGGTGAACTGTTGAGCTGATGCATAGGTTTGATGTCTTTGAAAAGTTTGAGACAATATGAGGATTAAAATAACCCACCCAGGCCCACTTCACCACCCAGGACAAAAGCCAGACCTGATCCATTATTTGTTCTGTGAGAAGTAAAGCCAGAGAAATGCCTGTACAAATGCCATGCTAAACATCTGGCGCAGCCCGCTTTTATGATATCATCCAACCAGCCCTGTGTCCTACAAAGTTATGTTCCCATACAAATAAACGACATTCTAAATTAGGTTTGGAGGAAAACGTATTTTGTAGCAGGTTATGTTTGTCTTCGATGTATCACAAATACAATTGTAATGATAGTCCACTTAAAGCAAGTGACGTAGTACAACGAGCAACATGCAGAGCAGGTGACGTAGTATATACGGGTCATGTGACCAGCATATTCCATTTGGATATTCTAAATTAGGTCTTATTCCAAATGGAGCATTTTCCGATATGATACATTATATGGGTTTTAGGAGCATTTTTAGACATGTATACAGCGCGCTCGGAATATGCGTCCCAATTGGGGTTTTGATGGCAGTTTGCGACACAAGACCTCAATCCTGTTTACGGCCAGCTCTGCGCGTTATACACAAACCAACGAGCCGACAGTTTACGGAGATGCATGCCCAAAAGAAAAGTCCACATTTCTGGTCGGAAGGAGAAACAAACCTACTTTAAACATTATGAAGGACTTGGATATCAACAGTTTTTTTTGGTTATGCACAAATATCACAACGCCGACCTTTTCAAGAAGGTGGTTGAAGGAATGAAAGAGGGAGGCTGCGTTTGCACGATCGAACAAGTCCGCCACCGGTTACGTTAATCGGACTACGCATGCATGCATGTAAACGGGAATATTAGTGGAATATTCATTTTCATTAGCCATGTAAACAGCTTCGTATAGGAATACTGTCTTTTTCGGAATAAGGGCAAAAATCTGAATATTTTGTAAATGTAAACATAGTCAATGAGATTTAAGTCTATATGTCTGCTGCCATAATGCATGGTGGGAGGCATCCGGACACACCTCACCAACCCAGGACTCTGCAGTATCGATGTGATCACACAGTGGAAAAGGTACATAAAACTACAAACCTGATTAGTTCCACTCAGCTATTTATATTCTAACAATCCATAGCCTACTGTAATGGCTAATCACTAACTGGTTAGTGGCAATTCATTACAGTTTATAGACTAGTGGTCCCACTGAAGAAACACAAACAGACACACATCACCAATCATTATTGACCCTAGATCATTCAAGCTTTAAGATGGTCGATCCATTTGCAATTTCCAGACTGGAATCCCACTTTAACAACACTAGTAGCATCCATCAGAGAGCCTTCATTGACAGCTTCAAGCCTCTAATCCATCAGCTTCATTGACTGTAATGTGGAAATACCTCCACAAAGGGCCACTTGGGAGTAGTTTATCAGACTTCTCTTGGGCTGTCGTGACATGAGCAATGATTCAAGTCCTGCTACTTTATTACCATTAGCCTATAGTAAAGGATAACTGAAAGCAGCATGTGATTACATGAATGCTTTTAATGTAGAATGTGGAGTAATTATTTTCCTTTAATGGCTAGAAAATGTATTTTGAGTGGAGAACAGATGCTAACATTTTAAGCGGTGGCTACTTACATCAAAATCGGGGTATGTTTTAACCTGGCATATTTCTATGGGTCTATGGGTCATGCTAGGTAAGCACTCGCCCTTTCATTGTAAAGGTTCTGGGAAACAAGAACTCACGCAGGTGGTGAGTGTAAAGTTTGCATGTAAAAATGCCAGGTTGAAACATCTCCTTTAAAGAAATATTCCTTTGAAAGTTTTTAGAGTAGAACACAATAGAACATGTTAGGAAAGCAGAACAGTCTTGTATAGTAACAGAACATCATAATATCCATGAGTAATGCATACTCCCACTGTTTTAAGTCATGGGTGGTACAATGCAGACGTTTTGCTATGTCGATTTGTTGCCATGCACATCCAAATATTAGCCAAACACAAAAAACAAAGTTTATATAAGACAAAGAAAAAGCCAATGTAATCTCCCTCTAACAGCTGCCCTGTTGTAGTAGCTGAAAGATAGAAACCAGGGGTGTGAGGATGCTATGAGGAGCCGAGATTAAGAAGCGTAGGCGTGACAGAGGTGTTTGACTGCCAGCTCCATTTATCATTCTCAGATTCCATATGTAGAACGTGTTAGCTGCGGGGAGGAGAGCAGAGGAGGACCGGCCCCGACAGACTCTGATGGATCACCTGCATACTTCACAAGATTTCTAATTAAAACTACCGCAACAGAAAAAAGTACAGGTGCTTCGCTCTCTTCTACCTTTTCTTAGCCTTACACGTTGTAGTCTGGATCAGTGACAGAGTCTGGAAAACTTAAACGTCTGGAGACTGTTCTGACAACAACTTCAGCGTAGGATTGTGAGGCCAGATGGAGAAATATGCTGCTATTATGAAACTATCTTCTGGCAAACTTCAGCCCCTGGAAAAACTTGCAAGCTATGAACACAAATACTTGAATTCACTTCATCATTTCACTCTGAAATAACCTAAATTCATTTTAAGTACCCAGGATCAGTTTCTTCATAGCAGGTATTTTAAGGTAAATGTGAGTATCGCTTGTGCTACTCATTCATTTCCCTGTCTGAAGCAATTGTTTACCCTTTTAGCCCCAATTTCCCCGTATTTTATATTGGGCTTTGTTAAATTTAGCTGATACATACCCACTGACTGATCTATGAATCTGTTTTGTATTCTCGAACGTTGTTGAAAACAATTATCTCCACCAGTTTCGCAGTACTCAAGATCGGTCTTGGTCTAGAGACCGTACTCAAGACCACTTTTTGAAGGTCTTGTAACAGAATCCACCGCATTTTTACCGTCTTGTCTTGGTCTCAGACAAACATTACTCGGACACCTCTGCTCTGTCTTTTGATTATTTATCAAGACATTTCTCATCCACTTATACATACACACATATACAGTATATATGGCAATAACAGATATGGATGTGGGTGTTTTTATGGGAATGTGGATCCTTTAGATCCATTTCAGGAGTCTGCTGTGGTACATTTTATTGTAAGTGTGTCATGCGGTGTTGGACTCGCTCTGGTCTGGTCTTGGTCTTGACTTGGCCTCAACCCCTCAAAGTCTTGGTCTTGTCTCAGTCTTGAATCGTGCTGGTCTTGGTCTTGACTACAACACTGATCTCCACACACACACCAATGGCATATTTCCTTGCTCCTTTTTTGGATGATCTTCGTCACTTTCTGGCACTGACTCTTTCTGAGGCAGCTAGAAGGCTTTTTGCATGCAGGAGTGTTTGGGAATACTATATGTGTGCATTTATAATCATGTAATCTTTTTCATATTTTAAGCAATGGGTAAAGAAAGAGGATCATGCATAAGCTTCTATGGAGCGCAACAGGAATGAGTCCTAAAAGCATTTCCGGTACACTCGTCTGGAAGTCAATGGGTTTTTTGATTGGGTTTTTAGTTGGATGCCTGAAATAAGGTCTATGGTTAACACAAGCTGAAGAGATTTTAACGTTTTGTTCTACGACATAAAACATACCAATAAATACCCCACTTGTAAATTTTGAAGCATTTATACTGTATGTCTTAAAAAGGCAGTTGTTAACAAGTGGCTAGATGAGCCTACTAAACTAAACCCAATGGAAAAATCCCATTGGGTTTGTCGAGGAAACCCAGCACTCTATAAGGATTACCATATGGATTGATTGAATGACCGGGTAAAATATTGACTTTGACCAGGGAAAAAAGGTGTCCGATGTCTTAACTAGTGACAAGTTTGTGTTTTACAAAGCAGAGAAGAGCCTGTGAGATGATAGGGGCAAGGTGTAATGCATTTTACAAATGGGGATATGCATGGAGTACATTTTCAAACAGTCTCACCTGGAAATCATTGATAGTTTTGCACCCATTTACAGACACAAAAAGTGACAGAAGTTGCTATGTGAGAAGAAACTAAAACTTAACGTCCAAAACCACCGGTCCAAGCAACAGCTTCTGCCCCCAGACTGTTAGACAGCACACCTCAGTTAACTTAAACACATATCATTGTAAATGAGAACACGGCCTCAATGATTCCTCAAGATTTAAATAAAGGTTGAATGAATGAAATATAAACCAAGACACCTTATATTATTTTTATTGCTACTTTGCACATATGCTTATATGTTCATGTATTTATAAATATATCTTGTTTTATATTTTTACACAGCTATATGCACTTTATTGGAACATACTTGGATGTTTTATTGCACTCAGATGCACCGACTTTATCTGTTTTATGTGTTTGTCTTGATGGTTTTAAGTTTTATACTTTGGCCTGGAGACGTTATTTCATCTTAACTTTAATTTTTTACAGTTTAAATGATAAATAAGCTGGAGCTTGAATTTGACAGTAGCTATTTTCTGTTAGGCTGAAAGACCCTTATCTACTCCACATAATATACTGGAAACACCTTTATCAATTAGACACGGCCATAAATGATCATAAACTTACCAAAATACATTCTTTTGTTCTAAGACTTAAAGTTATGAGTGATGTTTTTCCCCTGTAGGATCAGAACAGAAGAACTATGATCAGGCCAGTGGTTAAACATGAAATCTTGTTATCTTTTGAACAAGTAATTCCATCCAAGCAGCTATTTGTCAAATCTTGAACAACTAGATTTATCAGGAACTTTGACAAACAACAATGAAGTGCAGTTTAACATGAATTTTAATAACCCTGAATGCCAGTAATAGAGCCTCTCTTCTCTTTGATGATGACACAGGTGTGTTATTACCGATGATAAGATCTCTGAGTCACAAACATTAAATCACATGTGGCAGGGGAAAACCACCTGCATGTTTTAAACATCACTACAATCCTCTGGTAGCCTGTGTGTGTTGTGTTGATACCATACCTAACTATGGTATTAACGCACATTTATTTACTTGGGAACTGGCTTAGATGTTTGTCTCTTTGGCACTGTCCACCTCTGATGTTATAGATATGATGTGGGTTATTGATTGATTAAAAACACCACCGTATCTCTTCTAACATGTTTCACAGGTGTTTGTAAGAAGTGAAATGCTGACTGCTACTCAAATAAAAGTATAGCTGGTTGGCACTGTGGTTCCCAGCTGTACAGCAGCTCCGTCTTCTGGCATGTTCACTGACCCCTTGTTACTCCGTGTCACTGAGTAACGTCATTGACTTGTTAATGTGACAGCCTGTATGATGTAAGTCAAACTCCGGGTGGGAAACATGGAAAAAAGCCAAGCAAAGGTAATAGCTGTTAAACCGGAGAGGATGCCACTACTAAACTGAGGTGAGCAATCATGAAGTTAAATGTTATCTAGTGTTCAAATTAAACTAGACAAAAACTTTGAGGGATGTAAAACCTGATCTTTAGTATCTGTAATCCTTTAACAACCTACAGGCTAATATTATATGATATCCATATCATTAACATTCATTCATTAAAGGTTAAATTAAAGGCATTAATATAGCAGCAAACAACTACTGTCTACCTGTAATGTCTACCTGAGCAGAGAATGAAGTCACTCTCCTTCTGTGTGTGTTGTAAGCCGTTGAGAGGCAATAGAAATGCTCCCAATCTCATATTGAGCTCTTTCAAACAGTATATAACCTGTGAAAAATAGAACCTGTGTTGTGCTGGCTAACTATAACCACACCAAATGTGTGTTAATCCACAGCTCAAAATAGTGCCCAACAGATGCATTACAATTTACTCCTGTTTGTGTAACGTTTGCTAAAAACTACAACGCCCAGGAATTCATTAAATTCATAATTTTAGGAAATTATTTATCCTTTTTTAATGAAACTTCATAGCTTTGCTTTGACAAGGTCCACTTGCTGGCTTTTTAAAAATATCTGTAACCTACTTTTAGTCTTCAGTAGGAACCAATGAGCTTGAGGCTGATCAACATAGGCAGAAAAGAGACGGATCAACTCATCTTTGTTTTATGACTTTTCATGGGATTTGTTAACAATAAGAAAAATACAGAAAAATATCATATGTTTCCTTCAAATAAAATGTTTGATCCTTTCTTTGGAATAATTTGCTGCAGCTCATTTCTTAATAATCCCGAGGGAAAACGTTGGTTTCTATTTGTTTGAGGAATGGTTTCATTTACATCCACCTCTGTTCCTCTTTACCCCACCCAATCCTTGTTTTTTCTCCGTCCACAATCCATTCACTCATCATCCATCTCCACCATCAACCCTTTCTCTCTGCTATTCCTGGTTTATCATGAGACAATTTAGCTATGAGTGGGTCAGAGCCCAGCTGGTTCAGATTGTTGCAAATCAAACAATGGCACTTTGGCAATTTCATCACTAAAAATGTTTCCAGAGTGAAAGTTTTCTTTTTACCAATGTTTTGAGTGTCCACCCAATTCTTCAGTCTCACCTTTGATTAATTTCCCAGATTTTACTCTCTGACTGCACTCACACAGGCTTTGGTATTTACTTGTGCCTTAGTAACTACTCAATAATATGTAAAATGGATTGTTAAGTGTTAGTGCTTCATCAAATTTAAAATTTCTGTGGCATACTGTACATTTTCTCTCAGGATCCTCAACAAATTGAACAGGTTGTTCTTTTCTTGTATGTGCTGCTTGTTGCCTGAACAAAATAGTGCCATGATACAACATTTTTGTAGTGTATCAGAAAGGGATGGGGGGCATGAAGAGAGAGATAGAAGAGAATATGAATGAGATGAATGAAAAAATGAGGATCTCAAAGATCATGGTCATGATAGAGGAGAAGCTACACAGATACCTTGCTCTCTCTCTTTCCACTCTTACCACATCCATGTCATATACACACATAACACGTAAAAAGTAGCTCAAGTGGAGCTATTTCTATCGGTTTATGACGGGCATATTGATTTTTGACCAATTCCCCTCATAAGTGGAGTCGGATTTAGAGTTTTGTGTCGACGTAGCCGTATATATGACTCTTATGACAATTATCGGTTAATCGTTACATCACTAGTTGATACATTTATTTGCGCTGCGAAGCTCAGAAAAATCAACCTTGTTCCAGAAAAAAAAATATATTTTTCCGCCGCGTTATATATTGTGCATTTATAATTCTAAGAAGAGCCTTTGTAATTTACAAAACCCAGGCTGAACATTTTAAAAAAAAATACTATTATTAATTACCTATAGAGGTTGGTCTAGTATTACCTTCTCTTGTAGATAATGGCTTTTACTATACAATAAATCTATTAGATCCATAAAAGGGGTTTTAAGTTGTATAATATATATATATGAATCTTGTTCTTGTCAGCTTTAGTCTCTTTTAGTCATGAAGAAATAAGGTACCATACCTTTGTATAGTCGGCGCAGACCGGCTTTAACTAGACTCTGACTCCAGGGACCGAGTGGCCACCTGATCCACCCAGAGCTACCTTTTACAGAGTGAGTGAGAAATGACCATTCACACTGTGTTAAATTAAGTCAATCAATTATATTGCTCCCTGTAAATCTCTTACAATTAGTGTCTGAGTGTAACTTCCTTGAAATGGAGCCCAGACTAGAACGACCTCTTTGTGCCTGGACTCCATCCAAGCAGGTGTGTGTGTGTGTGTGTGTGTGTGGAATGCCTCAACATACTATATTCATGTTGTTCATGGTAGTTCTGTGCGATCACATACTCATGTTCGCATGAATGACAGCACCTGGTAGAGATTACCTATTGTAGAGCTGGGCATTGATGTACAATTAGCGCAGGGCTCACGCCTGGCCTGGCCTGCTGGGCTAGTAAACAGCAGGGGGGAGCTTCGCGGTTGGATTTTACAACTAACACCTGCCCCTTATGGGCCAGAGGAAGACTGCTCTACAACCACGCCATTAACCCGAAGAATGAGAGCTCACTTGTGGCGTTGCTATATGACCGAGTCCTACATTCTTTATACATCTTGTCAGAGTGGTTCTTGTTGATCTTGTTGACGATCATTTCTACCTTGGGAGATGATGTCATGAAAGAAGCCAGCCATTGTATGTGTTTTTATGTGCTGGGGTACGGTGTGTTGAATTGGATCATACATTTGCCTTCCATTTGGTGGTCATGAGTTCAGTTCATTTATTCATTTGTGTGTTTTACCTACATATCCAGGTGTTATATTTGTGCCTCATTCCTTAGCATGCACTCGTTTTTAATATTTGGAATATTATTAATTATATTTCGTAAAGAAATCTTTAATTTAAGCAAACAAACATCTAGTTTGTCCTCATAAATGTATTTTTGTGTTTGCAATTGTCCACATTGTGTGTCCTCTGTTTATAAAAATAACCAGCCCAGTTAGCAGTCTCACCAAATGGCATATGAATGGCAAGGTAATTGGTAGGTAATTTTACGTGCAATAAGAATACTGTTCTTGCTTTTGGCATGTCATTTTACGCCACCTAGTCTGTACTGACTGCAATGTAAATGCATCCGCATGAATATGCTATGTTCAGACCTAGTGACGTAGAATAAAATGTGAGAAAGACTGCTTACAGTAGGTGGGTGTAGGTGGGTGTTGTTGAGTTATTTTGAAATAACGTTAATGTAATGTTTTCCATACTAATGTTACAATATTTAAGCACATATTTTACTTTATTTACATATTTATTTTACACCCAACAATGATGTTTTTCCTAAACCTAACTAGGTGGTTTTGTTGCCTAAACCTAGCTGCGGCTGTTATCGTAGTTTTATTGCTAAACATGACCACAACAATTTCGCGGTAATGAAGTTTACGATATTGTAACCCTGGTTCTATAAGCACAGGCAGAGCCCTCTACTGGACTCTATGGGTAATACCCAACTCCAATCATGAGCACACATTTGTCCACTGAATTCTGCATATACGTAGCCGGCTAATCAGGACGTGCCTACCCGAATGTGCGGACCACACAGTATATAAGACAGCGTCCCTTGCTGTAAGACATCCCACACCTTCTTCAGCGAGCAGCGCAGGAGTGACAGGACCCCCTTGGTAGAGGGCTCCGCTTTTGCTTGTAGAACTAAGGTTACAATATCATAACCGTCAAAAAGACAAACAGTAGACACCCTCATTATTCATTTGGCCGATGCTCTGGTCCAAACTGTCAATCTAAGGCGGGGGCGTGAGGCTGTGAAGCCTCCAGTGAAACGCCCAACAAGCCTTAGTTATTAGCAGCCAGCTGAGCTCCCAGTTGAAATATTTTGTCAAAATATTCCAGCGTTTCCCTGTCACGTAACAGCGGCGGCAGAGCCTGCTGATTGTGGAAGCAGCTGGCCACGTGCATTGGTGGCCGTGGACTCCGACAGCGTCAAGCTCAGACTCCATGTCACTACCATCACAGCGAAGCATTAGGTTGCAGCGTCGGAAGTTATCCCACCGCTGCTGGCGTTGAATCTGACATGTGAAAAGCCATTTCACAACATTATTGTGTGTTACAGTTTGAAATGAGACACAAAAAAAGCCTAAAATGGGTTATTGTGACACGCGTAATGTCCTTAAAATGTTGTGCTGTTTATACGCCGTCCCATGAGATCAGGTTGTAACAGTACATTTTGGGGGGAATATACGGAACCAGTGTGAATAAAGGTTCTTTGTGTTTCTAGACAATTGCTACAGCTCCACTGTCCTTAGTGGGTGGGAAGAGAGCAGTGCAAATAACAAAGCTTAAGGCAAAGCAATTATTAAACTTCACAGAACTGTCAATTAGACGAGGGGGTGTTGGGGGTTTGATCCCACTGACAGGACAGGCCTAAACATTCCTGTTCTAGTCAACAGCCAGGACTTCATCTCACTGAGCCTTGGGACAAAATAGCTTTGAGAAGAAGCCAAAATACTGTAAAGCTTCAGTTTCTAGCTGCCCATCAAAGGTTAGACAGCTGTGAAGGGGCTGGCTGATGGACCGACCACTCATAATGGCTGCAAACTAGTAACAGCCATGTCTAAAGCCACACAGACATGTAGAGGCCCAGTATGTCGATGAAAAAGCCCCAGGATAATCTTCACAACACAAGCGTTTAGTGTTACACTTCTGTCTGTGAAACACCCAAATGTTAATAGAGCATACTTTCGGAGAATGAGGCCATTATTATGTGGGCAGGCACCTTCAAATATGCAATTCTTCTCCGTGAGAAGCAGTCAAAGGTTGAAATGCGCTAGAGGGGATTTTAATGGTAATTTATTTACAAATGTGCCCATTATTTTTGATGGTAAATCACACAGGCAGAATTCTGTAGTGCTGCCATATGCAGCCACCTTTATAGCTGTACTAATCAATGTTTTTATGGGTCAACAATGGGTCAAATGTGCAATGCGAAAGGGGTTGCTTGTAGTGACCAACCCACAGAGAATTGCCACCAAGTTTTCAGTTCCCATAAGCATCTTTCAGTTCATTGTTTTGGTTTTAGGACCTGCAACTTTAGTGTTTTGGTTCAGTCTTCTCAAATTTGTGCACTGATGTAACTTTCAGCTCCTACGAGCTGAAGCCTTGCCGTCTCTGAGCAGCTGTTAATCACTCACGAACTCCGATCAGCGGTCAAACTAGGCAGCGATGAGCAAATATGAATCAATATTCTGTTACTGTAATGCCTATTTCTCGAATAAAATGTTTTCAGAAACATCTTGTAGTGTACTGTTTAGCTGTAAAATGAGAAAGTTTGTGACCCGGCAGCCACGTTGAGATCAGTTGAGGAAATACCAAGCACCGCCCACCAGCTGAAGCACAGCCAATAGGAACACTCTCTCTTCTCTGAAATGACCTTTGATTGGTCAAATTCTCTGGTCACGGGTTAGATATGTGATAGCCTGAAAACAGAGCCATGAGGAGGTGCAGAAGTCTAGTTATCTCTCAGAACACTTGAATTACAATATGCTGAAAGGTTATTATGGAATTTTTGCCCAATGATGCCAAAAACATTCTGCCTACTGCAGGTTTAAATGTAATTATTACACAGCTTTGTTGATTACTCGATTCTGATTGGTCAATCACGGTGTTCTACGGTCTGTTATTTCTTGATAACAGACCGTTGCTATGTATAACAGACCGTTGCTATGGACGCAGTTGTGATGTTGGACTCTGGCGGACCGTTTTTGTGTCAAATTATTGATTTCTTAAGTAAGTGACCGTGTAATAAGCGGGATAATGTTCAGCTAGTGGGTCATTTTTGTTAAACAAATCCATTCAGGGTGATGCGTCGGGGTGCAGCATCGCCCTGTTGGGGTTTATTTCACAACAATGACCGGCTTGCTGTACATTATCCCTTACTTATTGATGCATAACTGTCGAATGCAAAAAAAATGATATCTGTTACATGAAGAGACAAAGTGCCTCATACACTGAGTATGTAAAAGGAAAAAAAACATTTCTGTTGCATGCACATTTGAGGATGGAGAGATGTTCCAGCAATATGATAGCTGCAGCTAGATAACATCAAACATTTTATTTACTATATTTTTATTAGAATACGCTAATAACTTAACATTGCAGTTTACTGTATAAAGAATAAAGTAAGGGTAACATATGCAAAAAATAAAAAGAAGCTGGTAGCATGGTAACCCTGAATGGACAAAACAATACAAAGATGAAACAAACTGTGTGGACATATCTCGTTGTTTACACCATTCCTATAAAGTTACGTACAAAAACAAAAATGCAATTCCAAACCGTAAGTGAGAAGGGGGGTGTAATGACAGTCAGTTGCGCACAAATGCAGGGGACACAGGATTCTTTGTCAAGAGGAAAAGATGAATTGGAGGTATTTGGCGGTAACAAACACCCTATACGTGAGGGCTTTGGCAAAAGAAAGTCTATTTGTTACGTGTGTAGGAGGGTACTGTCAAAACCACAGCACAATACTTCACTCTGTCACTTTGAAAACCTGCAACTATCCTTTCCCTAAATGATAGGGGAGGGTGAGGAATGATGTCCCGGAGGGACATGCGGGAGATGCGCTGTGGGTAAGGCAGGTACAATCTTTCTGCACCTTCGACTATTTTGAGTATTTTTGGTGGTGAAAACTGATATGAGGTCAGCGCACTGAAGAGCAAAACTGTGGAAAACACTGACGTCAGTGAAGCTGGCTAGCAGGGCGCGTTGACACCATCCTCAGAGTCAAAAGATGGTCACCACCAATCTTCACTCTCCTGGATCTGAAAAAGTAATTTAACAAATTCCAAGTGATGTGTCAGTGCCCTCTCCCCTCGAGTGTCGCAAAAGTGCTCTGAGCTTCTATCAAGATGTCTTCATTAGCACTGGAATGCTGTGAAACAGTACGACAGCGGGGGGTGGTAGCATTGTGTTGTCACCCCTGTAAAGATTCTCATGTGGTGAACAGACTTTGTTTATTTGGAGTTCACACAGCGTGCATGTTGGCAGTGTGCACATCTATTCTTTTACATTTCCAAGCCAAAAAATGTGCTTGTGAAATAATAAGTCTCCAGCAACAAAAATCGAAATTATATGTGCCTAAATTGGCATTGGATTTCCATCTACACAAAACATATGCGCACGCCTGGAAGTACAGGGATAGACATCCTATCCTGTTCTGTACACAATGTTCGAAGCACAATTCCAATTTGGAATATGCAGCGGCTGTCAGAGTTATGTGTTTTATATCATTTGGAAGTAATTATTTCGATGTAGAAAATTTGTCGTAGTTAGTGTCATGTGGAAGATATTATGGAGTACAGAGTGTGGATCCTACCCTCATACTTTCATAAGTCATGGCAATTAAGTTCAGATTTGCTGCATCTTTGCAGAAGTACAGAGATTTAGTGCTTACAAATTTGACCCATTACCATTTCATGTCCTCGCAGGGATTTTATTGTTGATTTTTTTTTAATAGCTTTCATGCTATAAACATGTCGGTTACTGTTACTGTGATACACTGCAGAGAAAAGATCTATTTCACATTGGCAACAAAATGAATTGCAATTAATGGGGCAGCTGTGGCTAAATGATATTTTGTGACACATTTTGCCTTAAAAAATCCTGCGATCTGAAAATTGCTGTAGGCCATATTGCGATTTTGATTAAATTTGGATTAACTGTGCAGCCCTAGTCACGTCTACAGATTACAAATGTATGCCGTGGTTTTGAGAAGACCAAAACTTGGGGCCCACTAAATATAGATTTTGGTTCCAAAGTGCAGTCAATGGCCTCTTGATGCACAGGCCTATCGGGGCTGACTGCCGGGGCGGAACTGGTTGTTTACTAATGCGCGATGATAAGCACTGATAAAGCGATGTTCATCACACTAACTGAGTGCTAAATAAACATTACGTAGTTACTGAATAAGTACAAGAAGACTGTCACTGCCTGTGTGATAAATATTAATTTTCTATACACTGTGAATCCATAACATGCAAGCGTTTTCGCAGTAGCCCATCTACCGTATGCACCGCTGTCAGCGTCATCATCATTTATTGACCACGAGATGGGGAAAATAAATGAATAACACAATAATAACATAGCTTACTCATCACATTATGTTTTAAAAAAAACAGATGCAACTCAGCGGCCCTTGCTGTTGGATCAGGGCTGAGCTTCAGGTGTGTTAGAGCAGAGAGACCTGGAACAGGTAAGGGTCTGGAAGTCTGGAGATGGGAACCCAGGGTCCAGGCTATAGGTTAGAATAAATATTGACTAATTAACGTATCTAAAAGTTTTTGTGAATCTGCTCTTTTGATTTACAGAATAGGATTTTATAGAGCAAACGTTGTCAGAAGGATTAAATGTTCAGACAAAGGCTGCGATCTGTGTAAATAATACAATAGCTATTATAGCAAGTTTTTAAGCTTTTTGGGTGTTATTTAGTGATAATAATGGTACAAAATGATGTCAAATTGCTTTTTTTTAAGTCAAAAACCTTCAGATTTTCTTGGGGGGAGGACTCCAAAACCACCACCCCAAATTTATACCAATTCTTTGCCTGTGATGTTTGTGGGTTTTTTATTGAAAAAAAAACGTATCTTCTCATGATGCCGCTGTGCACACAGGCTGCTTGGCTCAATAACCTAGTTTTGTGTTGACGTATTGTCATGAAATGATGACTTTCATATTACTGTTAATGATCAGGAGGGCACTCCATTTAATATTTGTCTTTGTCCGATGACGAGTGGTTCTGAATTGAAGTTGCGATGGAATATTGTGAAGGGAGGGGAGGGCCTCAAGTAATATTAAGGCACCCCTGTGTGCATTAGAAACAACAGGTTATGTGCTGTTTTGTTCACTTTCTAAGTACATGCGTTACTGAATTGCAAATCTCTCTCTCTCTTGTCCTTGCCTGACTGAGTTCCATTTAAGATAAACACATAATGTTCCAACAAAAGAACATGTAGGAGACTCGTGGGCGGGGGGTTGGGGTTTTTTCTGGTTCTATATAGCTGGGATTGTTTTCCACAAACCCCTGAGGACCGCCAGGCCAATGGCTGCTGCTGCTGTTACAGTATGTCCCGTCAAATACAATGACATCACTGTTTTGTCAGGTTTTTTTTTTTTTAATGTGGTGCTGTGTGGCGCATGGTCAGCTGTTGGCCTGCTATGACTCCATGACTGATGGGTAGCAGAGCCACTGGCACTGAATCCCACAGCTGCACTAGATGATGCCGCCGTGCTGCCAAGCCAGGCACTCGACATTCCTCCATGAGCAGGAGAAATGAGGTAGTATGCTTGTATAGTGGCACGCAACACTACACAGCATATAATACATGTACATACACGCATTTACATACATGGTTCTACAAATTCACACATGTAAATATCAAAAATCAAAACCACCCTCGCACATTACCTATGCACATACCTCTACAAAGCACCCACAGGTTTATATGTGATATCAGGTTACTGTAATGTCTGTTGCTCATTTAGACCGGGCAGGTTTGGCAACTCATCAATTCAGGTTTATGGGTGTATCCAAAAGGATTAATTGGAGCACATAACAACCCCTTAAACATATATTACAGAGTAAATACATGCCTTCGAGTAAACTGGGGTATTTACTCACCTATTCTATGAGCTAGTGGGATGATTACCATTCCAAAAAGTCCCTAATATAATCTCCTGCCAGCGCAATGAGTCAGTGGAACAGCTATTGCATAACTGAGGCTTTGAAAGGCAACCACATACTGTATGATGTGGCATGTGTAAATCAGATTATGATTTCATATCCATCGAGTAGATGTTTGAAAGCGGTTTTCTTTTTGGTATACAATGGCATGTGGCCCAAAGTTGGAGGGGGACACACTGAATAACTTGTGAGTAGATGTCAGAAGAAATTATTTTCTGTTCATTGAAATCATGCCTGTGCTGCTCATCTGTAGATAATATAAATCTATCTCTGTTATTATATTTGACATATCAGACCACTATTACTAAAATCAGCATCCATCATCAGTCAAATCCAGGAACATGTTCCTTTTTGGTAAAACTGGATGTTTTGTGTGCTTCTAAACCAGCACACATACAGACCAAAATGGCAAATTAAATCAGATGTGAGATGGATTTTATTTTTTTATGTATTGGTTTATTTAACAGGGCACAGTGCACATTAAAGGGACTATTTGTAAGATTCAGAAATGCTGCTTAACAGCGACACCTGTGGCCTTGAAATCAACGAAAGTCAGCGTCAAGCTCGCGCTTGCTCGCTCTACATAGACATGAACGAGCATCGCTCAAAACAGTGAGGGGACAGACGTCAGCTAAAACCACAATATCACTCTATATTTCAGCTGCTTGGCAGTAATGTTAGCTGACCAGACGAAGGTCTCTCCATGAATCACTGCTGATCCTAGTGTTGGCTTTTCCTGCTCAGCGCAGGCTTCAGCAGCGGGGCTCCTCAACGAGTTACGTTATCGCCTCCCGACCGCAGCCGGCAGCCAAAGACACCGGCACCCGGTCGGTAACGAAACGATAACGTAACTCGTTGAGGAGCCCCGTCACTTCACAAGACACGGAAAATCTCTGTTGGTCTGGAGGAGCTGCAGCAGTTATTTCTGCCCAAACGTCCACTCTACATTCACTAGATATTCTCAGAGCTAAACTAACTCTTCTGCAGTGTGGAGTGAGCGCACGTTCACGTCTAGAGGTGGAGCGAGACAGCGAGTACGCACGCGCTGTCTGAGTGAAGGAGAGCAGGCAGCGGAGACGAGGCTCCGGCCACACGCGAGCGCGCATATGCGAACGCGCATGTGTGCCGACCCGTTACATTTATACGCTTAAAAAGTTACAAACAGCCCCTTTAATAAACATCGCTGTAAATGCGCTAGAGTTAGCCAAGAGGCTATTTTTCATCTGTAGTCCCTAGACAGATGTTACAAAGTCACCCTGTTCTACCTGCCGCCATCTTGTCAACCTCCTCCTCCTACCTTTTTACAGACTGCTAGCTTTTGTTTCAGAAGGTTGTATTTTTCATTTTTCTACATATGTGGCTCAGCCTCTTTCAGGCTACACAGTAGTTGGAGACAAAACATTAAATAGACACAAGTAGATGATGATTATGATTGTCAGGGTTCAGCCACAATCACTATATTACTTGTCATAATAGAATAGAAATCTACAGAAATCTTACAGCCATGCTAGCTGTTCTGTGAAGCCGTCTGCTCCGGCTGGTGGGCGGTGCTTGGTAGGCCTATTTCCTCAACTGATGTCAACATGGCAGCCAGATCACAAACTTTCTCATTTTAAGGCTAAACAGTACACTACAAGATGTGTCTGAAAACATTTTAATGCGAGAAATAGGCATTACAGTAACAGAATATTGATTCATATTTGATCAGCGCTGCCTAGTTTGACTGTTTGATCGGAGTTTGCGAGTGATTGACAGCTGCTCAAAGACGGCAAGTCTTCAGCTCGGCTCTGATTGGTTGTTTTCTTCCGGTCTGTGAAATGTTGCAGATGCCATTAGTAGCACCGGAGGACACTTGAGGACACAGAGGCACATGATTTTTTTCAGATTACCTGTCTCATTACCTGACCATTTTATAAAAATAACGTTTTTTAATCATATTTGCTATAATCTTGCCTACTTCTGCTTTAAGTGTGGCAGAGAAGAAAAATAGACTTGGAGCTTGCATTTTTTTAGTCAGTGTGGATTATTACATTTAGTAAAACAGAAGCAAATTTCAAACGCTTCAAAAAACACAGCCGGTATGTATTGCCCTTAACGTGCACCATCTATAAGCTTAAAAATGCAGAGGCCTGAGGAAATGTTTTCGGCACATGCATTCAATTTGCCACTATCATTGGAACGAATGGGCCGCCATATTGGAACAATGTATCCAAATCTCTTAATAAATCCATGCTTAGATTTGCTCATGTTCGCCTTCTTTTCTCATCATTGGCCAGATGAACACTGCCCAGAGTTCTCTCCAAGCTAAACTTGACAGTTCAAACAGTCATAAATGAGAACAGAATTATTTACAGGCACGATCACGATGTTCCCATTATAAAGACCTGAATCATGGGGAATTTTGAGAAGCTCTTCTTTTTGTTTCATCCAATACCAACCATGACCTTGTCGGGCAAGACATTACTCTCTGTCTGTCTTACTCTTTTTCCCAGTGGGCATTGCATGTCATACTTGCAAAACATGGCACACAATTGGACCCACCAAGGTGAGGGGCACAGTGAAGACAGTGCTTTGATGTAGAGCAACATGATGCATCTGGTGGTGAAAAAAAAGTCAAAGTAAATCGATCTGAGGCACCAAAGACAGAATAGAAATGGCCAGCAGAGTGCTTGTGTTCTCGAAATCACACTGGTTGTAGCTCAGTTTGTGAGAGACAGAAACACAAAAAATGGACTGAGGTTTCTTTGGGAGGGTCTCTTGCTGACTGACTTGCAGCCAGGTGTCAGTGAGGAGCTGGTGATGGCAGTTTGGAAGAAAACCAGATAAGCAGCAGTGGTCTGAAGGAAGGGCAGGGTTATGGGGTCAAGAGGGCAGAACAAAGGTCTTCTGGGTTTCTTGAAGAAAACAACACCAGTCCAAACAAGTGATGAGGGGAGGTGTTTCATCATGTGTTGACTGAGCACTGGATAAGCTAAATCCTGTCAATGCCCATACATTTGAGGATTGGGTTTCAGTCTCTAACTGAGTGTTCATTGTGTGCATTAATGTACAGCTTATGACACACTGGTTTGTACAACAGTGCACATAGGAATACATTGTCCTAGATAGTAGTCCAAAAGCTGCTACAGTTAACGCCTTTGGACACCGAGTCCGTATTTTTTGTTCGAAATTGTTGCACGTTTAAAAATAAACACAACTTTGCGTTGTGTCAATCACCCCGACTTCAAAACTTTCGTCCGTCATTAAAGTTTTTGGAACAGGTTCGATTTGATATGCTTTTTTTGCAAAAGAGCGTCGTTTGACCATTCGGAGCCACCGTCCGCGCAAAGGTCATCATCCACAATGGCATGATAAACATTCACTTTGGTCGCAACTCTTTAATGATGTATAAAACTCACAAATATCAATGTCGGCCTCAAAAATTCTGTATCAGTCGAGCCCTAATATGGACTTCATATTAACATCATCCAAGAAATTATGCTGACACATAAATGTGCAAATTCATGCAATGATTGATGCCTATCACTGGTATTGTTTTACTTTATATTATACTGGAAGAACACAGTTGTGTTGTGTTGTATTTTTCTCTGATTTACTGCAATCTCACGGCTGATACTAATTGACACCAAAGAGAAATGAATGTGGCTGTTGACTGATGGCTGCTGCAGTGCGATATGATATATCCGGCAGATGCCGCCATTCTTTTCTGTCTCAGGCTGAGCCGGGTTGGAGCTGCAGCTGTTCTACACGTCAGAAATGTCAGCTTCTCCTCACCACAGTGCTCCGTTTAAGCTGCTCACAGCAGTACAAGTAGTGTATAAGAACTGTTGACATGTTGCAAATGCTGAGCAACTCAAGTGGACAAATAGGAAGAGGAAATGAAGTGTGTGAGTCTTATAATGCGTCCAGGCATGCACGTGTGTGACAGTGTTTAACTTAGCACTGATGAAGCTGAACTGTTGACTCTGTAAGTGTATTCTATTATGACAAAATATGTCTTTTTCTAACATCCGCCAGCCTTGAACTATCTTCCGTCATGGTCCAAACCTTTTTTTGGCTCCCAGGTCGAATACATCAAGAACAAAGCGATGTCTTTGCATTGAAGAATTCACAATCGGAGCCATATCTAACTATGCCCCAGGACAGACAGTAATTAATGATTGATATTTTGTTTTGGCGCAAGAGCATGCTCTTTGAGTTATGTGCCTTTATTCTTTCTCAATAGGATTCCTGAGGTATATGCAACACAGCAAACGGAAGAACATTTTTTGGAGATGACACATTTTTAGGGCTGTGTTTAAGTTCAGAAAGAGAGTCAACAAAGCCGAGGAAGACAAACCACTCCTGAAAAGTAAATGTATGTATTGCTAATTTGCAACACCAAATACATTTTGAAAGAAACATGATGCTGCCTGAATTTGTGTTTTTTGCAACAACTTTGCAAAAAGCTCACTGTCAACATATTTCATTTGTTTTTCCTACAGCATCCGCTCATGCCAGCTACAGAAGGTTTTTAGGGTTAGGCACTTGGTTAAGGTTACAGAAAGATTGTCCTCTTATTTGAAGCTGCACTTATCAATAATTTATATTAAAGAAATTGATCAAATGACAGCATATAATGAGAAAGGGGACGTAGTGTAGTGACGAAGCCACAGATAATTATGGTGGTGAATGGGTCAAACAAACACAAGACTTTCAACCAGGAGACCGGTGTCCGCGTCCCGTGTGAAACTAAAAGTAACGTTGACTTATTTTGTCACGTCAGTCTTTAGTCACGTGACTCGTCTGTATCGTCAGTCCTTTGAGTCACTTAAGTCGGTAGTCAGTGAAGTTAACGTCAACTACAACCATTTCCTAACCCTTACTAAGTGGTTGTGTTGCTTAAACCTAACTACTTATGACAACGGAAACTTATTTTGAAAGGACACTATGCATGTAACGAGCGTATATTGACACGCCGTCCCTGGTCCGTCCAAAAGTAACGCAAGAAGGTATCCCGTGCGTCGGTCTCCGATGCCGAGGTGCACCGACCAAGCGGTGGTATTTGACGAGTTGGGAGTGAGAATGTGTTGGTTCTCAGCAAAAACCCTCTGATAGACCATCAGTAGCCTACACTACCTAACTGGCAACAAATGGCAGACAGACAAAGCTAGTGATTGTGTTGTGAACACAGCGGTACATTTAGCAGCTAAAGAAACCGATATTTCTTTCAGGAACCGGTGATCAAAACAGAGATGGAAGGAGAGTGAATATTGGACTGAAATTCAACAGGTGGACAGAAACAAATCAATGCTAACTTTGCGTCGTGTCTGCTGGATGTGTGAATAGGCGATTGTTTGGTAACATGTTCAGCATATAAACTTTATAATGGGATCATGTGTTTCTTAACTAGATTTGCTGCCCCGAGGTGGCCAAAAAACTCAATATTGTTGCTTTAAATATTGAAAAGGGCTTGTTAACGTTCTGTATATTTAACCAAAATCACAATCTTTTCCTAGAATTAATCATAGTGCTTTTATTATTTACGCCTAACACAGGGACACAGGACACAAACCCTAATCTCTGGTGTCAAATCTCCTGCACCCAACCACCTACATTGTCCGTAAGATATCTGTGTGATCTCTTTATTATTATTATTTCCATGGCTTTGTTGAATACTTGTTTCTGATTGGTCATTTACAGCATTCTACTGTCAGTTATTTCTTTATAGCAGACCGCTGCCAAAGAGTATAGAAGCAAAGAGACGAAACGCCAGTGTTCTTTTTGACAACAGCCGCTGCCGCCATTTTGTACTGAAAACGCTTATTATATTTATAATATTTTATTGTTCAACACAATGGACAATAGAATAGAAATAATTTAGTTTTACTTTTGTACTGTGCTTTTTAGGCGGACGTTTTACTGGCATCCGGTAGTCGCTTTCAGTCCAAAATGGCGTAAGTGTAGCTTTCCTACTGGGCGCTGATGTTGCAGTGGAACGAACAATTGACTTTCACTTCTTGGCAATATATGTTCTTTGCCACTGCTGTGTATAACAGACCATTGCTATGAATGCAGTTATGATCTCGGGCTCTGGCAGTCAATTTTTGTGTCAAATCATTGATTTCTTAAGTAAGCAGCTATGTATTAAGCAGGATAATGTACAGCTAGCGGGTCATTGTTGTGAAATGAACCCATTCAGGGCAATGCAAGACCCCGACGCAAAGCCCCACATGACAAAGACAACTAAATGATGACATGACAATATAACCTCACAAAAAGAGAAAAAAATAAAGAAAACAATTGGAAAACAGAAAAAAGTAATTTCAAATGATTAGTTTGACAGTACCGACACATTTTAAAAATTTTAAAACACAAAAAACTGAAATATCTGTGTGATCTAACAATGTAGCCTTGTATGGACTGGAAAAGATGTTGCAAGTGAACATAGTCTACACAGCAATTACATTTCCTCCTAAACACATGAGGCAAAACTATTTACTAAAGGTAATGTCTCGGATTGGTAGCAAACATCCAGACTTTTAAGTAATATTGATGTGACGGACTGCACCAGCACTGAAAACCTGTGTAAATACAGCAGCAAAGTGAAAGTCGAGGTGCTGCCTGTAGCCATCAGTAACTGCCACCTGAATCCTCTGGTGCAATCAGGACCTCAAAAGTTTTAATTTAAAAAATCTCAAAAGTTGTTTTTCATTGTGTCATAATATCATATTGTGTTTATTTTGGTTTCTGTTACAGTTGGCTTCTTCCTGGACTTCATCAAATGATTGCCTGAGACCCATAAAGAGAATGACTTTCCTACGGCACACAGGAAGATGTGAATATTTGAGAACTACCTTACTAACTACTACTGCCTTAAATCAAAGGTGAACATTGGAAAACGAATACCTGTACTCTACATCTATCCCCTAGTGCAACATTTCACCCCTGGTATATTTTCATCAACTATGTAATGGTAGTAAAATTGTAAAGGGGGTTTTGTTTGACAAAGCACTACCTTGGGTTGAAACTTAAACCAAATAAAGCTTAGTGAAAGCAAGATGTGATGTTGAAGGTTTTCCTTTTTCCTCCCTTCAGTATTGACTTAGTTAATTCCCCACGCCTGAGATGAAGTTCTATGTGGAATGTGCAAACATCAGACAGCACAGACTCTGTAGGGACGACAACACTGTTTCTCTCCAGTGTATCTCAGTACCATGGAAACCCACCATGGGGTAGATGACTGCAGCTCTGGCGGAGAACAGGACTCTGTCTGCTGACAGATACTGTCTGGCTGAGGAGATTGGGGGGGAATTGGGGGATGCCGGTAATTCAATATCTGCAGGACATCAACTGTTCACACGTGTGCATGCACTCACCTGCCCACTTACTCACAGCTTCTGAGCGAGGGGAAAACACTGTGGTGCCTGGCGATGTCATACTGAAGGAAAATATTTGTTTCTGTGGTTTTAAGGTTTTTGCTCATCTTCTACTCTTTGCCCACTACCTCTACCAGAGCCATCGGACTGTTGCGCAATGCAAATAGGTATTCATGTCACATTATCTGTCAGTGCTGACAGAATAAGACACAGTTGTAAAAAATGCAAATATCTGTCCCTATTGACCCTTTGTGTAGCATCAGCTAGCTTTGACCAGCATCTGACAACTGTACTGCTCTGCTCCATAGACTCTCATACAACTTTGACTTCTGGCCGGTCTCCTGGGCGAATGTCCAATGTTTTTTGACCCACCCATCCACCTCGACCTTCTCCCTACGCGGCCTTCACCGCTCTTTATATTTCCTGGCTCATGATTACGTTAATTACACACAAATTGATTTTGTGAGACAGAATAAATGAATTACAGTGCATTACTTTTCGTAAGTATAGCTACAAACATGTTAGAACTATGCTACGTTAGCTACTGCAGGTATACTGAATGTATACACATGCTGCTTTTGCTTTTTAATGATTGTAACAGACCTACCCGGCTTCACAGGAACAGTGTCGTTCCTTAATTTTATTGTCTTCTGTCTCGATTGCCAGGTGATGGTGGTTCACATTTACACTGTGACCTTACCTGTGATCTTATCTTTATAACCTGTTTTCACTGCTTAATCAGTTTGACATCCTGGATATATCTTTCAAATGCATAGTGTAGACCCTTCTGTCTGCTTCTCTCTGAAATCGCTTTTCGTTTTTCCTAAAATGAGATAATAGATAGTCGTTTTGTTTCTCTTTGTAATTGACTTGTGTCTCTTTCAGTTTCAATCTAGAGGTGGAAGAACTGTCAATTTTTTACAAAACAATAATTTGGAAATGTTGTTTGTTGTCGTTTTGCATTTATTTGTAGTTGTTTTGTGTCTTTTTGTAGTCGTTTGGCATCTCTTTGTGGTTGCTTTGTGTGTCTTTGTAGTCATTTTGCGTCTTTTATGGCTTGTTTTGTATCTCTTTGTCGTCACTTTGCATCTTTTTGTTGTTGTTTTGTGTGTCTTTATAGCTGCCTTCCATCTCTTTCTGTCTTTTTGTAGTTGTTTGATTGACCTATTATTATTGACTTGAAAGGCTCTGACCCAGGGCCCCCCTGACCACTTGGACTCCATTCAGTAATCCAACGGAACGAAACAGCGTTTTTTTGCCCCATGCCATCCAGACGAGTTCGCAAGCTTTAAACATTGAATTAAAACGGTTAACAGCGTTAAAAAGTCCTGTTGTTGCATGTTCGATTGCAGCAGTCTCAAGCTACAGAATTCCGTTGGGATCACGACCGTTTCAGAGCAACCGTTGTTTTGGTTTAATAAGTGTCAGTTTCAGCCCAATGTGTCCGTGGTTGCTCATAGTAACTTCACATAAATGGTTGGTGTTGATAATAAATACAGATGATTATGATTTCACTACGAGCTAATATTAGGCCATTTGGTAATGTCTTCTCCCCACTCACTAATAGCACACGGATCTGGAAAGTCAATTTGTTCAGGTTGAGTTCACGATCTTTGGTGGTTAATGCCCTTGCATGGCTTGACAAGCTGTTGCACTCCGTCGTACTTCCGTTGCCAAACTGCGTGCGCGCACATAGGTACGTCATCATTCTTTGCAAACATTAAAAGGGTCTATGCAGGGTTACCTGAGTGCACATGGGACAAATACATTACATAAAAATGCTACAACAACACACAGCTGTGCCCCCTGTAGTTTGCCTACAGGGCGAACTACTCTATGGATGATGAGGCAACATGGGCCTCTACATGTTTAGTCTGCTGCCTGATCTGCGCTGAGGTCGTGTTAGGTTTCATCCTACACACAGTGTCATTCCTGTGTTCTATAACTGTCATGTAAGATGTCAGGGCCAGTTAACCAGGTCTTTCACTTACTAACTAACTGATATTACTGATACTACTATCCTGATATATCTGATGATTAGAAACTATTCTGAAGACTCGTATAAATGCTGCTTTTAATGTTACGTAAAGTACAAGGTTACGTTGCCTTATATTCTGTATAGCCACTGCAGTACACAAATTCATTGTGCAGAGACACATTAACCAAGGAATGCTAATTCTCGAGCGACATTACTGTCTTTAAGAGGCTGTAGCGGGCTCAGTCTAAAGACAGAGTGAAGATACTGGTATCATATGGACAGTGCTTGAAGTGGAAAAAAATAGCTGCGAGTACTCCCCTTATCCACATGTTGGTGAGTGTATCAGCCGGTATCAGCAATCTCTTGCTTCAAGGGGTCCCTTGATGCCCACTTTATGATAATCACATGCAGTTTGGTGCAAAAAAACATGCAGTTTTTTGAATGCAGTATAACTGTGTTCATTTTGCCTATTGTAAAAATCATGTGTTTGCGTATTTCTGCAAACTGGGGTCCCTAAACAGTCTTGTAATTACATAAATTAGGTATCACTGTAAAGCTGAGACTCTTGTGGATCCAATGAGCCCAATTGTATTAATGTGTGATGATGTTAGTCCCCATAGTAGCCATTCCATATAGTGAGACCATTTTGACCACTTGGCATCACAATCTCCCCCACCTGCATTTTTTTCTGGGATTTTCATATGTAAACGCTCACTCAGCCGTTAGCAAAAAGCAGTGACGTAGGTTACTAGTGTAGGTTAGGAAGCTGATCAATAAGGTTATGATTGATGTGAACGCTAGCACGAGCTGAGTCAACGTTCGCTGTGCTTTAGTTTGGAAATAACTGAAAGGGTTGGGATTTTTTGAAGTGGGGTTGTATGTATACTCCCTTGTTCTGCAATGTAAAATTACAGTTTCTGTCAATGGAGTCTGGTGGCTTTTAAGAGAGCGATATACCACGGTGTGGTAAAGCGGCTGTGGACGGTTGCAGCAGAAAAACATATTTTAGCCACCTAAAAGAAGGCCAGCCTAAAAAATCAATATCAGTTTAAGTGTACGCTGTATTTAGAATAATTTCAGTGCTTTACCTCACCGTCAGACAGCCCTTTCGGACGAGAACGGAAGTCGTTGCGATCTCTTCAAAGCCACCAGACTCCATTGACAATAACAGTAACTTTACCTCGTAGAACACAGGAGTGGCTTCCATATCAGTGCTCCTGTCTGCTCCTCCAAACTGGGAGAGTGCCGACCGCCATCTAAGTTGCTGCAGGTAATACATTGACTACCGGTAAGGATGTATGTATATATAGCAAAGTCATCATGCAAAAGCCTACATAAGGTCATGTGGGAAATTGTTTTTAGAAGAGCTTGAAAATAGCATTTTGACGCTGAAACATGCGTACTTCCACCAAGGAACACCACTGGGAAGCTACAGAATGATATAAAAACCTCAAAAAGCGACAAAGTCACTTATTTTTAAGTTTGCAATTAAGAGGAAATGTGCCATAAATTAATAATATTCTGTTCTGGGGTTCATTTGGGGTTTTTTGGATGGCGTTCTAACATCTGTCATGACCAAAACATTGAAAGGATTTTATTTTGGACGCCCTTCAGCATCACACTGAGGAGTTACAGAGGTGACAAAATGGAAGAACAGGATTTGGCTGCACACTCACCATGGCCTCAGATAGTCTGTTTATATTTGTAATAGGCCTAATGATGAAAATAAATTACCGCATGCGGATGGCGAAGACGAAATGAGCTCATGTTCTTGCTTTGAAATCGGAAAAACAAAGGACCACAAGCTTTTTTTTTTTTCTCAAGCTGACTTCACCCATCTGGCATGCTGTTTTTAATAAGATGCACAACATTCAAGCCCACCTTGACTCAACATATGACCAAAATCCTCTCGTCACCTGATACCCCGTGAAACATTGTGTAAATGTTTTTCAGAGATGTTAACTGGAGGGCTAACATGTCCCTGGAGGAGACGATATAACGCTAATACCGTTATGTCATCAGGGACGCATTAGCTCCATATATTAGATTGACAGGAAGAACAAGAATGCATTAGAACACAATGTGCTTTACATTCTGCATGTGTGAAACATTATACAGGCCATTACTCATCCAAACAAGGAGTCATCGAAAAATTTAATCTCTCACAAAATCCCTGTGTTGAACACAGATGCTCATAGGGCTTTATATTATAGTTGCACTTTCAAACATTATTAGTATCACTATTCAAGTTATCTGCTATTACGAATGACTTTGATACGGTCCACTGACGTTCTCCTTGTGTCCTACAACAGTGGCAGATTAGGGAACAAACCGTTCTCAGAGAATGAGCCTCTCTATAACCAGAGAAAAAAATATCTCACTGGCCAAAGAGGTAAAAGGAGCTGTAGCTCAACACCTTGTCCAGCGCTGGACACATAATAACTGTCTGAAATGTTTCTTTAGGTGCACCATTCTGTTGCTTTTAGGGTGATGATGTCATAGTGTAAGTGATCCACGTTTAAGAGTTTAAGAGTTGTAACACATTCGCCTCTTCTACAATTTATCACAGTGAAACAATTTTTTGTCCCCATGTAAGGTCATTTTATCAGATTTGTCTCTGCATGGTCACAATGACAATGCTAACATACTGATGTTACAGTAATGTTCACCATATTAATTTAGTATTTCAGTATTCTAACATTTGCTAATAAGCTGTAAACACAAAGTACAGCTGAGGCTGATGGAAATGACATTAGTTTTGCCACAGCCGGTTTAAGGCATACGCCATATAGGCGGTCATCTAGGGCACCATCTTTCTGCATTGAGGTAACAAATTAACAAATAAATAAATACACTTTTCACCCCTGTAACTCTCTTTCTCACACTTTTTCATCTAACTGGCCACAGTTATTTGTTAATAAATGTGTAAATTGTAGTGAAACTGATTAAACCGTTTTAAGCCCAAAATATCAGGGACGATTGTTTATTTATATAATAATAAGCACAGTTATTTATGAAAATAAAAATCTTGACTTTTGTCTGTGATATCTGATGTGTGTTGAGTTTTACGGGGCTAGGGTTAGAGTTCCGTCTAGGGCACCAAAAGGACTAGAGCCGGACCTGACTTTTGCAGGTATTTGTAAATAGGTATTGGTCAACCAAAGTATTGGACAAATTGAAATTCAGACTTAATGGTGTTAGATGAAAACTCCCCAATAGGATCGCCAGAGACAGTAGCTTCCATCCTGTGGCCGCACAAAATGTCAAGGCAGTCCATCAAGAGTTGTTGAGATAGTCTGGATCAAAGGGATGGACCGACCAACCAACAGTTAAAAAGTAAAATAATTCATCAAGTCCCGCAGCTGTAAATGTTAATAAACTGATTTGGGTCCAGATGCTCTACAGCTCTCTTCCAGACGGTACGTTGTCAAACTGATGAATTAAAGAGCTAACTAAAAAGACAAAGAAAGGGAGACATACACCAGCCAAAGGGAGCTTTCACAACTTGGCAACCCCAAAAGCTGTTCTTACAATTGTCTTATTACTTATATAGCCCTCTGATAACATGTTGACCATAGAGCACTGGTCTATGGTAACACTTTCGAATGAGATGTACTTTATTAGGAGTTCATAAGCTGCAGCTCATAGCTTTATTAGTGGGTAATAAATAAGGATCGTGTCAATGTTTGCAGTGGCTGAACAATTTAAAGTACAAAAAGAAGGAGCTATTATAGAGTGCTACAGGAATGAGTCCTAAATCCCGCAAATGAGTTAGCATTTTAGCACTTTCAGTTCCCTCATCTGGAAGTCAATTTTTTTTTTGAGTGGGATTTTAGTTGAGACGCCTGAAATAAGGTCAGTGATTAACTCAAGATTAAGAGATTTTAACATTTTGTTTTATGACATAAAATACATCAATAAATACCCCACTCATGAAATTTGAAGCCTTTATGTGTGTTAAAAAGGCCGTTGCTAACAAGTGGCTAAATGAGACTACTAGACGTAATCACGCCGACATATTCTCCTTTACAGCCTCACAGTGTATACTCATGCTCATGCGACTGTGGTGTAGCCTAACGTCAGCATTTTCCTTCTGGCGATTGCATTTACACTTCAAAATCATAAAGGTGGTGTTCATTTGTGGAGATTATCTTGCTGAACAAAACGTGTAAGTATCATAAACGTTTGTTTGCCACAGAGCTTATTTTCTGCAATAATCCAAAACACAATAGAAAAATCCCTTTGGCTTTTTTTCTAGGGAACCAGGACAATGCTAACTTCCTGGTTTGCCAAGTTAACCCCTCGAGCACTCTATAATGGTTCAATTAAATTTCAATTAATTGTTATTTTACGTCAAATCATAACAGAAGTTATCTCATGACGCTTTTCATAGAGCAGGTCTAGAGGTCCACCATGAGCATGCAATCTTATGCGACAGTGGCAAGAAGAAAGTGGTGATGGGTTCATGTTGACAGGTCAAAGGTTAAAGGCACTTATTATCTATCAGTACTCTGTTGTGAACACATCGAGTTCAGTGGAAAAGAACATGCACAACAATGTGTAGATCACTTTAATCACATGATGTCATGCAGAAGGAGAGAGAGCCGTGTCTTTATTAAGTCAGCTGTCTAAATACAAGTTAATGGCGTGGTCCATATCTCATCCACACGGTACTGGATGAGAAACACGAACCTTTTACACCACCCTCTATTAAATACACATCACAAATCAGACGCATGCACACATACACTGTTTTCAGAATGCATGTGCTATTAGACACCTAATTCGCAAAATATTCACTCTGGGAATGAGCCACAGTGTGAAGTATTTACATTACAATCAGCTCGGCTAAATTCCATTCACACACCCCGATCAAATAAATAACCGATATTTCAATGCCAATCAGGATAGAGAGAACATTGTTTGGACTTGCTGAGGTTTTGTCCCAGGAAACAATATGCAGTGCAAAACTTCCACCCACAAAAAACTAGAATTATTCTGAAATATGTTACTGATGTTGGCCTGTACAAATGGAAAAAATACAAAAAAAGTAGCTTGTCAGTCAATATCATCCACCTCTGACATGATGGATGTGATACAGCTTGATTGATTACATATTCATCTCTGCAAAAAGCACGTTTTGGCCACTAGATGATCTTCAAAAAGCCCATTCTTGTCAAACCCTAACACACAACAAAAGGCTTGATTGTTTCTGGGAATACACTGTAACTAACACACTACAGTAACAGTGGTTTCCCTTCACTCCAGCTCTTGTAAAAGTGTCTTTTTTCACATAGCCACAAGTCTCTGGAGACCATGGGACTAGAGCAGGTTGTTACTGGACACTGCCCATGCCTCTATCCACGTACAGCTGTGAAAACCTGCAGCACCAACACATCTGGCTGCGTCAGCAAGCCGCTGCTGCCGCTGCGACGTCATCCCGGTCTGAGGTCACCGGTGCTGTCACCAAGAGTCACCCACCACCCAGCTGTCAATCACAGTCCAGGTGCAGAGGGGAAGTAAACTACGGGTGGAAATGTGTGTGTGGGTGGTTATGGTTGTACTTATGGTACTGTAAATATGATATTTGTTAAATGACGAACTGCAGCTCATGCTCATCAAAAAGCAAATAAACACCAGTATTAACAGAAATTAATCATAGTTTCATGATATTTATTTAAACCTGAATTAATCAACATTTTTACACTAACACTAAATCAAATGACTCTTTATGCTCCTCCAGCTTTTTCTTCAGTTTGTGTCTCACTGCACCATGATGGCACTAGTAGGTCACACCAGTGTGCATGCCCAGAATTAAAATTTGTACAAAACTGTTTAATTTATAGGCCTATGGTTTAGTTTTGTATTCAACACATTTAAAAAAGAAAAGGAAACATTAAGCATATAAATAGAAAAATAAGACATTGAGGAATTAGTTTTCTCATGGGAGCCATTTCTTGACCAGCAGCATGGGCCCAGTGACACCTCACCCCACGCCTAACAGCGGGTCTATAGTCCGTCTGCATCACGCACATCTGATGGAACAGATCGGTTCTATTTGAATCGATCCAGTTGTCTACACGGGTCGAGAAACAGCTTTTGGTTGTGATCAGAAGGTAACCCACAATTTGGGAAACTCTCGCGAGTTGGTTAATGTTAGGCATTGATCTTGAATAGTTAACTAACCTTAACCATTCCAGGTCAAAGCTGCTCACACGACGCCTCCTGTGTGGACATGGCACAAGTCCTCTCGTCATAGGTTACCAACTTTGCAAAGGTTCTTAATTGTAAGTAAAAACACAGATTCTTGGATAGTGACTAGCTTGGTGGCGAACAAAATGCAACATACGACACAATATAAGACCGTTTTGAAGTTGCTCGGAAGTTGTTGATTGTTGTATTCCCCCTACTCCCAGAAATTAAATTTAAAATGCACAAATATATGTATTTTTATATTAATGGATCAAATGACTGTGTGTAATGTATTTACAAACCCCACACTTAATTATCAACCGACTCTGCACATGCAGTTCAACTCAGCTGTACGGGGCGTTTTAGCGTCTTTCAGCTCATTGTTTTACGGCCCACACAAAATGTACTGCTTTGGTTCAATGAATGTCAGTGCTTACAATGATATTGTTTTCATCGGAGTAGGCAGCTGTTAAAAAACCCACTGTACACAAGCCGTCCAGCACCGAAAGGCAGTCATACGAATTTGGCAACTTGCTTGTAATATAGATGAGCATTTAGCATCCAAAGAGACAGATTTTCTCAGGAAGTGGTGTAGCGAACACAAAGCTAAAAGAAGAATGAATACACTTATTAGATGTAGATTTATCAGGTGGACGGAAACACAATTTATTTCGAACAAAAGCTATTAACGCTCCAGGTCTGATGGATGAGTCCACAGGTAACTATTTGCTAACACCTTCACCATATCAGCTTCATACTGTAAGGTGATAGATATATCAGTGTTGTGTTTGAAAATGATTGCGCTGCCCCAAAATGACCCCAAAAAACAACTAATTTGAAGGTGAAAAAGTGAAGCAGTGATGTATTGACAGCTAAAAACACCATAATGTGTGACTTCCAGTTTTTTTTTATTGTCAAACAGACACAGCCTACAATATAACAATTAGATTTATTATCTGAAATAGTTACTGAACATAAATTTGACACTAATTGCCCACAATTACACAGAAAGGATGAACTGGATTCACCTTCCAATTCTACACCCCTGAGTGTGTGTATGTGTATATGTGTGTACCATGTGTGTTCCATGTGTATGACTGGGGTGGGGGCGTGTGTGTGTGTGTGTGTGTGAGTTAGAGGGAAATGAGAGACGTGGAGAGAGAAAGAAATCTCCCCTCGAGGCCAGACCCATCACATTAGTTAGTAACCACACAGCATGTTGGCCAACACTAACAGCTGCAACGCCTCGGTGAGTTTAATGCTCAGTTAGACACCATCATCCAACCACCACACCCAAAGCCAAAGCAGCCCAAAACCCCCTGTCTCTACCCCTCTCTCTCTCTCTCGCTCTCTCTCTCCCCCCATCTTGCTCTCAATCTGCACGTTCCAGGTAACGCAACACTAACAAGGCACACGTGGATCGAGAGTGCTTGTTTTTTTTCCGCCGCGTTGTCGCTTAGCGCTACCGGCATCGTCCACTTTTATCCTGACAGGTCTGAGCTCTCTGGCTCTCTCCAAATATAGATGCAATGCTCACGCCGCATTTGCACGCTTTTTCTTTGGTGAAGTCAATTATGTCATGTGTATGTTGTTTTCCAATATGTTGGGGAGCTGAGCGCAGGACCTGAGCAAGAGCAGATGTTCTGCATTAGCGTCTCGGCAAGCTATAGCGCTCCCAGTGGGTGGAAGCACACTGTTGTCGAAAGGTCCCACATGGTTGTATGCACTCTAAGACGTACAGAAAATGTATTGTATCTTTACATAATATTTAAAATATTATTCGTATGTGGTCCGTGCTTTTATGCATTGTATTATGTAACTAAAGATCGGATGGTAACCACAGTGTGATCACTGCGGCGTAAAGTGAGCACAGTATAGCTCCAGGCTACTATTACTGTCCAATTCCTCAGAAATACTGACTTTACATATACAGATAGGGTTACATAATGCATATATTCATATACATGGCATGAGTATTCTGCCGGAAATAGCTTTAACCTTATGGGCCAAACACTAACAACGGAACTTCCTCTTCCCACCCTTGGACATTTCATTGTCATTGTAAGAAATTTCTCAGCACTTTGGCCGATGTATTGACCAGAATCGATGGTGACAATCAAGTCAAACAGAAGAGGAATGTTAATCTCATGAGAGAAATACTACAATGACCAATCAGATAATCGGATTAATAGGGGGCAGGAAAGTGCTGCCCCGCATTAGCCCCTCGGTCTGAGCATGAACAAACGCACAACTGTTTGGAGAAGTTATCATCAAAATCATATGCCTCCTCTATTCCTCCTCTGGCTTGTTGTCATGTGGCCTGAGCCCAAGCAAAGCATTAAACACAGCTTCAGTATGGGCCAAAAGCAGGAAACCTTTCAAGCGACCTTGAAAAGCATCTAATAATTTTCAGAAACACAAATTTGAATATGCACTCGAGCTATGTCATGCATGTGTTGAAACTGGGCCTGTAGCACGACCGAAGTGCTAATGTCTTCCAAATGTGCTGTGACACACTGAAAGATGACATCATGAATGCATAAACCATTTTGTGTTTGGAGCCCTCTACGGTGGAAAGTCCCTCTGTTTCTGGTGAGATGTGAGAGCAATGATCACAACAGTGCGTAACACTCTCCTCTGACCTTAGCTACCTCCAGAGAGGCTGACCAATCACACAGGCATGTTCCCACCGATCTGGATCTGGTTCTCTGTGTGTTTTTGGCCGTCTGCTCTTGTGCGTGCTTGTGTTTTTTACATGGATATGGGTGTGTGGACATACATGTGTGTGTGCGAATACCTACGTATGTGTCTGCGTGTGTGTGTGTGTGTGTGTGTGTTCCCACCAAACGGTCCCAGAGTCTGCAACAGGTGCAGCTGATTAACTAATCCCCCTCTCTCTTAGAGGAATTTTGCAAGAGGAAAAAACTCCACTCCGCTCCTCTCCCAGTGGGAACATTTGCTTTTCGTCCATTTGGCTTCGGTCCAGATAGAATAGAGAGATCTCAGCTGCTCTTGGGATAGACGCTCCTCATCCATCAGCCTCCAGAACTCCAGGCGCAAAGCTGGAGTCCGTAATTGATTTAAGTGTGGCCGTCACTCTGAGGATATTAAAGCTTTTTAACTGAACCTGGGCAATTCGACATATTGCAGTGTTTTATGGTGCTTTCCTAACAATACGAATCCTTATATATGCAGATGTTTGAACTACATTTTTAATATGTGTCTTTTGAAAAGCTGATATTGATTTTTTGGATTGGATCCCGTGTTTATCAGTATCTTACCATTCCGGACAGTCACACTCATAGGGTCAAAGGGTACAGATGACCCCTGGCCCAACCATAGACCTTTGCCCAACCAACGTTGCATAAAACAATGTTGCGTAAAACAATGTTGCGTAAAACAATGTTGCGTAAAACAATGTTGCGTAAAAAGCACTATCAATGTTTACTTTTTGATTTCACACGAACAGCAGTCTGCTGGGTGAAAGTCTTGCATTTGATTGACCTATCTATCACACCTCCCTCCCGCCCTTTGTAGACTTTTTTGCTTGTTATACTAACTTCCAATAACATTCGCTCGATATACTACGTCACTTTCTCTGACCGTATGCCAAAAAATCCACATTCAACATATCCGTGTTTTGCAGAAACTTACAATGCCAACATGTTTTCCTGCTGACTGGACTGATTATACTGTAGATTTAAAAAAAATATGTATTATTTGTTAAACAATGAAGCCTTTTTGTAAAAAAAAAACACAATGATATCTAATGATTAAAATCTATGAATCTGAAAACTTTTCACGGACCCCTTGGCAGAGGGCCACTTTGAGAATCACTGTTTTGGTGGACAGTTTTCCTCCCCCAGCCCTTCTTCTGTTTCCTTCTTCTTCTCTAGTCATAATAATGCCTCTCCTTGTTCCCTCCTCCCACTACTTCCTCCTCATACTTCTTCCTTACTTGTCCTAGTTCAACTGGTGGTGAAAATGTTACCTGAATCCAGCTGTTGTTCAAGAACACTCCCTCCGTAAAATGGTAATAGAAACATGTTTTTGTGATTACAACACTGGCTGAAGGAAGAATGATAGCAATATAATTTCTCCACGGTGATTAGCTGTAGCAGGGTGAACAAGGAAAGATGAAGTGGTCCTGTTGGCGAGATATCCAGCGTTGATATGTGTAATATGACAGAAACTGCAAATTTCCCACAGAAAACCGTCCACCGAGGTTCCATTGGCCCATTTACTAAAAATGACATGTAAGATCCGCATCGGTTGGACCCAATCAGTATCAGCTGTTTCTTGTTGCCATATTAAGGACAGCGTATCATCAGCATATCATTGTCAGTCCAATTTTGAAACCTTGATATGCTTGATGTATTAGAGCAGCAAACTTTTGGAGCTCAGTACCGAGTACCTTATACAAGAGAGTGCTGCAGCTTTACTGATTTTAAATTCAAGATGAAATCATGGCTGAAATCAACCCAATCATGTACCCTTTACACATAAATGATAACACTTGATGTGTCTTAATGTTGTGAAATATTGTGGTTATTGTTGTGCTATCTTAATGTTGTTGTTGTTGTTGCTGATGTTGCTGATGTTGTTGTATAGTGAATGTTCACAGTGCTGTATTGTGTCTTTATTAGGGCTGTCAAAGTTAACGTGATAATAACGCGTTAACGCAAATTCATTTTAACGCCACTAATTTTAAAATTAACGCAACTTGCGACTTTTAAGTTTGTAGCGGGCTCAGTTTTAAAGCTTGAGTGAAAATACTGGTATCATATGAAACCTAAGGAATCCATTGGTTTTTAGATTGAAGCGGGCTCAGTTTTAAAGCTAGAAGAGAAGGTACTGGCATCATATGAAACTAAAAAACCTAAGGAATCCATTGGTACCAACCATGTCATACTAACTGGTCGTGAAGGAGGCTTACGCTAAACATTGGCGAGGAAAAGCTGGCATGGCCATTTTCAATGACTAATGACCTTTGACCTCAAGATATGGGAATGAAAATGGGTTCTATGGGTACCCACGAGTCTCCTCTTTACAGACATGACTACTTTATGATAATCACATGCAGTTTGTCATAGTCAAGTCAGCACACTGACACACTGACAGCTGTTGTTGCCTGTTGGGCTGCAGTTTGCCATGTTATGATTTAAGCATATTTTGTATGCTAAATGCAGTACCTGTGAGGGTTTCTGGACAATATTTTGTCATTGTTTTGAGTTGTTAATTGATTTCCAATAATAACACATTTGTATAAAGAAAGCATATTTTCCCACTTCCTTGTTAATAAGCGTATTAAATACTTGGCAAATCTCCTTTTAAGGTACATTTTGAACAGCGATTAATCACGATTAAATATTTTAATCAATTGAGAGCCCTAATTAAAACGTATTTCTGTTAAACCTGGTAATTTGTGTGTCCACCCCAACAAAGGATTATAATTGACCATCCATTGGCATCGTTTCCATGGTGCTGGCACATCATTTTAACACATGCCACGTGCCACCACCACTTAATGCTCTGTTAAGAGGTCATGGTCACTTCATGTATTTTTCTGAGATCAGGCCATCATGACCAGCAAGGTTAGGCTGCAAATCAATGTGAATCGTGATGTATAGTGGTGTACAGTAGGTAGAAGACGGCTGACGTCACAGTCATCCCCGTTTCCATCCTGACATACATGTGCAATAAATCCTATGCAACACGCCTCTTTCAAACCATTTCCTCCAAAGGCTATTTCTTGTCAGTGAGGTGTACTGTGAGTCCTGATGAGTCTTGTCATGAGACTTTAGCTCTGAGTGGTTGTATGGTCTCACCAGTGTTCCCACCTTCCAGCAGAACTGACACAACTTCTCAGATGAGTGATGTCTTCAAGCCTAAAACAGCAAGTCCACATGCTCTTGTTCTGCGCCTGTGAAATATCACATTGACATAGATGACTGATAACCTAAAGACACAAGTGGCATTGTTACAGCCGGTGTTTCTCATCCTTCTTCCTGTTGCAAAGAGAACATTGTTTCTCGCTCACATTAGCTTCAGGCTTCTAGTTGCAGGACTGAACACAATGTTGGAAATTATTTTTCATCAGCATCTGTTTTACGCCACTAAACAGCCAGCCTTTTGTGACTGATTTGCCCGAATCCTTGTCACAAGTTTGCTTTCCAATGTGCAGTGTGTGTGTGTGTACTGCTAGCA
Source organism: Sebastes umbrosus (assembly GCF_015220745.1). Classification (NCBI taxonomy): domain Eukaryota; kingdom Metazoa; phylum Chordata; class Actinopteri; order Perciformes; family Sebastidae; genus Sebastes; species Sebastes umbrosus. The sequence continues at coordinate 8,472,948 of NC_051275.1, forward strand.
GCTGTACTTTCAGCAACACGGTAGGAAAAATGTTGTCATATATGAAAACAGGAGAATGCATTCACTCCCAAAAACCATCCTTCAGTTCCTTATGATCATTCATCTGCTTTTGTGCTTGAATGACAGAGGGCTTGGCCACATGTTGTAAATATTAAGTGAGATAACAAAGATTGCTTACCATATCTTTTAAAGCCGGACACATGCAAATAGCTTTATCTTATAGAGGACAAGTTCTTTTCCATCACTGAAAGCCAACTGTAAAGATTTTTTACTTGGATGCCAGGATCAAAATCGCCCACTTTATTTCCACATTTAGTTCAACTGCCTGTCAGTCACACAGGTATGAGGTTTGGTGATACGTTTCATAAGGGCAGAAAATTATTCTTCAATTCTTTCAATCAGTCGACAATAATCAACAACAACTGCTTTCTGACTGCTAGATAGATAGCTAGATATTTTTTTTTCTTTTTCTAGTCTTCCGACCACTCAAAGCGCTTTACACTACATGTCAACTTTCACCCATTCACACACACACATTCATACATTGATGGTAGAGGCTGCCTAGTAAACCTTAGACAATAATCTCTCACTCCAGGCATTTTGATTTTCAATTATCATTAATAAGATACTAAGAGCTACATTCCAACACAGTCTCACGGCAGTTCATGAATTCGTCACAAATTGTAATCTATTTGATTCGTGTACATAGACATGAATATCCCTTTTTTTCGTGACGCTTAGCACGACTTTCAAATATTGTACTTATTTAGTATGCGTTTTCCTACAAATGTCCAGCAACACGTGATGCACGTGTCAATTTCCACTCCCGTCTTTTCAAAATAAAACTACTCAGTTAGGTTTAGGAATAGATCAACTTGGTTTTAGGCTTAGGCAACAAAACTATTTAGTTAAGTTTAGGAAAAGATCGCGGTTTGGGTTAAAGTAACTCCAGAAGTGTTGTAACTTACATTACATGACAAATAAATCAACTTTGACTTGTGGTTACATACGGGATACTAACACCAGTCTACTGGGATAAAGTCCTGTGTTTTTTGAACCACCCATCCACCCCGACCTCTTCCCTACGTGACGTTCTCTATAATTCCCGGTTCAAAGTTCAATGTTAAAATTTGAAATTTGTGTCTATAAATCAATACATTACATTTAGTTACTATTTCACAAACTGCTGTACGACTGGGCTGTACATTCTGTTTCTCAAAAGCCAATGGAGAGGCGGATATTGACAGCTAATCTTCTCAGTGATGGTCTTGTCTTTTTCATGGTCGTTGAACAAATGTCTCAGAATGACAGTGGCAGTGATTTATTGATACTGAAAGGTCATAAAAGCGTTCGTGACCTCTGAGTGTGTTGCTCCAAAGTTGCCCTCAGGTCCTCCAGGTGATGTGATATGACTGAACACAAGAATGTTAAATGGCTTTACAATGGCACTTTGAGGATGAGCAAGACCCTAAAACTAATGGTTGTGGTCAGAGGATCGGAAGTGAGTAACAAGAAAGCAACAATAACGAAACACTAGATTAGAGGACAGCTGGTATGGATTTTGACAGCTGATAGCAGTGGTACATTTCTAATTATCTAAATTGTATTTTTCTTGACAATATTTTTTTTAAATGGCCAATAATATGTCCCCAACGTATTATTCTTGGCAGTGTGTAGCCTCTTAAACAGCACAATCTCCACTGACATCGATACTACTACTACTCTTTGAAAAATATAGGCATGATGAGAAAATCAGTGTGTCATTTCATGGATATAATAAGAAATACTGCTGTCGGACATCAACCCACGACCCTGCTAGGTGTGCCAAAGGAGATGAGAAAACACTCAGTGATGCATTAAACATCTGATGGAGCCACCCACATAAAACCTGTAACATCTGACAAATCACCGTGTCGTAGATGGTAAATATGAAGCCGACAAGTGTTTATTACTGACCTCTGGCAGGTTCACTGCTCGGTTTATCTTCTGTTTATTCCAAACAAACTGCCGTTGCTGCTGAAGAAATATAAATCATTTCAGGTTTTCTGAACTGCCAAGAAATTGGATCATTATTGTGTTAAAGCAATCACCAACAGATAGTGACAAAGTGGATATAAACCTAAAGCTGCAGTGGGTAGAAATGGAGCAAATATGATGTAAGTTGTTTTTATAAAACGGTCACTATATCCTGACTCTGTGTCCTCCCGTGTCATCCGGTGATCCTAATGGCATCTGCAACTCTGATTATACGGTCAAACTAGGCAGCGCTGATCAAATATGAATCAATGTTCTGTTACTCTAATGCTTATTTCTCGCCTCAGATTTTTCAGAATCATCTTGTAGTGTACTGTTTATCCGTAAAAATGAGAAATCTGGTGAAGGAACGCCAAGTTCCGATCACATGACCAGAGCACAGCCAATTGGAACGCTCTCTTTCTGAAATTACCTGTGATTGGCCAAAGTAGATTTTTTGAAGCCTGAAAACAGAGCCATGAGGAGGTGCAGAAGTCTAGTTTTCTCTCTGAACACTTGAATTACAATATGCTGAAAGGTTATTATGAAATTTTTGCCCAATGATGCCAAAAACTTTCTGCCCACTGAAGCTTTAAATGAAAAGTCATGTTGAAATATCAGTTGTACTGCAACACATCCGATTAACAACTTGAGACGCGGGAATGGAGTTGGAGCTGGTAGACTTCAAACGCTTCCGATACCAAAATCTTGTCCTGTTGCCTACAGATTCTGCATACGAATTTTTTCTTTTTTTCGTGACGCTCGGCACAGCTTTCAACAACGTATTTTTCGTGCGTCCCACAAATATCCAGCAACACGTGACGCACATGTCAATTTCCACTGTAGTCTTTTCAACGTAAAACTACTTAGGTAGGGTTAGGAAAAGATTAACTTGGTTAGGCTTAGGCAACAAACTACTTAGTTAGGTTCAGGAAAAGATTGTGGTTTGGGTTAAAATAACTACGGAAGTGCTGTAACTTAAGTACGGAAGTTATGTTACAAATAAATCAACTTTGACTTGTGGTTTCACACGGGACAATAACACCGGTCTCCTGGGCGAAAGTCCTTTGGTTTTCGAACCACCCATCCACGACGACCTCCTCCCTATGCAGCATTCGCTGTTCTCTGTAATCCCCGGTTCACAATTATGTGGATTAATATGGAGGGGCTTTACAATCTGTACAGCATACGACACCCTCTATACTTAGACTTTCAATTAATAAAAAGAAAACCTCCCCAAAAAACTTCAACAGGGAAAAAACTGAAGAAACCTCAGAGCAAGAGTAACAGACGTCTCAGACGTCTCCCTGGACGGACAGACGTGCAATAAATCTTGTGTGTACAGAATAGACCAATGTAAAATTACAGTATGGATGACAAAATTATAGATAGATGTAAACATGAATATTGGATTCAGGAGGACATCAAGCAACATCCAGGTGCTGCCAAACAGATAGGACCTGAGCCACACGTCCTCCCCTCCACCATGGAGAGCATGAAAGACTTCACAAACACACTAGAACAAAGCTCAAGCACACCATTCCCAACAGATAGGAGAAAGGAAACAAACACACACACAGGGAGAGAGAAACAAGGACAACATGCAAAAAAGGGAGAGAGGGGGGGGGGGGGGGGGGGGGAGGGATTTGGGGGGTGAATCTCCTGGAAGACAAAGATCCAGATCTAAACATCTGGAATGAGGTGCCGACAGCCAGGAGAAAGAGAGAGAAGTCCAAGGACGACTATGTTCCAGAGTAAAACGAGAGGACAAGGAAGAGAAACTAAGGAGAGAGAGAAAGAGAGATACACAGATTGGACGCTTGTGGGACACAAACAAACAGAGGTTTAGACAGATGCAGGGGTTTTGCGAACTTTACAGTATTCACATCGGCAGGACAAACATGGACTATAAGAACGAGGCGTAATAGAGTCATTGAGACTGAGACCGACCCGCCAGAAGAATAAAGTTAACAGGTACAGTACAAGGCCTAATCAAAGAGTAAGCAACCTCCTGAAAGTTAAGGCGAGAAGATGAGTCATCGGGAGAGTCATAGAGTACAGGATGGTATATAAGGAGATCAGATATGCCCATTATAGGGAGCCAATGAAGGGAAGCTAAAATTGGTGTCAAATTGTCTAGTTTTATTTAATATTCTAGCTGCAGTCTTGGTGATTTCTTTAATGTGCTGTTCAAAAGAGATCTAATGTTGCGGGTAACATAGTCCCCCATTTATAGAGTGAATTGTTTAACCCTGTTGGCAGGGGTAGAGGAGGCCCGCGAGCCAACAGGACTACCGACAGAGCTGGTTTGCAGTCGGGAGAGATGACAGCAGACACGTCTTTCGAGAAGTGACACCCTTACTGCAAAGTCTTGAAATTGAAGAGTGAAGATTAAGGAGAGTTAAGAAATTAAAACAGAAACCACAAACACTTGCCAAACTGTTTTGCATTCTTCGTATCGAGACTACAAAGACAAGCAAAAGACAACAAGTATAGCACTCTGACCTTCAGATGTCAGACGACAAGTCATGTTTGAAACAAACTGGGGCCCTGACTCGAATCAGAAAAGTTTGCAGGAAAGAATCAGCACTTGAGTTTAATTTTTTTTTGTATTGTTTCCCGCAGGATCGTCACAGCAGCAACTGCTACTTACTCTCCTAGATGATGAGATGAGATTTCATTTCATTATCTGTTGTTTAGAAAGAAACAGATGGGCCACTCACACGGAGAACAAAAACCTCTCATGTTTTTGCATAAATCACATCCACAGAGATTACACTGATGATTGGTTAGAGATCTCACAAACTCTCAGTCTATTCACTAGTGATTATAATAGATAGAGGGATGAAAACAATCTGCATCCATTCAAGTCGTATTCCCAACTGGGGGTGGATGGATGGATGGATGGATGGATGGATGGAAGGTCTTTCTCCAAAGGCTGTCCTTCATTATCTAATCTGCACATTTCAAATTAGGACCCCCTACATGTTCTTTCCATTCCCCCTTGAATGATTCGATCTCAGAGACCAGCTGAGGCCTGAAGGATGGTTAGTGTAGCCAGGCTGAAATAAGAGGGCTTCTGGTAATGGGAGAGAAAGTGAATGCACCGAGAGATAATCTATTAAATGCAAAACAACAGGCAAGAACGACAGGCAATTTAACAAAGTGCTAACCATCTTGAATTCAAATCACGGGTCACTGCAAATGAGTTCTACCTCTGCTGATCATCTTGTTCAACTCAGGGACCGCTGACGAAGATCTCCATCAATCAAACAACTCCGATTATTAGCTGATTAAACCCATAATTAGGTTTGTAATAATGAAATTGGTAATAAGCCTCAAAATGACATCTGCATCGCCAACGAAAGCCAGCAAGGCATGCCAGTAAAGGATTATAGCTAATATCATTTGCAGCCCTGTAAATCCTAATCAGCTTAATAAGAATCAGTGCAGGTTCTAACTGTTGGACAGCCAGATTAACCCAATCTCCTTCTTTTTCAGTATACAAGAGCTGACACAGACTAACACCATCAAGTTTTCAAAGACTTCTAATCTACTTTTATAATCCCCGCCAGTCACTAAAAAAGCGTCCATGCCATTCAGTTTGCAACGTAGTCGTCATGTGATCTGCAGTACAAACAAATACATCTAATATGTATATTTAAATTCTCGATCTTCAGATGAACGAAATCAAATCGTATGTTGCCTGTAATCGTAGTTAGACAGCAGAGGTTTAAACTTACACTAACTTTTTTTTGGACACTTGGGGACAGCAGGAACAAGCTGTGAACACAACATTGACATATTAACGCAGTTGATTTGGTGAAGTCAACTTGACTTGCTAACAGATAAGGAGGAACATTTACATCCGTTTGGAGTTGTGCTGCTAACCATCCGACTATTGAAAATCCAAGTTTCACTCTCCTTTTTTTCCTCCAAAACGTAAAATTGCAGCAGGACAGATAAACTATGAGCTGAAACTCTCTATAAAGCTCCGAATAGCTGAAGGGAGCTACAGATTATGTAGCAATGTACAATAGTCTTTTAGTCAGAGCACAGCAGATTAGCTGAACATGCAAACATGAGAAATTTGTCTACAGATAAATGCTCAATTAAACATGTATTAAGAATAAAGTTTCCAAAAACTAGGTTTTTATTTTGAGGATATTCATATTTTCCCTGCAGTTAATACCAAATTACATGGCAAATTATTAGGGAATTATTATGAAATTAATCGTCACCAAATATGGTACAAATATCCTGTGAAGTCAGACTGGGTGGATGCCAGCAGATAGCTTATATCTGCCATCTATGGTATTAATTACACTAATACTTTACTTATTATTATGTTAATAACTTATTAACTTCTATAACCATTTACTGAAGATAATATGGTCATTTTACTGTCATTCCTTCCATTATCAGCCCTTTCCAGATATAACTGTGAAAGAATATTTGCATGAATTCATATTAAAATGTGATTTATTGATGTTGGAATGCCGTGTGATGCAATTCTAATCACGTCAACGTGCTTGTCTTAAAATTATGACTCATGTTATGAATTGATGTTGACCTCAGCTATGTGCTGTCGGCCCCCTCAGGGTGCTATGGCATCAGGTCAGATCACTTCACGGCCCTGAGGGTGACTGACTGTCAGTTAACCTCCTCACTGAACTTTCCTCCACAAAGAGCATTTTTCGGAGATTATTGTAACAGTCCCTGGAGGTGTTTGTGTGTGTGACCGAGAAAGAAAGAGAATGAGTGTGTTCCTCTATTAGAGCAGATCCCCAAGTGATGAGCAGACTGTGTTCATTTGAAGTTCACGCGGTTGTGTTTTGTGCATGTGACTCACAGACACACCACCAGTACTCTAACTGAGTGTGAAGGCGTGTCATATTAGTCCCGTGTGTGTGTGTGTGTGTGTGTTTTCATTGCCAGCATTGTTTAGAGGTCTGCAGAGTTACAGGGAGGTGACAGACTCAGTATTCTTTTGGCAGGCAACGATATTATACTTCCTATTAGCTTCAGGAAATCAGCAACTCATGCAACAAAGAGAACTCTATAGACTTTATGTGGAGGGTCATGCTGCGGAGGACAGCTGCACATTAAGCGTTAAATCTGATAATCTAACAATAATAAAAGATGAGCAGGAGAAAGGCCCTGGATTCTACACAGAAGCATTCAATGTTGGGATGAAGACGATATGATGAAAATGCTGGTATCATTGACATTATCATTTAACTGTAAGACAGATATCTAATCATATTAATAACTGACATATTAGAAAAAAGGATTTTTGTTTTTTTCTGAACTGTTCGTGTTTCTTTACTAAAACGGGCAACGTTTATTTGACTGAGATGGGTTTAAAGTAGGGCTGTCAATCGATTAAAATATTTCATCGTGATTAATCACATGATGGTCCGTAGGTAAAGGCATTTTTTTTCTGTTCAAAATGTGCCTTAAAGGTATTTAATACTCTTATCAACATGGGAGTGGACACATATGCTTGCTTTTTGCAAATGTATCTATATATATATTATTTGAAATCAATTAATAACACAAAACAATGACAAATATTGTCCAAAAACCCTCACAGGTACTGCATTTAGCATAAAACATATGCTCAAATCATAACATGGCAAACTGCAGCCCAACAGGCAACAACAGCTGTCAGTGTGTCAGTGTGCTGACTTGACTATGACTTGCTCCAAACTGCATGTGATTATCATAAAGTGGGCATGTCTGTAAAAGGGAGACTTGTGGGTACCCATAGAACCCATTTTCATTCACATATCTTGAGGTCAGAGGTCAAGGGACCCCTTTGAAAATGACCAGGACAGTTTTCCCTCTCCAAAATTTAGCATATATTTGGAGCGTTATTTAACCTCCCTTCCCGATAAGCTAGATGAGATTGGTACCAATAGATAACTTAAGTTTTCTAGTTTCATAATAATAGTATCTTCACTCTAGCTTTAAAACTGAGCCCACTACAACCTCCAAAAGATCAATTGTGTTAGAGGAAGTGGCGTTAAAATTAATTTGCATAGCTTTTCGCTACTTCAACCAGTGCTGCCAAATAACACAATCAGAACCTCGACTCTATGGGGGCCCAAAAGTAGCATGGGAAATACATCATTTTAATTAAATATATTTTTGGCAATACTAAGTAATTCTGCACACTGCTAGGATGCCATTGTTTCCCCGCCTTTTTATTCACCATGACCTCACCGTCTGTAACAAAGTCTTAACGACAGAATCCAGCCCAAGCCAGCACTGTTAAATTCACCATTTAAAGAAGTTTGGTGTGGTTTGACTATTGGAGGCTGATTTCCCCCGTCTCACAAAGCTCGCCAGTGAAACAATAACAAATACAGCACGAGCCAATTATAGAGGCGGGGGAAATTAATTAGGCGGAGGAGGATTCTGGTTACAAATACAGCTGTGGATGTTCTTTTGACTGCTCAGCGGTTTAGCTGCATTGCGACAGCAAGGCGGAGAGCTGGTTACCAGCAAACAACTGGATGGGATGGGTTAACCTGCTCCAGCTGTTGTTTATCTTCTCTTCTTATTTTTCCTCCTTATCCCTCAATCTGACTCACTAGAGGTCATAATTTACTGCCTTATTGTCTTACTAGTTACATTTAAAGCTTTTAGTAGGGTGAAATGTTTTAGCATCAAAAAATCCATAATAACCTTTCAGCATATTGTAATTCAAGTGTTCTGAAAGAAAACTAGACTTCTGCTCCTCCTCATGGCTCTGTTTTCAACCTTTAAAAAATCTAGCCCATGGCGGGAGACTTTGACCAATCACAGGTCATTTCAGAGAGAGAGCGTTCCTATTGGCTGTGCTCCGGCTGGTGGACGGTGCTTGGTATTTCCTCGACAGATCTCAACATGGCTGCCGGGTCACAAACTTTCTCATTTATCAGCTAAACAGTACACTACAAGATGATTCTGAAAACAAACAAGGCGAGAAATAGAAACAGAATATTGATTCATATTTGAACAGCGCTGCCTAGTTTGACCGTTTGATAGGAGTTGGCAAGTGATTGACAGCCAGCTCTCATAAACGGCAGACTCCAGATCAGCTCTGATTGGTTGTTGTGAAATCTCATTAGGAGCACCGGAAGACACTGGAGGACACAGAGGGACATGATTTTATTCAGATTATCTGTCTCATGCACTACTGTCAGGATATAGTGACCGTTTTATAAAAAATAACTTTTTAATCATATTTGCTTCAATCTCGCCTACTGCTGCTTTAAACTGACGCATTGAACACACACACTTTGTAATGGCAGTGAAAATTGGCAGTAAACATCTTCATCATAAATATTCATTCCTGACACTATGAACAAAAACCAGGTACATGTTTATCCCTGAACAGACCATTCTCACTGTTTCTATGATACTGTATGTTATGATGAAGATACATCTGAGCCTGAACAGACAGCACCCTGAACACCTTACCCTCTGCTTCATCCTTCCTTCCACAGCCTACTCTTCAGGGTAGTAACAGGTGGATCTCTGTTAGGTTACCATGTAGCGCCTCCCTGTGGTCTCTTTACAAATGGACACTAAATCAGCCGTTTGGTTGTGTTGCCATCTAGAGGTGAAGGATTCACACATCTCACACATTCCCTGAAATGCCCTAAAATCAATAGAGAATACACTTGGTTTGATATTTTGTGGGAGAGATGTAAAGTTAGAGGAATTGAGTTAATAGTGTTATGGATTTTATGACAATAATAATCACTATAAACATAATACACATATCCAAATGACAAATGGATGAAAATGCAGTAATGCAAATTGACAGAAAATATTTTATTTTTATATTTTATATTTAAATAAACAATTCATAGATATGTATGTTTTAGACTAAAATCTAAAGCACTTTGAATTGCCTGTGTGTTTCTTGTTTCCTCTGTGCTTTACAAGTAAAGTTGCCTTGCCTATCAGCCACTAGAGGGCACTGTATTGCAGCATAGTGACACTGAACTGCTATTACTGAACATTTGACAGCAGATTCCTTCATTTAAAGCTGCAAGTTGGAGCAAATATGATTAAAATAAAGTTATTTTTTATAAAACAGTTACTATATCCTGACAGTAGTGCATGGGAAAGGTAATCTGAAAAATAAAATCATGTTCCTCTGTGTCCTCTGGTGCTCCTAATGGCATCTGCAAGTTTTCATAGACCGGAGGAAAACAACCAATCAAAGCCGAGCTGGAGCCTTGCCGTCTCTGTGCAGCTGTCAATCACTCGCAAACTCTGAGCAAACGGTCAAACTAGGCAGCGTTTCTCAAATATTAATCAATATTCTGTTACTGTAATGCCTATTTCTCGCATAAAATGTTTTCAGAATCATCTTGTAGTGTACTGTTTAGCTGTAAAATGAGAACATTTGTGACCCGGCAGCCATGTTGAGATCTGTCGAGGAAATACCAAGCACCGCCCACCAGCAAATGTTCTCATTTTACAGCCAAAGCACTACAAGATGTTTCTGAAAACATATGAGGCGAGAAATAGGTATTACAATAACAGAATATTGATTCATATTTGATCAGCGCTGCCTAGTTTGACCGTTTGATCGGAGTTTGTGAGTGATTGACAGCTGCCTCTGTTGAATGAACAGCCAATAGGAACGCTCTCTCTCTGAAATGACCTGTGATTGGCCAAAGTCTCCCGTCACCGGCTAGATTTTTTAAAGCCTTAAAACAGAGCCATGAGGAGGTGCAGAAGTCTAGTTTCCTCTCAGAACACTTGAATTACAATATGCTGAAAGGTTATTATGGCATTTTTTCCCAATGATGCCAAAAATATACTGCCTACTGCCGCTTTAAATGTCCTAATAAACTCATTAAAAAGGCTATACCAGGGGATATGACTATTATCAGATGCATTTTTAACTCCAGCATCTTCAGAATAGGTGATATTTGGAGACATAGTCCTGATACTCTTAAAAGAGAAAGCTTCTAATGAAGGTTTCTGCTAAAAATGTGCTTCTGACCTTGGCAGAGAGAAGCAGTATAACGCTCAGAAACTTCGCTGCAAAAAGTACAAAGTTGTTATTCCAGTCCTTGTTTTGGTATTACCAGTAATCTCTCTCCGTGTGCGAGCAGCCATTTTTGAAGAATTTGCATAAACTGAGTTCATTACCTTGGACAGATTGATTTGGAAAAAGGAGACTCTGTTGAGATGTTTATTCTGGCCGGCCCACAGTGTCCCGAGATGATTTTTGTAATGTTTTTTGTTTTGTTCAAGATGTTGAAACTGTAACGAGGCTGTCAAAGGGACAACTCAACAAATGTCTCCTCGTAGCATATTTTGAAATGCAGGTAATACATCCTCCAAAAAAATCGATGAAACTGTTGAAGGTCAGCCAGGTTGTGTCTCAGGTTTTGTCCTTTGAAGGGCAGTTGGCTTAAACATGCATGTCCTCAGAGCTGCAGGCCTGAGTGTGTGTGTGTGTGTGTGTGTGTCTGCATTTTATTATGTAAGAAAGAAAAGAAAACAAGAGTTAGACAGGGAACAAAGGTGGAAAACAACCAGAGACCGAAGCGTGTGTGTGTGTGTGTGTGTGTGTGTGTGGAGCGGGGGTGATGAGAGGAGATTGCATAACCTGTCGAGGACGAAGAACATGTGGTTTCCATGTAAATCAGGCCGAGCTACGGACTGATGTGAAACAAAACATTTGATTCATTTACTGCCCACAAAAAAGCTGTGGCTGCGTGCTGCCAGTCAGGAAGGTGTGTGGGTGCTGCTGCCAACTCGGCTGATTACCTCTGTGGTGCGGGAACAAGATAGAAGTGTTTGAAGGTTTCATGTTTGATTGTTTTTCTCATTTTTGGTGCTAAATACACAAAAACAAGTCTGTTTCTGATTGATCTGACTGAGAAAACAATCTTGCCTCGACTTCCATTTAATAGCTCCTCTGCAGCTTTTTAAGATATCGCACAAGCAGTCTTCACCAACAGATGGAATTGTTCAGTTGTCATCATGGATCGGTAGGTGTTCAAGTTGAATGTTTTTTACAGAGCACTCAGTCATCACTCCAAAGCTCCAGAACAGCTACTAAATGGACCTTGTGTTTCAAGGTAGGGCTGTCAAAGTTATAAAGTAATAACGTCTTAACGCAAATTTGTTTTAACGCCGCTAATTTCTTTAACGCATTAACGCAACTTATGATTTTTAGGTTGTAGCGGGCTCAGTTTTAAAGCTAGAGTGAATACTGTTTTCATCATATGGAACTAAAAACCCTAAGGAATCCATTGGTACCAACCATGTCATCCTAGCTTGTCGGGAAGGAGGTTAGATAACGCTCAAAATGTACGTTAAATTTTGGCGAGGAAAAACTGTCATGGCCATTTTCAAAGGAGTCCCTTGACCTCTGACCTCAAGATGTGTGAATGAAAATGGGTTCTATGGGTACCCACGAGTCTCCCCTTTACAAACATGCCCCACTGCCACACTGACAGCTGTTGTTGCCTGTTGGGCTGCAGTTTGCCATGTTATGATTTGAGCATATTTTTTTATGCTAAATGTAGTACCTGTGAGGGTTTCTGAACATTATCTGTCATTGTTTTATGTTGTTAATTGATTTCCAATAATAAATATATACATATATTTGCATAAAGCAGCATATTTGCCCACTCCCATGTTGATAAGAGTATCAAATACTGGACAACTCTCCCCTGAACAGATACAAAATATTGCAATTAATTTGCGATTAATCACGATTAACTATGGACAATCATGCGATTAATCGTGTTTAAATATTTTAATCGATTTACAGCCCTAGTTCAAGGTCAAGAATAAACTTTGAAATTAAATATTTTTACTGCTGCGTGTCATTTTGTCAGTTTAATTTCAGCAAATAAACATTTCTTCAACTTGCACACGTCTTCAATACTCTTCCTATGTTAATTTATATTTTAATTTAAGTGTTTTTTTGGCATAACTGCATACAAGCTAAAGCATGTTAATACAAACTACACAATTATAATTAAATAATAATAATAATTCTCTTCTTGGATCATCTCTTATGGGAAGGTATTAGTAATAAAAAAGCTAAACAGGGATGGTTTGTCACCATAGCAACCTGTGACTTTCTCTAGACTATGTCAGCAGAACCACCCCCACCCCTTCCTCCTCCTCTGGGTGCAGTTGCTACAGCGACACTATGAGTCGGTCTGGTCATGTGGGTGGGATGGCGGTAGCCCGCAATGAGCGCTCAGCTGAGGGCGTCCTGCCAGTGCCACTGTCGGGGTGGACCGTGAAAAGTCAATGCAGAGCGACTCTTGATCCAGCGATCCAGAAGTGATGCACATCTGTCTTCTCCCTCATGCTCTGTCCCTGCGAATGTCTTCAGACTGCACATGGAGGAGGAGACACTGCTGATGTCACTCAGTCTGTGTCATCCATGATGACATGAGGCGCCTCCTGAACCACAATCACATTAAAACAGTCTGGGAATATTGTAATTAAATTTGATTTTAATTGGACATTGCATTTATTCATTTAATTGTCCAATATTGCTTGGGGGGAATTACAGTATTTCTTCATTTAAAGGCAGTTATGGATCCCAGAGGTCCCCTGCTACTGAATGGTAGTCTGCCAAACCACCAAAGTAACATTTCTACTTTGGAATTTAGTCCCGTGCAATGCTTTTGAGCTTGAGCTTCAACGGGTACAGTTCCTTGAAAACTGAGCAAATTAAATCTACTGATGAAGGCTGTGTAATACAATCAAAAGCTCCAGAACAAGCAAGTGAACCTCAGTGAGACTTTAGTCTAGACATTTAACCCTCTGAGACCCGCCATCCAGACTGACTTTACTGTCTTTCAGAGGCTCTAGTAGGTTCAGTTTTGGGGCTAGAGTGAAGCTACAAATATCATATGAAATTACAATACCTGAGGAATCCATTGCTACCAACCATGTTACCATGTCAGGAAGGAGGCTAAATAACGCTCCAAAATTGGGCAAAATTTTGGCGAGGAAAAACTGGCATGCCGATTTTCAAAGGGGTCCCTTGACCTCTGACCTCAAGATATGTGAATGAAAATGGGTTCTATGGGTACCCACGAGTCTCTCCCTTTACAGACATGCCCACTTTATGATAATAACGTGAAGTTTTGGGCAAAAAACATGCAGTATAAATGTGTTATTTTCGCCTATTCTAAAATGATGTGTTTGAAGATTTCTGCATACTGGGGTCCCTAAACAGTCTTGGAATTACATAAATTGGGTATGACTGTAAAGCTGAGACTCTTGTGGATCCAATGAGCCCAACTGTATTCATGTGTGATGATGTTAGTCCCCATAGTGGCCATTTCATTGTAGTGACACCATTTTTTAAACTTGACCTCACTGTATAAAATGACCTGTGGTGACCTCTAGGATAATCACATCCTCATGAAACTTTACAGCCACAAACTAGAGACCTAGAGCATTCAAAGGAAGGATGGCTTTCCTAGGTATACTGACAATAAGAGGGTTTCTGAGCAGTTTATACAACAGAAGTGCTCGCCATCCAATCGTCGAATTATTGCAGAAATCTCAAAATGTCAAAAGTTTTTGCTTTTTCTATGGTGTTCCTCAAGGTCTTGGTGTCTTAATGTGGTATTTTGGAGGGATTATATGGCCATTATATACTTCCATCATAATGTTCTAAACCCTTATACACTTTTACAATTAATTTCAATTAATTAATTCATGTTTATTTCTGATTAATGACTAGAACAACTTGACAGACAGTGCTGAACTGCATCTCAATTAATCTTCAGGTTCCCAGCTTTCAGATGATGTACACCACTTCTATGTGACATCTACTGCTGACCTGCTATCTCCCTCTAAAAAATTACCCCCCTAAAAGAGACAAAAAAAAGGGCCTATTGTGCATCTCAGGGGGTTAACTGAAAGAAATCCAATTTATTCAATTTACATTTTCTTAAACAATAAAACTACTATCAAAAAGCAATCTATGTAAATGATTGATCACAGTCATCTGTTTCCCTCAGTGCAGGGCTAATCCAAAGTGTTGCTTACAGTTTCATCTGTTAATCCAATTTAAGAGGATTTCTCGGCAGTGCAAAGCCACCCTCCAACACCCCCCCCGACTCTCCCTTTGTTGTTAGAGAAGTGGAGCTTAACAGAAACCGTTCCAGGGAATGGTTCTGATCTTTATTATGGGATATTTAAAGGTTTTCATCCACACTCTTTTTGCTTATGTTGGATGTGAACCACGAGTCTGCAGGCTATAGCAAATTAGTAGCGAGCTGATAGGGCATAGGGAATATAAAAGGTCCATACAAAGGGGTAAAAAAATGATAACATGAAATGCATAAAAGATGCTTGAGTACAATTCTGGCGAACCTCCAGACAGTTAAAACATGCCTGGGATAAACTGAAAAAAGTGAAATCTCATAAAAGATAACCGAGCAACTCACCAGCCTCTTGTAAAATGTATCACCGCCTCGGGCCAAGAAAATAATGAGTGTGAACAACAGTTGAAGATTTAATAACTCATGTTTGGTAACTTTATTGTTTTTGCAAATATGCTCAGGAACACCGAGCAAATGTTTAGAAGACTGCGAGACAGTCTGTGCTGAGCAAACGGAGACAGATTCACAGTGTTAACATGCACAAAACAACTCCATGTGTCCACAAGTGATTGTACGATAAACACCAGACAACAGGATCGGATAGAAAAAAAGACCAAAGGGTGAAAAAGAGTGCAAAGGTAATAGTAAACAGGATTACAGTTAACAGTGGATCTGTACAATGTCATGTTTTTCTCTAAAACAGATAAAGCTCCAATGTTTATATTGTCTGTCTGTCTATAAAACATTGGCTGCACTAATTAACATTTGGCATAAATATATGAGGTTCCAAAAAAAAAAAAAAAAACGGCACTGTGCACTTTTTTCAACATCTAACATCTATTAAAGCAGATAGGTATGGAAGCATAGTCGTGCCACCATTACAAAAAAAATTAATCAGTTTCTTGTTATAAAGACAAAATGCTTTAAAGATATCCTGGTTATGAGATATTTTTCATTATTATGACATAACTTTCTGCTTATTACTACATTTTTTTTGCAAGGAACATTTCGCGCTATAACATCATATCCTTCATCTTTTTGTACCGAAACATTTTCATTATTACACAAAATCAACATGACTCATTAAAACAAGAAATGTGTCTCATTATAGCAATAAATTGCTATATTGTTATAACGAGAAAAAGGTCCAGTCAGTGCCTAAAGAGATGCTGTAGCCTTGATGAGTCATATAACATAATAATAAGAGACATGTGGCAGGATGTTATTATGTATTATGAGTGTGAACTGTTGTTCACATTGGTTTGTGTATCTATGCCTACTTTCCAGAAGTAAGAAAAAATCATTCAAAATCACCTTGATCATTTGTAATAATGTAGATAAGCACAGATTACAGCTAAAAATGTGGAAAAATTACTTTAGAAGAGAGCACTGGTGCATGTACATATGTGGATATGAGTGAAACCCAGTTACAGGTGTGCTTCCATCCAGCTGTTTTTATGCACATTTTTAATTTTCACATAAAATAAAAACTCAA
This sequence comes from Sebastes umbrosus, assembly GCF_015220745.1. Taxonomy (NCBI): domain Eukaryota; kingdom Metazoa; phylum Chordata; class Actinopteri; order Perciformes; family Sebastidae; genus Sebastes; species Sebastes umbrosus. The sequence continues at coordinate 8,489,562 of NC_051275.1, forward strand.
AATATCGCAAAAACGCTTTTACACTTAGCTGAGGTGGAAACTGGAAAGCAAAATGCGACAAAAGGCAACGGAAACAGATGTGTCAAATTAATCATGAAGGACATGAAGAATGTGACTAATGCCCGGTTAGACTACACGACATCAGCCCGGTTATAGCCCGACAAGGCCGTCGTAGGGTGTCGACTCGGATCGGGAACGATAAATGAGTGTCGTGTGCAAAAATCGTTTTATCTCGTGTAATGTGTCATAGTACACGACAACTGACGCCGCGTCTGGGACGCCTCACGACGTCCCGACAGAAAGTCTAGCATGGTTTTTTTTTTTTTGCTTTCCACAACGTTTTTGTATGCTTATAAAGTATTGGTTGATTTAACTTTATAAAAATTATGAATCTTTCATCTTCTTATAGCAGGTGATGTAGTGGATGCTCATTTGTAACATGAAAAAGTTAAAGCAAGAAAATGTTCTTGTTTTAATGATATACTGAGGAAATATTTGATGTCATGGTGGCAATATCCGCAGCAGTAGATAAGAGAATACATGCTGTGTCATTTTTCTGTTTCACGTGGCAACATACATTGAATTCCTTCATCAGCGTAAGCAAGCAAAAGAAAATCTCTTCACAACAAATAACTGTAACAGCTTCAACATTCAGTACAATTTTACACAATAAAAAAAAAAAAAAGTTCCACCACAGAAAGCTGTAACTGGGTGCTTACAGTATGTTCTACTAAGGCAGGGTCAGTGGCTACACTGCAGCTGCATTGCTGCAGGACAGGCGGACCAAACTTCATCAAGTCACCTTGTAAGGCAAAATCCAGTTAAAAGCACTTCATAAGCAAGGACGATCCTCGTCGTCACAACGGGTACCTCGAAAACGTCACAGATTAGTAAATCAAGCAAATAAATAGGTTAATAAATAGACTGAATCACAAGTTAACACAATGGAAAGGGAACAAAAACACAGACTTTAAGACAAGGATGAGACCACTAAACCAGGATATGAGTGCAAAACAGCTGGAATGGTAGAAACATTATTTTTTTTACTTCCAAGATGGAATGTAACATTTGCCAAACTTGGCATCAGAATCCCACTTGACTTAAACTGAATATGTAGATTCAGTCACAGGAGACTTATTTAATGTATTTTAAATGAGAAAAAACGCATATCTTCATGTCACTATAACCCAGGTGGACTCAATAATAATCCTAAAAAATTAAATACAAAAATATGCAGCATTACAATTCACATAACCTCTCCAAATTTAAGTCGTAACATTTTGGAACGTTAAAATGATGCGAGAAAATGTTGAGAAACTCTGATTTACTCTGGATGACATCGTCATTCTAGCCGGCTGCAACTGCAGATTAACTATGCAGTGCTTGAAGAGATTCTGTGTTAAGACATCAGGGTTACACTGTGATTGAGACATGAGGGATTGTCTGTCTTGTAACATACTTCGGAACAGTTTTCCTGTTCATTGTCTTCATCCGACCGGGAAAGAAGCGCTGATCGTTGTGTTACCACCACGAAGGCAGATTTCCAAAGTGCAAAAAACCTTCAACGATCTGTTTAAAATGACCGCAGACTGTGTGGTGAGTCTGTGACACCACTAAAACTCTCTTCAGATGGTTTCTGAGGTGATTACATGATGATGATTGACCACAGTTATTGAACTCCATGACTACATGGTCGTCAGGAAGCAAAAAGAGGAGGTCCGGGATAAAGGATCAAATATATGCAAATCAGAATCAGTCTAATTCAGCGCATCAGGTGGCAAAGATCGATTGACTGATCACATCATACGTTCGCTTTGGGATAAGTCAAGAACAGCACTTTACAATGATGGGGAAACTATCCTTTTACACGTTGGGAAGAAACGTTGTGAATTTTTGAAATGATTACATCTGACATTAATTACATAACAAGTATTGTTTTGAGAAGAATAAGTAATAACATTTTCTTATGATTGTTGTTTCTTATAGTTTATTCAGTCGGTAGTCCTAGTATGTTGAATAGGTTGGTAGGAGTGTGAAACTTTATCAAATCACTTTCTTTTATTGATGTGACTGTCATGTAATGTTTCTAAATGTCTTCTTGATTTGTTGGGTCTCACACTGTCAGCTGCCAGAGTTTTCAGACTCTCCTCATCTCCCATTGCATTCATTATTATTCATATTTATATAAATGTATTTTATGGTGCTGTTGGATCGCTGATAGACCGCCCCGTTAAAGGTGGGTGTGGGGAAAAAAAGTTTTTAACCGCAATGAAACTGCTGTTCTTGAAAGGCTTATCAACAAAAAATATGGACTGAAGCAAAATATTTCGTTTGATTAAAAACATTTAGTGAATTTTGGAAATAATTACGATTTCTCTTTTTTCAATAAATTTGGACTTTTGGACTGAGGACTGAGGGAATTACAGAGATGGACGGAGTGCCGCGTCATTCGCTCTGTGTGTGTCTGAGAGAGAGGAGGGAAGACAAGGTGGAAGGTAGGCTAAGATTTCATGTCGTCTTGTTTGTCTCTGAAGCATCGTCTGTTTTTCTTTTTGTCCCTGTCAAATATCTGTCCATTCTGTAAACCTACAGACTACCTCTGTGAATGAACACCATTGCTACCATGAATGTATAAATAGGCGATTAGTATACTGTTCCGCCGTGAGAAAAGATTCCAACATCAAAACATTGATTGCGCATCACATTTTCCTCCGGTCACGTGCACCCCACAGTTTGAGAACCGCTGGTGTAGACTAATCTTTATCTGCAGGGTCTGAAAGGCAAGTATCTTTTTTGTCTGCCACTTAGAAATTTTATCTGCCACCTTTGAAATCTATGTGCTAAATGAAGGAGTAACATTTTAGATCTGTTGTCATTCAACGTTTGATATATTTCACATAAAAAACATTATATGCATGGTAAATACCAGAGTTTGAATTACTCCGTAGCTTCTGGGGAAGCCCTATTTTTGGGGGGTGGGAGGGTACCGTACACAAGACTGTACTGTACTTTGTTATTGTCCTCTATAGTGGCTATTTGCATGAAAAACACACAATTCAAAAGATTATGATTATTTAAATATTTGCTTTGATCAAAAAAAAAATCTTGGCATCAGTAGTTTTAATGATATTTTATAAGCATCTTAGAGCTAGTGTTAGGAAGTTAAAGAGATCATAATTCCTTCTCTAGTATCTATTTTATATCGCTGTAAAAACATCTCCTTCAAACAACTGGATCAATTCAAGTTTCTTGCTAAAAGATTACATTTGAACACATCATGATAACGTTTTAATTGACCTTTGCCAATAGTCATTTTTACTGAGCAGAGCTTGAACGCCTCATAATGTAATGTAATGCTACCTCCGTTAACGTTAGTAGCTCCGTTATTTAGCCAAGCAGGTCTGTGCTGCCCACCGGCTGCTAACAGGTTACTAACTCTGACTCACTAAAACTGGTTTGTTGCTCACAGTGTTGCATTATCAGGGAAAAAATAGGATGCGTCCCCTCAGGTTTAGTAGCGCCATGCTTTTGAGCGCTTTTTTTTTCTCTCCGACATAGCTCCGGTCCCAAACAAACTGTAAACATGATATGGTATGCGTCATTGTGCATGCGTAACAGTCGGAAAGCATCAAAGAGGAATAGGTAGTCACAGAGGCATGAGATGCTGAGGAATCAGACAACTATAGGATCCCAATCTATTCCCATCTCTAGCGTTTTCCCTGCCTACCAGAGTGGCGGATGGCCTGATGATTTTACCCGCCGCTGCCAACAATTTACCCGCGTGTGCTAATTTCAGACCATGTCTGCAACAGTGAAAAAGTACAGGTTTCTAACACAATGAACAGAAATAAAAAACAAAAAACAAAAAACATTCAAATGTTGATTTAGAATTGGAATGTCAACGTTCTGAATGAAGCTTCGAAGCGTCAAAGTATTCGGTAGAGCCCCAATCTGTAACACTGTCGTGACTAACTGGTACACTTGAATAGAACAGAGCCATTGTTAGTTCTCACTTGTTCTTTTCCTACCAATGTCAAAATATCTGCTGCGAAAAGTGTTAACAAGATCCACAGAATGCACAGTCAGCAGTTTTCATAGGGACGATTTCCTCAGCAAAAGTAGTTTCAGTGAAAACTGTCCACAGTGAGGTCTGTGGATTTTACCACAGGAATGGGGAAGTTGCTCTTGGACACATTGCTACTGAATTGTTTTAACCTAATTCTTAAATACTGCGATCACCACAAATTAAATTCTATTTCATGTCTTTGGGTGGAGACATGGATAGCATGGATAGATACCAGTAAAAGTAAGTGAGACTCCAGCAGTTCAGATCAGACCAGCACCGTTCCTAAATCTTTCATATACCTGTTTTAGTGGAGCTCAGTTCTTATATGATTTCGACATTAACTGCGCAGATAATTCTCCAAAGGGACCTGTTAAAGGAACTGTGACGCATCTGTGAAGCCAGTAAAATATCTTATGGCCAACTTTTCACTACACTATGTACTTTTCCCACACCTGGACATTTGCAGGTTAGAAAAAAATATATATATCCCTGCCAGATACATGTGATCCCTCAGGAAGGCTCAGGTTTAGGAAGAATAGCTCACATTATGTCACAATCACATGTGTGGCTCGATACACAGTCAGTGGGATGTAGTGAAGAATGGGTCGACAGAGAATAGAAACAGTGATGCTAAATCCCAATAGAGCATTTTAAGATTTAAGTTAGGGGGGCGAAAAGCAAATCCTGCTTCTCTAGATTAGAGCAACAGGTGTGGATGTTTCTACCCAGAAACTGCAAGAGGGGATGAGGGCAGAGTGTGAAGACCATCTGAAGTGAGTTTTGTCAAAGCCGGAGAGTTTAGCGAGCAGGAAGAGGCCTGATGTGGAGATCGGAGAAGGCTTTGCCACATGTTTAGATCTGACCAGCAGGTCAGATGCGTTCTAAGATCAAACCCAAACCAGGTGCTCTCGTGTAATCAAAGCTGCTTCAAATGGAGGTTGTGCTAAAGTGTGTGAGCCTCGTATGTTATCACATCAACAAAAGTAATCAAAGACAGGCCTGAGGGGATGTCAGGAATTTAAAGTGAGGACAAAGAATATTCAGTCTCACCCGGAACATTCACTTCCACTCTCATCGCAGAACATTAGTAGAACAGGAGCAGCCCCACTGTCACACTGCCTGTCAGCAATTCATCAGTGGTGAATGGTCAGTTAGGATGATGGGAATTAAAGCTGGGTTTGTAGGTGTTCCTGCGGTGTTTTCTCCTCATGCCAGCAGCTTCTCTGGGTTCCTGGCGAGGGTATGCAACAGGCTCCTCTGGAAGTCCTCCTCAGGTATTTCAGGAACCAGGAACTCCAGCAGAAGATCAAATATGCAGTAGACCAGATGTCTAAGGGAACACGAGACAGGCAATCAATGTCTTTTCTTTAGTGACTTAAAGTGGCAGTATGCAGAATATTTTTTACAGCTGAACCGTACACTACAAGATGTTTCTGAAAACATTTGAGGAGAGAAATAGGCATTACAGTAACAGAATATTGATTCATATTTGATCAGCGCTGCCTAGTTTGACCGTTTGGTCAGAGTTCGCCTGTGATTGACAGCTGGCTCTCATAGAAGCTGGACGGCAGACTCCAGATCAGCTCTGACTGGTTGTTTTCCTCCAGTCTGTGAAATCTTGCAGATGCCATTAGGAGCACCAGAGAACACAGAGGCACATGATTTTTTTCAGATCACCTGTCTCATGCACTACTGTCAGGATATAGCGTTTTATAAAAATAACTTTTTTTTATCATATTTGCTCCAATTCTACCCACTGCAGCTTTATCGTGAATGAGACTGAGTGAGGAGATGCCATGATAACATAGCTGATGTGCTACGAATATCCGGGCCATGACAGTAGGTAGAAAATAGCTAATAAAAAGATAAATCGCCGTCATGGGTTCAGAGATTGCATTTTGGCCAATGCATTCCGCCTCTTTAACTCTCAGCACGGACTGCTTTACCTGCATGCAACCAAAGTCTGCTCAAACGTGATTGGTCAATACTACTCGGACTAGAAACGGAAATCAGAAAACCTCCGATACCAAAATCTTGTCCTGTTGCCTCACAGATTCTCCACTCATATGCAGATATCTGTTTATAGACATAATTAAATCACTAGTTTGAAACTAGCTAGTAATTAAATGCTTTATTAATATTTCCGTGACTCTTGTTGTCCTCCGTAATACCATACATTGTTATTTTCAGGATTAGGCTGGGCTACTCAACAATTCCTCTTATATATAAAAATGTTTTATGCAATTTCAATTGGTTTGAGTGTTTTAAACACAGGGCAAATATGTCTATTTGAATAAATAGAGGTGAGTGTCAGACCCATTAATGTCAAAACAAGTCTGCAGCCATGTCTATACCACAAAGTGGAACTGACTGTAATAATTGAGTTGTATAGTGTATGTTCACCTGTTAATATAGGGGTCTTGAAGAGAGTCCAGTGCAGTCTGCCAGCTGAGTTTGTACTTGTCTGAGCCCAACATGTCTGAGATCAGATCTAGAGACACAAACACATTGTAAGTTAAGACATTCGTATTATTCCTAGAATGAAATCATACTTTACACCAGGGCCTGACTGCTGATGGAGTTTTGGTGCTGGTACAGTACTGATATTAGAGAGCATGAAATCTGATAACAATATATATTGGCTGGTATTTGTTTTTTACATAAACACATAATAAAAAAATTTATTAAAGAATAGAGACGTACTAAATGTGCCATTTCACAGTTGAAAATTAAGCTTGTCAGTGCTCTCTGTTGGCGATACAGTTTCTAAATGACCTCAAACCTCTTTGGAATCTTTGTGGAGATTTTTTTTTGTTAGCTATCAGCCTACATATACCCCAATATCAATATATTTGTGATAAGCTAAAATGGTCCAATAATACTAGCCTTCCAATGTATCTGTCTGGCACAAATATACACATTTTGGGCTCGACATCGTTACATTTGTCTGCATGTATGTACATGTACCTGGTAGGAGTCTCATCAGACTGTGTAAGGCTTGCTGCCTGGTGCTGTCCTTCTGCTGCTGGCTGCGTTCAAGTCGTGGGGCCGTAGGCAGAGCTCCTCCTGGCCACACTGACTCCTGGATGACTTGCAGATACACCACCCAGTATGAAGTGTGTGTCAGGTTGGCCACGCTCACATCCAGCCATCTGAAATTTATACAGTGGTTTCAAGTTATCACAGTTGATAATGTTGATTATAAAATTGGTTCTTGCCTAAGAAGTCAGACATTTTTTTGATGATTGAATGCAATATTGATGTTTAAAATGCATGTTCCGCTTATAGAAAACTCTGATATATTTAGATATGCTAAAATCATGACATGGCAAACTGCAGCACAACAAGCAACAGCAGCTGTCAGTGTGTCAGTGTGCTGACTTGACTATGACTTGACCCAAACTGCATGTGATTATCATAAAGTGGGCATGTCTGTAAAGGGGAGACTCGTGGGTACCCATAGAACCTATTTTCATTCACATATCTGGAGGTCAGAGGTCAAGGGACCCCTTTGAAAATGTCAGTTTTTCCTTGCCAAAATTTAGCGTAAGTTTGGTGCATTATTTTGCCTCCTTCGTGACAAGCAAGTATGACAAGCTAGTATGATATGGTTGGTACCAATAGATTCCTTAGGTTTTTTAGTTTCATAGGATACCAGTAACTTCACTCTTTAAAACTGAGCCTGCATAACCTAAAAAGCGCAGGTTATATTTATGCGTTAAAGAAATTTGTGCTGTTAAAACAAATTTGCATTAACGCGTTATTATCGTTAACTTTGACAGCCTTCTTTTTTATTGAAAGAAACTGTGTGCAATGGTGAACAAAATGCCAGGGGGAAGTAAACAAAACAGTAGAGAGCAAATAGAGAGAAGCTCTGAGAGCTATAGTGACTAACTAGCGCTAGCCCGGCCTGGTCAGCTACTGTGTTAACTAGCCCTGGGAGTAGTCACTAAATCACCAAGCGTCTGGCCCCACCAATTTTGCATGAATGGGCGAATGAGACTGCCGCTTTACATGAAAATGTATCTCATGTCAAGGTGCAATGACCTTGGCAACAGTTGGTTAACCTCCTGACTCCTGACCAGTACTGATGGCGTCCCTTCAAATGTAACCCATGCCTCACTGCATTCCCACGAGGATTTGAATCTCAAAGTGCAGCAGAAGAGTCCGGCCTGGCAAAGTCTCACACTGGAAGTGATCTCTAACTGAGCCCCATTTCCCTCAAGTCTTCCACATAACTAGTGGATTTAAGGTCTTGTGATGAGTAAATTCAATAGGCTCTGTGTAGCTGGGAGACGTTGACCCATTCCTTCTGACCTGACCTTTTTCACGCCAAGATTTACCATCTGAGGGGTGGAAACACAGCCAGTCGCCACCCAGACTGGATGAGCAGGTTATTTAAAGCACAAAGAAAAAGCTAAAAACAACATCTCAATGTAGCTCAAGCATTTAAGTGTTGTACAGGTCAGGAGCGTAAAGCTGTAGGAGATACTAGCAATTAGGAGGTAGTCTAAATGAAACCAGAGTAACTAACAAAATGTTGGTGTTCCAAGACCATTTCAGGTCTCGAATAAGATCATTTCAGACACTGGAAGGGTTTTCCAGGACTGACAGGCCCTAAAAATGTAACACCATGCAGATGCTGTTATGCAACATTGTTCAAAACCTCAGAGCTCTGTTAAAAAGAACCAGGGACCACCCTCTGGGCCTAATGTTCTGCTTCTTTTGCTCACTTCATGTGGCCCCTAATGAAGTTATTTCATTACCTTGTTTTGGCCAGTTACCACACTGCTGAGCTGCGTTAAGAGAGGCTATGGATGGACAAGAAGTGCCAGCCACAATTTTTGGTTTCCACTATTTTACATGTTTTTATCCCTTCGTATTTCATAACAGCGCAAGAGATGCCAAAACCTTAATAGATGGTGAAGTATTTTCGATTCCTCAAGTCGTACAACTGCAGATGGAAAACAGGCGTGGGAGACACTCTGAACTCAATTAATTATGTAATTAATTTATGTAACGGGCAGAGTTGCCAAGTCTGCTTATTACAAGTGACTTTGGGGTTGTTTATAATATAATAATTTTGGTCGTTGCGGTTTGCGGGTTGCATTTTTTTGGGCTTACTCCTGTCTCTCTCCTCTATACAGGCTTAGTTTGTCCTGTTGCAGAATCCGCACATAACCCTGATCCCTCCACCCCTCCCCTTCCTCCATACACACACACAGATGACTGTCACTCACCGCCACCGCCGCCACTCAGTGTTGAGTGTTGTTGTTGTGAGACAAATGTTGCGCGTGGTTGATGGAGTTTAGCTAACAATGCCAGGTACTAAGTGAGTGAAATATGGCAAAAAGTACAACAAAGACTGGGAAAAAGAGAGTGGACTTAAAGATTGGATTCGCCCTCAAGTGGAGGACGACTCGATGGCAGTTTGCCGTTTTTTTAAGTGTGATATATGAGTACATCATCCCGAACTGCTTAGACAAGAAAGATCAAGAAAAATTACAAAGCTGAAAAAATTACAAGCTAAAAATCAAATAAGCCCGCCTCCAAGGCTGTATCAAGTTCTCTTCATACATCCATGACCCGCTCCCTATGTAGATATGAAGGGATCATTCTAAGCTAATGAAAACACAACAAGTCCTAGTTTCAGGTGATTATACACTAATTAAAACATAGTTATGAATATTGGATTCCATTTCTGCCAATAAATCTCCCTGAATCCTACACTTATTTCAACTTTATCAGAATCGTCACATACGTACAGAGACATACCTACAATTTGACTCTGCATTCAACTCATCCTAAGCAGGATTAGGAGCAGTGTGTCTGCTGTAAAGAGCCCTGGGAGAAACTTGGGTTTCAGTGTCTTGCTCAAGGACTCTTGGACATGCGGACAGTAGAATCTGGGGATTGAACTGGCAACCGCTCTACCCACTGAGCTAACACTGGTTCTTTCAACAGGGAACTTTAGGTTGATATGAAACATTAATAATAGAATAGGTTGGTATGAAAGTAAATTCTACACTCACATGAGCACAAACAATGATAATGTTACACATTGTGCGAGTATGTTGCGGTAAGTCTCCTTACCACTGAAGTCTCTCCTCACCCCCAGTAACAAGAGTGTATTTCGGTCGAGGCTGGTTAAAGCTCAGCAGGTGGACAATGAAGTTTGCCTCTTCACCAGCTCATACCAATCAGTGACAAGCCCACTAAATCACACTGAGTTATGACCGGGCACTGCAAACAGGAATATAATGGACACTGAGACCTACGGTCACTGACAAGCCGGACACAATAAAGAGCTGAAGCAGCAAGACGTTATGTAAACTTATTTACAGTTTGTAAGGGATTCCACAGCCACTTTAGTGCTACAACTGTAAATCTTTAGAACGATTTAATCTCCTGATGGTTTCATGCTGTTGTGGGAGGAAAGTATTTATCATTCCTTAAAGGGCTTGCAGTGCCTTGGTGACTGCCAAGCCTTCATTTTGATGTTTTAGATTTTGACTGCGGAGACACAGAGGAAGAAACTTTTCTGCAGTGGCAGGAAAGAGATACAAGCTGTACTCGCGTGGTATCCTGGAGAGACCCATTTTCCTGTGTGTAGTATATGTTTGGAGACAAATATGGAGACATTTGAGGGCATTCTTCTTTATGGTTTTCTGCAGTGCAATGCATGTTTTGCTGCTATGATAAAAGAAGAGAGAGATGGAGAGCTGGAAGGGTTGAACAGCGGTCGTCTTCCCAGGCCCGCTCATAAGGGGGATAAAGGGGAAAGCTTTCTGGGGCCCAGCCGCCCATGGAGGCCAGCAATAATCAAGTTCATCCTAACTATAAGCTACGATAACCAAATTTTACTTTGAACCAAATATTCACCATTGCTTATTAAAACAACAAAAACAAACATTGTATTTATTGTAGCTTTAGTAAAATTAGGGCTGTCAGTAGATTCAAATATTTAATCGAGATTAATCGCAAATTAATCACAAGCTTTTTTATCCGTTCAAAATGTACCTTAAAGGGAGATTTGTCATGTATTTAATACTCTTATCAACATGGGAGCGAGCAAATATGCTGATTTATGCAAATGTATGTTTATATTTATTATTGGAAATCATCATAAAGAGGGCATGTCTGTAAAGGGGAGACTCGTGGGTACCCAAAAACCCATTTTCATTCACATATCTTGAGGTTAGAGGTCAAGGGACCCATTTGAAAATGGCCATGCCAGTTTTTTCCTCGCCAAAATTGAACGTAAGTTTGAAGCGTTATTTAGCCTCTACCAAAAATACCACATTTTTATATGATACCAGTATCATCACTCTAGCTTCAAAATTGAGCCTGCTACAACCTCCAAAAGATCGAATGCGTTAATGCATTAAATAAATTAGTGGCGTTAAAACGAATTTGCATTAACTCATTATTATCCCGTTAACTTTGACAGCCCAGGTTCCAGAGCAAGCAAGTAAGTGGACCTCTAGTTGAGATTGTTTTGACAGCTGCGGTTTCAAAAGGTCAAGAATGAGCTGTAACCTCAAATACGAGGATGTTTCTCGTACAATGACTGGCAGGGAACATTGGTACAGATCAAGGGTCTTATTAAAGGTATCCTGAGTTTTAGACCTCTGGTATCATTATGGAGCAGTTTTATAGGTCCCCGTTTAGTTTGTCTCATGCATGAGGACGCACATGTACACACACGGGTGATGCGCTGGCCCTTCCAGCCAGTAGTTTCTCACTATTCCAGTGATCGACAGGTGGCGTTAACACACCAAGATATGCATCAATGTGCCAGCAAAGACAGGAAAGAAGAAGATTGCAAGCTGGTTAACATGTATGTAACCAGTTCAGGTTTCGAAATGTTGAAAAAAAAAATAATAAATCAACTTTGCAAATGTTTAATGAGGAAGGAAATGCACATGCAACACCAACAATCTGTTATTCATGTCCAGTTAAGGTTTGTGTGAGGACAATCATTCCCTGTGTGGTTATATGTGGAGACCATGAAAAAAGGATTTTGGGGGACCTTGAACAGATGGGAGCAGATAAAAATAGTGTGTGTTTTCCCGTAATGTTCATCTGTGTTTATCGGCAGGAATCATGCAATGTGTTCCTAAAAATAAGCCACTGGTTTAGGACAGAGTGTCCAATCTAGCTTCACACTTCAGTTTAAATTAACACGCTGACAATGTCTGGTCTGGGATCTGATTTAATTGAGGGCAGGCAGCAGACGGACTGTTCAAAATGTTCCATGTTAAGTTTCCATCTGCTGAGACTAATCAGCATGCGCTAGCGCTACTAGAGGTCTGAAACTATGCAGTTTTAACAGCTTGTGCACTGGCCTACATCATAACACACGGAGGAAGAAATTTGCTATCTAGTTACATTAATTGATGAATCTGATGAGGAACCGCCTTGTCCTGTCATGTCTGAATAAAACTGTAACGGACATTTAGACAAAAGCTGTGTCTAAAGGACAAAAAGCCATCACTTTAACAGATACAGTATGTCATCACTTCATCATTTTATCCTGTTAGACATTTGTGTGAAATTGTATTATATGTCTCGGTGGACTGTAGAAACTGAATTGCCCTTCGAGGATAAATAAAGCTATCTGTATCTGTATCTGTGGTTTACCACTACTAATCTAATAATCTGCACAAGACTGAGCAACTCATTTCACTATTACATTTGGAAACAAATACTGAAAATGAATGTAACCAGCCACAGTGGTTCAAACATCACAGCCTGTAACAAACTGATACAACTTGTAACTGGACAATAGGAAGGAAGCTCCATGTTGTCTGTTTCACCCCATAATAATGAAAAGCATCGGTTTTCACTGGACACTGTGTCATTCATCCAGGCATGTTTCCCCTCAAGCTATCTACACTAGAGGTTCAGAGAGACACTTCTCAGGATTTAAAGGCCGTGTAAAGGAAATTCAAAGATTTGTTTCTAAACACATTATGATTGTTGGAAAAGTATAACTGAAAACATGTGCAAAGGCTGTGAACATTGTGGTACTGGATTGCAGAGTTAGACCGTTAAACTGTTTTTCGACAGTTTTGTGTTCAGGATTTTTGTAGGCGGGGCTGAAATCATGGCTCGATGACGCACTGGAGTCATCCTTAACATAACTCCACGCGTCTTCAGAAACCTGAACCTTTTTGAAAGGCAAAACAGAAGCCCAGACAATTACCAAAGGTTATCTCGACTAGCTCAGTCGGTAAGCAAGCACTTTGTCCACAGCCTCGAGAAGCGAAGCCGCGAGCCACCCTCGCCCTGAGCCTTTCCAAGCTGACTGACCGCCTCGGAGGCACACGGTCTTCCGTGTGCCACATTTCCCCAATCCGCCCATCGGACAGCGATTCGTTGCTGGGCTCTTCCCTCTTCGCTCGCCACTACTGAGGGAATCCTGACAGGCTGTACCTTCCCTGTTTGTTGGTGTGGTTTCAGCAATGAATGTATTAAGAGAGGTTTCAGGTTTCAGCGCCTTCAGCGACATGCCCCCAGCGTCTCAGAGCTATTTTTCCATGATTTTGACAGCTAATTTGATATACTTGCCGATTTTTGGGCTGGGTGGTTACTAACACATTTTTCTGTGGTGTGACAAACCCAGAATCCATATTATTTTTGCTTTACACAGACTTTAAAGACTGACTCATGTACTCAGACCATAGTTATTACAGCAGGATATGGAGTCAAAAACACATTTTTTAATGTTTTGGTCTAAGTGAGTGCATCACAGCTCACATACGCAACAAGTCTGTTATCTTAAATTACCTCCATATGTTTAAGCTGCAGGCAGAGTCTCTTGAGTACAGTACGCTGCTACAAATAAAATCCTCAGACTTCCTTTCAGAGCTCAACAGGATTAACGCACACACGCCCTTCTCTGAATTTGATCTTCAATCACTGCTGCTACCATATAAAGATTTTGACAATGTTAGTGCTGATATTACATAACACATTCTGATAGTACATGCCAGTGGTCTGAAGTTCTGTTGTAACAGAATCAAATGTGTTGTGAAAATAATAAGTCCCTAGACTTAATATAGAAATTGATTTTCTAAATATGGATGATGCACACAGGCTGGGTTATCAGATAGCAAGTATACTATCTGATAACTCAGTCTGTGTGCATCATCCATATTTAGAAAATCAATTACTGTTTTCATCTTACTAAAACAAAGTATTGTGCAGTTCCCTGTAAAAAGGATGAAATGAAACTCATCTACATCATTGAGATGGCACACTGAACAAATCAACTTTTTTTTCTTCCAGACTGGTAGTGGTATGGTAAAATAAGAATAAAACACAACGCTTTTATTCTGAAATATTTGCAGGACAGTGTTGTAGAACATTTAGTGACTTGCAGAGCTCCTTTAATGAATATAGTACAGGGTTTTAATTGTGGATTATTACTAATATTTACAAATTAACACACGTTTCTTAACCTTTCTCTGTCTAAAATAAATATAAATGACATTTATAATGAAATGGTCATTATGAAAGGCAAACTCAATGTAGAAAGAGAGGGCTGACAGCAGCAGCTAAAGCAGCAGAAGCGCAGCTGACACGCAGCTGAAACGCAGCTGGTATTAACACCCGACGGGTGAATCACGCAGCCGCCACGCGACGCAGCCGCCACGCGATCTGGACGTTCCTAGTGTGGCCACGGCGTAGGAGGAAATTGCACTATTTTGTTGCTGAAAAGCCGTCAGCCTGGTCTGTCAGAGGTTCAAGAGAGTGGAAAATAATTCCAATTCACTTGTGAACACAATACAGGGGAACATGCATGCAGATTTTCATAGGAAAGATAGGTAATGCCTTTCTGCCGTCGTACTAAAAACCTGCTCAACTGTGACCTCAGTCCTGAGGTGAGTGTGACGGCTGAGAATTCATATTGTTTACTCCGGTTCCCATTAAGAGTTCTATTGTCAGTAAATGGTCTTACATCAGAGAAAACAGCAGGAGGACATGAAAACAGTTTACATTCCCACAGATGAGATCATTTATCTGTAGCCTGTGAGCAATAAGGAGGGATCACCAGTCATAATGTGGACACGGCACTGAGGGCAGACAGGAGTCATGTGAAGATGAGCTTTGTACAAGACCATGACCGAAGAATTCCTGGGTTTCTTATAATGAACACACCATGACATCTCTTGAGACTAGACGCTGTGCTAGTAGTGAATGAGAGCATGGCTAAAATGACAAGTGTCTGGGACTAATGGAAAGGCACATTTTCTCCTTTACATTTTTGAATCTCGAGTCTTCAGAGCAGGGTCTGAAATTAGAACCCGCAACCCGCCAATGCGCATAAATTGTTGGCAGAGACGGGTAAAATCGGCAGGCCATCCGCTTCTTTGGCGGACAGGGAAAATACACAACAAAGAGACACGTTTAGTAACGTTAGCGTATGATTGGATAGAGCTACACATATCAACACGTATCAACCTCACTAGCTCAAGTATCAATTTCATCCAGTGAGCTACCTAGGGTTTGGAAATTGGAGCCAATGTGGAAGTGCATTAAACTTGTATTCTTTCTAACAGCCAGCAGGGGGCGACTCCTCTGGTTGCAAAAAGAAGTCTGATTGTATAGAAGTCTGTGAGAAATTGAGCCTACTTCTCACTTGATTTATTACCTCAGTAAACATTGTAAACATGAGTACATGGTCTCAATTGCTAGTTTCAAGTCTTCTTCAATACAGCATGATGTTCATTTAGTAAATTATGGTCCCATTTAGAATCAATTAGACCATAAAGCAGGCGATGCTTTAGGGCGTGGCTACCTTGTGATTGACAGGTCGCTACCACGGCGTTGCCCATTCTGGCAGTTGTCCATGTTTTTGTCTTAGAACTTTAACCCTTTCATGGTGTGTTTTCAGTTCATTAAAGTTAATTATAACTTATTTGATCACCTAAAAATGTCTTATTCAGCGTTCAGCTGTACTTAGCTCCACCCTCTCGTCGGTGGTTGCAAAGTACCAAGATGGCATCGGCCAAAATGCCAAACTCGAGGCTTCAAAACGGCGGTCCACAAACCAATGGGTGACGTCATGGTGACGACGTCCACTTCTTAGGGTGCTTTCACAAGCCAACACTTAGTCCACTTTAATTGAACTCTGGTAAGGTACCACTCGCTTGCAAGAGGTGTTCTTGGATTGTTTCCAAGCGAACCATTTATTGCCAAATTACAAACTGTGGTTAGTAATTGAAGATTTCTGAAAGATTGATGAAGCTGAAAAATGGCTTAACTCTTGTCTGTCCTGACGAGGCTCACAGACTGTGCCAAAAAATCCACTAGATATTTGGCACTGTAATTAATACAGAAATAGGGAGGAAATAGCAGACACATATGAACTCTTAACAGGATTAAAACCACTGGTCAGCACACACATTATTCAAAATAATCCAATTTACTTTTCAAAAATGAATTCTGTCCAAATGGGGTTATCATTGCTAAAGAATGGCTCAAAGCATTCAGACAGGAGAAAGATTTACTGAATGAGTAGGAATCCTGAAGTAACTGAGCACTACAACAACAAAGATTCATTCAAGACATGGCAACACATTATAGTTTCCTAACTGCCTTGACACATATAACCAATGTCAATGATACAGCTCTAAAAAAATGATAGTACATCCCATTGTTTCTTTGAAGAGAAACTCTGTCGTGGCAAAAATAAAGTCAGTGCCAGGTGCTCACCAAAACCAGCTCTGTTCAGTTTAAGAAGCAGGGATAAAATTAGAGGTCAGTCAGTATGATGAAGTGTAAATTGTCCAGCATTAACAGCCAACCCTTACTCATGGCTATAGACAGAAGTAGAGACCAAGATTAACTCTACATCTGTTTATATACAACATACACTATTTTTGGATATAGTAGCATTATGGTATGTACGGTGTTTACTATGTGAAATTATCCTGTGCTAAAACAACATGTTTCCCATAAGTACAATGTATTCGGGCATCCCACCTAAATAGATTTTGCCCCCACCCAAAAATATATTTTTAGATTTTTTTCCATTCAAATGCATGCTGCCAGACACTGTTCAAGGGTAGTGGTTGGCTAGCTTGCAATTCCAATGCTGTTTTGTAGCCCACCAGTGCAACAAAAATAGTTTCAGAAAAGGGTGAGAAACACTGTCTGCACAATAAACTGATTATCTGAGATGTAGGATGGCACGCTGTTTAACATAAGTGAACAGAAACGATAATATAGACAGGCCACTGAATTTCAAATAGCATTAATGACTATCTAAATAGTGATGTCCTGATTGGTCTAATGAGAACTACTGTGGTGTTTACGTCACCCGTTGACCACCCAGTGATGCAAGGCTTCTCCATTGAAACAGTTCACATATGAGCTCAACAAGTACATATGATGTTCCACGTGAAACAAAAAAAATCACAATATTAGTGTTTTCACACCCTGTCAACACCGAACGTGCTTACCGGCAATTCTACATTTTACTCTTTGGTGTACCGTGACTTTTTCTTGCACTCCGGCACTTCTCACAAGCTGCCGGTGCTCTTTTGAGCTCTTCTCATTGGTTTGAATAGACTCAGTTGGTGCACAAAAGCACCAACTCAGCCTCACCCTCACCCATCCGTTAAGCAACATTTGATGTGCTATGTGAGCTTGTTTTCTGATGAGCTTGTTTTCTGATGTTGCCAGGTCACTGTCAGTCAAATGGGACCACACAAATAAAGGTCTCCGACTTTGACTTAGATTTTTGCTTATTTATTCATGAATATTCAATGTTGTACAGAGAAACAGTTATATTTGAAAACCAAGTTTTCAAGGGGCTTTATTATCCATCCATCCATCCGTTATATTAACCGCTTATCCTATTCAGGGTCATGGGGGGGCTGGAGCCGATCCCAGCTGACATTTGGCAAAGGCGTGGTACACCCTGGAGAGGATGCCAGACTATCACAGGGCTGACACGTAGAGGCAGACAACCATTCACGCTCACATTCTCACCTACGGGCAATTTAGAGTCAACAATTAAGCTAACCTGCATGTCTTTGGACTGTGGGAGGAAGCCGGAGAACCCGGAGAAAACCAACGCTGACACGGGGAGAACAAGCAAGCTCCACACAGAAGGGCTCTAAGTCAAATTCGTACCTATGACGACATGTACACATCAATGATTGTGGCACACCGCCACAACCAAGGAGATGCACAAACATGCAAAAGGCATGATGAGACCATTAGCCCTCAACATTAGGGGGCAAACGCAACAACAGGAAGGTGGGTTTCATCATCATTTAACAGCCTACACATTGCACAGTAGTAGTCATACTATAGAAAGACAGAGAGATACATTCCTGCAGATTTACACCTGCAGAGGTACAAAGAGACAAACCAGACTTACAAACTATGCAGTTGTGAGCACCACATGTCAGCAGTGAGCACAGTTGTTTTTTACCCAACTGTGTGATGTGTCTGCTCCCAGCGAGGCGTACACCTCAGCCGAGCCCCCTGCCGGCACGTGGCTCATCACATCACCACCTCCATTCAGGCCACGGTGCCGTCTTACAGCCGTCTGCCGTGCTGTCTGAAGTCAGCTCTGTTTCTGTGTATGTCTGAGTGTGAGCACGTACATGGTGGGTCTGGTTTTATTGGGACTGTCGTGGCGCCTTGTTCCCCTGGGCCGGTCAAAACATGTGACGTTATGGCCCCGAGACAGAATTGAATCACATATGGCCTACATACGTGTCAAATCTTAGCACATACATGTAGGACATACACTGAGATAGGTCAATGCATGCAAACATGAAGACACACAAGTCAAGGTTCCTGCCTATACTACAATAACATCCATCGAACCTAGTCTCTGCTGTCATCACCATTGCAGTCTTATGGCAATCACCGAAGAGATTACTTTTCCCTTTGGCCGACGCAACCACCCACAGATTTAGACCCTGCATACACACACACAGAGTGCTTTCAACCAATTAGAGCTGACAAATAGCCAAGTAATTCTATATGAGAGATTGTGGTCTGGTGAGAGTCTTAGACTGTACAGCAGTATTGCTACCATGAAAACCACGAGTTCTTTTCCAGCCTCTACTCTGTCAGAGAGATATTTTTCAAGCAAGAGGAGAGCGCCGCACCAATGTTCTGCTCTCTGCCTGTGGACTTATTGTGGCTTAAATTCAACAAAACATGTAGTGCAACTAACCATGTTTCCATTCACACAGTTTTATGCGCATTTTAAAGGTCCAGTTTGTAGGATGTGGCGGTATCTAGTGGTGAGGTGAGGAGATTGCAACCAACTGAAGCCTCTCACGTGTGCCAAGCGTGTTGGAGTGTTACGGTGGCCGACGTGAAAACGTGAATGTCCCTCTATAGAGCCAGTTGTTGTAAGAGTAGCGTAGGTCATTTGGAGCAGAGCCAGTGCGTAGAGTGTGTGTACGTGGGAAGTGAGTGGTGAAGCAAGAGAGAGAGAGCGGCGGCGATGGTAGCGAGTAACGTTATCGACTCCGGCCCAAGCAGGAAAAGTCAACAGAGTTTGGTTTGTCCGTTCTGGGCCACTGTAGAAACATGGCGCTGCAACATGGCAGACTCCGTGGAGAGGACCCGCTCACCATGTAGATATAAACGGCATACAAACGGTAACAAAAACACAACGATTCTTATTATCAGGAGATTATACACTAAAGAAAACATACTTATTAATATTATATTCCATTTCTGCCAATAGATATCCCCTAAACGCTACACACTGGTCCTTTAAGGTGTTGCATTAGAAAAGCTGCATGGAAATGGGAAACATTTGATACAAATTCCTCAAATGAGCAAAAAGGTTTTATGCTCACTTGTGGTTTTTGCCTCGAAAATGTGCTATGGGTGCTATGGCCGAATAAATTCTGACATAGCGAGCATTTAACTCACATGACTGATCAGCTGTTTCTGCTGTTGGCATCTTCCTGGAGATATATTTATATTGTCTTTGTCTCTGGACAGCATGAACCATGGTCAATACTAGCTGACATAAAAGAACAATTAAAATGTGTCCAATTGAAACACAATCCTGAAGACCTCTCTCCATTTATCTATCGTAGATGGGTTAGATGGCCAAGGCAACTTTTTTTGTTTTGTTTCTGCCTCGCAACCTCTTCTTTTTCTTCTCTGTTTACTGACAGATTATAACCTATAGGGCCAACTTCTGACCGAGCTATGCTGTAGCTGAGTTTATGGAATGGTTGATGGAAACGTGCCTAATTCGCATTTCTGTTTTATGACATTTCAAAAGTTCGCTTAACAACTGAATGGAAACACACGGCTGCAAGAGTCTCATCTGAGGAGAAGTTTGCAAAATAAAAGTATATATCACCAGCCTGTTCTGTCAGCCTTCTACTTTTACAAACGTCTTGCAGATGTCTGTGCCCTCTGTACTGGTATCAGTATACAGCACTGATTATAAAGAAAAGATTGAAAGAAAGCTACAGTACAGGCTACAGTACAGCAATGCTGATTTAACATAAACAGAGTAGCAGTGCTGCACACAAAGGAGTAGGTGGTTGTTGCTGACCCAGGACTGCCTGGGTGAAAAACACACTGCTCACACGAGAGAGCAGAGGGACCTAGCCAGCTACTCTCTGTGGTAGTGATTACTTCAAATGCTTTGCTGGGCCTGCCAGGAAAGAGACGTTTACAGCGCAGGTGACATACTATAATCCTAAGAGGAAAATCCCCTCGAGCATTGCCCTTGAGTTTCCAAAGATACACAAGTAGCAGACGTAGAGAGTAGGCAGTGCCAACCCAAAATGAGCTCAGAGGAGGATCCCTGAGAGAGTTAGAGACAGAACACAGCTCCACATGTTACATCCTCTCACTCCTTTTATTCATCTGGACTGACTGGTAACACATTTTCAACACACTGTGAAAATAACCTAGACTTGTAATGCCAACTGAATGTGAGATATAAGATATAGTGTAACGTTGCTCAGAAAAGTCTTTAAAGCTACAGTCTAACTGAAATTTGAATTGTCCCCACTTTTTGTGTAAGGAAATATAAACTGTAATTATAGTCCTCGCAGGACCTCTCCCCGGGGCTTGCTGGCACCCGCCAGGCACACTTCATCCGAGGCGGTCAGTCGGCTTGGAAAGGCCTGGGGCGAGGGTGGCTCGCGGCTTCGTGGCCGCAAGCTTTACAGCGCCCCCCCGCCCGGACCTCTTTTACAAGTTTACAGAAACACACAGTCTTTGCAAATGATTTCAGTAATTATTTTCCAACATTTATAATGTGTTTGGAAACAAATCTCTGAATTTCCTTTACACGGCCTTTAATTATAATAGCCTGTGGCTCTGGCGAGCAACATGATGTGAGAGAGATTGTTCAGGTTCAAAGCTAAAGTTGAAAAATAATGTACGTAGGTGCAGACAACAATAAGTTTCCTCTGAGCGGGAAACTCTCTACAGGATTTCCAAACTGTCAGTGCATCATGACGGGGATAGCCCTGTGATTAAAGGGGGGAAAGTAGGTGCGCCAAGTTAGCCATCCTGATGAAAACAACTAAAGTAAACCTATTGAATCGAACAGCTCAGTTGTAATGTTAGTATATCCAGCATCCAGCAGCAAAAGTGAACTGCAGTCAATGAGCCGTGGTTCGTAAAGGCCCGCTGCGGACGACATGCTACGCTCATTCCGCAGTGCCCTGAAGCCCCACCCCCGCTGCTGCACAGAGTGCTGTGCACTTGTTTATTCATATTGAACGTGTCCTTGTCCAAATTGCACCAAATTCGACACTGCACTCCCTTGGGTCCCCAGCAATACACCCGTCAAGTGTGAAGTAGATCGGATTAACGGTTCTCGGGATATGCAAAGAACACAGACAGAGATTCCTTGCTTTATAGTTGGATGCACCTATCAAATTACAGTACAGACATTAGTCAGGTTCAATCCAAATGTAGCACAAATCTTAATAGGGTTTCCAGAAATTCGGTAAAAGATACTGCTTATTAATGTGCATCGTCATCCCCTACCGTTATGCCAACATTAAGAGTGAGCGCATCGAGATAAACAGCTGGTGAGGCTAATTCTCCAGTCGGGAGCCAATAAACCATTGCAGAAGAAGAGGGTGCAATGAGATGATGTCCTTAAAAGAGCACCTGTCAAACCTCTAATGATGGAAAACCATGTAGAAAATTTGTACTGTTTCAAGTATTTAGTAGAGGAAGGTTACAGTCTCTCTTTTTGTCTGCCGCAGACTTTTTGGTCTCTTCAGTGGATGTTTAAGTCACGTGCTTCATTGCTCTCAAAATCTGTGTGCTGGATTGTTCTAACTTCCATTTATGTCCATCGCTCTCTTTATGCTCCTCTGGGAAGTGGCCGGGCAAAAAAGTTTAATAAATAAATAAGTAAGTAAATAGTTAAAATAGTATGTATATTTATAATAGTTTTATTGTTAAGCACAGGCCATTTCGGTAGAGACATTAAAATTATGACATTAGAATAGAAATAATTTGTTTTACTTTTATAAGGCGGAGGTGTTACTGGCATCCGGTAGTCACTTTCAGTCCAAAATGGGGGGAAGTGTAGCTCTGCTGCTGTGCGCTGATGTTGCAATTGAACGAACAATTGACTTACACTTCTTAGCAAAACATTCTTTGGTAACACTGCAGAAACATAAATACAATTTTTTTTTTTTTTTTTTTTGGTAATTATAATTTTGACTGAATAAGTACACAAATCAAAACAAATACCAATGATATGCTGATTTCTTAGCAAAAATGAAAAGTTTGACTTTAATTCTTTAGCTGTGACTTTTAACCTCAAATAGATACTCAATGAGAGTTGTAAGAGAGAGTCCAGTTATACTCAAAAGCCCAAGGGTCTGAATCAGCTGATTAAATGAAATGTGGGGCTCAACTCCAAACAATCAACCTGACACAATCAAGGACAATCAAGATACAGGGGGGAGCTGCTTCGAATTCTTGGCAGGAAATCAATAATCAGTGACGCAAGAGAATCCGAAACACGTAAAACATCAGCTGAGCTGGCCGACAACTATGTGTTGGACTCCAGTGGGATTTATTTTAGTTACCATTTATGGTAAACACAGACAAGTATAACCAGGTCCCGCGTTTGAGCTAAAATAAGCCTACGGACCGTTTTCGACAGACGAGATGTCATAGCACAAGTATGTCTCTGGAGACAGAAAACGAACCATGACTTTGGAGCCACATCTCGGCGCCCAAGGCTCAGGTGAGCGTTGAAAACTGACATCAGAGACGTGAGAGAGGCCAAAGGGTCATTTCATCATGTCATCATTTTGCAAACATCCCGACAGCGTTTTAGCACGCGGCACTTGTCCTCCATCTAACTTTATCAAGAGTGTGGACAATAATGAGGCATATTATCTTTCATGTCTTGGGGAGGGAGGATTCTGGTGTCCCTACAACTCACTAAATAAGGATAAATGGACATAGAGGCCGGTGAACTGTAACTGATGGCACACAGGGGCTAAGTGGGATGAGTGTGTTTTCATAACCTTCACGAGAAGTGACGTTGGTATTTGACCTATAATGTCCCCTTGAGACGATTACATACGTCTGTAGGAATTGAAAGCAACTGCAGACTACTATTAGCCTGTAATAGAGGACAATATTTATATTTCAACAACGTCCGTCGATGTAAAAAGGGAGTAAAGCCCTGAGCAAACGTGATAGTGACATGACACAGGGCACGCTTCCAACTGAAACACAGGGTGAGATATAAACCACTCAGACAGCCTGATCCCACTATGAGGAGTGCGTCTGAATTTGTCTCATCTCAGGAACAGCTTGTCCAGGGATGTCACACCTCCTACACACTACAGAGCCTGATAGATAGCCTGCACCATTATGTAACAGCATCTTTCCATCCAACACTCCCATCAATACCAGATCTGCCATGTACAGCCAACCCCTCTGACCACCGGCACACTGCTGACAGGAGAAGCTTGGAACTTCCAAGCAGGGCTTTTCCGTTTATACCTCACGCCCGGCCCCACTACCCATCAGTCAAGGAACAGCACCAGAACAGAAAAATAGCAGAGGACTCTAATATTCACTGTGAAAACAATCAGCGGTGTCAAGAATCCTCCCGAGTTGTAGATGGATGGTTTTCGGGCCAATTCTTTAGGAGGAGATTCCACACATCGCTGTCACTGAGAATCATTAGGTCCGGGTCACAGTAGCACGGCATGAGGTCTTCTGTTATGATAAGACGTGTTAAAAAATGAGCTCTGACACTCGTAAAGTCGGGCAGAGGTGCCAAATTAAACACCATGTCCACAAGTTTAATTTCTACAGCTACTAAAGTCACAACTAGAAGATTAAAAATAGACTTGTCTTCAAAGCCAGACACACACAACTATTTTCTCATACTATTAATACCTCAAATTAAATATGTGATACATATTTCGTACATGTAGTAATTTTAGACCAGAGTGCCTGAACCAATTCATTTGAACAATTATTTTGTCCTCTCTGGGGGAGATGGCAGCGAGCCTGCAGCAGACTAGCAGGCAAATGAGCCGTTGGACATGAGTAAACATCACTACATGTGGATCTGCTCAAATCATGACAGGAGCATGGGGCTAGCTGGAGTCCTAAGTTGTGCCCACATTGTACTGTTAGTGCTGTGGCCTTTGTAAGGATGAATAACAAACTAGGGATGTTAATAATTAACTGTTTAACCGTTAACCGACATTAAGAATTTTAACCGATTAATGCTATCGGTTAAAGGGTTAAAAGAAATATTTAAAAATTAAATAAAAAGCTGAGAAAAACTTAGAGGAGTGGCTTGTCACTTAAAGGAGAATAGCTGGTCCGCCTTAAAAGTCCACCTTAAGAGAGTCTGAGCCGGTTTTGCAAGACACGGGAGGAGTTGTAGTATTTATTCACCAACAAATTAGCTGTACACACACTGCTACAACCCCACGCTCACCACTGCCGCCGCACATACACGGTCTGTCAGACACTCGCTAACGTTATGCCGCACTGACAGACCGTATGTGTGTGACAACGGCGAGCACGAGCTGCTAACGTGGCACAAACACACGCTGTTTGTCGGCCACTTGCTATCGTTACACTGGGAAGACACACAGCTGACAACCTGCTAAACTAAACTAAATGTGCAGTGGCGAGTTACTGGGAAAGTGGCTGCATGTCCGCGACACTACACGCAGCATCATGGAGGCACAAATCTTGTCGGTTAATGGTTAATAATCGGTTAACGAGGGTCGGTTATCGGTTAGAAAACAAATTCAAAATCCCTATAACAAACAAAACAATATTAAATATTAAAATGATTTTAAATTTAAAAAAACACACTCAAAATGTATCTATTGAAGTGTCCTTCTGCAGCTTCAAAGTCTAGACAAAAGCAAAATAACATTTTGACATGTTATTTCTTAAACATGCATTAACTGATTCTTTACCCACTGGGAGGCAGCGTAACAAGCTGTTAACACAACACTGACAAAAGGCAAAGGGTCAGTCCCGCTTCAGATGAAAGCATGTGGTGACATCAATGTCTGTATTTTGAATCGGCGGCAGCAGCAGGGCGCAATTCCACCGTGGCTCCCGGCCACCTTCAATCCTACCAGCCTGAGCACCACAACTTGAAAAATTACATGCAATTTTTTTTGTCATGTGTTAAAGGCCAAGTGTGTAAGAGTTAGGTGGATCTATTGGCAGAAATGGAATATTCATATGTTTTCTTTAGTGTATAATCACCTGATAATAAGAATCTGTGTGTTTTTGTTACCTTAGAATAAGGCTGCACAATTAATCAAATATTAATCACAATCACAATTTGGGCTTCCCACAAATAAATGAACATGATCTGCAATATTGACATTTAAAATGTGTGTTCTGCTTATAAAAACTCTGCAAGATATCAAATCAAGCCCTTCCTAAACTATCAGCCAGCCACCAGCCGGCGATCGAGATGTATAGAGAGGGGATAGATATTCTCTATACAACCAATCGGTTTAAGATTAAATTGAAAGCATAACATTGTTTATCTAGCCTCTTAATGTTGATATTTTGGCTCTCAAAGTGCACCAGATTGATGCACCTAACTTTAAAATGTAGCTAGCAAAAGTGTAGGGTGAATATTCATGTATTATTTCATATTGCAGAAAAGAAATATTGCAATGTCAGTTTTTTCCAGCAACCCTAATTTGTACATTAGCAGGAACGTAGCACGGCATGGAAGTGAAAGCAGTCATAAAAATGCTTCAGTTGGTTGCAATCTGCAATCTCACGCTAGATCCCGCCAGATCCTGCACACTGCTCCTTTAAAAACCATGTAGTTGTTAAAAAGTTATGGTATCTGGCTATGTTACGACTTTTCATACAAAACTGTGTTTGACGTTGATGACATGGTCTTCACAATTCCATCTACATGAGCCTGAGGTAAAAACATAATATTAGGAATGGCTATAATTACCAGATTAACATTTGAGACTGTTGTTATTGGATAGCAGCATGCTACAATGATCTGAAGCAATCCATCTCCCCATACTCTGTGCAAACCTTCTGCAGTCAAAGGCAAATTGCCAACACTTCAAATACAAAAACAAATTATGTAATACTATGAAAGTGGACTCATGGTGAATAAAATATATCACTTATAAAAGCCAATGTTATGTGTTTTGTTAATGTTGGAGTTCTGACCACATCTTCAGAGTTTTCTCCAAATGCAACAATGTGGTCACAGGCTAAATAGTGCAGCAGCGAGACCGAAACCGCTTTCCCTCAAGCCAAACAACTTGTTGTTCACCACCGGTGAAACCCAAGCAGGCGACTGTATGTCAGATGGAGATCCCTGGGTATTAATTAACAGTGTAGCTGAAG
Organism: Sebastes umbrosus; assembly: GCF_015220745.1. Classification (NCBI taxonomy): domain Eukaryota; kingdom Metazoa; phylum Chordata; class Actinopteri; order Perciformes; family Sebastidae; genus Sebastes; species Sebastes umbrosus. The sequence continues at coordinate 8,516,506 of NC_051275.1, forward strand.
CAGAGACAGAGAGACAGAAAGAAAAAGATTGAGAGAGTGAGAGCGTTCTCTATGACAACTGTTGACAAGCTTTAAATCCTCCATACTCCCCTTCATCCTCACCTCCATCATCAAGCTGTCAGCGGGGACTTGTGTTACCATTTGATTTGTTTATGGAAGCATTAATATGACGTTTTCGGGAGTAAAAATAAAGAATCATGTCATTGTGTGACAGGTGCAGAAAATGACTGGCAGAACAGAGGTGCCACATGGAGCTTAGTGAGGTGAAACGTGCTGTAAAGCATTAAGGAAGCCCTTCAGACCAACAAACACCCCACTGACAAACAAGAAAACAGTATATGGCTGGACCGTGTATGGTCAGTCTGCGAATTTGGGGCTAAATTGTTATACAAACTGTCAGTGGTCATGTCTATAATATTAAATCCAGCAGTAGCAATAGAAATAATTGTGTTTTACTTTTGTACCACTAGTTGCTTTCAGTCCAAAATGGCGGAAGCATGGCTTTTCTGCTGGACACCGACGTTGCAATGGAACAACCAATTGACTTTCACTTCTTAGCAATATATGTTCTTTGTGCACGTGATTGGTCCCTGGTTTTCTGCTTGCAGTTTCAAACAGGAACAACATGGCGGCCTGCTCATAAACTTTCTGATATTCTGTCTAAACAATCCACCAAAATCTACTTCTGAAAACATTTTAAGCGTGAAATAGGCTATGCCACCGCTGAAACTCGCTTCATTTTAGAAACTAGATCGCCTAGTTTGACAGCTTCGTCCAAGTTTTGTGAGCCGGACGCGTCGTGCTGGACGGGCTCATTTGCAGAAAGGACTCTTCCCACCTTTTCCTTTTGAAAGAGCAACAACCAATGAGGAAACTCCAACACTCCGCCGACCTATCGTGTAACTTCATCACTCAGTCAGTCAATCACTCAGTGACAGACTTTTGCGTTTGTAAAAAGACAATCAGCATGGTATTACAGGTCACAGACAAAGAGTACCTGTGCAAAGGTTTCTCTGTTTGGTTGCCATTCAGTCACGGCAGTTTCACGTGACATTGCTACGACAATCAGCTGAGAATCCCGCTTAGGATGAAGAGGGTACTATCTGCAGTGGCAAAGGAAATAGAGAAAAGCACCTGGTACCAAAAGTGAGTTGAGTCGACGAATCGAGCCAAACCATGCAGTGGAAATTAGGCATTAGTGTGTTACTGACCACAGTCCAATGGCAAAACAGCTTGCCGGGAAAATCTGATCCACTTAATGCAATTAGATTAATTACACTCATTATACAGTATTGTATCATCATCGCCACTGACCCATTTGCACTACCTCACAACTGTAGCCAATGTTGTCCAGTGCACGTACTGTAAGTGAGTATCGGAGTCTCAAAGAGCTTCATTCTGTTGTAGGGCAAACCCACCTCAACTCTCACAGGCATGCATTTATGGAACTGACATCATCATTTTAAAGGCTGACATAAGTCTCAGCAGTTTTTTTTTTCTCAAAGTGTAATGACAATTATTTGTATTGACTCAAGATCATCACCAACAGGAGATTACTCTGTTTTTTTATTTGGCGAATGAACGATGTATTGTTTACAGACACATTAAAACCAAACAGAACATGGAGTATCCCTATTAATGCTTGTGAGGTTGACATAAAGTGTCTGCACTCTGCTACATCTACAGTACATCTAGACACTGACAACAATCTGGCTCCAGCTGGATTTTCCATCCAGACTGCTGTCTAAGAGAAAGAGACTATATTCATCTTAAACTGTCCCACTTTCCAGTCCATAAAAATCAGACATCTCCCAAACCAGGGCCTCGCCTTGGACCCCATTTATAGGAGCAGAGAGACAGCTTTTCCAGCCAGACCTGTCACACACACGCACGCACGCACGCACGCACGCACGCACGCACGCACGCACGCACGCACGCACGCACACACACATACACACACACGCACACAAACACAGATTTGGCCTGTTGGGTCCTGGCTTCATCTCCCACACACAAACATGCACACATTATATTAAAAAAAACTTCACAGCACTTGTTCTTAATAGGGCCTTTAGACTAATTTGTGGATTGATTTATTGATATAGAGGAATAGAATGACTGACTAAAACTGAGCTTGCATTTTTATATTCCTTTCAGGGGACACCAGGACACCAGGACAGACAAAATGGGACACCACGACAGACAAAAACAATACACAACACAAAAAAATAAAATAGTCGTAGGAATGTTTGCTCGGGATAATAACAAAATGAACTAAGTCCATAGGCCTTAATCAGGTAGACTTTCGGGATTATTTTGAAAGTGTCCAAAGATGCAGCATTACGGATTTCTGCCGGGAGAGAGTGCAAGGAGGGGCAAGGGCATGGAGGGACTTGACCGGGAGCCAGTGGAGGTGGTATGAGGGTGGGGGTGATGTGCTGCTAGGGCTTGGTGCGGGTGGTAGAAAGCAGATTTGGTGATGGATTTGATGTGTGACTACATCAAAGACGACAGAGGGGCGAATTCACAAAAGGATTGCGCTGCTTTTGCTGCCGCTAAACCTGCACAAATAAGACCCCCCCAAAAAACGTGTAGTTCTCAAAGCACCCACAACGGGTGAAATGCACCCCTAACTGCGCTGCCAAGCAAATAGCGTCTCGGTACTCTTGTGCTATTTGCACTGATTTAGATTAAGCAATATGCATAGGTTACATTTGGTACAAAATTGGGACTTTTCAATGCAAATGAGCCTCATTGCAAAAACAGCCCAATTCACAAAGATAATAATATTTGCATAAAACAAGCATATTTACCCACTCCAATGTTGATAAGAGTATTAAAAACTTAACAAATCTCTATTTTGAACTGATTAAAAATGTGCGATTAATTTGTGATTAATTTGCGATTACTCATGGACAATTATGCAATTAAAAGTTTTAATTAATTCACATCCCTCGTTTCTGCATATAACATCCCGGAGTGTCTTATCAAGCCTATAGCATGGCCACATACCAAAAGAGAAAAGGTGGTTGAGCTTTGAGTTAGTTGTGAGTTTTAACTCATAACTACGTAACTAGTATGACGGTGTGAAGCATCCATATGTTTGCTAAGGTTACCTGTAGCTTATTGCAACTAGAGCACTGATATAAAGTGATGGTTCAGCTGTTGATGTAAATACGTTTATGTGTTGGGTCCTGCTACCTAATTTCAAAGATCATCTGCCAGCCACTCAAAAACAAATATTTTTTTACAGCAATTAAATGAAATGCCCAAAAACACATTTTTGTTTGAGATTGTAAAATCTTAATCCTTTCTTTACACCAACAGGTTAGCACATTGCTATGGCTTATATGTTCACCAACAACTGGCTATTCACGCAACCTGCAGACTAAATACTTTATGTATGAGCGGGAAAAGCAAGACAATGAGCTATGAGTGGTTTAAAGCTGCGTAGAGCTCTACCTCTTTGTCTTTTGTATCTCTTAAATCAGATGGAGTGCATCCCGAAATACGCAGGCATGGTTCTGGTAACCATCAGTAAATCCTGGCCAAAGCCCAAAGGTTGTGAGTCCAGACGCTTTAAAACACCCTGACATACGCTAACAATTTGAACTATCCTCCACATCATTCTTTCACATCACTTTTTCCTTTTAGTAGAGTGGCTTTTATATAAGGCTTTGATGTAATTACAATTTGTATGTAAGTGAATGCTGCTTTACTTTTGCATTTTACTTTTATGTAGCACTTAATTTGTCATTCTTCATCTTCTTAACTTACACCGCTTTGCATTTGTTTTTAACTCTGTTGAAAAAATGATACATGAGCAGAGCTATCTTTGTAACACAGTTTAATCTGTAGTGTTTCTATCAACAGCAGTTCAGAGCATTTTGTCTCCTCTGCACAGAGAGACCAGTGGATGAGATACCTGCCACTCTGAGAGCTGTCACTGCAATGCTGACAGACTGCTGCCTAATATAGACGAGGCCAAACAAAAGCACAAGGCCTTTCATACTTGGCTGGTGGAACCTCTTAAAATAGAGGGCCCAGTATCAATATGAAGAAACGATATTCCAGTACTGACACCCCCAGGGAACGTGATGTCACGGCACTAACACCACAAACACTAGAACCTGACAACACTGTCTTCATGTTCAGTTTACTGGCAGCAGGAGCTATACCTATATGTGACAAATGTTTGGGGAGTTGTGGTCAGGCATTCTATTGAGGGCAGAATAGTGGAGCATACATGCATGTCAGTGGCGGCTGGTGACTCCAAAAATTGGGGAGGACAGGAGGAAAACCATCCCATGGTGTCATGACATTTTATTTAGTTTTAGTTTTTTATTTTGCACTTGCACCTCCATTTTATGTATTAGCTTAGTCCTGCTTGATATATATGCTTGCATGTTCCTAATTTGTATTGTCATATACACTCACCGGCCACTTTATTAGGCACACCTGTTCAATTGCTTGTTAACACAAATAGCTAATCAGCCAATCACATGGCAGCAACTCAATGCATTTAGGCATCTAGACGTGGTGAGACGACTTGCTGAAGTTCAAACCGAGCATCAGAATGGGGAAGAAAGGGGATTTAAGTGAGTTTGAACGTGGCATGGTTGTTGGTGCCAGACGGGCTGGTCTGAGTATTTCAAAAACTGATGATCTACTGGGATTTTCACGCACAACCATCTCTAGGGTTTACAGAGAATGGTCCGAAAGAGAAAATATCCAGTGCGCGGCAGTTGTGTGGACAGAAATGCCTTGTTGATGTCAGAGGTCAGAGGAGAATGGGCAGAGTGGTTCGAGATGACAGAAAGGCAACAGTAACTCAAATAACCACTCCTTACAACCAAGGTATGCAGAATACCATCTCAGAACGCACAACACGTCCAACCTTGAAGCAGATGGGCTACAGCAGCAGAAGACCACCCGGTACTAGCACCGGACACTTTATTAGGTACACCTTGTACCTAATAAAGTGGCCGGTGAGTGTACATACACGGTACTTAAACAGGATTATTTTTTATTTTTTATTATTATTCTGTAAATCTAATTTTTTAATCTGGAAAGCAATTTGCACTTAAGTTTGACAAGTGTTAGCAATGGCTTACAAGATTACTTAAAAACATCAATCACTTCAGCCTCAGGATGGGAACAAACCTTGTGTTTGTAATCTGTCACTAGAAGCCTGTCTGTAAACTGCCCGTATAGCAGTCCGTTGCCCACATAGCGATCCTGTCCAGGGTGAGCGCACCGCATGTCTCCATAGCTCCGTAGCTACGCAGCTCCACTGTGGGTCCAACCTGGTGAACAGCTGATGAAGAGGCCCGAACAGCGATTAGCGAGGTTCGAGCAGTGCTCTCTCCATCCACTCCCACGGCGAAACTATGGTGGCGTGCAGCACTCCCGGACTGGATCCCGGTATGGGCGATGTACTGCTGCACGAGTTCTTCAGAGCTGCTATTACAAGCTAACTGTTGCGTTAGCTAACACTAGTAGTTACCTACAGCTCAATAAAAGGCCTAAATAAAAAAGTATTTGTTTCGTTATGTGTTTAAAAGTAGTTCACAATTTGCACATTATAATTTTTTCCCTAATAAGCTGCTGTCTAATACTCTACCGCCAGATCATCACGTACAGTGGTAGAGATTGAAGACGACATTTGGACATCATCATTGGACAAACGCAATGTCAATCTTGTATTCTGCTGGTTGTTGATTGGTAACAACCTCCCTTGGTGCGTCATTTCACGTGTTTTGGCCAATCACAGATAAGCACGAAAAAAAATGAAATGCATTGAATTGATAGGAGAGGTCCTGTCTCAAGGGAGAACAGCAGGTGCCCGTCCTCCTCTACCCCCCACTGTGCCCACAACCACTTCACACACACAGACTGCCTTTTCCCCTCGGCCCTGCAGGTGTCGCTGTTGAAGCATTTTCATCAGGATTTAAATAATGGATTTTTTCCAAAGAAGAAATGATGAGAAAAATATTTTCTAAATGATTGTAGAATTTGGTAATGGTTTATTTCACCAATTACTCTTTTTTTGTGCATACATGCATGCACATAGACTGGATTAAATGTAATAGTGAAAAGCTTACATACTATTCCAAAAGTGAGAGCAAACTTCTCTGATCGGCACTTTTCTGTTAAGTGTTTAATAGGTACACTGCATGGAACGTGACGCCCGTGATCTCTTAAAACACGGACCACTGCAAAGGCTCATAACCAACCCTTGTCCAAAGCATCAACTCTCTTGACTAATGACTGTACATAAGCCAGTGTCCCCTATCCAGCTCATAAACAGCCCTCTCTGTGGAATCTCCACTAGGGAACCATGTGTTTTCATGTCCTGACCTGGCTGAGTCCACAGACTCAGCCACCCCCTGCTATGTAGAACTTTCCATCACTTCTTTGCTGCAGAAAAAGCTTGTAAAAGCACTTTAAGAGTCATTCAGGGGCAACTGTTGTCAAAGGGAGAGAAAAATGATTTGCATTGTTGGGGCAGCATTGGGCAGGTTTACTTGTAAAGATCTATATCAAGTTGTATTAAAATGTTATCAGCATCACTGACGATGGGCAAAGTATCTACAGCATCTAATTGAAGTTTTGTCTCAGCAATGTTACATAAATAAACATCATTGTAATTAAGAATGAAAACCAAACCAAAAGTAAAAGTACTCATTAAGCACAATGTCCCAAATTTATAATAATAATAATATATTATTGGATTATATTTATTGATGCATTAATGTGTTCATCACTTTAATAGTGCAGCTGGTAAATTGGAGCTAATTTAAATGTATTTATACATATTATTACTTTGCTGGGTAGCTTGTGAATTTTCCCCTGGGGACCAATAAAGCCTTATCACAATATCAAAAATGTATTTATTGATTGTATTTTGAATAGATTTTGGAATCACAGACATAAACCATTGGGACTCGCTGTATGCTGTAAAGCTGCCAGGCTGACAAAAATACCTAAACTCTCCTTCACAGTCTACTTATAGTTCACATACCATGTGTTTGCCACCAACCAACCACTGACCAGACATACCTTACAGACATACCTTGCTCAGTTGTGGGAACCGTCTCGCCTTAAGCAAAAGGAAACTTACAGGACTGATATGTAAAGGGATTGTGGGTGAGCGATCTACCTACAACATATTTAGTATTACATTTAACCCTATGACAAGGCACTGTGATTGCCTGAGTTTAGAAATAATTTAATTGTGGATGTTTCAATGTCATTAAAAAAGGTCATTTTAAGTGATACTACCCTACATTTACTTATTAAGCTCATAATGCGACTCAGTTTTCAGCAGTTTAAGCTGTGCTTCTGGAAGCTTCTGCATGTTATGGGCAAAATACTAATACTTTAACAAGCTACCATGCTACCATTGGTATACTAACCTGCTCACATTTAGAACATGTTGATTGATTGATTGATTGATTGATTGATTGATTGATTGATTGATTGATTGATTGATTGATTAACTCGGTTTGCAGGGTGGGTAGGAAATTTAACATACACAGTAAAAAAACAACAAAAGGCAATCCAAGACAAAGTCCACACATGGCCACACCCTCTCTAAACAGTACACAATACTACCGGCCTGTCGTGCTTATAAAGTACAAAAAAATCAATATGATGCACAACTGTTAGTATGCAGCAAAGAGGCAATACAGCACAGAACATGGAACGTTCTACTATGCAGCGCTGACTATAGAAGTGGTCCACAACCTTTGTCAGACCACAGCGCCCCTTGTCATGGCACTTCATGCCAAGGAAGGAATCCAGTAAGGAATCCATTGGCACCAACCATGGCATACTAGCTTGCCACTCTCCAAAGTAAACTTACGCTAAATCTTGGCGAGGAAAAACTGTGATCTGTTGGTTGCATTACTTTAATCTATACATCATGGCAGTTACACTTGTTATCATATTTTACTTTGGATGGAAGTATTGGACTGACAGGCGGCCGATCAGTCTGGAAAACATACCATCACCATCATTAGGGTGGCTAAGCCTATGGATTTAAGTCTACATTTGCAGATTTCTAACTTGTTTTTTATTTTACTTTATTCGATTAATTCATTGTATGCATTGATATAAATCTCTTTTCTTTTAAGTATGTTTTGGCTCTATGTCTGTCTCTTTTGAAAACTTCCTGGGGAATTGTTTTTTTTTCGTTTTTTTTTTTTAAAGTTTGCTGTTAGACAACTGTTACTTTTGTGGCATCCCGCGACTGTTAAATGAATGTAGCATGTCACCTGTTAATAAAGGTCCCAAACAGCAGCCTGATGGTCTTCTGAATGTTTTCAGTGCACAGCCAGCTCCACTGCTCCTTCATCAGCAGACACATAATATTCAGAGCCACCTCAGCCAGTGCCGTCTCAGATGCTGTCCCCACAACATGCAAGAAACACATAAAAACACTATGATCACTGTGACAAGATAATTACTGTGTTACAGGCAAAGATCAGATACCATATTCAAAATATACTGCACTGGATGCAACCGCAGCACCTGACAGACAGAGATGGAGGGACATGCACATATATCTGAAACCAAACATTATGTTGTTTTATGTTAAAACATTCTGTTTCAGAGAAATACATTTTTTTTCCTGTGTGCATCTGATGAACATGCAGGTCCAGTGATCTCATCAGCACCCCACTTCATACATTTATTAACACTGCCCTCGTGTGGTTAGATGCTGCTGGTTCTGCTGTGTGTGATTGTTGTTTTTTTATTCTAGCACTCCACTACATCTAAATGTGCCATGTTTTTTAGTCAAAACAGTCATTTGGTTAGCACAATCCTTCCAGTGCTATCTGTAGGATATACTGTATGTATTGTATTAAGTGTGAAAAGCCCGATCAGAAAAGTTTTGATGGCATCAAAAGTCGACTGGCCACTTACAATCCTCTAAGAATCAAACACACACCTCTCTGTAGTGTTGAACGGTGGCTGTCAAAGGTTTGCAGTTTTATCCTTTACAGATATTTGATACTTTTTTCCCACTGTGAAAACTGATACTGGAGTCCACAACAACGGACATGAATTCAAGATGACCACGGCTGCCGTGACTAACTAAACTATAAGACTATTTTTCTAACCGCCTCTCAAATAGGGCTGGGACGATTCACCTATCTCCCGATTCGAAACTATCACGATACTCGGGTGCCGAGCCTGTCAGTGTGTCAGTGTGCTGACTTGACTATGACTTGCCCCAAACTGCATGTGATTATCATAAAGTTGGCATGTCTGTAAAGGGGAGACTCGTGGATACCCATAGAACCCATTTTCAGGTCAAGGAACCACTTTCAAAAAGGTCATGCCAGTTTTTCCTCACCAAAATTTAGCGCAAGTTTGGAGCGTTATTTAGCCTCCTTTGTGACATGCTAATATGACATGGTTGGTACCAGTGAATTTTTTAGGTTTTGTAGTTTCATATGATACGTGTGTTAAAAATCACGAGTTGCTTTAATGCGTTAAAGAAATTAGTGTCGTTAAAACGAATTGGCGGGAACGCATTATTATTGCGTTAACTTTGACAGCCCTAATCGAAATTCTTTAAATTTAGTGTTATTAATTTAGTACGGAATGAATTTCACAATTAGGTATTTGGTTGTTTATAAAGCTTAAATGTACTGTAAACGCACTGACTGAAACATCAACGTATTCAGACATCTGCTGTGAAAAGTAGCATATTAGTTCTCAATGAATTGTCTGGTAACCTTTATAAATATTAATTCACCCTTCGTTCAACCTGACTCTCTGGAAAAAAAAAAAAAAGTCCTTCAAAAAGACAATGACCAGATGCCTAACAAGGAAGAAATGCAATTTGGATTCAGGGAACGTCCCATTCCACTGTCAAGCAAATGCAGAGATAGTTTCCATATGATGTTAAGGAGATCATCCATTTTTCCTATGGCGATTCCCTGTGATGGAGAAAGATGGAGCAGGGATGATACATAATGCAACATGGTGCAACATGGTGGTTGGAGAGAGACATGAAAAATAAGAGTTAAGGGTTAGGGTTAGGGCTAACATTAGGCACGGGTCCCTTCATCGTGCAAAGAGGAATGTGTGCGATAAAAAAGACCATATCTCTGGTTCCACTGCATTCATTTTGATCCTGTTTTTGAGTGTCCATCAGGAGTCTGACAATGTTATAGGAATGCAATGTGAAATCAGCAGAGTACTCTTTTAATGCTCCCTGTTAGTATGCAGGAATTTTTTAAAGAAAATTCAGGTGACGTGGTGCGAATGTAAAAAAAAGTGAACAGAAAGAAAAGTCTTCTGATAAATAATAAGAAAAAAAACATCATCGTCATTAAATTAAGTTTCCATCCTGAAAAGAGATGGCAGTTTCCAAGCTGCATTCAGATGCACGTTCACATTACCACCTATGCAGTTTTAACCCATGTCAGTGAACGGGGTGCTAAAGGAAGCTTTAGGTTTGTAAAGGAGAAATAAAAGGGACCATCACACCAAGTCACTTTCATGTGTTTTTGTCTCTTCAGCTACAGCAGCATGCCAAAGGGTTGCCAAAATATGAAACCGGTCTGATGAATCTGATGAGTGACTGGAATATGGAACAAGCTGGTTTCCATCAGATAGTCCCGCTGTAATCGTGGTGAGATACTGAATGGAAAGTGGTGGAGTGAAGCAGACAGGAAGGCAGGGAGACACAACAGCCAGTGAGTCACTGAGTTGGTCGGACACAAAGGAAAACGAAAGCAGACAAACCAGAGTCAGACAAGCAGACATGATGATTGCAGAGATAATGAGAGGCTACATTAGGAGGTTAAGATTCAAGTTCACAACTGGATTTGACCTAAATTCAAATATTTGATTAAATCCATTTAAGGTGATCCATCTAACTGCAGCACCAGCTTTGTTTGTAATAGAAGCTTAACTGCTAGTGTCATCACCTGTATGATGATTCCTCCACTGGTCTAGACTACGGCCGTCAAAGTTAATGCGATAATAACGCAAATTTGTTTTAACGACACTAATTTCTTTAACGTAACCTTGCGATTTTTAGATTGTAGTGGGATGAAGGTAATGAATCTAGAAAACCTAAGGATTTGGATTGGTGCCAACCATCGCTTGACCTCTGATCTCAAGATATGTGAATGTAAATGGGTTCTATGTGTACCCACGAGTCTCCCCTTTACAGACATGCCCACTTTATGATAATCACATGCAGTTTGGGGCAAGTCATAGTCAAGTGCTAGTGGTAAAATTCTGTAATCCAGTCCGGTCCAGTGTTTGGCTTAATATCAAACCGGTTTGAAAATATGTACACCGGCCCAAACCTATTAGGCAACCTGACTGAACTTGAGATTAAACAGAGTGAATACGTATTGTCACAATTCATCCCCTTGCCTAGTTCTTACCAGGTTCCTGACTGTGCTTTCCTCTCAACATGTCACCCCGATAGCCTCCGAATTCTCTTATTGCTGGACTGTCCTCCCTCTCTGACTCGACTCTGATGGACAGTTTTTCTTGTTCAGAGACAAAGGCTTGCAAATCTCCCAAAGACATCCCGCTAAACACCTTTGAGAACAGAGAGAGGAGAAGGCAGTAAAACCAGGAAAAAACATTATCAGCCCTAAAAAGTCATTTGATTGCTGAAGCAGCAAATATCAGTGGTGCATAGCAACTACTTACTGTGCTAGTTTGATCCCAAATGAACAAAACCGGAGGTCTAATGTCTGAGCCGTTCATGAAGGGGATGTTTTTACTGGAGAACTTCAGACGAGACCTGGGATCATACAAACAAATCAATATGCACGTACACACACACACACAAAACCAAAGACAAAACCTGCGTTAAAACTGCACAAGTCTGATTTCACACTGTAACAATCATCATGTATAGTTTGATAAAACAGGCCATAAGATGCAATGCAACTCTTTGCTACAAATAAAATGCTGCCTCTTTTCTTTTCAAAAATATTTTGTCCCTAAAATGAATGAATATCCGTGATCTAACTAATCGTGATTATCATTTTGGTCATAATCATGCAGCCCTAGTATAATACACGCAGAGTATCACGCTGTGCTCCCAAACCCAAGCCCCAGCCATGCAAGTCATGATCCCTCACGGGCTGTTCCACCAACAAACGGGCCCGAATTTGAGTTTCACACGTTCTGCTTTGAAACTACACACACGTTACATCAACATGCAGGAGAAGTCTTCAAGGTGCAGGGTTTCCGTCAGTGTATTGCAAGCCCGGCGGCCCACTGTGTCTAAGTTAACTCCCTGCCGGGCCTGAGCATCAGGGAATTGTGTATTTCTAAGATGCATTTAAAACTAAAATGTGTTATACAAGTAGCGAACGCCGCCAAACTCCTTTAAGGAATAACTCGTAGGTTGTGTGCTTGTGTGCATTTGCGAGTGTCAGTGTTCGAGAGAGAGAGAGAGAGAGAGAGAGAGAGAGAGAGAGAGAGAGAGAGAGAGAGAGAGAGAGAGAGAAAGCATAGAGAGTAATTTTGACACATATTTTAGATTTAATCCTCGTCTTAATCTTAAAACCAAAATGTTTATTAGTTTAGGTTACATTTTAGTCATTTTTATCCTTCATAGTTTTAGTGTAGCTTTAGTCAATGTAAATAATTTGATTTTAATCAAAATGTTTTCTCTTTTAATTATTTCAGCTATTTTTTTTATTTTATCTTAGTCATGTTTAGTTATCAAATTATATTGAACATTTCTGTCATTTTAGTCAAACTTATTTCACAAATAATTTTATCTTATCATTATCTGATGCAAAACACCGGTTGAATGATTAAAAATGCAGCTTTGCAGTTAGTTTGAGTCCTCCTGACTGCTCATTAATGATGCACGGTTCAGTCGCACCCACTGGTCCGTTATGAGAGCCAATCCGCCCGCCCAATATGTCAAAATAAGCGTTACTCAACCAACCGAACTCCGCCCCAAGCTGCAAACAACCAAGTTTATGCATTATAGTAGCACAATTGTCAGGATTGAGGTTTGAGACTTGAAGAACAGAAACGGACTGAGCGCCGCCGCTGCAGCGTGCTGTGTGTGTTTGTTTGAGAGAGAAGAGAGTGACTTTTATAAAGTTTTTATGTTTTTAAACTACATTTTAGTCTTGTCTTTTTTCATCAACAACATTGCGTGTTTGATATCGTCACCGTTAGTGTTTAATGACGTCGGTGTCGTCACGTCATTGTCTCGTCTTAGTCCTGGAAAGAAAGGTCACTGACGAACATATTTATGTCAAAGTTTTCGCTAACGAAATTAACACTAATAGAGAGTGCCTGTGTGTGTGGGCAGCAGTAACGTTGTAGCTGTGAACGTAGCGGGTTTGTGTTTTTGGCATTTATATGGAAAAAAGTTGGTCTGGATCTCTAGAGTCTTACTTGCTCTTCTTGTCAACAATTATTTTCACTCCGTCAATCTCTGCCTCATTATCCTCTGTTGGGCTCTGAGGTTCAGAACGAGGAAACGCTGTCTTCAGGGTGTCCACAATGGCATTCACCACAATCTAAACACAAAAACACACATAACCCATGTGCAACAGTACAAAGTCACCATGGACCCAATAGAGATTTAGGCATACTTATCTTGCATATAAACATAATTGTACAACCATAAAAAAATTGTTTTTATCATGTTAAATTATGTGTTTATGACATTGCATCACAGTCTGAATAAAGTAATTACCCCACATATACTGATATGGCTTCCTTCTGTTATATGCAGAGGCAACCCAAAGTAAAGAAGAAGATAAACTTATACTTTGTCTTGTGAAATGAACAAGTAACCTATTTTAAAACCTGTTGAAAAACTGGAAAAACAATATGCTTGGCTGGACACCTATTTGCCGTCCTCCTTGTTTACCGTTTTTGTTTTTTTACGCCTCCGGGCTTCCCCTGCTAACTGTGGTAACCCTGTGTTTAATGTCACAATGCAATGAATTGTGGGTAATTCCCTCAGGCAAAGTCTGCAAAATGCAGACTTATGGAAAGTGTTCATAAAGGGCTCAAAATGTCTGGAAGAGAGCCCTCAAGGACTTGATTTGACAGTGGGAAAGCCCTAAACCCTCACAGACTTTGCGGTAACGCGCCTCAAAGTCGGTGAGTCTGTAAGTATGGACATTGGGATTGAGCCTATGACGCCAACGGGTGCCAATTTATTCAGTGCTATGGTTGGCCACATGGGGCACAAATACCAACCACAGTCTAACAACATACTTCTTATAATATGGAATTTAACTTGTCCTTTCTAATATTTGCCTCCTACACATACAATGTGCTTATCATAAAGTCAAGTATTAGTTGGCAAAGTATTAGTGCAATAATGAAATATTCAGGATTGAACCTTGTCTATGCGTGACACAATGAAAGGTTTCTTGACAAAGGCAATCCTGGCGTCTGTATTGAGAGCCAGAAACTCCTGCATCTCTTCGCTGTTGGCTATTTCAGGGATGGCACAGAGTATCTGAGAAAGAGGACAGAATGCTGGTTACAACCTTAGACATCAAAAACAACATCAAATGTTACTTTGGGCCGAAAAATACTAAATTAATACATCAAATATAAATCCACTAACCCTTAGAAAGGTCTCCAGAAGTCCTTTCCTGGCCTCTATCTTGTCACTATCCATGTTTCCAAACGGCATGTCTGGAAATACTTTCTTTGGACCTTTCACACCTGAAACACAGTCAGATTATTCAGATTACAATAAAATCCTGGATGTTGGCTCAAGTATCAACATCAATCAAACTGAATCTTTTAAGCGATCTTTTAAGTAATGACCAAGACTAAATCCAGGTCTGTTTGTAGGCTATGCATGGATTTCTCCAAGTTGGCCAGACTAAAGCCAACTAGGCCACTGTGCACACTGGTCTGCTCCAAATGGTAACACAGGGGTTCAAATGTTGACTTAAATACACAAAAACTCTATGAGATGATCAAGTCCATCCTTCCTACCTTTGATGAGTTTCCGTAGATCCGTTTTTTCTTCCAGCCGTGTTTGCAGGTTGAGGAACTCGCTGTATCGTCTGTTGACCATGTGATAGGCTACCGACTGAACGGGAGATGTGTTCTCACCACCTGGGAGAACAACTTCAGCCTCCTCAGAGCCAGGCTGGATGCTTCCTGGGGTCTCACAGCCCATCGCTGTCTCATACTGAAATCCAACACAACAAAGTATGAGACTCGCAAATTCCTGTCATGATTTATATTGTGTGTCACATATTGCTGTTTGTGACACAGTTTATAAAATGTCTTAAGGTCTTATGTTGATATTTGTGTATTCAAACTGTCAGTAATATATCATCGTACCAATCTTCAACATAGTTGGCCAATTTCACCATTTTTAAGACAAACAAACTCTCCATTGAAACGAAGGACGATAATAATGCTGAAATATGCAACAGTCTGTCCAAAATGTCAACATTAGAGATCAATTCTGATATGAATGATTTGTTTCACTCAATTTAAAATGTTATGATTACATTAAAAGATGATGTTGAAGATTATTACAAATTATTTTGAAAATGAAAACAGAAATTCAAAAGAGTTAAATCACTATTTTCAGTTCCATATTGATATCTCTTATTTCCATTTGGTAATCTCTCATTTTCAATCTCTTTGAGCTGAATTTAAAGCTTCAGTAGGCAGAACGTTTTTGGCATCACTGGGAAAAAATTGCATAATAATCATCACAATCACAGGTCATTTCACAGAGAGAGCGTTCCTATTGGCTGTGCTCCGGCTAGTGGGCGTTGCTTGGTATTTCCTCAACAGATCTCAACAAGGCTGCCAGGTCACAAACTTTCTCATTTTACAGCTAAACGGTACACTACAAGATTATTCTGAAAACATTTGTTGAACAAAAAACAACCAGTCAGAGCTGATCTGGAGTCTGCCGTCCAGCTGCCGTCTCTGAGTAGCTGTCAGTCTCTCGCGAACTCCAACCAAATGGTCAAACTAGGCAGCGCTGATCAAATATGAATCAATATTCTGTTACTGTAATGCCTATTTCTCGCCTCAAATGTTTTCAGAAACATCTTGTAGTGTACTGTTTAGCTGTAACATCAGAAAGTTTGTGACTCAGCCATGTTGAGATCTGTTGAGGAAATACCAAGCACCGCCCACCAGCCGTAGCACAACCAACAGGAATGCTCTCTCTGAAATGACCTGTGATTGGTCAAAGTCTCCCGTCACAGGCTAGATTTTTTAAAGCCTGAAAACAGAACCATGAGGAGTTGCAGAAGTCTAGTTATCTCTCAGAACACTTGAAATACAATTTGCTGAAAGGTTATTATGGAATTTTTGCCCAGTGATGCCAAAAAAATTCTGCCTACTGAAACTTTAACCTGGGTCGGAACCGGAGGGTGGGCGCTACACTTCTGCGATGACGCTGTTTGTCGGGACGGCGTTATCAGATGTAACTGCCGTATGAGCGCAGTGCAGAGCACTAAAGCACTAAAAGGCACGTGTGGCCGGCCCGACTATGTAAACAAAGCACATTGAAGCTGGAATTACAACAACAGAGGGAGAGTGACTTCATTCTCTGTTCAGGTAGACATTACTCCTCTTTATCTTTACAAAGCAAATAGTTGTTTCTGCTATATTGATGTTCTGGATATTGTATAAAGCACCTTTAACAATTCTTTATATGTAACTTTTAAACTTGTCTTTGCGTTGTAATCATTGGGCCTTGCGTTAGCTTAGTGTTGCTAGATGTGCACACCATAGAACAACTGGATTACAAAGATAATCATGCTGACATGTTGCACCTGGAAAAGTACAGTATTACACAGAATAATGAATAATGAAGAGAAAAACAGATATAGATTATGTCATCTCCTTACTTTGATAGTGTACAGAGTGTAGGGGTGTGAGCCGGTGCCACGGTGTTCCTTAGCTGTGATGGTGCCAGAGATGCGGAGGTTCTGGATGATGACTGGTCCATCGGGGCTGCTGAGGGGCTCAAAACTGAACGACGCTATAGGGGAAGACACCTGACACGGACTGACTACAGTCAGCTCATTGGGGTTCCCCAGCCCAGTCTGTTCTACTGCCAGAAGGAGCTCTCTGGCTGGGTTTACTGAAGGGGAGCTGCCCTCCCTCTCTAGGTCTTGGAGGCTGCTGTTACTAAGAATCCCTTCTGCTCTCCTAACTGATGAGGGGTTGCAGCCATTAGGATGCACTACTGGTTCTGAATTCACCAGGACTTTGGGACAGGAGCCATCCACTAGACTGGGGCTAACATCCTCCAAGTCCACACCATTACTGTCATCAACAGACAAGGCATATTCTTTCTGTCTGTCATACAGGCCCTCTTCTTGGCCTATCAATACCAGGGAATCAAGGGAACTTAGTTTATAGTCAGCCGAAGGAGAATCCAGGTCAGAGTCATTTTCCTGGTAAAACGGGTTTGACTTGCTTCCTCTCATGTAATGCCTTAAAAAGGGCAGAGTAGGGTCTTCTTCTTCAGTGATGATCTGTGGAGAGTCCACCTCCTCTGAGTCAATCACATCATAGCTGGCAAGCTCAGGCGTGGCCATTTCTGCGTCACTGACCGTTTCAGTCACAGCTCTTAGTGTAGGAACTTCATTAGTCTTTTGAGGTGCATGCATTGTCTCTTGTAGCGGAGCGAGCTCTGATTCAGCAGGCGGTGGCTGTAGCGGCGGTGACGAAGCCAGCGACTCTGTTGTGATTGGCTCCTGCGGTTTACTGGACTTGCTGAATATTTCGATCATGAGAATGTTTAACCAGTCAGGGTCGGACAGTTTAGCGATAAGAGGGAGCAGAACATTGCAGGTGATGAGCTCTCCGACAACGAACCGTCCAGTGCGGCTCTCCAAGTGAGGTGGTGGCACCAAAACATGCAGCAACATATCTACAACCGCTCTGGTGTAGTTGACCTCCATTGTGTCACTGGTCATGGCGAGATGAGGCGTGGTAACCGTGGAATACGCTTTCCACAACTGCTCGGCCTCACTGCTCCACTTCACTTTCAGAGGCTTCTGCTGCTCGGCCACCAGCTCCTTGGCTTTCATGTAGTCCTGCAGGTGGCAGCCAAACATATCTAGAATCCTCTGGGTCAGCTCCTGCAGTGATTCAAAGAGTTACAAATGTCTCATTAAAGTTCTTTTACAAGCAACTTACTGAGTAAGTCTGGTTTGACTGCTGCAAAAAAACTGTTTGCTGCATGATGGGAATCCCCACATCCTCTCAACCATATTTAATGGCTATATTTTTTTCATAAGCAGAATACGTGGGACGAAGCAATATGCTGTCAAAGCATGGACTTCCGCAGTTACAAAATGTTCTCCTCATTTCTTTAGAGATTTTTTATTTTTCATATAGATTTTTAAATTGTTTTCCATAGGTGTATATATCTATAGGCACTGGGACGAATTAGGTTCAGAGCTGTCCTACGGTACATTCATTTATTTATTTATTATTACTACCATTAACGTTACCCAGCTAATATTCAGTCACACCATTATTATCAGTTTATCTGTATTTATCAGTTTCTAATAACCTCGCCCAGCTAGGTAACGTGTTTGACTAAAGATAGCCCCGAAAAATACCGTTATCTGTTCTGGTGAGAAAACGCAGCACCAGACCCCACTCAAAAATTTGATAATTTACTGTTTATTTGTTGCATGGCACGTATACGCTGAGTAAACATGGTTTTAAGAACTTATTGACTCCATTACATACAACAGAAGAACATTCAGCATATTGGTTATTTGTGGAGCAATATATTTCAACATAATATCTACTATATAGACGTTTTAAGAGTAAGACTTCCTCCGTCTCCACCTTCCACGGTGTAATTACATTAACGTTAGCTAACGTTAGTAAGTTAGTGGAACTGGAAAAAAAATAAAAGCGGGGGCCTATAAGTCGAAATATTAATGACACAATTGCTTTTTGATGTACTGTATTCATGGTGAAATAAAGAGAAGATCCTAGATATTTGTTTGAGGTATACAATAATGTCCTGTGAGATGTTAGTATTATAATCATACCAATACCAATAATCGTACCTACCTTAAATTGGTACATTTTTGGCTAGAGGTATACAGCGTTAAGCTAGGACCCAAGGATCGAAGTATTACAGCTAACATACTTTTCAAATAGATTTTTTAAATTGTTTTTCATAGGTGTATATATCTTTAGGCACTGGGACGAACTGGGTTCAGAGCCGTCCTATGGTACATTCATTTATTTATTTATCTACTTATTATGTGATTTCTTTGTTCCCCTATAATCTCTATGATAGCCCATTCTTTATATTATTAATAGGTTAGGGTAGTTGGCAGTGTGGATGGGGTAATATGGCTATGAAAATCAACACAATATACTGCATCATTATTTCCACAGGTTACCGGTGAAATATCACTGTTGCCTCATCTTGAGCCAGTAAAATCCCTGAATACCTCATGTTTATTGATACATGTATCAACACTCATGAAGCATTATAGGTAGAAGCAGAAAATCGAGCTGCGGTAAACTTTTATCTCTTAAACGCCTTTCCAAATTGAACAGAACTGACATGGCGTTTAAGAAATCTGGTCAATGCAGAAAGCCGACCATGACCTGTTTACACAAAGTGCAGGCAAGCACACAGCAACACTATGCAAAAGCTCCAACATTGATCTCTTTAATCAAAGTACCTTTCTGTCAAGCTGTCTTGCGCGTATTTTCAGCTGCATGGCCATAGAGATCATGGCCTCTTGAACCTCTATTTCAAAACCACTCTCAGAGGCCACAGTGGAGTACCAGGAGGTGACAAAGTCCCTGATGATTTTCCTCACTGTGTTGTGGATCTCCTTGTCCAAGTGATGCTCATCCTCCACAGACGGTGGAATCTACAATTTAGCAATGACAAAATAGGTGTACAGTAGGTGATACTGGAGTGATATGGGACCTTGTTTCCCAAAAGCAAGCAAGGATAACATTATCTTAGCCCAGAAACATAATAAAACTTTTACGATCATGTCAAAGTGAAACTAACACTGGAACTGTAAACCACAGGTAAATGTACACTTACCTCCTCCAGGGTGATAAACCTCTCCAGGTGAACCACACTGTTGGACTCCAGGACGGCCTGCGAGCCGAGCCAGCCACCGAGCACCACCAGCAGGCTAGTGAACACGCACAGCAGCCAGATGTTGACCAGCAGGTGGAACAGCACCAGCCATGCCAACACCACACCAAAGCCCAACAAGCTCCTTTGTCCCAACACCTCAGCCATGGCACTGTGGGGGTTACTGTCTGGCTTGACACACTCAGGAAGAAATGTGGAGATCATGCATGCCAGGGCAACATCTCACCTTGAGAAACTAAATCAGTGGAGAACACAGATAATGTATAATGTTAAAAATTGGCTGAGAAGCTGCATGGATGTCAGTAAGTTATCAGCATGTCTTGCAAAGAATGCATGGTCAGATTAAAGTGGCAGTAGGCAGTATATTTGTTTGCATCATTGGGCAAATATTCCATAATAACCTTTCAGCATATTGTAATTCAAGTGTTCTGAGAGAAAACTAGACTTCTGCACCTCCTCATGGCTCTGTTTTCAGGCTTTAGAACATCTGTGTAGTTTAATTAAAACAGATGTAGATACTTGGCAATATGCAACATCACTATCAACCAACGCTAAACTAATAAGGCATTAAAACCAGGTGTATTATACTTAACTAGTGTTATAAAACACTGCTTCATATTACTGTAACTGCAGTTGACCTCATGATGTATATGATGCCAGCTGCTAACATCAGTTTGTATGATGTATTGCTTGACTATCTATTAACGTTACCCAGTTAATGTTCAGTCACACCATTATCATTAGTTTATCTGTATTTATCAGTTCTACTAAATAACCTCTCCCAGCTAGGTAACGTGTTTGACTAAATATAGATCCGATAAATACCGTTATCTGTTCTGGTGAGAAAACGCAGCACCAGACTCCACTCACAAATGTCACAATTTACTGTTCATTCGCTGCATGGCACGTATTTAACCACATAAATATGGGTTTAAGAGCTTACTGACTCCACTACATGTAACAGAAGAGCATTCGGCATACAGGTTATTCGACCTGGAGCAATATATTTCAACATAACATCTACTTTATAGACGTGTAAGAGAGACTTCCTCCGTCTCCGCCCTCCGCGGTTAAATCACGTTAACGTGATGAAATGAAAAGCGGGGGCCTACAAGTCCACATATTAATGACAATATTGCTTTTTGACGTACTTTATTCATGCCGGATTAAAGAGAAGAGTCTAGATATTTGTTTGAAGTATACGATAAGTTCCCGTGAGACGTCAGTCTTTGCCAGTAATCACACCGACCTTAAATTGGTACATTTCTAGTTGAGGTACGCAGCGGTAGGCTAGAGGACCCGAGGATGAAGTATTACAGCTAACGTTATAGATACTAGCTACTTTACACAACACAGTGCAACGTCCTTTCGTTAGTAAACATTTCCCTATCTATCTATTTAGATAAAGGAGAGATATATCTAACCTGCAGGAGCTGTCATGGCACGGGATGGGAGGTCTCATGACGACAGGCAGCAGCAGCTCCGGCTGCTTTGTTTACTTCCTGTATCATGATGACGTGATGACGTCAAGTTCAAATGAGAACTCATCCCCGTGGCTCCTACGCAGCCCGATAATGCTTTGGAAGTGGGAGAATTAGGTTGTCAGAAAAGGGAAAATTACCTACAATTGTGACCTTATGTCACTTTAGAAAGATAAGTCGCGGATTGTTTTGTTGGCATTCAATAACTACAGCTCCCATGAGGCTTTGTAAGCAGCTAAGACTCATGGGATATGTGGTTTTATGATGATAAAATGCTGGTGTTGAACAACCCTTGCAAAAAGGAACTATACTTCAAGTTTATTTTATCAAGTAAACTTAAGTATATTACCAAGTGTACTTTATGTAATAAGTATAGTGATATCAATGTACTTGTAGTATACTTGTAAGTGTACTACTTCGATATTTCTTGGGACTAAATTGTCCCATTTTTAGTTTATAAAAGTACTTTTTTAGTATACTTTAAATAGAGTAGTGTACTTTGAGTGCACAACCAGTTTACATTCAAGTTGTATTTTGTACTGTAATATATAATATGAACTATACTACAAGTGAACTTATAGGTATACTGTTAGTTTACATACTTGTAGCCCATTGTTTAGTTTACACACGTGTGACTTCAACAACAGCAGTTTTAGACGTGCGCAGTACCAAAACCAACGGAGATTGCTAAACTCTTATCAAAGCTGCAAACATTAAAATAATAGTCCACCTTCCTACCCTATTATAACATTAAAGTTGTGTATATTGTAATAAATGAAGGATTTTTTTAAATCAATATAAACCTTAATTTATAACAGCTTAATGCTTACATACCATGGACTGTACAGTTACACACACAGTCTCTGTGTGTACAGATACAGATACACCATACAGACACACACATATATATATGTACTGTATATGTGACTTGTATATGTGACATATATGACTTGTATATGTGACATATATATATATATATATATATATATGTATATGTGACTTGTATATGTGACATATATGACTTGTATATGTGACATATATATATGTGTGTATGTGACTTTCACATACACACATATATATATACAGACGTAGGCAAAGTTGTTGGTACCCTTCCGTTAAAGAGAGAAAAACCCACAATAGTCACTGAAATAACTTGAAACTGACAAAAGTAATAATAAATAAAAATTCACTGAAAATTAACTAATGAAAATCAGCTGTTGTTTTTGAATTGTGGTTCAACAGAATCATTTTAAAAAACAAACTAATGAAACTGACCTGGACAAAAAATGATGGTACCCCTAGAAAAGATGTAAAATAATGTGACCATAGGGACATATTAAACTAAGGTGTGTCCTGTAATTAGCATCACAGGTATCTTCAAACTTGTAATCAGTCAGTCTGCCTATTTAAAGGGTGAAAAGTAGTCACTGTGCTGTTTGGTGTCATGGTGTGTACCACACTGAACATGGACCACAGAAAGCTAAGGAGAGAGTTGTCTCAGGAGATTAGAAAGAAAATTATAGACCTTCATGTTAAAGGTAAAGGCTATAAGACCGTCTCTAAGCAGCCTGATGTTCCTGTGACTACAGCTGCACATATTATTCAGAAGTTTAAGGTCCACGGGACTGTAGCCAACCTCCCTGGACGTGGCCGCAAGAGGAAAATTGATGACAAATCGAAGAGACGGATAATACGAATGGTAACCAAAGAGCCCAGAACAACTTCCAAAGAGATTAGAGGTGAACTCCAAGGTCAAGGTACATCAGTGTCAGATCGCACCATCCATCGCTGTTTGAGCCAAAGTGGACTTAATGGAAGACGACCGAGGAGGACGCAAATCATAAAAAAGCGAGACTGGAATTTTCCAAAATGCATATTGACAAGCCACAAAGCTTCTGGGAGAATGTCCTTTGGACAGATGAGACAAAACTGGAGCTTTTTGGCAAGTCACATCAGCTCTATGTTCACAGACGAAGAGATGAAGCATCCAAAAAAAAGAACACTGTACCTAATGTGAAACATGGAGGAGGCTCGGTTATGTTATGGGGCTGCTTTTTTGCATCTGGCACAGGGTGTCTTGAATCTGTGCAGGGTGCAATGAAATCTCAAGACTATCAAGGCATTCTGGAGCGAAATGTGCTGCCCAGTGTCAGAAAGCTTGGTCTCAGTTGCAGGTCATGGGTCCTCAAACAGGATAATGACCCAAAACACAGCTAAAAACACCCAAGAATGACTAAGAACAAAACATTGGACTATTCTGAAGTGGCCTTCTATGAGCCCTGATCTAAATCCTATTGAACATCTGTGGAAGGAGCTGAAACATGCAGTCTGGAGAAGGCACCCTTCAAACCTGAGACAGCTGGAGCAGTTTGCTCACGAGGAGTGGGCCAAAATACCTGTCAGCAGGTGCAGAAGTCTCATTGAGAGTTACAGAAATCACTTGATTGCAGTGATTGCCTCGAAAGGTTGTGCAACAAAATATTAAGTTAAGGGTACTATCATTTTTGTCCAGGCCAGTTTCATTAGTTTGTTTTTTAAAATGATTCTGTTGAACCACAATTCAAAAACAATGTCTGATTTTCATTAGTTAATTTTCAGTAAATTTTTATTTATTATTACTTTTGTCAGTTTCAAGTTATTTCAGTGACCATTGTGGGTTTTTCTCTCTTTAACGGAAGGGTACCAACAACTTTGCCTACGTCTGTATATGTGTGTATGTCACTCGCTTCATCATTTTGAGTCATTTTGACTCAGAAACACATTTTGAGTTTTCTGTCTGACTGTATTTTTTTTTTCAAAATAAAATCTCTAAAGAGTAACTCTATCTTCTATTTTCTGTCTAGGGACTTACAGTTTTAAAGGTTCTAGCTACTAATACTGCTACTGCCACTACTGCTGCTGCTGCTACTAATACTACTAATACTGCTCCAGCTGCTGTTCCTACTGTCTCTACTACTGCTCCTGCTCCTTCTGCTACTACTACTACTACTACTACTACTAATACTGCTACTAATACTACTGCTCCTGCTGCTGTTCCTATTGCTTCTACTACTACTACTGCTGCTGCTCATTCTGCTACTACTACTAATACTACTACTAATAATACTACTTTCTGACAAATACTTATAATTCTAAAAGTTTATTCCAGCTGAACACTACTTTCTGTATAACACGTTAATTAATTTTATCTACTACCTTTGACAGTATTGTAGTATACTGTAGCTTCCTGCTGTTCGAGTAATGTATTTCAGCTCTTTTTTTTGTGGGTCATGCAGTTTAGCTTTCAACTGCCCGTTTTACAATACAGCTCCATATTTTCAGCAATGCTTTGCAATTAATTTCAACTGTCAGCATTCCAACACATTTTCAGCAGGAAATGCATGTTCTACTAATAATAATAATAATGTGAGGTAATTAGTTGAACTGGTTAGATCAATGTTTATTGAAATATCAGACACTCTACATAGCTGTACATAAACATATTTTTTCTGTAACTGTATGCAGTTAAGATGAAAGTTCTCCAAAATGTATGTTTCAAAAGAGAATGCATGATCATATAAGTGGTTATGATATACCCATCTACAACAGCAACAACAAAAACAACGAAATAAAGATTGTCAATATATTGTAAATAAAATGTGAGGATACTTACGGTTTCAGTAATTTTCTTTGGTTGTTTTTTTTTTTTTACATGTAATTCAAACAAAACATAAAACTTTAGATAGCACCAAACATGATTGCATGAGCATGTTGAGTCCTTGTGACATTACAGGATGTAGTGTGGACACAAAAGTATAATGATACAGTACAGTAATTCATCTATTTAGCTTAAATATATCTATATAATCTTATATGCATATAATGCTAAAGATACAGTACAGTATAAAATGATTAAGGCTGAACAATTTTTATTTCAACTGGGATTTTAAAGATTTCAGACTATATTATAAGTACAAAAAAATACCAAATTTGGGTAGACAATCATGATAAAGCTTAATTTACAACTATCAACAAGTTAAAAAAACAATCTAGCTCAATGTTTGTTTTGTTTTATACACAGGAAGTTAATGTTTTGGGACTCCAAACTTTCACCCAAGTTCTGTAGATCGAACAAAAACTATTTCAGACAAACTGCTTTCTTCCGGTGTTCACTCTTTCAGGCTCAATACATCATCCCAATTCTCCAGTGCAACCATTTGCCCTCAGGTGTTTTTGACTAATAGAGCAATGTAAACACTGTATTTGCTTTTCTCAAGGAGGCAGTTTTGTGGACCGAAGACCTAACACTCCGATACTTACAGAATGGCAGCACACAGTGTAGAATAAACATGCATGTCTACTCCAATAAGTGCAACAGTATCACATCCGCCTAGTTCTCAAAACATTTCTGTCTTGCAGGAATATGAAATATGCTGCTGAATGTGGCTCAGTCTCTTTGCCCTCCTCACTGCTGATCTGGCTCTGTGCACAGGAGTTACAGTAAGTCATGATGTCTGAGGTAAAACAGGTTTATGTTGATTTATAAGATGACTCTTCACTGCTCTGCACCATGAGTCACTGCACAGTTGTTGGCAGTAGAACAGATCAGAATTTATGTTCTGCCCTTTTTAGCTGCAATGTGTTCAATGAAATGAAACAATTTCCCACATGAGAATTTGTTTTCTGTGCACAGAAAAGAGACCGGGATGACATTAGGGAGGGCCTTGAGATTTGAAAGGTGAGCCAAGCGAAAAAACCTATCGCTCAGACTTGACCTTGTAGCGGAGGACAAGGTAGGTCGCCAGCCGTAGAATGAAGAAGAAAATGCCCAGGACAATGAAATCTATGTAGAGCTTTGCATCTTCCACATCCAGTAACTGCAGAACCTCTTCAGGCTTTTGGAACTTACACACCTTCCCTGGACACTCCAGCTCTGAACGGTTCATCCCGTAGATGGACAGGATCACCCCTTCAAAGCCATACCTGTGGGAGAGATATACAAACGATGAGACAAATTCATAACTGCAAATAGCTAAGTAAATCATCTCCAGATTCTAAATCAAAATAGCTTAAAAGTTTTTGGATTAAAGGATTTTGGTAATCCTTGACTTATCAGTAATGAGGTTAAAATGTAACTGTCCTGTGTATGGTGCTCAAGAGAAATCACCCCAAAGAATAAATAAAGGATTAAGTCCATGAGGTCGGTTAAATTAGTCATTACCTTTTGACATACCTTTTAGGCTACAATGTTTGTCAAAGGGAAGTGTTACAAAACTACTTGGAAACCCACAGATCATGATCCATACTAAATGTAAAACCACTGTCTGCTGTAATTGTTAAAGGACTATTTCGGGTTATTACAAGCTATTTATTTTAGTAGCTTTGGATATCGTTTCTATCTCTAATGATAGTGACATCGCTAAGTGTTCGGACAGTCGGAGTACGAAGACGGTTGTAAATTGACAAGCCAACAGATAAAACAGCAAAGCCAACAGATGAAACAGATTATCTAAACTCAGCCATAATATAATAATATAGAGGTGTTGATTATGCTGTTGGTCAATGTCAAGGACATACACCTCTGCATGAAAAGATGGTATTCATCAGGCTAAAACGAGCGATTTACGACAAGGTTGTGCAGTTAAGAGAGTTTGATGACTTAATGAATCTGACTCGCTTAATTAGGATAAGAATGTGAAATATTGTTGAATGAGGCCCAATATTTATTTTGGTATCTTTATGGTAAAGTGTGTATTTAGTTTGCTGTAGCCATCCCTTGAACAATGTAGGATATTTTTTCCAATTTGGAATGGCAGATCAAAGTATAAACTGTTTTTAAAGCGAAGAACTGCCAGTCCTTAATAGTCCCTTTTTGCACAGGAAAACTGCTACAGAAAGTATGGCAGGTCAAAGTTGAACCAGTCAATTGGTCAACGGACAGTTTAAGTAATAGTTTTACCGCTCATCTTTTTTTTCCCGGAATAAACTCTTAATAAGTTTGGCTAACCTGGGAGTGAAGCTGAGCTATTTCTAGTGATGCTGCTGCGCTCCCAGACCTAAAATAAATACTTGGTGAAAATATAAAAGATGGCCAAATCTATGGAAATAAGACCCAAGTTGTAATAAATAGGAATTGTATATGATATTTTTTCTCCAACACCAGCATCAATGTGCCCCACTGCTGTAACAAAAAATACTGATTCCGGTACATACCTAACATAAGACACATAGGAGCTCCACTGCAGATACTTGGGGATTGTGTCGAAGTTCACAAAGAATCCAGAGAAAAGCAGCACTGGGACAGCTGTGACAGGTCCAATAAATGTGGCTACCTGTACATGAATGAAGAGACATGTTCTGTCTTATATGTGTACAACATGAGCCAAGAAATCCTTTATTTATCAATGCAGACATGCAGTACCTGTAGTGAAGTGGAGGCGGCCCCAACCAGAAGGCCTAGGGATTGGGCTACCAGGGCAGTGCAGATAGACAGGGCTAGAAAGAGTAGGTAGCGGGTGGCCTCAGGAGGCTGCTCTGTCATCCAGTACACTATGCTGCAGTACAGGATGGGGCAGATCACCTAAAATAACATCTTTATTAACACTTGAATTACAATATGCTGAAAGGTTACTATGGAATTTTTGCCCAATGATGCCAAAAATATACTGCCTAGTGCCACTTTAACTCAGTCAACAGTGGCCAAACCCTGCAGAAATGCTGGTTGGGTGTAATCCACAACAACCATGGAGTACCTACAACTAACACTAGAGTGCAGTGGTGTACTATGGAGTTTGTTTGCTGTGTGTAACAGGCTTGTCAGCACTCAGGTCCTCAGTGAGCCAACCCAACCCCAAACCTTGCCAGCTCACCTGGAATGGGATGTCAGCCATGGTCTTGGCCAGGTAGTAGGCTTTCAGGCTGTACCAGTAGTTAAGATGCTCCCTCAGGAACACAGACATCTCCAGAGGAACTAACAGATGGTGCACAAAATAGTTCACATACATATGTCAATATCTATTCACAACATATGGGGATTTTGAAATGTAAATCAAATTGGACCTTGTTAATTGGCAATATAATGTAAACATGAGTGAATTCCCCCCCCTCGATCAGACTCACAGGTCAACACGGTTGGCATGAGCGCTCCAAACATGAGGAAGAGCATAGAGAAGAAGAGGAACCCAGTGTTGTTAAAGACCTTGCTGGCATCGTTGCCGATGTTCAGATAAAGCAAGCCTATTAACACACCTATGAGGATGTGGGACATCAGTCTGAGGTGCGTCAAAACCTGAGAACAGAACAAAAGCAGGAAAAAAATAAAGTCTCAGTCGTGGGTGATTAACTAACACAATACAGTGGTGTTCTATGTAGTTGGAGTTTCTGTGTGTAACAGGTTTGTCTGCACTCAGGTCCTCAGTGAGCCATGGCTTTGGCTGTTTTAGGAAATGTCTCTTTATTTTACAATGACTTAATCTGGATAGATAGATACATTTCCTTTTCAATGTGTTTGGAACCAGTGCACAGCTATACTATTTATACATTATTTTTTTGTTGTCACCCACCTGGTCTCGACATATGGTTATGAAGGTTCTCTTGAAGAGGATACAGAACTGTGTTAGTGTGCTCGTGGCAAACGTATGGCTCTCTATGTGTCCGGCATCCTGGAGAAAATGGAAGCAGATAATCCCGTAACATTGACACATTATAAATACATTTATTTTCAAGGAAAACCTTGACATTTTGGGAAATAACATTTCTTTCAACTTTGTGTTTGAGAGAAAAAAAATATTTTTTACTGAATTCATCCAAACTTGACCCAGCATCCAAAAAATAAATTGATTTTAACTGCAGATTGTATTATCTTTCATGTAATAATTTAGCTTCCACCCGCCATTAGTGGTGTACATAACCACCCATAACCAGATATCTTCAAATGTAGTTTTTAATGTTTTGTACTGATGATATATCTGGTAGAGCCACATTGGAAACCGCAATGAGTCATTTTTACATTTTGTACAAATTAAACAAACAAGATAAAACATTTTAATTAGTGAACTTTAAAGTTGCTGGTAGGTAGCTATTGTTACCTTCAAACAGAGCCAGGCTAGCTGTTTCCCCCTGTTTCCAGTCTTTATGCTAAATTAAGCTAAGATAACTAGCTACTGGCTCTAGCTTCATATATACCGTATACATGAGTGTAGTAACAATCTTCTCATCTTGCTCTTGGCGAGAAAGTGAATGAGCGTATTTCCCAAAATGTTGAACTATTTCTTTAAAGAACATGCATTGTGTGCTTCACATGAACTAAAAATAATAATACAAAAGTTAATAAAAACTGATTATTCACAGGGTCCCCTCAAAGACGGAGCATCATAATTAAGTAATAATCATTGAACTTGTGTCTTTTTGGTTTTATATTGTGCTCTCGTGGTGTTACCAAACAAATTTGCAATGAATCAATTTACCACAAAGTAATTGCCACACAGTGAACCTGTGGGGCCCCTAAGGGTCAGGAGCCCTAGGACAGTTGCCCACGTTGACCAGCCTTGACTGCAGTACAGCAGCACATCATCTACATACCTTCGGGCACTTTGTTGCACAGACTGATGGGCCATTGTTATCACATTGGTTCTTCTTCTCCTCTATTGCACACATTCCACCTTGGACTGCCTCAAACAGCACAGGGTTCAAGTCTCCATACTCGCCTGATGCCACTTCAATGACTGAACAAGAGGCAGAAGCAGAAAGACATACAGATAATGAAGGGATTACAGTCATTCTCAGCAAAGTGCATCAAATACATGAATAAATGTGAAGCTGACATACTGAAGTCTGCAGGGTTGTGGTAGGTAGGACAATAAAGGCCCAGAGTCTTCAGGTAGGGGATGAGGTAAGGGACTGAGCCTTTGTAAATACACTGTCCCTGACTGAGAATGTAAAGCTGTGGAGAAACAAAATGATTCAAGGTTGAAAGTAAATGACCTTTCAGAAAGTTTCTGTTACTTATTTCATTATGCTACAGTACTGGCATACACCACAGCTTCTCATAAAATAAATACAAAACATCTTTGACAGTATTGTACCTTGTCAAACATCTCAAACAGTTTGGCACTGGGTTGGTGGATGGTGCAGATGATGGTCCGTCCTCCCTGCGCCAGAGAGCGCATTAGTGAGACCACCTGGTAGCATGACGCACTGTCTAAGCCACTGAACAGGGAGAGAGACATACAGGAGGGACACAATTAATGAGAAGCTGGGAAGTGAGCTGAGGAAATGACATTGAACCATTGAACTTCATGTACATCAGGCTGATATTCTCCTTTTATTCAAAATAAGATATTAGACAGTGTCATTAATATGTAATATAATTCATAATGATATCACTGGTTGTGTAAAGAAAACCCTTAAAGGAAAGGTTCGCCTGTCTGTACACTAAATATGAAGCCAGAGCCAGCAACAGGTTAGCTTAATTTAGCATAAAGACTGGATACAGGGGGAAAAAGCTAATTTAGCTCTGCCCAAAGGTCACAGAAATTCACTTCCCAGCACCTCTAAAGCTCACTAATTAACACTTTGTATCTTATTCGTTTAATCAACTTTTCCTTTAAGGTGAACTCATTTTGTTTGGGTGCTAAGCTCAGTGATGGGTATACAACCTGTCTTTGCTTCCACTCTTTTTGGCTGGTGGGTATAGGGTTTGGGGGTAGAATTAACATTTAATGTAAAATTCCAGCTTCTATCTATCATAAATGCTAACACTGTACTCACCAAGTTAAATGCTGAGGTCTGGGAACACTGCGATATTGCTAACAGTAAGTTTCAGGGCACGTTCAGATGATCATTCTTGTAAACAAAGGTTCAGCCAGATTATCGATACCAATTTATTTGGAGGTGAAACTGAAATTTGGTGCACTGTAATGTTAACAATAATCAATTGTTGCACTTGAAAATGTGCACACAATTACGTTTAGTATGGTAGGTCAGCATTTACCAAGGAAGTTGGTTTGACAGATGTTTGAGTAACACTATTCACTTTGCGAATAAGTTTGGCTAAACTGGAGGTTTGTAAAAAAAACATGTCTGATCTGCTGGCTGGAGAGGATGACCAAGCCAACGAAGATATGATCCAAGTTTTAATAAACCTAAACTATCCTTTCATAAGGCTGAGGTTAACTGCAGAAAATCTGTGAAGACACAGTGAAGGTGGTGGCTATCTTGTCAAGTTGGAGTACTTTGTTCATTATTAGGGTTTCCATGAGATAAACTAAGGACTAGGTTGAGATTGTTTTATTTGTCTTTCTCTGCAAGATTTCATTTGTCAGAGAGCTAGAGTCCCCTAGCGTCCAACCACTCATACTTCCCAGATGGTCATTCCAACACCATATGTCCAACTGTCGAAAAACTCATTATAAATATGCAGCCAGATGTGCTGTCTGGACCAACTGAAATGGCCTTTGGGTTGCCCACAATTTGCCTTTTCTGGAACAAATGAATTCATATGTTCACATTGACAATTTTTATATTAACCGATAAACATGGCAAAGTATATAATTGGTAGAAACTAGAAAAAAACAACTTGTGTTTTATATTGTATTCCAATGCGAACACTGTAGCTATTTGACTGTATATGGTGAGGGTTAAATTCTACTGTACATAGCATTTTCAATGGCTTATCTATTTGATGGAAGCACATTTCAAACAATTAAAGAAAGTTGTTTTATAATTTTATATATATATAAGTCTACTTTTAACCATCATCAGCACATCTGTCTCACCTGGTGGGCTCATCAAAGAACATGACTGGAGGATTGTTGACCAGCTCGAGGGCAATGGCAAGCCGTTTACACTGACCACCGGACAACGAGTTGGTACGAGTGTGAACACATTCAAGGAGCCCTAATGCAGTCAGAATCTCATTTACCTAGACAGAGAAAGAGAGAAGGAGATTCACAACCTGTTATTAATTTGGCTGGGCAGGTGAGAGATCAGAGTTTTTTCTAAGAAAGACAGGGGCAGTCAATTTATTTATGCCACAGCTGTGTAACTTTGTATTAACTCTGTAACTGGTGAAAGCTTTGGTTTGTATGTCAGAATGTAAGGCCAACATGTCCTATCAGCTCTTGATTGATATATTTAATTTGGAAACAAAAATATAAAATTTTTTAAAAATATATACCTGAATAGGTAACAGATTTATTTACTCTAAACCACACATTGTGGTATGGAGTACAAACATAGGACATAACAGCAGTACAAATGTAAACATCCAAAATAGATCTTTAGCACAAAATAAGTAATTTATAGAGAGAAAAAACACTAGTTCATTATTATTATTTATTGGTTTACCTGTCTGCAATAATAATATAAGTTTAAAACATAGACGGTGGTTTATAAAGTATTTTGGCAGGAACTTCTTTCTATTGTCAACAATGCTTGTGTTTTTACGTAAATTACAAAACCTTTTATTCCTTTTGAGACCTTTGTATCTTCCTGTTATTGTAGGAATTCTATTAACTCCTCTTTAAATTCACAATATAAGTCATCATGCCACCTACAAAGTGTACATACCTAGAAAATTGGCGCTTTTATCCAAATTGGGGTACATAGGCGTGTCCACAGAGTAAAGCATGTCAACAGAAAGTGGGCATTCCTCCATATTAACTGTGATTGGCTGGTTAAGTTTAGGTATGAATTCTGTGTTTAAGGTCAGGATTCACTGTTATCATTCTTATTACCTTTATTCTGTGTATGTTAAGCTTGTGTTGTTTTTTTAGCTCACCAGTTCCTTCTTCACATCCATTGTTTCGTTAAGCTTTAAGTTGGCTGAAACCTGCAGCAGAAAGGAATAAAGGTGTCATAATCATGTAATGCAACAGGTATTTCAGTAGCCCATCCCTGCAGCACGCTGGCACAGTAACTCCCAACCTTTTCAAACAGGTTGAAAAAAAAAATTAAAAATATATATATATAATCATTACTACAAAGTTTCAAAATAAAGACATACTTTGAGGAATGAAATTGTGGCTGTGCTATGAGCACTGTCGGTAACAGCTCACCATCATGGCCT
Organism: Sebastes umbrosus; assembly: GCF_015220745.1. Taxonomy (NCBI): domain Eukaryota; kingdom Metazoa; phylum Chordata; class Actinopteri; order Perciformes; family Sebastidae; genus Sebastes; species Sebastes umbrosus. Next base: position 8,550,158 of record NC_051275.1, read on the forward strand.
CTCGTGCAGTGAGGTGTGGCAGCAGCAAGTCTTCCTGCATGATGTAGCAGGACATTTTCCTGAATTTTCTCAGGTCCCTGGGTTTCCCATTTACCAGGATCTGACCCTTCATCCCTGTTTCCCTGGGCAGCAGGCAGGACACACACACACACATACTGGACAGTTCAATAGGCTAGACAGACTATAGTGGGAGAAATATACTGAACACATGATACATAAACACACAAACACATGGGCTCTTACACCAGTTATGGAAAGCCTTAGTTTCTGTATTGCAGTATCTATGTGTCTGTGATGAAAGCTAATTTCTCCTAATTGTGCTGCACAAATGATGATAAAAAGTGCATTATCAAAAAAAAGTAATTTTCAGGGCTGCCAACTTTTCAGTTTACACACGAGTTGGTAACAATCCCACACAGCAACCACTGGAATCCACTACTAATAATATTAGTGTAGCCTGATCTTTATCTGCAACTGTGCAGAAATACCAGGTTTTAACACAGTGATCCGATACATCCCTGATTACAACACTTTTACTTTAACTGTAAAGTCTAATAAAAGGGATGTTGGCACTCTCACCTGTATCCAGCCAGAATGTTCATTAAGGTGGACTTCCCGGCCCCAGAGGGCCCCATGATTCCTATCAGCTCTCGACTGCAGAACCTTCCAGACAGGCATTTCAGTAAGGCTTTGAAACCTGAGAACAACAAAAGGAGGCAATGATGGCACTAACCACTTAACAGTAACAAGAAAAGTATAACGTCATTCAACAAGATCTTACTGTATATCAACATCATAGTGGGGGCCTCAACTCTCCAGTGTCACTTGCAAATGGAAATATACACTTCTGAAAGAGTGAATCTTAAAATCAAAATGATCAACACTTTAAAAATTGTAATAAGGATACAAACAATTAGAATAACCTTTAGTTATATAATGCTTTTTTTAAATAAACCTATAAGGGTCTTCATGATGAACAGTAAAAGTAAAGTCATCATAATGTTAATGTTAACAGAAACAATGACCAATTAAAAACACAGAATATATCTGATCATTGCGAAAAACGCCTTACAGAAAACGTATCTTTTAAACTTCAACACAAATGCTGCTTTGTCTGCCTGATTTCTAAGACTAGCTAATTAGGATTAAGTGCCTGAAACATCAGCGGTTCAACAGATTTATGAAGATAAGACTTATTACTTACTAATTACTATTGACAACACAATTTTGACTCAAATGACACCTAGATACAGCAGAAAAGTAATTTGGTCAATTGACCAATTCCTTCTGCACGTGGAGAGGGTGTTTAGACAGAAGGAGACATACTGTAGCAGCCAAATCAACCAGTAGGAGTCACTAGTGTTGCAACAAGGACATGATCCCTAACCAGCTTCCCACACATCTACCAACACATAACACCGCCAGCTGTGTTTCATGGGGCCAAGTTTTTGCTCCATCATCGGGGCACCCCCAAAACACCTTAACTGATTTTAGTAACTGTACATTTAGTTCAGTCTTAACTGGTACAAATTTACACCTCAAACTATCAAAATCAACTTTATAATGTTATGGTCCATCACATATGTGCTCCCAAAAGGCCTGTTATCATATATTTGTGAAATATATACTACCTCTCAGTCAAACAGGAAAAGAACCAGTCCCTGACCCACTGCTTTAGTCTGAGTATGGATACTATGCTGTACAGTATCAAATGTTGCACTTTCTGTAATTCTAACAGCATTGGGCGGGTTGCCCAACAATCAGAAGGTCAGCGGTTCGATCGCCGGCTCATTCAGTCCACATGTTGAAGTGTCCCTGAACAAGATACTTAACCCCAAATTGCTCCCAAAGGCTGTGCCATCGATGTGTGAATGAGTATTTAGATGAGATCCTGATGGGCAGGTTGGCTCCTTGCATGGCAGCCTCTGCCATCAGTGTGTTAATGTGTGTGTGAATGGGTGAATGCTGACGTGTAGAGTAAAGTGCTTTAAGTGGTCGGGAGACTAGAAAGGCGCTATATAATTGCAAGTCCATTTACCATTAACAATGAGCACTCACCTGCATCAGCTTTCAACAATGTATTGTTTACAACCTTTGGAAGGAGTAGTCTCTAATGTGCAAAATGTCTGGGGTTATGGTGTAGCTAGCGTATATCCAGGCCAAGACTTCCTTTTCTGTGCACTGCTCATTGTTTACAGTCCGATTAGCAACTTGAGATGCAAGACTGAATTTTGAGTTGAGAGACGACGTGTTCCCAGTTGACAAACCAGTTTTAAACCAATAAAAAGCTAAATATTCGTCAGACGGTAGCCGATGGGTTCTGAGATGGCATTTGGGCCAATGCGTTCCGCCTCTTTTGCTCTCCACACGGACTGTTTACCTGCATTCAACCAAAGCCTGCTCGAACATGATTGGTCAATACTACCCGGACTACAAACAGAAACCAAAGCGCTTCCAAAAATCTTGCCCCATTGCTTAAAGTTTCTGCATTTGAATGCAGATAATCTATTTATAGAGATTAAAATATAACGAACATTTAGGTCTGTTAGGAATATGTCTTCAAACATCTAATTTTTAATCATTACATTTGCTTCTTTTACGTTGCTTCTTCTTTCAGTTTTTCTTAGTGGTACTGTTTTTCCTCGAGGAATAAGATTTGTACTTCTTGCTAAATCATCTCACAGCTATGCTGTGGTTAACAGTTGGCCCCTAGCTTAGATAATAAAAACATAATTACTGAATTTGTGTAGACTTGTAAGAGAGAGAGAGAGAGGAAAATACATGTTTAAGTTAAATGCAATATTTGTCACATTTCCAAGAAATGGAGGCACTGAGGCTATGTTAATGCTGCTAAGAGTGTTCAGACATGTCTTTATTGCACCTCGGAATATTATTTTTCCATTTCACACCAGGAGGGCAGTTGAGTAAGTTTTAGCTAATTCTTAAGATTGATTATATGGCTATACTTTAACCACCAAATTATAATATTTGGACCAAATTACAACAGATTTTTTTATGTTATTAATATGTATTTATGGATTAATTAATAGCAAAAATATTATCTGACTCACTTTCTCAGTTGCTGCTGGTTAATATGTTTTAGACAAATTGGATATATTAATTGATGAGGAGTCAAAACCACAGCCAGAGTACTATTGTAAAACCACTGAGAAACTCATTGGTTACTTCATTTACACACTGCAGGTGAAACGTTATGTATCGTACTGTGGAACTATTGAAAAGACACTTCAAACGAGTTCAAACACATGAAACGAAATCTAGACTCAGCTGAGCAGCGCATCAATCAAAACTGAAATCTGTGAGTTATTCATCTGCAGTATGTGTTTACTTGCGGTTTCTTTAAAGGTTGAAAGGAATTTAGAAGTATATATCCTGGCACACACTGTTCACCCTACCTCACTTGACCTCTCCTCCTTTTGCACCTCTCCTCTCCTCTCCTCTGTCCTTTGGCTCACCCGGTCAGCTATTGATGACCTAAACTGCCTCAGACAGTGCAGGACTTATCGAAACCTTAGAGGATATACTTTTGCGCTACTGCAAAAATACGACAGCAGCTGCTGAATTATTTTTTTATGAGAGGAGAGGAGCATTATAGCAGCAATAGATGTCAACAATGAAGCATGCGATGCTGTTCACGGATTCAGTACTATCATCATTCGCCAAAGGAGAAACAGTCCTGCAACTTCACACGAGTGTTGCACAGTAGCATTACAGCAAAGTAGGGCTATTAATCAACAGCAAATATTCACAGCTTGGGGTGGCTCAACGTCAAACGGGACCGCTGTAACCGGAGGAGCGTTCGGCTATTAGGCAGCACGGATTATTCATTAAAGCTGCACAATTCCTTTGTCACACTCAGAGGCTTCCCCCAAACCTGTTTTTTTCGAACAAAATGTGTCATGATGAGTCCACGAGTGCTGCTGTGAACGGTGCACATATGCCTCTGTGTGCTCAGCGTCTCGGACTCTTCAACCATTTATCCTTTATACTTTTGGTTATGTCTTTTTTGCTTGCTTATAAACTAGTAGTGGTGTAATGATCCCCACGATGGAACTGTGCTGACATTAGAATTCATCGTAATGAGGTGTGCATCGTATCGTATCGTATCGTATCGTATCGTATCGTATCGTATCGTATCGTATCGTATCGTATCGTATCATAAGCCTACTCGTGGTGAGTATTAGGTAAAATACAGACAGGTGACAAAGGAAACACCTGTATAAATGAACAGAGAAAAAATGAATATAGATTATTCTATTTAGGGCTCAACTGAACACCCATGGGAAATTTTAGTGCTCTCCACCAACATCATTAAAACACGACAAAGGAAGGAATATCTTTTGGAAGAATGCCGTTCCTCCCTCCAATAGTGTTCACAGACTTGAATAATTTGAGAAAGCTTGGTGCATGCTTGATCTTGTGCCTACATTAAGTCATTTCCCTTGTCTTGGTGACAATTAGATGGTCCAGCTTACAGTATATATGAAGACTGAATACATGTGTGTTACCTCTCCTCCTCCAGCATGGTCCCTCCTGAATGGTGTAGGAGAGGTCGCTGAACTCCAGGTCCACGGCTGAGCGTTTGGGTAGGTGGGAGAAACGCTGTGCTTCAGTGATGTGGTTCTCAACCTTCTTCAGGTGGGTCAAAATGGATGCTTCCTGCTGCTGCTGAGTCTGGCCACCTCCATTACAGATGATGGCCTCCTCCATGGGAATACTCACAGAGTCAGGTTCCAATGCCTTATTGTCCATGCCAGCTCTGTCTGTGAGACGAAGAAAGGCAGGGAAGAAGGAGAGGAAAGAGAATGATGAAAGGTAGTAGAGGTAAGAAAGGTGTTGATGACGCAGATAGGAGCTAGTCTACTTATTTTAAAATACAAATTTTAGGTGCCTGATGTGCACGGGGCCTGCTGGGTGCTGCGCCCTACTAAAGTGATCATTTGGTGTCTGCTCAAAGCATCGGCATGCCACGTCTGTTTAATCTGGATAAGGCCCGTGCGATAAGGCAAGTTGAAGCTGGTGTTCCGCAAAACCAAGTTGCATCCTGGTTGAGGAATGGAACGCCATCCCACAGCAACGTGTGACCAGGTTGGTGACCAGCATGAAGAGGAGGTGCCAGGCTGTTGTGGCTGCATATGGATCTTCCACCGCTACTAAGGCTCCTGACGGTGTATTAAATGAATAAAGTGTAAAATTGCCAATATGTCTTGTTTGTTCCTTGTTACTGATAGAGAGTTCAATCATCCTATCCACCAAACAACTCAAAACAAGAGTCAGTACCAACAGGAGAATACATTGTTTAGCATCGGCAGAGAATTTTGGCGAATTTTTCTTGGGCGCTACCCACATAATCAGCTGTGCTGCTCATCCCACAAATGCATGATCCTTACAAGTTGGACATCATTGTGAAGGTAAATAAACAGGCTTTCCAACGATGTAAAATACAATGGCAATTAGCATTGTAACAACAGAGAAATAATCCACCAAACACAAGTTTTTCAAACTTTTTTTTCCGAGTTCATGTCCTTACCACCAACAGAACATGACCACTATACACACAGAATGCTCACACATGCTCACATAGAGTATATACACATATAGAACATAACGTTCCAGACAAATGATCTGTTAAAATACAAGAACGGGCCTGACCTTGCAGTAAAAGCTGGCAACATAAAGTTCACTACACAAAGGTGCCTTTGGCATTTCATTTCTATACAGTGGACATGTGTAGACAGTTCATGACGCTGCAGAGAGAATGCAAAAGGAAAATGCAAATAAACCACACGATGATATGATTTAGTTTTTACTAAAGGCTGAAGTGTTGGCGCTGGAAGCTGGGACAAGCTGAGGGTGAAGTAAGGTGAGTGTGAATTCCAATGAAATGTTCAGCATAGAAGAAGAAGTGGATAAATGAATGTAGTCAGAGGCATAAAGCAATTTGTAACATACACTTTGTACGTTCAAGGACTTTATCCTGCTCGTGTCATAAGAATAGTGTCATCCCATGACTTCTTTGGTATTTGTATGGGTATAAGATAGCAGATATATGCAGAAAATTACAACTATATATTTCAACACATTCTCACTCCCAACTCATCAAGTATGGCAGCTTGGTCAGTTGCCCTACACTTCAAACTACGATGCCCTACATACCCCTCTAGCACCATTTTGCACGTGTCAGTTTTGAAAAAAGTCTGATTGTATAGAGGTCTATGAGAAAATTACCCTAGCTTTCACTTGATTCATTATCTCAGTAAATATTGTAAACATTTCAGGTCTTCTTCAATACAGCATGATGTTCATTTAGCAAATTATGATCCCATTTAGAGTCAAATAGACCATAAAGCAGGGTCTGCCTAAGGGCGTGGCTTTCTTGTGATTGACAGGTCGCTACCACGTATTTTCTGTATTTTCTTTGTAGAACTTTAACCCTTTCCAGTGTGCTTTCAGTTCGTGAAAGTTAATTATGACCTTTTTGGCCGCCTGAAAATGTCTTATTCGGTGTTTAGCTCCACCCTCTCGAGGCTCTTCTGGTTATAAAAAAACAACGTGGTGAAGGCAAAAATGCCGAACTCGAGGCTTCGAAACGGCGGTCCACAAACCAATGGGTGACATCACGGTGACTTTGTCCACTTCTTATATCACAGATTAGCTGATAAGTATTATTTTCAGGGGACATCCAATGTAAAAATCTGCTAATTTAATCACATTGATACTGGCCTAGACACCAGTTCATTACTATTCGAGCTTCAGTGGAAATGTATATACGTTTCCTGGGAAAAGATAGCTTAGGTACGATCAATGTCAGACAAAATCCTTTATTTTTTCATTGTCCTGGCAGGACGCTAAGCAGCAGAAATATGCAATCTCCCCTGTGATCGCAAGGTCATTACTGATCATCGGAATAGAGATACGTCTAATCTACTTTGTTGAGCACAGACCACTGTAAAAATGGTTCCTAAGTCTGAGGTGGCACAGTAATTTGTCCTTTTTGAGACAGAAGTCTCATTTAATCACTCATGGGGTTGTTAATCCCCTTGGGGATTAAAATCAACTTTCTTTTCTACCCTTGATCTGCTCAAGGTAGGAGGGGCCTGGAGTTACCGGCTTGGGAAAAAATCTGCAAACTCAGGTACACTACCAAGCACCAAGCCAAGCTAATGTATGGGAATTGACTGCTCCTTCACTTGCCCTTTGGATCACACCTTCACACAGACACATCTCACTGGCAGCAAGGAGAGAGAAGCCAAAGAAAAGCCTTTTCTGGGTGTCAAAATGGTCCTGATAAGAGGGAGGCAGGGAAACGGTATGCCAACATGTCACGAGTCAACCTGGGAGGTACTGCACTGAGAGAGAAGGTCCAAAGAGGGGAGAGAGGACAGGCAGAGAACTCAGTGACCTGATATCTGCTATCTACAATACCACTGTTACATTTGTATGAGACTCCATGACTTGATGCCCCAAACACAGCTGGGTTAAAGGCCCATTAGAATGAAATAAAGTGGTCAGTTCCACGCAGCTAATTGAAGACATCAAAGTGATGATAAGACATCACACCAACTGCCTGGAATTACCTCAGAACAAAAGTCTAATCGATAGATTTTGTGAACCATAGACCTATCTGAAAGAAAGACTAAAAAGCGCACACCCTGGTTTATGTTTATGCGCTCTAGTTTACAATGTTGTGAAATAAAGGTCAAACACCCACCATCAATTAGGGTTTTAACACATGCACTCCTGGAAGTTACTGCTGGCTCTCTCTTAATATTTAGCATATATCCTAGATATGAGAATGAATTCTGGTCGACAACAAGACAAGACGCTCAACAAGACGCCGTGGGAGATGGAGAGAGGGGCTAGAAATGTGCTCTTTGAGAAATTGATTTGTTTTAATCTAAAAAAAATTGTACATTTTCAAACACAACATTATTAGCAACAGCTTTATTAACAGCATCAACAAGAAGTAGGGAATGAAGTTGAATGAAGATAAATAAAGTTCTTCATTTGGCCAATGCTCCAGTCCAAAATGTCAGTCTGAGGCGACACGGCAGATGCGTCAGGCTGGGGAGATGCCAGCGAAACGCCCAACATGCCTAAATTATTAGCAGCTGCAGCCAGCTGAGGTCCCAGTTGAAATATTTTGTCAAAATATTCCATCTCCCTGTCACAAACCAACGGTGACGGGGGCTTTCTGCTCTCTGACCAGCCAGCTGATTGTGGAATCAGGTGGGCCGCGAGGCCTTTGTCTAGGGGGGGGCACGCCGAGGCAAGACGCCTCCATGCTGCCCTGCACCCCTGGGGCTCTCATCTTCAGTGGATGGGGCTAGGATGCCTTGACACATTGCCAGATATCCAGAAGTGAATGCAAGACGAAGGCCGCCCGAGCTGGACGAGCTGGGACGTAAAAGCCGTGGCGAAGATGGCTCACAGGTTTGGGTGGGGGTGGGAGTGGGAGACAGCCATAGCCTAAAAGGTCCAACAGTAGCTTATCCTTGCTGTTACGGTACCCGAGGGCAAAAATAATTGAAACATTGAGCAATCGTTTCTCACATTTTATGTACAAAATAAAATGAGATTATGATACACATCATATCTTAAATAAATCTTGTTGAATATGTGACGTATGATACAACCGTTTCTATACTAGGTTTGCTGAGAAGCATTGGATTCGTGCTCAAAATGTTCCTAACTATGATCATACAAGTAGGCTATCGTATGATTTAAATCTCACTCATATAGGTTTGGGCTTTTCATGAATCTATTTATTTAGGCTTTTTGGCATATTCCCCAATGGACATTTTGGCTGCGGATAATTTCATCTTTCATCTATTATACCCGTTCACTTGTTGGAGTTAAGGTGCGTGCAGCTGTATTATTACGATTTGATACCCATCTACGATGCACCGCAGATGTGTAGCTTGTATCCATGGAGACTTAAATGTCCCTCCAGCTGATCAATAAGAAATTACACTACCTCCAAAGGGTCGGACTCATTCTTCCTGTTGTACAGCCCCTTGAATTTTAAAATCCTTCTTGACTTTAACTGTAATGACAACTATAACGATGTGAACATCCACACGGATTAACGATAACATTCTGTAAACAAAATGGATATTGATGACATGTTACTGCTGTGTGTTACACAGAGAAATAGTCCACCATAGTTCTCCGAAATATTTGTGAAACTGCGGTAAAGTGAGAGTCAGAGTGCGAAACCTTGCTCCTAAAGTTGTGTTATTATGGTAAGGATGGCCTCTGAGCGAGGCGGGTCACTTTCTTGGAAAGGATGAGTACTCAATCTGCAACCACACCATTAGATGCCACCAAATCCTACACACTGTACCTTTAAGGTCTTGCGACGTGGCAAGGCGGAACGGCCAGATGAGATCCCTGCAGAAGCCTTGCAGGCTGACGTTGAAACCTCAACCCCCATGCTTTACCAGCTGATCAAAAATGTATCGGAGGAAGGAAACATAGCAGCAGACAAGGCATACAGGCACAGTGTTCATTATCTTGGAAAGACTGCAAAAGGGGTGGATGAAAAACTGAGAGAAGATCAGGCAGGTTTCAGGCATGGAAGACCGTGCAGCGACCAAATTGCCACCCCTCAGGATCATCACTGAGCAATCCAAAGAACACACATATCATTGATTTTGAAAAGGCATTTGACAGCATAGACATAGAGTTGCTATAGAGACTCATGGCACACTATGGAATCCCCCCCAAAAAGCATCAGCATCATCGAGAGCACTTATCGGGGCATGCAGTGCCAAGCGCTCCACCAGTGATGCATCAAGGCTGCTTGCTCTCTACTTTCCTCTTCCTCTAATGTATCGACTGGATCACGAATTAAACAACCAACAATAAACCAACCGGCAATCACAATCCAGCGACCTCTACTTTGCTCATGAAATCGACCTCTACTTTGCTCATGAAATCGCACTACTCTCAAATACCAACCAACAGATGCAGGACAAATCCCAGCTGCTGGAAACAATGGCAGCTGGGCTTGGACTATAAATAAATGGACCAAAAACCAAAAGCATGAATATCAACAACAAAAGCCGCTATCGAGAATCAGACACAAAAGAGGTCGTCACAGTGTCCGAAAATAACTTTTTCACCGGCCAAGGGTAGAGGGTAGAGCAGGTCGTCCACCAATCGGAAGGTCGGTGGTTTCGATCCCCGGCTGCTCCGGGTCACATGTCGATGAGTCCTTGAGCAATGCACTTAACCCCAAATTGCTCCCGAAGGCATAGCCATCGGTGTGTGAATGAGTATTTAGATTAAATCCTGATGGGCAAAGTTGGCACCTAGCCTGGCAGCCTCTGCCATCAGTGTATGAACGTGTGTGTGAATTGGTGAATGCTGACATGTAGTGTAAAGCGCTCTGAGTGGTCGGAAGACTAGAAAAGTGCTATATAAATGTAAGTCCATTTACCATTCGCCTAAGCCTAGTATTCAGACTTGAATTAACCGTCAATTATTTTGCTTCAAATTTTTCTCTGGCCTCTTCTCTAAGTTTGTATTCAAAATAATACTTAATTTTCTCAATGAAATGTACTGAAACAAATCTATATGTGACTCAAAAAGGCAATTTGTTATTTTGGCCGGTAAAAATATGCTTGGCCAGTGGAGTTTTTCATCTACCAATACCCTCTCTAACTATACTGAAAGATAACTCACAGACTGCTGTGAGTCTTGTCTAAGTACTGTATACACTGCAAGAATTAGTACTGTTGTGTCAACTGAATGCTAACATTTAGTTAACGCAACACCGTGCAACAAAAAGAGGAAGACAAGCTACACATAGTTCGTGCAGCCTCTTTAATCTTCAGATACCGTCTGATTGTTCTGCTAGTGAACAGCAGCCTCCTAGTAGGTTGTACTGGCTGTTCTTACATACAAAGAGAGGGCTGAACAAAAGGATATTGAGACTCAGGGAAGTAGGTTAACAGTGCTGGTCTCCCATGAGTTCGTAAGAATGAGAACTAATTCACCGCAGAGGCTTTTGACAGAAAAAAAAAAAAAAAAAAACTTACAAGCTCACGTACATTCCTAGTAAGAGTTACAGCATACAAAGGCTCCATAAGCTATAACAGCACTTTTTACTCATGAGAGAGAAGCTGAAGTAGAGAGGGGGAAGGGTCGTCTTTTCTAATGTACTGTACAGTAGCAAACTATCTCAACTGAACAGTTATAAAGTCTTAAATAAAGAGACTCTAGCACTGCTGTATGTCAGTGATCATTATAAGGCAAATAATAGCTAATGTGAAAAAATATTCTTCCTGTTTTGTGCATTAATGTGTTTTCTTTCAGCCATAAAAGTCTGTTTAAAGTTAATTGTATGAGTTTGACTATACGACTTTAGAATAATAAAAAAAAAAAATGTCTGTATAAATTTAATATATATTACATATTAGAGACAGATAAATTTGCTGAGTCGATAAATCAGTCAATATTAGCTCATTGCAGATACCAATATATTGATATTGGCGTACATTTCAGACGGTAAATAACAAGAAATTGAAATAAAGAAATGTCAAACATATGTTTTAAAACAGTGCGACCATTCTCGCAATCCGATATCAGTCAGGTTATATGATATTATATTAAGTTTATAGACTTAATATCTTTCTTTTATAAAGTCTTTCAGGATTTCCAATTCAACTGACACTTTCAGTTCAAACTATCACCTGTCCTGCACTTTGACTGACTCTTTCTCCTTTCAGGAGTTTTATTTCCAGTGATAATTCAACTTCATTCAGTACTTACACTTACATTGACATGTCAACCTCAATCAGTGTTACCACTTAAATTGACACTTCTTTCAGCACTTCAATTTCATTTCAATTTTCTTTCTGTATTTGTATTTGTTTTCTGAGCAATAAAGGAATACATTTGAGAAGGTCTAAACTACTAGTAGGATACTTTGTCAGAAATCATACAGAGCAAATAATAGCAATATGAAAAAATCTGTTGTTTTCGGTCGGTATCGTTTTCTGTTAATTGTATGAGTTTGACTATGCATTTTGTTTAAAAAATTATATTAACAAAGATGTTGACTCTTGTCTTACATGTCAAAGTCATTCAGAGGACAGTAAATCTAGGTCAGTCAGTCATTTCTATTGGCCAAAATAACTCTAAACTAGGGTTTTTTCATAGGTTGACACAATTTCACAAACTCACTCTGTGAAGTAATATTATAGACTGATGCATAACTAATGGCCATCTGAAGTGTCCCAATAACATTGTTAATTCATTAAAGGTTAATACAACATAAAGCCAAGCATGAAGAAAACCACAAATTATTCAAAATGTTAAAATACATTTCATATATTTCATATTTTACTCTACTACTTACTGTACTTTAATACATTAAAATTTACTGTATGTAACAATTGGCTACTTGTTCCTCTTTGAAAGCTTGTTAAAAGGACTGCGTAAACCCACGGAACAATATGATAAGACAGATTTGTTTGAGTGGACAAGAGGACAGCCTGGACGGTGACACATCCACTACAGGGAAAGATGAGTCATATTATAAAATTAAAAAAAAATGAAGACTTGAAGAGAGATGAGCTTACACAGACTGCTGTAGAGTGAAGTATATCGTTGTCCTCTGCGGTGTCTGTCAGGATGTTGGTATTCTCCCCGGCTGCTGCATTCAGTCTTAAAACAATGTCTGTTCCAGTCTGCTGCATCTACAGCATCACTGCATGCCAGAGCAGAGCGGAGAGCAGAGAGGGCGGATCAGGACAGGAGGAGGAGGAGGGTGGGGGTTGGATGGAGGAGGGACATGAACTACAGTACGGACCCTGCTGCCAGTGCACATGGGTCACATGGGGGAGAGAATGACTCTTCTGCTTCGTAGAAATGTGGATTTCTGCCATTATAATCTTCATCATGGGTGACAGGTGTAGGCTTTTGTTTATGTAACTCACATTTCTATAACCTGAACTGTAGCCTGGAGGCTTATTTCCCACCAATTCCTATTCCAAAGTGCACATGCAAAGTGAACTAATATTAAGTTAAATCAAAGGTATGTGAAGGCCCTTTTTAAATTGGCTCAAATAGATGCAGTAGCCTATATTATTGTTATAATTGTTAATAGTCTGTTTATTGTCAATACTGTATATACTGCTCCTATTTTTATACTTCCTTCTATTTAAATGGTTCATATTTTGTTACACTTTGTTTAGCTCTTTTTTACTGTGTAAGCTGATGCATCTTGTTTTTTTCACTATCCCCTTTGCTGCTGTACACCGCAAATTTCCCCACTGCTGGACTAATAAAGGATTATCTTATCTTATCCTATCTTATATATTGTTAATTACTATTAATATATATTAAATTAGTATAGGATACATTCATTAAATATATAATATATTTCTTAAAGTTATAAATTGGTGAATACATTTAAGCCAAATGGGTGTAATGGCAATTGAATTTCTGAAAATCCATTCTTGACTTTAGAAAGAGTAGATTCACAAAATAAATAAATAAATCTGAATTATAATTCCACTTGAAGCTTCAGTAGGCAACAATTTTCTGGCATCATTGGGCAAAAAAATTCCATAATAACCTCTCTACATGTTGTAATTCAAGTGTTCTTACAGAAAACTGGACTTCTGCACCTCCTCATGGCTCTGTTTTCAGGCTTTAAAAAATCTAAGGTCATTTCTGAGAGAGAGCGTTCCTATTGGCTGTGCTCCGGCTGGTGGGCGGTGCTTGGCATTTCCTCAACTTGATCTCAACATTTGCTGCCGGTTGCAAACTTTCTCATTTTACAGCTAAACAGTACAATACAAGATGATTCTGAAAACATTTAAGGCGAGAAATAGGCATTACAGTAACAGAATATTGATTCATATTTGATCAGCGCTGCCTAATTTGCGAGTGATTGACTCGTGGCTCTCATAGACAGAAGCTGGATAAAATATAACATTTTTTTTATAATATTTGCTCCATTTCTACCCACTGCAGCTTAAATACATTTTTCAGGAGCTTTCATTGGCATCCCATGTTCTTTATTAGCTGGAGTTTGCTCGATTTGAGTATGCTCAGTTTGCTATGTTTGATTGATATTAATTGAAATTCATTGTATATGTTGAATATTGCCATCTTAGAACGTGAATGGCATACTCAGTAGAAACAGTACCTCCCTGTGTGTACACATGGGGTTAGGCTGTGTGTTTCAGTCTGCTTTGACACATCCTGTGGATGTCAGAGACACTGTTGCATTCCTCAGAGTTTTTGGGGGATGTGACAAACATGGCAACAAGCCGCAACTCGTCAACAAGGACCGCATATCTCAGAGACTGAATCTACAGCTAAACGTGAACATGATGTGTTCAGACTTGAAAACATACACACCATACTATGTGCAGATAGACAGCATTCTCTCTGTCACTCAGCCCCACTTGTCTCCATCTCTTGACTGTCCCCCTAACTTGCCGGAGGCGAGGAATTTTTCAGTGAACACAGGTGGTGTCAAACACGGATGATGCGGCACTTGAGACTGATTGCTTCACACTCGCAGTGGTGTCTGTCATGGATGGGAATTTAAACTGGATGGAAAAAAGTCTAGTTACAGAATAAAAGGTTTTATTCAGTGTGTTATATCCCCACACCCTGGGAAGGTGAGGCCACTCTACTTTGGATTTTGCTTCTCAGAGAAAACAGTTATTATTTGCACAAGCACAAGAGGTCATTAGTCAGGAAATATAAACATAGGTTGTAAGTCCTTAACATTTCAGTCCAGGTTGACTTGGTGACACCAGTGGTTACTGTGGTAACAGCAAGTATGGTTTAATACTACAGCAGCAAACACTCATTGAACAGCCTTAGTAAAAATAATAACTTACAGTGGAAGAGTGGAAGCAAAGACAGAGGACGTAGAGAGAAGCTTGCAGACCACATCAAAAAGTTGGCTGACCAGTTCTGTGAACACTGTGAACACACTTTTTCAGAAGTTATATTTTCAGGGCCCTTTTTCATAGATGCAATCTTATAATTTCAATTCATAGGAGACACCCTAAAATAAGGGTAAATGTTTTCATTGTACTTCTGTCTCTTTTTTCCTTGTCTAGAGGACAGCATTTGTAAAAATTGTCTCATCTTACTCCACTTTATGGTTGAATATTGATTGGGTATATATATATATATATATATATATATATATATATATATATAAAATGTCCTTTGGAAAATACAAGTTCCTAGTCTATGGTTGATACTGTTCTGACTGGGGAATGAAGCTCGGTCGCCTGGAGGAAGTATGCAGGCATGAACCAGTCCAGCAGGTAACAAAAACCTGATTGGTTTGTAATTGGTCTCATGATATACCAAGCTTAAGGGGAACTAGAATGGCATTTGGAGAGCGCAGACCTCTGCCAAGGTGCGTGACTTTAATTTTAATTAAGCTCGACCTAAGTTCTGCTTTCGACACAGTTGACCATAAAGCCCTTCTCAAACGCCTAGAAAACTGTGTTGGCATTAAAAACACCGCTCTTACCTGGTTTCACTAATACCTCACTGACAGACATTTCTCAGTTGTTTTGGATGAATTCTCCTCATCCCCAGCTCCCCTCTCATTTTGTGTCCCCCAAGGGTCAATTCTTGGTCCTATATTATTTTCTATTTATATGCTTCCCCTGTGTCAGATAATCAGCAGATACAATATCAGTTTCCACTGTTACACAGACGACACTCAACTTTATGTCCCGCTGACTGGTAGCAACACAGACAAACTCTCTAATATAATGGACTGTCTCTCAGATATAAAATGCTGGATGTCACAACATTTCCTTCAGCTAAATGACTCAAAATCCAAAGTGCTTCTATTTGGACCCCCAAACCGGACTAATGAATTAGCAAAGACTCTTGTGGTCTTTGACTCTGAGCTCAGCTTTGATGCACAGATTACCAAAGTAATTCAGTCATGTTTTCTCCAGCTACAGAACATCTCTAAAATCAAACGTTTCATTACCCAAACAAACCTGGAAAAAGTCATCCATGCATTCATCTCATCCCGATTAGACTACTGTAATTCCCTTTATCCGGGGCTCAGTCAAAAAGTCATATCCCGTCTCCAAATTGTTAGAAATGCGTCAGCCAGGCTACTAACAAACTCTAAGAGACAAGACCATATCACACCCATCCTTGCAACACTTCACTGGCTCCCAGTCAGGTATCGTATTGATTTTAAAATTTTACTAATTACTTTTAAAGCCCTTCACGGCCTTGCCCCTAACTACATTTTAGAATTACTCGAGCCCAACGAGCCGAGCCGCGGCCTGCGCTCCTCAGGTAGGACCCTCCTCACTGTCACCACAGCCCATCTTGTTACAAAGGGTGACCGATCGTTCTCTTTTAGAGCCCCACAGCTGTGGAACTCCCTTCCTCAGAAGAAGGAAGGAGGCGGGGTCACGCGTCATCAATGTGTCATCAGTTGCACTGCGCATGTGTAATACCCTGTGGTCTTAATGCTCAGGCTGATCGGAATTCTTAAAAAAATCACTTAATCCGGATCACGATCCGGATCGCCACCAAAATCTAATGGATTGTTCATTGTGCTACACCCCACCAAAAATTGTATTCATATCCATTGTGAACTTTTGGAGTAATCCTGCTAACAGACAGACAAACAGACAAACAAACAGACAAACAAACAAAAAAAACTAATGTCGGTGAAAATAATACCTCCTTCCAAGCCTTTTGGCCTTGGCGGAGGAAATGACACCTGGCTGCTGTCACACACTAAATCAGGCTTGGATAAACAATCTCATCTGAGCAGATGCTGTTAAGGGGGAGCTGATTTCAGTTGCTACACATCTCACTCCAATGCATGCATGCACTAATGACAGGGAGCCTCCAGAGTACAACCACACCACCAGAAATAATTATACTGCTTGACTATGATAGAATCATTTTGATGAAAGTGGTCCTGGCAGAAATGTTCTCATTTTACTTCACAGTATTGAAGAGGTGTCCTAGTGCAGTTTGCAATTTGGGCACTTTTACAGTACTTTGAGCCTATTAGTGTTCAGAGCGTTTCTATTATTAGGGGAGGCCAACATACTTTATGACATTTGAATGCTATATTATTACAATTCCAGCTAGTATTTTAGGCGTTGGTTTTGAGAGTCTATGATGATATTGTTCAGTTAAAACACACATATTCTCATTTTGTCGAGCATTATACTGTAGTTACTAAAACATGATGGTCAGTATTGTTTTCCCAGCAACCCTCTTAAGCTAGTCCCTTCAACTCCTCAAACGTGTGTATGATGGAAGGAGTAGTCCATCCAGCTGCTTATCATATGTCTTCTGATTCCCTCTTGATTCCTATTCTTGTATTCCCTGGCTCTGTCATGAGGGTTGTTCCCAATTGATGAAATAAACGTTCCACATTTTCTAAACCCA
Organism: Sebastes umbrosus; assembly: GCF_015220745.1. Taxonomy (NCBI): domain Eukaryota; kingdom Metazoa; phylum Chordata; class Actinopteri; order Perciformes; family Sebastidae; genus Sebastes; species Sebastes umbrosus. The sequence continues at coordinate 8,567,609 of NC_051275.1, forward strand.
TTTTATAGCAAGTATACAAGTTAATTCTATTTCTTAATGTGTCTGATTTCATCCTCCACATGCAGGGGGTGTAGTTCTGTAAATCTGAATTTTGCCCTTTGACACTAGCATATGTGTGTGTCAATGTAAGTTGGTTTGTAATATGAGTTGAAAAAGCTGTTGTGAAGTTGAGAAACCAATAGGTGTCTATTCACCTGATTTGTTGACATGCACAGTATTTAAATAAAGCCCGTTGTGCTCTGTAGGTCACATGTCAGTGTGACACTTTTACAATGTTTTGTTAAAAGTCGTGCACATATTTGCTATTCCGATAACCACTTCAAACTGATATATATATAGTGCTTTTGGCTCATGAAGAACTGTTTACTTGGTCAGAGACCACAGAATAGTACAGTAAAGTAATGGTGTAACAAAGGTAAGCTGATAAGAAGAGAGCCTGTTTATATTCCGTGAGTACAAAGACCCAGATTTTAAAGATTTGGCATGATATAAAACAGTCTTTGTAAGTTTATTATAATAACTTAAAAAAAGGCTTCAAAGTTGACTCTACAAAATCTACTTTAGTGACATTTATCAATGACCACTTAAGTATGAAAAGGCATGCAGGTACTCAAATGGTGCACCCTACTGCTATTGGAACTGCTTACAGGTACTTGTTTTAAAGAAAATTCACAATGCTGCTTATAACAAGTAAGATTTAATACGCTAATTATCATAAGTTTCTTATTATATTGTGTTGTATTGACATTAGAAAAACATTGCCTCAGTGTCCATTTTTCAGATTAGTTAAAGCACATTGTGGTTGATGCTCCTAAATCACTAGATTATTACATAGAATAGTATTCTTGTTTTACAGAGAAGTGCAGTGATACATATTGCATAAATGGCTGAACAATAGCATGTCTTTTATATTTCCTCAGGTTATAATGAAATGTCCTGACCTCTGCTGGCAAAGCACCTCACTAACAAGACAGGAGAATTGGTGATATTAAAGGGTGTGTGCCACATTGCATAGAGAGCTACATATCATATTAAAGATATATTGTGCTGAATAAACTAAATCTGCTAGTTCTGATAATCTTATTTCCACAATATAAGTGTACTTTGGTCATCCAGGTAATGCATCAAACACTTTATTACTATAGCACTTTACCCCACTTTCACAAAGTTGACAGCAAGCCACACAGACATTAAACAGATAAAACAGATCATCTATGATAGATTAGTGTGTATGTTAGCTACCTACACCCAGTGGGAAACGTGTTCATTTTTAACAGGGGGGGACGGACCCGGTTTGTTTCGCCTGTGACTAGCAAACAGCCCCATGAATGACTCTTTTGGTTCTGTCTTTTGTAATACCTATAGCTATATAGTTTAGAGAATACAATAGATTTAAGATGGAACTGACAGAAGGGCGGGATTTAGAGATAAAGTCGCAATTACAAATTCCTCTGCTACTTCAGCACCACGGACAGCGCCATGGAGTTATCAATACACAGCAAAGTTAGGCTGCTGATATACTATGGCTACTGCCATAGTTGGGACCATATATTCTAACTTGCATAAACCTCAGTCAGATGAAGGTTCAATGACTCAGGCGGACTAGACTAATATATTCAACTAAACAACCCCTCTGTCCATGCACTCTCTCTGCTACTAGGGGACGGAGATGGGGGGGATGGCATTTTGGTAATTCTGCTGACAAGGGGGATGACATCCCTCCTCAAATCTCCTACTGCCTAACACTTCAAGGATCCATGCAGTTATACTTTTATTTTATTACTTTAATTATTTATGGCAGGGAAATAATATCAGCAGATATTATGATGCTAAAATATGCTAAGCCAATGCACTACGTAGTTATGTTTAAATGTTGTGTTCCAAACTAGAGGATAAAATGTGTTGTGTGGCATCACTTAAAGTTTGATTCAGTTTACATAAAAAGAAGTACTTGATTAAGGTTGGGGAACAGTTGTGGTCATGTTTAAAAATAATTCAAGACCTACATGGGTCTTATCTGATATTCACTGCTCTTTTAGCTCTGGTTTTCATCCGCCTCCTCCAGTGAATAGTATTTTTCACCACCACTTTAAATCTATGCCATTTCATGTTGGCATGCTAGAGCTTTAAGCAATCTTAACAAAACATCAATCTAGGAAGGTGATGGAAGAACATCTTGACACATGACGAAGCATATTTGAAGGTCATTGTTCATCGTACAGTTTACCCAATGTTGCAGTGCAAATATTATTTCATACCCTCAAGGTGACATTTGAATCGGCGCTATGGAAAACATTATCAGCTTTTTCAAACAAAGATCAACAAAGCTCACGCTGCTCCAGTATGTCAACAGCGATGACTGGAATAAAACACTGACTGTGGCAGCACAGTGAGCCTAAAGTCTCAGCCATGATGATGGTGCCTGTTCTGCTCTCTGCGGTCCTGCTGCTGCTGCTTCCTGGGACTCTGACTCAAAGTAAGCTTCAGAATAATTTGTAAAACTTTATTTTTTAAATGATTTTCTTTATTACTGGATATGTTTAAAAATATATATTTTTCCTCTGTTTTTTTTTGTCATGTATCATTCAGCAAGTGAGCCAGTTCCCATTGATGTGGTGGTGGAGAACAGCGTATTAGGCACCAGCCCTGTGACCTTCAGCACACATGTGGTTTACAGAGGGATCCTGCTGGGTGCAATGAAGACACTCATGGACTCCAATGCAAACTTTAAGTAAGATCATAACATCAGTCGTCACTTGAGAGCCACTGTCCGCAACTTGAAACAAATTTCTATTGATGTGGACCTATATTTGCAAAATCACCTTACAAGTGGATAAACACGCTGCTTATAAGACTTGGAAATATAGTGATTCAAAGCCATCTCACAAAAAGCGTTACTTTACAGTGAAGTCCCTCTTTCTCAAGATCATATGTGCTCAGAACAAATCCTTGCATGCAACCCCAGCAGTGTCTTTGAAATACATTTGCAAATTAATTTCTTTGCATTATTTGTGACATTAGTAAAACAGCTAAGTTAAACTGTAACGAAACACTGAGCTCAGTATGATTAACTGTTCCTATTCTGTCACATCTTTAAAGTTTTGAACTACATCACTGATCGACAGAGGGAACACAAGAGCTTATATCCACATCATCATCATCATCATCATCATTGATGGGTGTCAAGGGGCAACAAACTTTCAAACTTCGACCAGAGAGGGCAGTGAAACACTGCTTTTCAGGCTCAATTTGTTTACTCGTTGAAGGAGCAATAGCTCCATCTCATTTCCCAATTTTTTGCCTGCTCGTCTCCTCGAACCTCGATCCACCGGTTCGTGACCCGGAAATCGATCTCAGCGCTCCATCTTGGAGGACGTCCCAATTCCTAAAATGGATCTCGAGGAGCAAATGGCTTGTCTGAGGAGTCATAAGCGAGGATACAACAGTGTATCCTTTGCAGAAGTCTTTTACTAACCGACACGACCTCTTAAGGGATATCAGTTATTGATTGGACGCTGCTGCCGATCGAACTGATCTGATACATGTCAACATCGCTGGAGTTTTATACCGGAGTGAAGACAGATCACAGATGAACAGTTTTATAGTTTACTTGTCTTCTGATTCACCATCTAGTTAACACACACAGCAGCAGACATCATGTATAAAACACAACATTTAACTGTGACATTATGATGGGGTTTTGTCATTTGTACATTAAAAGTTATGAATTAAACTTGCATCACAAGCACACATTATATTCATGTGGATTGAAACAATAATAAATTGGAAGAACTACCAGTAAAAGGTATATTATTTAAATAAGATTGTGTACCAAACGCTGAACTTTGAAACTTGGCCAACCAATTAAATCTGTTTAATCTCGAAAATAACATCACTCACGGTATAACTCATGATAACTAATTATGTAACAATTGAAGTGTGGAAATATTGTGGTGCACAATGCAGAACCAAATAACACCATTAACAATAACACACATAAAATGACACCGCTTTCCAACACATATACCATATGTAAGTGTAATCATATCAGTACTCAGTCAGTCATGTGGCTGAAAGGTTGTCTTCATTTCAAAATAAGAGTGCACTGTTGTTCAAGATAATTCCATCCAAGATTAACAAATCAATCCTCTGTCTTGGTTCCACTTTACTAGATGAGTATGAGTAAGTTTGATGAACGGGGCCCTCATGACTATCCCTCGTAATGAAAGCAGCTGTTGCCCATATTCAAAGTAACTGGATGTCAATTGTTCTTCTGTTTGGTCCTGCAGGTTCACCTACACAGAGGATCCAAACTATGGCCCGTACCTGGAGAGTGTGAATGGAGTGGCAGGAAATGACAAAGACCACACATTCTGGTTGCTGCAGGTCAAGACTCCAGATGGCAAAATCATAACACCTGATGTTGGTAAGTCCACTATGCAAATGTCTGTCTGTCAATCAGTCTTTCTTGTTGTAATCTTGCTTTAAATCAGATTATAATACACTACACGGCTCTTTTTGTGCAGGTATTGGATGTTACATTCCCAGTGCAAAGGAGCAAATCATCCTGAAATTTACAACGTGGTGAAGATTCATCAGCCGCCATACATCAGCATGAGATCAGAGCCAGTGTTGGACTTGACTGTTTGACAAGTATTTGTGAACAATCACACAAAATGCATCTGTGTTGAATGCTGAGTGATAATCTCATCTGAATAAAATATCCCTCCATGTACTATTGTGTTTTCAATATATGATATCCGATTTGTTTTATCGGTCTAAGTGATCTAACAGAAGGCCAATCAACTTTTTAAAAGTCACTTTTTTAATGCTGTGAGCACTGCAAATGAAATTCCATTCAAATGTCAAATTAAATCAAATCTATCTGCATGGCCGGATAGCGCTAGTGTTAAGAGAACAACATATGTTTGTTTTTGGTAATTTGGGTGAACTGACCCTTTAACCTTTAAAAAGGCTGGATGGGCTCAACATAGTCCATAGTGAGACAAAGAGAATGACATGTTTTCTGAAGGCCTTAAAGGACCCTACCAGTGGTTTGTTGTTTAAGCCAAAATCGAATGAACAATAATTTATTACATGGGGAATGATAAGTAGAATAGTGCAAAGTCTTTGGCGATTAGACTCCACCGTAACGTAGTATATCAAAAGGCGTAGTGATGCGGTGGTGAGATTAGGTATATTCCCCCCAAAAGAAAGTAGTGTAGAATGTAGTGTTTTCTACACTACACAAATACATTACCTTACTGCAGTTGTGGATTCCTAAGCAGTATTAGAAATAAGCCATGGAAGAAATGTTTCATAAGTAAAACAGTTATAGTTATGCTTGCACAACCCCATGATGTGCGAACGAGGATGTATTAAACCAGTGCAATGAGTGATGCCATAATTAGAACATTTACAATGAGTTAGGTCAGTGGGAAAGTGCAAAAGAGAGGTCAAATGGTACCAGTGCAAAGAGTGGGGTCACATTAGACCAGTGCAAAGAGTGGGATCACATTATACCAGTGCAAAGAGTGGGATCACATTATACCAGTGCAATGAGTGAGGTCATGATAGGGATTCATGTTTAATATGAGTGGACAGTGAAAATCATTTTCTTTTACTTTAGTTTGATTATTTATTTATTTTGAAAATGTAATAAATACTTCAGTAAAAAACAAAACAAGAATAGCAAATGAAATGAACAGTGAACATACAGCAAACTGTCAATAAACAAATAATCAACATGAATAAATATTACATGTCCGAAAAGGAGTAGGGAGAAGCACATCCTACACACGGTCCTACCCCTTCTCTATAACCCGAACATTAACAGTGGGGTTAATTAAGTACGTAAGTTACATAACAAATACATCAACGTTGACTTCTGGTTTCTCACGGTACATGAACGCAGATCTCCTGGGCGAAAGTCCGGTATTTTTTGACCAACCCATCCACACTGACCTTCTCCCGATGCGGCGTTCGCCACTATATATTTACCGTTTCACGATTATGTAAATTACACACAAAATGATTGTTTGGGATATACACAATTTACAGTGCATTACTTTTGTAGGTATATTGCTATGAACAGTGCATGAGACCAGCCTGTAGTACTATGTGTGATTTGTTTGTGTCATTTGAACACTAAGAACATATAATGGTCCAACAATGACTGAAAGGTGCAGCATCTAAACAGATGTAGAAATAGCAACTGATTACCCTTGTTTGGACAATATTTATCATTATTTCATGTTCATCCTGGAAAACTCTTTTGCTTCATAATCATAGTAAAGATTAAGTAATGTTAAAACATAATAATACAGTTGAATGTGATTCTGGCTTTGATCCCATCTTGATTTCCAGTGGCTGCTGATCTTTCAGCATGTGTTATAGTTCAGGATGATTGTGTCATTTGCATTCGGAATGTAACATCCAATACCTGCAAACAAAAACAAGATAAAAGATTAGAAATTGATTTACAGTAAGAACAAGATACAGTAGATGTTGACTGTAAAAAGACAGAAAGGTGCTCTCTTGGTTGACTCACCAACATCAGGTCTGATGGTTCCATTTGATTTTTTTACCAGCAGCTCCCAGTAGGTACAGTTGTCCTGACTTCCAGCCAAACCGTTCACGCTCTCCAGGAACGGGCCATAGTTTGGATTCTCTGTGTAGGTAAACCTGCAAGGACAACAAGAGATAAATTTGTGTCATTCAGACATGGGTGACTTTACATTAATGTTTCTTGCAGCTTTACTTAGACATGACAGTAAATTTATGGAAAACGCATGGGTGGGAGCAGAGAATAGCGGTGAGTTCAAAATGTTATGGTAGCAAGGCAACCCTGTCTCCTCAAAATGATGTTCCCATACAACTAAACTGCATTCTCAATTACATTTCATTAATGAAATTAAATTAACATTTGTCTTCAATGTATCACAAAAAGTCCGCAAATGGCCGCAGCAAGTGACCTATCAAAACGAGCGACGTGCAGAGCAGGTGTCATATTCATATTTGTCATATTTGCACTGTAAAAATATAGTAATTTTAAGCCCAACCATGTTGTTTTTTCCTAAACCTAACTCAGTGGTGTTGTTGCTTAATCCTAAGCAAGTTCACAACATTAAGCACGTGTTGACTGCCACCCAAAAGTGACGCTGAGGGGTCAGACAGTTTGGGATGAGAACTAGCTGCAGCTGCAGCATTTATTTCTGCACAAACTGCTACTTCCTCTACATTCACTTCACATTCTCAAAGCTAAACTAATTCACAACATGTTCACTCACAAAAATCACACACATTGCCGCCACTCCCTCACTCTTGCTTCACCACTCACTTCCCACGTACACACACACACACTCTACAAACTGGCTCTTCTATTCTCCATATTATGCTACTCTTACAACAGCTCTAGAGAGGGCCATTCACGTTTTCTCGTCGGCCACCACAGTTCTTCTACATGCATCGCACACGGGAGAAGTTTCAATCTGCAACCTCACTGCTAGATGCCGCCAGATGTTACACACTGTACCTTTAAATTGATGATTCATGCTAACAGTTGATGTGATGATCTTACTTAAAGCCTGTGTTTGAGTCCCGCAGTCTCCTCATTCCACCCAGTAGGATTCCTCTGAAAACCACGTAAGTGTTGTAGTTCCCAGTGGAAGAGTTTGTTAAAGAGTTTGTCACCAGGATAGTAATGGGTCTATTCTCAAATTGACCTGAAAGAAAAGAGTCAAAGTTTGTACAGAATTAATAACAAAATAAGGAGGATAAATAATATTCTAGAACTGCAGTAATAAAACTGAGGATGTTTTTGCATTCAGTAATAATAAAAACATTTGAAATACATATCTGAAGCTATTCTGAAGCTTACCTTTAGCTGGAACCGCAGGAAGTAGCAGCAGCAGGGCTACAGAGAGGAGAGTAGGAGTCATCCTTCTGACTGCTGAACACCAAACTGAACCTCAACAGTTAGCTACAGAGACAGAGAAATTATAATAATATCATCCTTAAAAATGCTAACATTTTTCACAAAATCAGTAAAATGTTTATTAGCTTTGTGATGTTCTTAGCTTTGCAGTTATTATGAAATTGTACGTTTTGTTTTTGTTTTTTTTAAATAACCATTTTCATTCATCTGTCAGTACAGCACTCTAATCCTTCAGCTGGAAACTGTCTCCTGCCTTTGAGACTTTCATCTCTATTAAAAATGAAAGCAAAAGGTGTGGATTGTAACTAAAGATCAGAGGCAACTACAGGTAACTCATAAGCCTACAGTACCACCTTATGTCAAACAATCAAATGTCTTGAAGGTGTGTTGTGTAGGATTTGGTGGCATCTAACCGTGAGGAGTGCAACCAACTAAAACTTCTCCTATGTGCCAAGTGTGTAGGAGCACCACAGTGGCCAGCGCAAAAACATGAAAACGCAAAAAATGAGAATGGCCCTATCTAGAGCCAGTGTTTGGTTTGTCTGTGGGCTACTGCAGAAACCTGCCGTAAAGCTTAAGTGCTTCTTGCTGTTCCTTTAAAGAAAGTCAAATCAAATCAGATCAAATGACCTTGGTTACAAGATCTTTTTCTAACCTCTTTCACCTCCTCATAATCTGTAACAGACCTGTAAGGGTGCAGGAGATCTGATGGGAAATCCTTCCTCTTCGAGTAGCTCCTGGTCGTGTTGGAAGGACTCCTGGCCAATAACTTTTATAGCTCTCGTCCGCAGATCTTATCACACCGAAATAACCAATCATCACACATCAAGCTGATATTTAGCTGAGTCATATTACAAAAGTCTTTTCACAGTCACAGGACAATCATGAACAATGGATATATTAAGTAACACAGTAACCTCATTCATAAAGAGAAGAAACACCTCTCTTTAACTAGGACTACCAATATTAGTCCAGGTTTTATTCATATGAAACTCAGGATGTTCCCAGAGGTGGCCTGTATGTGGTGGTAGTGATGGGGGAAAGGAATGGAAAAGACAATTTCTGGGCAACATTTCAGTCATATTACATTCCAAAGTCTTTTCACAGCCACAGGACAATATGTGGCATCATGAACAATGGATATATTAAGTAACAGTAAACCAGCAACCTCATTCATCAAGAGAATAAACTTCCCTCTTCAACAAGGACTCTTGCTCATTGAAGACAAGGTGATTTGAGTGTGTGCAAGTTTGTTACTGTGAGTTGTTTTTTGGTCAGTTAATAATACCAATATTAATACAGGTTTTATTCATATGAAACTCAGGATGTCCCCAGCAGTGGCCTATTTGTGGTGGCAGTGATGGGGGAAAGGAATGGAAAAGATCATTTCTGGGCAACATTTCAGTAAGCAGAGCTGAACCAAAGAACCACCTCTAATTATAATACTGATGCAGGTATAAGGTCAAAGAACAGAAAGCAGATGAAGCCTAGGGCTCGTCCACTAGCTGACCTTGTTTACAAGATCTTTTTCTAACCTATTTCACCTCTTCATAATCTGTAACAGACCTGTAAGGGTGCAGGAGTTCTGATGGGAAATCCTTCCTCTTCGAGTGGCTCCTTGTCGTGTTGGAAGGACTCCTGGCCAATAACTTTTATAGCTCTCCTCCGCACATCCCATCACACCGAAACAACCAATCATCATACATCAAGCTGATATTTAGCTGAGTCATATTACATTACAAAGTCTTTTAACAGTCACAGGACAATCATGAACAATGGATATATTAAGTAACACAGTAACCTCATTCATCAAGAGAAGAAACGCCTCTCTTTATCTAGGACTACCAATATTAGTCCAGGTTTTATTCATATGAAACTCAGGATGTCCCCAGAAGTGGCCTGTATGTGCTGGTAGTGATGGGGGAAAGGAATAGAAAAGACAACTTCTGCGCAACATTTCAGTAAGCAGAGCTGAACCAAAGAACCACCGCTAATTATAATACTGATGCAGGTATAAGGTCAAAGAAGAGAAAGCAGATGAAGCCTATAGGGCTCTTCCACTAGCTGCATAGCCTACTAGCCATACTACATTATAAACTAGTGAACCTACAGTAGTCAAACTGAACATAATTGGTTTATAACCTCTTAACAATACAAACTAAATAGGTCAAACATGTCATCATTGAGGAAGTGTCTGAAGTCTAAAAATGTCAAATTTGTTTACTTACTGGTTTATCTACTGGAGTGGGTCGAGCTCGTAGGGCCAACGCAGTAGCCCCTGAGGATGCTGCATGTCCACTCAGAAAACACCAACAAAATTATTGTATAATTAAGTACTTATATCCTTCACTTAAGTTACAATACCACAATGCATAAACACTCTTTAGCAAATCGTGTAGTATTTTTACTCAACTCCCCAGAGCTCCAAAATGGAGTTCCTCTAAACAATACAAACAAATAGGTCAAATATTTCATCATGGAGGAAGTGGCTGAAGTATAAGAATACACTTGTTTGAAAGTAAACTTACTGGTTTATCCACTGGAGTCAGAAAGTACATAGACAGTGACACATTATGTTGTGCTGGCTCTGTATGAAACAATGTCGGTGGTGGTAAAGTGGAGCCTTTCAACATCAGATTAACATTGAAGAAATGAGCCGTTTTCATATTATTTTAGGGGACATAAACTGATTTATTAGCCCCCGCCCCGTGGTGGCAACAGAAACTGTACAGACATTGACATAATATGGCTATCATCTTAGCAAACAGTTTCGTTTTGACACATTTGGAATCTTGTTTCTGACAACCTGATGATGTAGTCCAATGAGTCCAATAGTTGTTCTCCTTTTTGCTGTGTTTTGGTCTTGTGTAAGAGTTCAGCAGCAGATCCACACATCACATCATACTGAAACCAAGCACACTGCTTTAACAGAATGAACCATTACATCATAAAGTCAAAAACAGGACTCTATGTGCTACTACATTTTCATTCATTTTAGGTAACTTACAAAACAGGTTATTTGATAACCTCTATCTGTGTTCTAGTGTTGAGCCAGATGTATTTTGTATCAGAGGAGAGGCTACAGGTTGTATCTGTACCTCGGAGTTATGATTGATTCTAAACTTAATTTTAAGGCTCAGGTGAAAAGGGTCTGTTACCAGGTCAAACTCAGTTTTTCTAATTTCAGGTTCACTAGAGACTACATGTCAACAGGGGCAGCTATGATGTCGACGTATTCTAAGGTCATTTCTCACATCACTTTCTGTTTAACAACCTGGTCACAAGCTAGTACCACTACTCTTAAACCACTACAGTCTCTGTATAAACAAACACTCAAAATACTTGAAGAAGTCGGTACAATCTCATCATCTCTTCTGCTCAGACAGTTTGTCACCATAAGAATAATTTCATATAGGTTTCCAAGACGGGATTGCATTATCCCTCTCAGAAAAGGTACTTTCAGGCAGTCTGTATTCTGTTAAAGCTGAACTAGAGTGGAACTCTATTCCAACAACTATTAGAGAACTAGCTACATCAGGGCCGTCTCCAGCCTTTTGGTGTTCATAGGTATATAGCTATGAAAGGTACATGAGACCAGCCTGTAGTACTATGTGTGATTTGTTTGTGTCATTTGAACACTAAGAACTCATGATTGTCCAACAGTGACTGAAATGTGTAGCATCTAAACAGATGTATAGTAATAGCAACTGATTAGCCTTGTTTGGACACAATTCTTGATCATTTCATGTTCATCCTGGAAAACTCTTATATTTATCAGAAAATATAGTGAAAACAACACAGATTTGATTCTGTAAAGGACATTTTTATTTTTGTTTCTTAATTGACGAAATCACACAAACCGTGTTCAAATAGTATGTACATCTTCATGAGGAAGTATCTGCTTACCAAGCAGGAAATATGAGGTAAAGGTGCATTCCCATTGGTTAATCATCCAATCAAGATTAAGTAATGTTAAAACATAATCATACAGTTGAATGTGATTCTGGCTTTGATCCCATGTTGATTTCCAGTGGCTGCTGATCCTTTAGTACTTGTTATAGTTCAGGATGATTGTGTCATTTGCATTCGGAATGTAACATCCAATACCTGCAAACAAAAACAAGATAAAAGATGATTGATAGATTGATTTACAGAAAGAACAAGATACAGTAGATGTTGACTGTAAAAAGACAGAAAGGTGCTTTCTTGGTTGACTCACCAACATCAAGTCTGATGGTTCCGTTTGATGTTTTTACCAGCAGCTCCCAGTAGGTACGTGTTTCCTGACTTCCAGCCAAACCGTTCACACTCTCCAGGAACGGGCCATAGTCTGCATTCTCTGTGTAGTTAAACCTGCAAGGACAACAAGGTGGATTTTTGTCATTCAGACATGGGTGGCTTTTACATTAATGTTTCTTGCAGCTTCCCTTAGACATGACAGTTAATTTATGGACAAAGCACGGGTGGGAGCAGAGAACAGCGCTGAGTTAAAAATGTTCTGGTAGCAAGGCAACCCTGTGATCTAAAAATGATGTTCCCATACAACTACACTGCATTCTCAATTATATTTGATTAATTACATTAAATTTATGTTTGTCTTTGATGTATCACAAGAAGTCTGCGGATGGCCGCAGCAAGTGATGTAGCAAAACGAGCGACTTGCAGAGCAGGTGATGTAGTATATTGAGCGACTACAAAGACATATAAAAAACACAAGGCTTTCATCCATGAGACTGCTGTTCTTGTCCAGTGCGTTACGTTTCACTTTCACTTTGCAGTCAGCTGTTCATTCGTGTCCTGTCATATTTGTCATATTTGCACTGTAAAAATATAGTAATTTTAAACCCAACCATGTTGTTTTTTCCTAAAACTAACTCAGTGGTATTGTTGTATATACTAAGCAAGTTCACAACATTAAGCACGTGTTGACTGCCACCGAAAAGTGACGCCGAGGGGTCGGAAAGTTTGGGATGAGAACGTGCTGCAGCTGCAGCATTTATTTCTGCACAAACTGCTACTTCCGCTACATTCACTTCCCATTCTCAAAGCGAAACTAATTCACAACACTTACACTCACAACATCCCACACATCGCCGCCACTCCCTCACTCTTGCTTCACCACTCACTTCCCGCGTACACAAACACACACTCTACACACTGGCTCTGCTATTCTCCAAATGATCTATGCTACTCTTACAACAGCTCTAGAGCGGACCATTTACGCTTTCTCGTCGACCACCACAGTTCTTCTACACGCTTGAAACACGGGAGAAGTTTCAATCTGCAACCTCACCGCTAGAAGCCGCCAGATGTTACACACTGTACCTTTAAATTGATGATTCATGCTAAAAGTTGATGTGATGATCTTACTTAAAGCCTGTCATTGAGTCCTGCAGTCTCCTCATTCCACCCAGTAGGATTCCTCTGTAAACCACGTAAGTGTGGTAGATCACAGTGGAAGAGTTTGTTAAAGAGTTTTTCACCAGGATATTAATGGGTCTTTTCTCAAATTGACCTGAAAGAAAAGAGTCAAAGTTTGTACAGAATTAATAACAAAATAAGGGGGATAAATAATATTCTAGAACTGCAGTAATAAAACTGAGGATGTTTTTGCATTCAGTAATAATAATAAAAACATTTGAAATAAATTCTGAAGCTGTTCAGAAGCTTACCTTTAGCTGGAACCACAGGAAGTAGCAGCAGCAGGGCTACAGAGAGGAGAGTAGGAGTCATCCTTCTGACTGCTGGACACCAAACTGAACCTCAACAGTTAGCTACAGAGACAGAGAAATTATAATAAAATCATCCTTTAAAATGCTAAGATTTTTCCCAAAATCAGTAAAATGTCACCTTAGCTTTGCCGTTATTATGAAATTGTAAGTTTTTTTTAAAAAAAAACAAACATTTTCTGTCAGTACAGGACTTTAATCCTTCAGCTGGAAACTGTCTCCTGTCTTTGAGACTGTCATCTCTTAATACAAAAATGAAAGTAAAAGCTGTATATTGTAACTAAAGATCAGAGGCAACTACAGGTGACTCATAAGCCTACAGTACCACCTTATGTCAAACAATCAAATGTCTTGAAGGTGCAGTGTGTAGGATTTGGTGGCATCTAACCGCGAGGTTGCAGAGTGCAACCAACTAAAACTTCTCCTATGTGCCCAGTTTAGGAGCACCACTGTGGCTAGCGCAAAAACATGAAAACGCAAAAATGAGAATAGCCCTATCTAGAGTCAGTGTTTGGTTTGTCTGTGGGCTACTGTAGAAACCTGCCATTCAGCTTAAATGCTTCTTGCTGTTCCTTTAAAGAAAGTCAAATCAAATCAGCCAATGGCATTTGAAATAACCTTGGTTACAAGATCATTTTCTAACCTCTTTCACCTCCTCATAATCTGTAACAGACCTGTAAGGGTGCAGGAGATCTGATGGGAAATCCTTCCTCTTCAAGTAGGTCCTGGTCATGTTGGAAGGACCCATGGTCAATAACTTTTATAGTTCTCCTTCGCAGATCTTATCACACCGGAACAACCAATCACATGAGGCTGATATTCAGATGAGTCATATTACATTCCAAAGGCTTTTCACAGCCACAAGACAATATGTAGCATCATGAACAATGTATATATTAAATAACAGTAAATCAGCAACCTCATTCATCAAGAGAATAAACTTAACTCTTCAACAAGGACTCTTGCTTTATTAGATTCAATTGGTTTCTCGCAGAATGTGCATAAACCCACTCACCGTTTTAACCACACCCTTGACCTTGTTATGTCATATGGCGTTGAAATTGAACATTTAATTGTTTTTCCACAGAACTCCCTTTTATCAGACCATTATTTAATCACTTTTGAATACTTATTACTAGACTATACACCATCAGACAAAAGTGTGTACACTAGATGTCTATCCGATAGTGTTGTAGCTAAATTTAAGGAAGTGATTCCATCAGCATTAAATTCAATACCACGTCTCAATATAACAGAGGACTCATATGCTAACTTTAGCCCCACCCAAATTGATCATCTTGGAAGTTTCACTTCCCTTGAGTCACAAGGCTACCGGTCCCGAGTTCAACTTCCTACAGGTTACCACACACAATAAGAATCACTTGTTAATTCTGTAGATTCGTAAAACACCATAAAAATCATTTGTTACATATAAAACTATCTACCCCCTGTTTTAATCATGTTTCCCCAAATATCAATGCCCTCTTTGCGTCGTTTGTTTTAACCTACACAAGGTCTTTTCCTTAGAATGATTAGTTCCCTTATTTCACATTTCCAAAATCTGATTCTTGTTTACAGCACACACACACACACAACATCTGTTGATCACAACCTACTTGATTTTCATGTATTTTTCCTTACTTAATCAAAAACAAATCTTAACACTTTCTTGCTAACCTTAGTCATTGTTAAATCGATTAGTGGTTACATACTCTGTGTCACAAGGGTCCATATTTGTGGTTTACTGACGTTGGAACGGCCTCCCTCTAGCGGCTTGCCGAGGGTAAGGCCAAGGCCGAACCTGCCCTCGGGTACGTCCTCTGTTGTTCTCCCATCTGTCTCTACGCCGCCCGTTATCCCCCCCTCGGCCCTGCGGATGCCCGTTCCAGCAGGACCAAGCAGGAGGAGGGAGCGCAGGTATGGGTCGAGGGACCTCATAATTACTTGACAACGTGTACTGACAAGAACTAGAAAAAGAGATCATATTACTCTTGTATTAGCTTCTCTGCACTGGCTCCCTGTAAAATCAAGAATAGAATTTAAAATCGTCCTCCTCACCTACAAAGCGCTAAATGGTCAGGCCCCATCATATCTTAAAGAGCTCATAGTACCCTATTACCCCACTGTGCTCCCAGAATGCAGGGTTACTTGAGGTTCCTAGAGTCTCCAAAAGTAGAATGGGAGCCAGAGCCTTCAGCTATCAAGCTCCTCTTCTGTGGAACCAGCTCCCAGTTTCAGTCCGGGAGGCAGACACCCTCTCCACATTTAAGAGTAGGCTAAAGACTTTCCTCTTTGATAACGCTTATAGTTAGGGCTGTCTTTGACCAGCCCCTAGTTAAGCTGCTATAGGCCTAGACTGCCGGGGGACTTCCAATGACACACTGAGCTCCTTTCTCCTTCTGTATATATTCATGTCCCATTCATTGTTACTAACTTCATTCCTTACCGGGAGTCCTTGTGCCTCCTTGCCTCGCAGGTAACCATGGAGCGGGGTTACACCTAGAGCGAGGTTATACCTGGAGCGGGGGTACACTTGGAGCGGGGTTTCACCTGGAGCGAGGTTATACCTGGAGCAGGGTTACACTTGGAGCGGGGTTACACCTGGAGCGAGGTTATACCTGGAGCAGGGGTACACTTGGAGCGGGGTTTCACCTGGATCTGAATGTCACCTGGATTGTGGCTGCATCTGCTACCGCGTACGCTGCTTGCTTGACACCAACTGCTACCATCATTATTTAATTCCGTCTGTACGAGGGACTACCAAGGCTTAGTGACAAAGTGGCAGCCTGGAGAATGAGACTTCTCGGTCACTGCCAAAGACATCAAGAACTCCCAGCAAGCATGCTGGTGCTGCGGGAACCAACGCACGGGGATCGATCACAGGGACGTCCCACACCAACATACATGGACGTACTGAGGAGAGATGCTGGACAGTGCTGGCGAGCAAGCCAGATGTATGGTGGACTAAGATAGCTGGAAGCTCCGCTTGAAAGCCCGTCTGAGGACGACCCAATGATATCAATTCCGATAGTTGTATTATCACTCTTTTACATCCACTACTATTGGTTTTGTATTATTAGTCCTACTTGTATTAATTATTACAGCTGCTGTGCTATTGTTGTGGTTGCTTCTCTCTCTCTCTCTCTCTCTCTCTCTCTCTCTCTCTCTCTCTTTCTCTCTCTCTCTCGCTCTCTCTCTATCTATCTATCTATCTATCTATCTATCTATCTATCTATCTATCTATCCCCCCAACCGGTCTCGGCAGATGGCCTTCCACCCAGAGCCCGGTTCAGCTCCAGGTTTCTTCCCACTATCCGGGGAGTTTTTCCTGGCCACAGTTCGCTTGGTGGATACTGTTGGGTCTCTAAACAATGGTGTACTGCTCTATATACAAAGCGTCTTGAGATAACTTCTGTTGTGATTTGACGCTATACAAAAATAAATTTAGATGAATTGAATAGCTTGTTGAAGACACAGTGATATGAGTGTGTGCAAGTTTGTTATTGTGAAATGTTTAATGGTCAGTTAATAATACCAATATTAATCCAGGTTTTATTCATATTAAACTCAGGATGTCCCCAGCAGTGGCCTGTATGTGGTGGCAGTGATGGGGGAAAGGAATGGAAAAGACAACTTCTGGGCAACATTTTAGTAAGTAGAGCTGAACCAAAGAACCAACGCTAATTGTAATACTGATGCAGGTATAAGGTCAAAGAAGAGAAAGCAGATGAAGCCTATAAGGCTCTTCCACTAGCTGCATAGCCTACTAGCCATACTACATTATAAACTAGTGAACCTACAGTAGTCAATCTGATCATAATTGGTTTATAACCTCTTAACAATACAAACTAAATAGGTCAAATATTTCATCATGGAAGAACTGGCTGAAGTATAAACAAAACATTTTTGAATGTAAAGTTACTGGTTTATCCACTGGAGTCAGATAGTGCATGGACAGTGATTCTGTTGTACTGGCTCTGTATGAAACAATGTCGGTGGTGGTAAAGTGGACCATTTCAACATCAGATTAACAGTGAAGAAATGAGAGTCCTTTTCATATTTTTTAGGGGACATAAACTGATTTACTGGCCCCCGCCCTGTGGTGTCAGCAGAACAAGCTGTAGAGACATTAACATCATATTTTCACATTATAAAGTTAATATGGCTAATGTGTTAGCAAACAGTTGTCTTTTTACTAGGGCTGTTAAAAGTTAAAAGTTAACGTGTAAATGCAAAATCGTTTTAACACGACCAATTTCTTTCCACCCCATGGTGACAGCAGAACAAGCAGTAGAGACATTGACATACTATGGCTATCATCTTAGCAAACAGTTTCGTTTTGACACATTGGGAATCTTGTTTCTGACAACCT
The DNA here is from genome assembly GCF_015220745.1 of Sebastes umbrosus. Classification (NCBI taxonomy): domain Eukaryota; kingdom Metazoa; phylum Chordata; class Actinopteri; order Perciformes; family Sebastidae; genus Sebastes; species Sebastes umbrosus. The sequence goes on from NC_051275.1 coordinate 8,585,646, forward strand.
GATGATGTAGTCCAATGAGTCCAATAGTTGTTCTCCTTTTTGCTGTGTTTTGGTCTTGTGTAAGAGTTCAGCAGCAGATCCACACATCACATCATACTGAAACCAAGCACACTGCTTTAACAGAATGAACCATTACATCATAAAGTCAAAAACAGGACTCTATGTGCTACTACATTTTCATTCATTTTAGGAAACTTACAAAACAGATTATTTGATAACCTCTATCTGTGTTAAACAAGGACAACATGCTTTAGTGTTGAGGCAGATGATTTTTTTGTATCAGAAGAGAGGCTACAGGTTGTATCTGTACCTCGGAGTTATGATTGATTCTAAACTTAATTTTAAGGCTCAGGTGAAAAAGGGTCTGTAACCAGGTCAAACTCAGTTTTTCTAATTTCAGGTTCACTAGAGACTACATGTCAACAGGGGCAGCTATGATGTCGACGTATTCTAAGGTCATTTCTCACATCACTTTCTGTTTAACAACCTGGTCACAAGCTAGTACCACTACTCTTAAACCACTACAGTCTCTGTATAAACAAACACTCAAAATACTTGAAGAAGTCGGTACAATCTCATCATCTCTTCTGCTCAGACAGTTTGTCACCATAAGAATAATTTCATATAGGTTTCCAAGACGGGATTGCATTATCCCTCTCAGAAAAGGTACTTTCAGGCAGTCTGTATTCTGTTAAAGCTGAACTAGAGTGGAACTCTATTCCAACAACTATTAGAGAACTAGCTACATCAGAGCCGGCTCCAGCCTTTTGGTGTTCATAGGTATATAGCTATGAAAAGTGCATGAGACCAGCCTGTAGTACTATGTGTGATTTGTTTGTGTCATTTGAACACTAAGAACACATGATTGTCCAACAGTGACTGAAAGGTGTAGTATCTAAACAGATGTAGTAATAGCAACTGATTAGCCTGGTTTTGACACAATTCTTGATCATTTCATGTTCATCCTGGAAAACTCTTATGTTTATCAGAAAATATAGTGAAAACAACACAGATTTGATTCTGCAAAGGACATTTTTATTTTTGTTTTTTAATTAAAAAAAATATAACACAAAACATGTTCAAATAGTATGTACATCTTCATGAGGAAGTATCTGGTTACCAAGCATGAAATATGAGGTGAAGGTGCATTCCCATGGGTTAATCATCCAATCAAGATTAAGTAATGTTAAAACATAATCATACAGTTGAATGTGATTCTGGTTTTGATCCCATGTTGATTTCCAGTGGCTGCTGATCCTTTAGTACTTGTTATAGTTCAGGATGATTGTGTCATTTGCATTCGGAATGTAACATCCAATACCTGCAAACAAAAACAAGATAAAAGATTATAGATTGATTTACAGTAAGAACAAGATACAGTAGATGTTGACTTTAAAAAGAAAGAAAGGTGATCTCTTGGTTGACTCACCAACATCAGGTCTGATGGTTCCGTTTGCTTTTTTTACCAGCAGCTCCCAATAGGTACGTGTTTCCTGACTTCCAGCCAAATCACCCACACTCTCCAGGAACGGGCCATAGTCTGCATTCTCTGTGTAGGTAAACCTGCAAGGACAACAAGAGATATTTGCAATGTAAAAATAAAGTAATTTTAAGCCCAACCATGTTGTTTTTTCCTAAACCTAACTCAGTGGTATTGTTGCCTAATCCTAAGCAAGTTCCCAACATTAAGCACGTGTTGACTGCCACCCAAAAGTGACGCATCTGCAGCATTTATTTCTGCACAAACTGCTACTTCCACTACATTCACTTCACATTCTCAAAGCTAAACTAATTCACAACACTTTCACTCACAACATCCCACACATCGCCGCCGCTCTCTCTCTTGCTTCACCACTCACTTCCCAGGTACACACAGACACTCTACACACTGGCTCTGCTATTCTCCAAATGATCTATGCTACTCTTACAACAGATCTAGAGAGGGCCAGTCACGTTTTCCCGTCGGCCACCTTAGTTCTTCTACACGCTTGGCACACGGGAGAAGTTTCAATCTGTAACCTCAATGCTAGATGCCGCCAGATGTTACACACTGTACCTTTAAATTATTGATTCATGCTAACAGTTGATGTGATGATCTTACTTAAAGCCTGTGTTTGAGTCTCGCAGTCTCCTCATTCCACCCAGTAGGATTCCTCTGAAAACCACGTAAGTGTTGTAGATCTCAGTGGCAGAGTTTGTTACAGAGTTTGTCACCAGGATAGTAATGGGTCTATTCTCAAATTGACCTGAAAAAAAAAGAGTCAAAGTTAGTACAGAATTAATAACAAAATAATGAGGATAAACAATATTTTAGAACTGCAATAATAAAACTGAGGATGTTTTTTGCATTCAGTAATAATAAAAACATTTGAAATAAATTGACTTTACTTTAGTTTGACTTTATTGTCCGCCTTAGTAGAAATGCTGAAGCTATTCTGAAGCTTACCTTTAACTGGAACCACAGGAAGTAGCAGCAGCAGGGCTACAGAGAGAAGAGTAGGAGTCATCCTTCTGACTGCTGAACACCAAACTGGACCTCAAAAGTTAGCTACAGAGAAAGAGAAATTATAATAATAACATCCTTAAAAAGATTTTTCACAAAAGCAATAAAATGTCACCTTAGCTTTGTAGTTATTATGAAATTGTAAGTTTTTTTTAAAAAATAACCATTTTCTATCAGTACAGGACTCTAATCCTTCAGCTGGAATCTGTCTCCTGTCTTTGAGACTTTCATCTGTTACTACAAAAATAAAAGTAAAATGAAAATGTGTGGATTTTAACTCAGGCTGCATGTCCAAATATCAGAAGCAACTACAGGTAACTCATAAGCCTACAGTACCACCTTATGTCAAACAATCAAATGTCTTGAAGGTGCAGTGTGTAGGATTTGGCGACATCTAGCGGCAAGGTTGCAGATTGCAACCAACTGAAACTTCTCCTTTGTGTAGAAGCACCACGGTGGCCAGCGCAAAAACATGAAAACGCAAAAATGCGAATGGCCCTATCTAGAACCAGTGTTTGGTTTGTCCGTGGGCTACTGCAGAAACCTGGCGACCAGTTTGTGAAGAGAACCCGCTCCGTATGTAGATTAGAAGGACAACCTCTGTGGACGGGTCGGATTGGCTTCCAGCCAGGCAGGAACCGCACTACACTCCCCTGATCGCGTAAGAGGACGGCTGACATTGAGTTTGTGAAAATGTTTTGCAGGGAGTGCCTCCATGGAAAGTTTGTAAATAGATTTAATTACCTCCTTCAAGGCCAAGGGCGTTGGTTTGTTTGTCTGTTTGTCTGTTAGCAGGATTACTCCAAATGTTCATGATGGATTTGAATTAAATTTTTTGGAGGGATGGAGTGTAGCACAATGAACAATCCATTATGATCCGGATTCAGGAATTTTTTTAAGGATTCTGATCAGCCTGAGCATTAAGACCACAGGGTATAACACATGCGTAGTGTAACTGATTACACGTTGGTGACGCATGGCCCCGCCTCCTTCCTTCTGAGAGCAGAGAGATACGTGTGTGGATGTGTGGCGAGAGTCCGAGGAGAAGTTTGGAACAGTGCTATACAAATACAGTTTATTTATTTATTATAATGAAGAAAAGAGGAATTCTGTAGCATAGAAACACTGTAGAAGGTGTTCAGCTGATTAAGCACGATGCCTTATTGTTGTATGTGACTTATTTGCAAATTAATGTTTGAACAGAGATTTCAGAAATATGGCCTCAGTCACTATTTCATTTCTGGGTTTGTATTTGTTTTGTATTAGGTATATAATATAACACTATATTTAAGGTCATGTCTAACAGTAATGTGATTTAACCAATATAAGTATATATCTGTTGCACTGTATACCTGTAAGGTATGTAGCAACCTGTTGAAATATATAGATTGTACTAATTATTGTCATTTGTCTCTGTTCCAGAACCACACTCACTCATTTGTCTATTTTCAATAAATAACCCAGCTGATACTGGGCAAAGGCGTTGTGCACGCTGGACAGGTCGCCAGACTATCACAGGGCTGACACATAGAGACAGACAACCATTCACGCTCACATTCACACTTAATTTGGAGTTAACAATTAATCTAAGGTGCATGTCTTTGGACCTGCGACACTGTTTCAACAGATATAAACTGCTCATTCTAAGATAAAGAAAACATAACAATTCTTATTATACATCTCTTATACACTAAAGAAAACATACTTATTCATATAATATTCCATTTCTGCCAATAGATCCCCCCTAAAAGCTTCTTGCTGTTCCTTTAAAGAAAGTCAAATCAAATCAGCCAATGGCATTTGAAATGACCTTGTTTACAAGATCTTTTTCTAACCTATTTCACCTCTTCATAATCCGTAACATACCTGTAAGGGTGCAGGAGTTCTGATGGGAAATCCTTCCTCTTCGAGTGGCTCCTTGTTGTGTTGGAAGGACTCCTGGCCAATAACTTTTATAGCTCTCCTTCGCACATCCCATCACATCGAAACAACCAATCATCATACATCAAGCTGTTATTTAGCTGAGTCATATTACATTACAAAGTCTTTTCACAGTCACAGGACAATCATGAACAATGGATATATTAAGTAACACAGTAACCTCATTCATCAAGAGAAGAAACGCCTCTCTTTAACTAGGACTACCAATATTAGTCCAGGTTTTATTCATATGAAACTCAGGATGTCCCCAGAGGTGGCCTGTATGTGGTGGCAGTGATGGGGGAAAGGAATGGAAAAGACAATTTCTGGGCAACATTTCAGTAAGCAGAGCTGACCCAAAGAACCACCGCTAATTATAATACTGATGCAGGAATAAGGTCAACCTACAGTAGTCAAACTGAACATAATTGGTTTATAACCTCTGAACAATACAAACAAATAGGTCAAACATTTAATTATGGAGGAAGTGGCTGAAGTATAAAAATAACAAACTTGTTTGCTTACTGGTTTATCCACTGGAGTTAGAGAGGACATGGACAGTGACGCATTCTGTTGTGCTGGCTCTGTATGAAACAATGTCGGTGGTGGTAAAGTGGAGACTTTCAACATCAGACTAACAGTGAAGAAATGAGAGCCATTTTCATATTATTTTAGGAGACATAAATGATTTATTGGCCCCCGCCCCAGCTGTTGTTGCCTGTTGGGCTTGCGTTTGTCATGTTAATTTGAGCATATTTTGAATGCTAAATGCTGAGGGTTTCTGGACAATATTTGTCATTGTTTTGTGTTGTTAATTGATTTCCAATAATTAGTATATGCATACATTTGCATAAAGCAGTATATCTGTCCATTCCCATGTTGATAAGAGTATTAAATGCTTGACAAATCTCTCTTTAAGGTACATTTTGAACAGATAAAAAATGTGCGATTAATTTGCGATTAATTGTGATTAAATATTTGAATCAATTGACAGCCCTACTTTTTACACATTTGGAATCTTGTTTTTGACAACCTGATGAATGTAGTCCAATGAGTCTAATAGTTATTCTCCTTTTTGCTCTGTTTTGGTCTTGTGTAAGAGTTCAGCAGCAGTTGAGATTGTTAAGATTTGAATATAAACTGGAAAAAAAAGTTCGGAAACTTGTGTTTGGTGGATTATTTCTCTGTTGTTACAATCCTGATTGGTATTGTATTTTACATCGTTGGAAAGGCTGTTTATTTACCTTCACAATGATGTCCAATTTTTAATGATCATGCATTTTTTGTGGGATGAGCAGCACAGCTGATTATGTGGATAGCGCCCAAGAAAGATTTGCCAAAATGCTCTGCCAATGGTAAACAGTGTATTCTCATAAGGCTACCAGGAAGCCTGCAATGACTGCCCTTCACCGTCAGGCCCGTTTGCGCTGGTGTCGACAACACAGACAATGGAACCTGAACATGTGGGGGAATGTCATGTTCAGTGATGAGTCCAGGTTCTGTCTGCGAAAGTTGGACGGCAGGTCAAAGTATGGAGACGACGTGGAGAACGCTATGGTGATTGTTGCACCGATGGAGTAACAGCTTTTGGTGGGGGGCAGTGTCATGGTGTGGTGGGGCGGCATCTCCCTCACTGGCAAAACAAGGCTTGTCATCGTTGAAGGCCATCAGTGAGATATCGGGATGAGTTTCTGAAGCCAGTGGCGATCCCATATCTCCACAACCTGGGACCTAACTTCATCCTCCAAGATGACATAGCTCGCCCCCACAGAGCCAGGGTTATCACAGACTATCTCCACAATGTGGGAGTAGAGAGAATGGAACGGCCTGCCAAGAGTCCAGACCTCAACCCAATTCAACACTTGTGGGATCAGCTTGTACGTGTTAGAGTGACCAACACAACCACGCTGGCTGACCTGCAACAAATCCTGGTTGAGGAATGGAACGCCATCCCACAGCAACATGTGACCAGGTTGGTGACCGGCATGAGGAGGAGGTGCCAGGCTATTGTGGCTGCGTATGGATCTTCTACCGCTACTGAGGCACCTGACGGTGTACTACATGAATAAAGTGTAAAATTGCCAAAATGTCTTGTTTGTTCCTTGTTACTGAAAGAGAGTTCAATCATCCAATCCACCAAACAACTGAAAACAAGAGTCAATACTAACAGGAGAATACACTGTTTACCATTGGCAGAGCATTTTAGCAAATTTTTCTTGGGCGCTACCCGCATAATCAGCTGTGCTGCTCATCCCACAAATGCATGATCCTTACAAGTTGGACATCATTGTGAAGATAAATAAACAGGCTTTCCAACGATGTAAAATACAATGCCAATTAGCATTGTAACAACAGAGAAATAATCCACCAAACACAAGTTTCCGAACTTTTTTTTCCCAGTTTAGTTTCCCTCCTCTCGGGGTAGCTCCTGGTCAGAAACTTTTATAGTTGTCATCCACACATGACATCATAGTGAAACCAATCAGCACACTGTTTGAACAGAATGAATCATTACATCATACAGTCATAAACATGACTATATGTACTAATAAATGAGGTAATCATGTACAATGATGTACAAAGAACAATGGAGACATTGAACAAGTTACATATGAATCACTAGTGATGCATTATAATAAGCGGAAATAACTTTAGGACACTTATCAAACAGGTTATTTAAACACCTCTGTCTCTCTGTTCAACAAGGTGGCCTTGAGAGCTCAGTGTGATGTCAGTCAGTTGTCAGTTGGCACCTGACCATAGTAACCATTTATTTGCAAGGCTAGAATCGACAGGAAAAAAACAGTACACTGCTTCACACACAAGTACATTGAAGAGCAACTCTGTTGTGTTAGCTCCGCCTACCCTCTCTGGCACACCGACCACTGCTGGGTGATCTAACTGTGCACCGCTTGTGAGTTGAGTTTGAAATACTGCAATGCAAGGCCTTTCATCAGTGGGTCATAGGCTAATTCACCATTGTGTTACCTCTTTCGACGATAGATAGTGACTAAGACATATATTTAAATAAAAATCTTCAAGATAATTTCTTTAAAGGGACTGTGTAACTTCTTACACGTTTAAATCGGTGTCCCATGCGCGCTCGCGTGTGGCTATGCTGTTCAGACAAGACTCCAACACAAACTACACGGAAGCACCAAAACCGCAAAGTTATATGAATCCTGTATTGCATAACAGTGTTGGCCGAGGTCGAAAGACGCGGGGGAGACCGTAGCTTTGGTCTCCAGCGCCGGAGTCTCTGCTGTACTCTGCTCCTCTACCTGCTGCCTGCCTGCCTGCCTTCACTCAACTCGCTCCACCTCACGTGCATGCGCGCACACTACACACTGCAGAAGAGTTAGTAGCTCTGAGAATATCTAGTGAATGTGCAGTGCTGTTCAGTGCAGTGCATAAATAAATGCTGCAGTTCCTCCAGACCAACAGAGGTTTCCCGTGTCTCGTGAAGTGACGGGGCTCCGCAGCGAGAAACGTTATCGTCTCTGACCAAAACTCCGGTGTCTCCTCTGTTCCCTCCGACCGCGGTCGGGAGGCTGAAGCAGGAAAAGCCAACACTAGGATCAGTAGTGATTCATGGAGAGACCTTCATCTGGTCAGCTAACATTACTGCCAAGCAGGTGAAATATAGAGTGATATTGTGGTTTTAGCTGACGTGTGTTGCCTCACTGTTTTGAGCGATGCTCATTCATGTCTATGTAGAGCGAGCACAAGCGCGAGCCCGACGCTGACTTTTGTTGACTTAACGGCCACAGGTGTCTTTGTTAACAAGCATTCCTGATTCTTACAAACAGTCCCTTTAAATTGCTGTGGGTCGAGCTCTTGGGGCCAACGCAGTAGCCCCAGAGGATGCTGCATGTCCACTCAGAAAACTCCAACAAAATTAGTGAAAAGTACTTATATCCCTCACTTAGGTTACAATACCACAATGCATAAACACTCTTTAGCATATCATGTAGTTTTTTTTTCTCCACTCCGCAGAGTTCCTCTGAAAAATACAAACAAATAGGTCAAATATTTCATCATGGAGGAAGTGGCTGAAGTATAAGAATGAACTTGTTTGAAAGTAAACTTACTGGTTTATCCACTGGAGTCAGAAAGTAAATACACAGTGATTCTGTTGTGCTAGCTCTGTATGAAACTTGTCGGTGGTAGAAAAGTGGAGACTTTCAACATCAGATTAACAGTGAAGAAATGAGAGCCGTTTTCATATTATTTTAGGTGAAGTTAACTGATTTATTGGCCCCCGCCCCGTGGTGGCAGCAGAACAAGCTGTACAGACATTGACATAATATGGCTAACATCTTAGCAAACAGTTGCCTTTTGACACATTGGGTATCTTGTTTCTGACAACATGATGAATGTAGTCCAATGAGTCCAATAGTTGTTCTCCTTTTTGCTCTGTTTTGGTCTCGTGTAAGAGTTCATCAGCAGTTGAGATTGTTAAGATTTGAATATAGTTTCCCTCCTCTATGTGTAGCTCCTGGTGCTGTTGGGAGGACTCCTGGTCAGAAACTTTGATAGTTCTCATCCATACATCACATCATACACCAATCAGCACACTGCTTTAACAGGATGAACCATTACATCATAAAGTCAAAAACAGGACTCTATGTGCTAATACATTTTCATTCATTTTAGGAAACATACCAAACAGGCTATTTGATAACCTCTATCTGTGTTAAACAAGGACAAAATGTTCTAGTGTTGAGCCAGATGTTTTTGAATCAGAGGAGAGGCTACAGGTTGTATCTGTACCTCAGAGTTATGATTGATTCTAAACTTAATTTTAAGGCTCAGGTGAAAAAGGTCTATAACCAGGTCAAACTCAGTGTTTCTAATTTCAGGTTCACTAGAGACTACATGTCAACAGAAACAGCTATGATGTCCATGTATTCTATTGTCATTTCTCACATCACGTACTGTTTAACAACCTGGTCACAAGCTAGTACCACTACTCTTAAACCACTACAGTCTCTGTATAAACAAACACTCAAAATACTTGAATAAATTGGTACATTCTCATCATTTCCCAATATTAAAAAAAAAAAAAAGTTATTGCGTTGGTAAAACATGATTAAACATGTAAATGCTTGTCTTATGTACAAGATTTTACATAGTTTGACTTCTCGATGATTTCTTGATTTCCAGTGGCTGCTGATCTTTTATCACTTGGTATAGTTCAGGATGATTGTGTCATTTGCATTCGGAATGTAACATCCAATACCTGCAAACAAAACCAAGATAAAAGATTATAAATTGATTTACAGTAAGAACCAGATACAGTAGATGTTGACTGTAAAAAGACAGAAAGGTGTTCTCTTGGTTGACTCACCAACAGTAAGTGGGATGGTTACATTTAATTTTTTTAGCAGCAGCTCCCAATAGGTTTTCTCATTTCCAGCCAAACCGTTCACACTCTCCAGGAACGGGCCAAAATCTCGATTCTCTGTGTAGGTAAACCTACAAGGACAACAAGAGACGGATTTGTGTCATTCAGACATGGGTGACTTTTACATTAATGTTTCTTGCAGCTTTACTTAGACATGACAGTAAATTTATGGAAAAAGCACGGGTGGGAGCAGAGAACAGCAGTGAGTTCAAAATGTTATGGTAGCAAGGCAACCCTGTGATCTAAAAATTATGTTCCCATACAACTAAACTGCATTTTCAATTATATTTGATTAATTTCATTAAATTTATGTTTGTCTTTGATGTAACACAAAAAGTCTGCGGATGGCCGCAGCAAGTGACGTAGCAAAACAAGCGACGTGCAGAGCAGGTGATGTAGTATATTGAGTGACCGTTATTGAAAGTATGCAAACACATATAACAAACACAAGGCTTTCATCCAGGAAACTGCTGTTTTTGTCCAGTGCATTAGGTTTCACTTTCACTTTGCAGTCAGCTGTTCATTTGTGTCATATTTGTCATATTTGCACTGTAAAAATATAGTAATTTTAAGCCCAACCATGTTGTTTTTTCTTAAACCTAACTCAGTGGTATTGTTGCCTAATCCTAAGCAAGTTCACTACATTAAGCACGTGTTGACTGCCACCGAAAAGTGACACCGAGTGGTCAGATAAAGCATCAGTATGTGACGAGTTGGGATGAGAAGGTGCTGCAGCTGCAGTATTTATTTCTGCACAAACTGCTACTTCCGCTACATTCACTTCACATTCTCAAAGCTAAACTAATTCACAACACGTTCACTCACAACATCACACACATCACCACCACTCTCTCTCTCTTGCTTCACCACTCACTTCCCACCTACACACACACGCACACTCTACACACTGGCTCTGCTATTCTCCAAATGATCTATGCTACTCTTACAACAGATCTAGAGAGGGCCATTCACGTTTTATCGTCGGCCACCACAGTTCTTCTACATGCTTGAAACACGGGAGAAGTTTCAATCTGCAACCTCACCGCCAGATGCCGCCATATGTTACACACTGTACCTTTAAATTGATGATTCATGCCAATAGTCAATGTGATGATCTTACTTAAAGCCTGTGTTTGAGTCTCGCAGTCTCCTCATTCCACCCAGTAGGATTCCTCCAGAAATCACGTACGTGTCGTAGGTCTCAGTGGGAGTGTCTGTTACAGAGTCTCTCACCATGATAGTAAAGTTTCTATACTCAATTTTACCTGAAAAAAAAAGAGTCAAAGTTGGTACAGAATTAATAAAAAAATAATGAGGATAAACAATATTTTAGAACTGCAATAATAAAACTGAGGATGTTTTTGCATTCAGTAATAATAAAAACATTTGAAATGAATTTATTTTACTTTACTTTGACTTTATTGTCCACCTTAGTAGAAATGCTGAAGCTATTCTGAAGCTTACCTGTAACTGGAACCACAGGAAGTAGCAGCAGCAGGGCTACAGAGAGGAGAGTAGGAGTCATCCTTCTGACTGCTGAACACCAAACTGAACCTCAACAGTTAGCTACAGAGACAGAGAAATTATAATAATATCAGACTTAAAAATACTAAGATTTTTCACAAAATCAGTCAAATGTCACCTTAGCTTTGCCGTTATTATGAAATTGTAATTTTTTTTAAATAACCTTACGTCTGTCAGTACGGGACTCTAATCCTTCAGCTGGAATCTGTCTCCTGTCTTTGAGACTTTCATCTGTTGCTACAAAAATAAAAGTAAAATGAAAATGTGTGGATTTTAACTCAGGCTGCATGTCCAAATATCAGAGGCAACTACAGGTAACTCATAAGCCTACAGTACCACCTTATGTCAAACAATCAAATGTCTTGAAGGTGCAACAGTGTGTAGGATTTGGCGGCATCTAGCGGCGAGGTTGCAGATTGCAACCAACTGAAACTTCTCCCATGTGTAGGAGCACCACAGTGCAAAAACATGAAAACGCAAAAATGCGAATGGCCCTATCTAGAGCCAGTGTTTGGTTTGTCCGTGGGCTACTGCAGAAACCTGGCCCCAGCTTGTGAAAAGAACCCGCTCCGTATGTAGATTAGAAGGACAACCTCTATGAACGGGTCGGATTGGCTGTCTGAGATGCAGCCAATCAGGAACCGCACTACATTCCCCTGCTAGCGGAAGAGTACGGCTGACATTGAGTTTGTGAAAAGGTTTTGCAGGGAGTGCCGGCATGGAAAGTTTGTAAATAGATTTAGGCAATTGGCCTTGAAGGAAGTAATGTTTTCACCGACGTTGGTTTGTTTGTCTGTCTGTCTGTCTGTTAGCAGGATTACTCCAAAACTGATAGAGAGTTCAATCATCCAATCCACCAAACAATTCAAAACAAGAGTCAATACCAACAGGAGAATACACTGTTTACCAATGGCAGAGCATTTTGGCAAATTTTTCTTGGGCGCTACCCACATAATCAGCTGTGCTGCTCATCCCACAAATGCATGATCCTTACAAGTTTGACATCATTGTGAAGGTAAATAAACAGGCTTTCCAACGATGCAAAATACAATGCCAATTAGCATTGTAACAACAGAGAAATAATCCACCAAACACAAGTTTCTGAACTTTTTTTCTCCAGTTATATTGCTGCTCGTTGGTATAATGGCGAGAGTACTGGTCTCCAAAATTTTTTATTACTGCCTGTACTCCGTCCCGTATGTCTAATCGTTCAATTTATGTATAACCAACGCTGTATATTTATGGCGGTTTTGCCTTACAAGTGCCTTAATTATGCAATTATTAGTTTGCTGTTCTCTGCACAATGTATGCAAAGTTTATTTCTGTGAGAATGCTAATATTGTATGGATGCATAGAGTACAGAATGTGGTGTTTGCTAGTAGCTACTTTATGCTATCTGCCATAATGAAGCTAAGAGGGATTCTTTAGCATAGAAATACTGTAGAAGGTGTTCAGCTGAATAAGCACGATGCCTTATTGTTGTATGTGGCTGATTTGCAAATTAATGTTTGAACAGAGTTGTCAGAAATATGGCCTCAGTTAATATTTTATTTCTGGGTTTGTATTTGCATTGTATTAGGCATTTATTATAACACTATATTTAAGTCACGTCTAACAGTAATGTGATTTAACTAGTATATATTTGTTGCACTGTATACCTGTAAGGTATGTAACAATCTCTTGAAATATATAGATTTTACTAATTATTTTCATTTGTCTCTGTTCCAGAACCACACATACTCATTTGTCTATTTTCAATAAATAAACCAGCTGACATTGGGCATAGGCGTTGTACACGCTGGACAGGTTGCCAGACTATCACAGGGCTGACACATAGAGACAGACAACCATTCACGCTCACATTCACAGCTAATTTGGAGTCAACAATTAATCTAAGGTGCATGTTTTTGAACTGTGGGAGGAAGCCGGAGAACCCGGAGAGAACAATACACCACACAGAAGGGCCCCAAGCCGGGTTTGAACCTGCGACTCCATTTCAACAGATATAAATGGCTCATTCTAAGATAAAGAAAACAAAACAATTCTTATTATACACTTCTTATACACTAAAGAAAACATACTTGTTTGGGTTCAAGCCCCTAAGTTTGTGCTGATTTGTTGTCTTATGCCGCGGCTCAAATTGCAATGAGCTGGAATGAGGTAGAAACATTCAAACTTAGCACAATAACTGGAAATGATTTGCAAATGCTTCTCAAGAAATATGACCCCAATCGGCCACATGGTGTCGCTGTAATTAACGCCCAAAAACGCGATTTTGAAAAGGCCACGCCCTTCACACAGTAAGTCCGACTTGAAATTTGACACACATGTCCAGCTCCATGTGTTCTACAAAAAAGACACTTGGACCACTAAAGTCTGCCTGGCTAGATTTTCCGCCATTTTGGATTTTTTTGAAAAACACATTTTTGACATCTCCTCCTAAACCGTAGGTCTGATTGGTACCACATTTTCTGTGGATCATTATTGGACAAAGTTGATCAAAATTTGCATAAAGCTTGTTGATATCTCATTGCATTTTGAAGCTGTTGATCAACGAACTTCGCAGAGGGCGGAGCTTAGCAGGAAATTGGCCCTAATTCATTGACCATTTGTTTAATCATCATAAATCTTGGTAGATATCTTCAGTACGTGTTTGGGAATAGGCATACCAAAGCATTTTAATCTCTCATCCCATAGGGGGCGCCACAACTACCCAAAACTTGTATATCAAAACTTGGTTGGCAGAATTTCACCAAATTTGGGTGCACATGCACTGGGGGCAAGTATAAGCCAAGATCTGAAGTGTCATATTGATCGGTGCATGTGGGCATGGCCTATTTACCATTATATGCTATATTATGTCTTTGCTCAATTTGCCGTGAGGTGGAACGAGCATGAGACATGAAACTTGGTACCATAACTGGGAATTATGTCATAATGCTTCACATAAAATATGATCTCAATTGGCCACATGGTGGCGCTACAACTTTTTCAAGGCCAGCCCCCTCACACCATACGTCCCATTGATTTGAAATTTGACACACATGTCCAGCTCCAGGTGTTCAACAAAAAAGTCTCTTGGACCACTAAAGTTCTATATGACTAGATTTTCGGCCATTTTGAATTTTTTGAAAAACACATTTTTGACACCTCCTAAACCAAAGCTCTGATTGCTGGCACATTTTCTGTGGATCATTATTGGACCAGTCTCATCAAAAGTTGCATAAAGCTTGTTGATATCTTATTTAATTTTCAAGATATTGACCAATGAACTTTAAGAGGGCGGGGCTTAGCAGGAAATTGCCATAATACATTGAACATTAGTCCAATCATCATAAATCTTGGTAGATATCTTCACTACGTGCTTGGAAATAAGTGTACCGAAGCTGTTTTCAGCTCAACCCATAGGGGGCGCCACAAATACCAAAAACTTTTACCTTAAAACCTCGTTGACAGAATTTCACCAAATTTGGTGCACCGGCTCTGGGGGCAAGTATTAATCAAGATCTGAAGTGTCATATTGATTGGTGCATGTGGGCATGGCCTATTTAGCATTTTATGCTATATCATGCCTTTGCTCGATTTGCTATGAGCTGTATACAAGCTAGAGACATAAAACTTGGTATCCTAAATGGCCATGATGTCCTAATGCGTCACATAAAATATGATCTCAATTGACCACATGGTGGTGATATCACTGACAGACAAAAAAGTGAAAATTTTAAAGGCCGGCCCCCTCACACTTAAAGTCCGATTGACTTGAAATTTGACAAACTTGTCCAGCTGAATGTGTTCTACAAAAAAAACTCTTGGACTGCTAAAGTTGGTCAACTAGATTTTCCGCCATTTAGAATGTTTTGAATAAAATCATTTTTGAAATCTCCTAAACCACAAATCCGAATTCTACCAAATTTTCTGTGAATCATTATTGGAACAAGTTTTTCAAAACTTGCATAAAGCTTGTTGATATATCATTGCATTTTGAAGATATGGACCAATGAATTTCAAAAGGGCATGGCTCAACATATAAACAGACTTAAGTCAACAACCATTTGGCAAACAATCACAAAACTTGCAAGATATGTCCACAAGAGCACCTTGAGCGTAAAAAAGGCTTGAACCTGCAACAACCGCTTGCGACTGTAATTCATATTATATTCCATTTCTGCCAATAGATTCCCCCCCCAAAATGCTTCTTGCTGTTCCTTTGAAAAAAGTCAAATCAAAATCAGCCAATGGCATTTGAAATGACCTTGTTTACAAGATCTTTTTCTAACCTCTTTCACCTCCTCATAATCTGTAACAGACCTGTAAGGGTGCAGGAGATCTGATGGGAAATCCTTCCTCTTCGAGTAGCTCCTGGTTGTGTTGGAAGGACTCCTGGCCAATAACCTTTATAGCTCTCCTCTGCAGATCTTATCACACCAAAACAATGAATCATCCACATCAGGGTGATACTCAAATGAGTCATATTACATTCCAACGGCTTTTCACAGCCACAAGACATGTGTCATCATGAACAATGGATATATCAGGTAAAACAGAAACTTCATTCATCAAGAGAATAAACTTTACTCTTCAACTAGGTCTCTTGCTTGTTGAAGACACAGTGATTTGAGTGTGTACAAGTTTGTTACTGTGAAATGTTTTATGCTCAGTTAATAATACCAATATTAAACTCAGGATGTCCCCAGCAGTGACCTGTATGTGGTGGCAGTGATGGGGGAAAGGAATGGAAAAGACAACTTCTGGGCAACATTTCAGTAAGCAGAGCTGAACCAAAGAACCACCTCTAATTATAATACTGATGCAGGTATAAGGTCAAAGAAGAGAAAGCAGATGAAGCCTAGGGCTCTTCCACTAGCTGCATAGCCTACTAGCCATACTACATTATAAACTAGTGAACCTACAGTAGCCAAACTGAACATAATTGGTTTATAACCTCTGAACAATACAAACAAATAGGTCAAACATTTCATTATGGAGGGAGTGGATGAAGTATAAAAATAACAAACTTCTTTATGTACTGGTTTATCCACTGGAGTTAGAAAGTACATGGACAGTGACACATTCTGTTGTGCTGGCTCTGTATGAAACAATGTCGGTGGTAGTAAAGTGGAAACGTTCAACATCAGACTAACAGTGAAGAAATGAGAGCCCTTTTCATATTATTTTAGGGGAAGTTCACTGATTTATTAGCCCCCGCCCCAGCTGTTGTTGCATGTTGGGCTTGAGTTTGCCATGTTATGATTGGAGCATATTTTTTACGCTAAATGGTGAGAGTTTCTGGACAATATTTGTCATTGTTTTGTGTTGTTAATTGTGGAGGCAATTTCTGTAAAGAAGGACTCGAAAATCAAGAGAAAGTCTTTTAAAGGTTTAATAAACACTTGCAAGTGGGCAAACAACCATCAACATAAATGTTCAAGGCTGAGAGCCCAGAGGCTCTCCGTTTCGTGACATTTATACCCTTGCGTGCAGGCTCACAGTCGTATATCTCACATTGTCTGTCTGATTGACACTTCTGTCCTTTTTAGGGTTACTTGTCCTCAAATAGGCTCTACAAGTTCGTTGACTAGGTGACCGACACCGAAACAGAAATAGGCCTTAATGGCAATGAGTGTCACCTGTCATGACCTTAGGAATGTGCACATGTTTGTATTTTTCCAACACATTAATTGATTTCCAATAATACGTATATGCATACATTTGCATCCATTCCCATGTTGATAAGAGTATTAAATGCTTGACAAATCTCTCTGTAAGGTACATTTTGAACAGATAAAAAATCTGCGATTAATTTGCGACTAATCGTGATTAAATATTTGAATCAATTGACAGCCTGACTTTTTACACATTTGGAATCTTGTTTCTGACAACCTGATGAATGTAGTCCAAAGAGTCCAATAGTTGCTCTCCTTTTTTGCTCTGTTTTGGTCTTGTGTAAGAGTTCAGCAGCAGTTGAGATTGTTAAGATTTGAATATGGTTTCCCTCCTCTTGGGGTAGCTCCAGTTCCTGTTGGGAGGACTCCTGGTCAGAAACTTTTATAGTTGTCATCCACACATGACATCATAGTGAAGCCAATCAGCACACTGTTTGAACAGAATGAACCATTACATCATAAAGTCAAAAACAGTACTCTATGTACTAATAAATGAGGAAATCATGTACAATGATGTAAAAAGAACAATGGAGACATTGAACAAGTAACATATGAATCACTAGTGATACATTATAATAAGAGGAAATAACTTTAGGACACTTATCAAACAGGTTATTTGAACACCTCTGTCTATGTTCAACAAGTTGGCCTTGAGAGCTCAGTGTGATGTCAGTCAGTTGTCAGTTGTCACCTGACCATAGTAACCATTTATTCGCAACTGTAGAATCGACAGGAAAAAACAGTACACTGCTTCACACACAAGTACATTGAAGAGCAACTCTGTTGTGTTAGCTCCGCCTACCCTCTCTGGCACACCGACCACTGCTGGGTGATCTAACTGTGCACCGCTTGTGAGTTGAGTTTGTAATACTGAAATGCAAGGCCTTTCATCAGTGGGTCATAGGCTAATTCACCATTGTGTTACCTCTTTCGGCGATAGGTGGTGACTAAGACATATATTTAAATATAAATCTTCAAGATAATTTCTTTAAAGGGACTGTTTGTAACTTCTTACACGTATAAATCGGTGTCCCATGCAGGCTCGCATGTGGCTACCTTGCTTAGACAAGACTCAAACACAAACTACACGGAAGCACCAAAACCGCAAAGTTATATGAAGCCGGTATTGCATAACAGTGTTGGCCGAGGTCGGAAGACGCGAGGGAGACCGTAGCTTTGGTCTCTAGGGCCGCAGTCTCTGCTGTACTCTGCTCCTCTACCTCCTGCCTGCCTGCCTGCCTTCACTCAGCTCGCTCCACCTCACGTGCACGCGCGCACATTACACACTGCAGAAGTGTTAATAGCTCTGAGAATATCTAGTGAATGTGCAGTGGACGTTTGTGCAGAAATAACTGCTGCAGCTCCTCCAGACCAACAGAGGTTTTCCGTGGCTTGTGAAGTGAGGGGGCTCCGCAGCAAGAAACGTTATTGTCTCCGACCAAAACTCTAGTGTCGCCCCTGTTCCTTCCGGCCGCGGTCGGGAGGCTGAAGCAGGAAAAGCCAACACTAGGATCAGCAGTGATTCATGGAGAGCCCTTCGTCTGGTCAGCTAACATTACTGCCAAGCAGGTGAAATATAGAGTGATATTGTGGTTTTAGCTGACGTGTGTCGCCTCACTGTTTTGAGCGATGCTCGTTCATGTCTATTAGAGCGAGCACAAGCGCGCCCGACGCTGACTTTCGTTGACTTAACAGCCAAAGGTGTTGCTGTTAACAAGCAGTCCTGATTCTTACAAACAGTCCCTTTAAGTTGCAGTGGGTCGAGCTCTTGGGGCCAACGCAGTAGCCCCAGAGGATGCTGCATGTCCACTCAGAAAACTCCAACAAAATTAGTGGAAGTACTTATATCCTTCACTAAAGTTACAATACCACAATGCATAAACACTCTTTAGCATATCATGTAGTTTTTTTTCTCCACTCCGCAGAGTTCCTCTGAACAAAACAAACAAATAGGTCAAATATTTCATCATGGAGGAAGTGGCTGAAGTATAAGAATGAACTTGTTTGAAAGTAAACTTACTGGTTTATCCACTGGAGTCAGAAAGTACATGGACAGTGACGCATTCTGTTGTGCTGGCTCTGTATGAAACATAAAGTGGTAAAGTGGAGACTTTCAACATCAGATTAACAGTGAAGAAATGAGAGCCGTTTTCATATTATTTTAGGTGAAGTTAACTGATTTATTGGCCCCCGCGCCGTGGTGGCAGCAGAACAAGCTGTACAGACATTGACATAATATGGCTAACATCTTAGCAAACAGTTGCGTTTTGACACGTTGGGAATCTTGTTTCTGACAACCTGATGAATGTAGTCCAATGAGTTCAATAGTTGTTCTCCTTTTTGCTCTGTTTTGGTCTTGTGTAAGAGTGGGGGGAGGACTCCTGGTCAGAAACTTTGATAGTTCTCATCCACACATCACATCATACTGAAACCAATCAGCACACTGCTTTAACAGAATGAACCATTACATCATAAAGTCAAAAACAGAACTCTATGTACTTAGACATTTTCATTCATTTTAGGACACATACCAAACAGGTTATTTGATAACCTCTATCTGTGTTAAACAAGGACAACATGTTCTAGTGTTGCGCCAGATGTTTTTGTATCAGAGAGGCTACAGGTTGTATCTGTACCTCGGAGTCATGATTGATTCTAAACTTAATTTTAAGGCTCAGGTGAAAAAGGGTCTGTAACCAGGTCAAATTCAATGTTTCTAATTTCAGGTTCACTAGAGACTACATGGTAACAGAAGCAGCTATGATGTCCATGTATTCTATTGTCATTTCTCACATCACGTACTGTTTAACAACCTGGTCACAAGCTAGTACCACTACTCTTAAACCACTACAGTCTCTGTATAAACAAACACTCAAAATACTTGAATAAATTGGTACATTCTCATCATTTCCCAATATAAAAAAAAATACAAATTATTGAGTTGGAAAAACATGATTAAACATGTAAATGCTTGTTTTATGTAAAAGCTTTTACACAGTTTGACTTCTCAATGACTTCTTGACTTCCAGTGGCTGCTGATCTTTTACCACTTGGTATAGTTCAGGATGATTGTGTCATTTGCATTCGGAATGTAACATCCAATACCTGCAAACAAAAACAAGATAAAAGATTATAAATTGATTTACAGAAAGAACAAGATACAGTAGATGTTCACTGTAAAAAGACAGAAAGGTGCTCTCTTGGTTTACTCACCAACATCAAGTGGGATGGTTCCGTTTGATTTTTTTACCAGCAGCTCCCAGTAGGTATGTGTTTCCTGACTTCCAGCCAAACCGTTCACACTCTCCAGGAACGGGCCATAGTCTGCATTCTCTGTGTAGTTAAACCTGAAAGGACAACAAGAGATGGATTTTTGTCATTCAGACATGGGTGATTTTACATTAATGTTTCTTGCAGCTTCACTTAGACATGACAGTTAATTTATGGACAAAGCACGGGTGGGAGCAGAGAACAGCGGCGAGTTAAAAATGTTCTGGTAGCAAGGCAACCCTGTGATCTAAAAATGATGTTCCCATACAACTAAACTGCATTCTCAATTACATTTGGAATATTTCATACGTTAATGAAAGTATACAAACACATATAACAAACACAAGGCTTCATCCTTGAGACTGCTGTTTTTGTCCCGTGCGTTCCGTTTCACTTCCACTTTGCAGTCAGCTGTTCATTTGTGTCCTGTCATATTTGTCATATTTACACTGTAAAAATAAAGTAATTTTAAGCCCAACCATGTTCTTTTTTCCTGAACCTAATTCAGTGGTATTGTTGCTATATCCTAAGCAAGTTCACACCATTAAGCACGTGTTGACTGCCACCGAAAAGTGACGCCGAGGGTTCAGACAGTTTTGGATGAGAACGTGCTGCAGCTGCAGTATTTATTTCTGCACAAACTGCTACTTCCACTACATTCACTTCACATTCTCAAAGCTAAACTAATTCACAACACGTTCACTCACAACATCACACACAATCGCTGCCTCTCTCTCTCTCTTGCTTCACCACTCACTTCCCACCTACACAAACACACACTCTACACACTGGCTCTGCTATTCTCCAAATGATCTATGCTACTCTTACAACAGCTCTAGAGAGGCCCATCCACGTTTTCTCGTCGGCCACCACAGTTCTTCTACATGCTTGAAACACGGGAGAAGTTTCAATGTGCAACCTCACCACTAGTAGCGCCAGATGTTACACACTGCACCTTTAAATTGATGATTCATGCTAATAGTCGATGTGACTAACTTAAAGCCTGTGTTTGAGTCTCGCAGTCTCCTCATTCCACCCAGTAAGATTCCTCCGTCAGCCCCGGAAGTGTTGTAGGTCTCCATGGGAATGTCTGTTACAGAGTCTGTCACCAGGATAGTAAAGGGAGTTTCACCTAAAAGAAAAGAGTCAAAGTTAGTACAGAATTAACAACAACATAAGGAGGATAAACAATATTCTAGAACTGCAGTAATAAAACTGAGGATGTTTTTGCATTCAGTAATAATAATAAAAACATTTGAAATAAATTCTGAAGCTGTTCAGAAGCTTACCTTTAGCTGGAACCGCAGGAAGTAGCAGCAGCAGGGCTACAGAGAGGAGAGTAGGAGTCATCCTTCTGACTGCTGGACACCAAACTGAACCTCAACAGTTAGCTACAGAGACAGAGAAATTATAATAATATCATCCTTAAAAATACCAAGATTTTTCACAAAAGCAGTAAAATGACAGTTTTTTTAATAACCATTTTCATTCATCTGTCAATACAAATCCTCATCAAACTGACATCAATTCTATATTCTAGATCCAATATCAAAAACTTAAACCAATTTCAGTTTACTTGATCGTTTCCAGTGGTTTCCAGTGCAGCTGATAGTACACATGATTTATTTTTTTAAACTTATTCTCTTCAAATCAACTATAAAAGTGATGATATTCTGACGCACATGCATCCTTGGTATTCGTTCAACGGTTCTCTCAAACTGCCACACTGTGGCAGCACGGAGCTGCATGACAGGGCTGGCTTTGTGCTTCCTGTTCTCACAGTTAAAGGGAAAATCAATATAAAATCAAATTCATATAATGTTATAACATTTCTATATTTTGCCACCTCTGTTGCATTGAAGCCAGCATGCAAAATACCACAGGCTGTGAAAAAGCCTTGATTCAGCACAGTATGGGACGCTGCTGCCTCACCACTGACTCATAATCAAAAGAATGAAAGGGAAAGTTGCAATCATTTTTTTTTTTTTTTTATGGAATTGTGTCAAAGAAAGACAATGTATTAATTTTACCCACATCCTTTTGGAGCCTGAATTTCAATCAAATAAAAAATAGGACTTTCCTCTACCACAGTGTCAGTGGGCAACAACCAATTCCATGTGTGTGTAAATCCACACAGTGCCCTCTACTGTTGTGTGGTAGTAAATTCCTGTTTATTTCAAATTTGATTGGCTACAATACTTGTGAGGCTCTAATACAATTAAAACCTTCATGTTATCAGCACTTGCATTCCTTGATTATCACAAGAATTAAAGGGTCCTCTCACAACATTTCTATGTGCTTTTATGAAAGAAAAACTGCAGAGAAAAGGAAAACTTGTGTGCCATTTTGTGGATTTTCCTTTTCAGTTGAAGAGTAAAGGGGGGCAAGATTGAAGTACAACAGGAAGGAAGGAAGGAAGGAAGGAAGGAAGGAAGGAAGGAAGGAAAGGACAACAAGATGAAAAAGTAGAACAAAGGTCAATGGTGAGGAGGAAAAGAAGTGTAGAGGGGTGGAAGGTCAGATGAAAGGAAATGGGAAAAATAGGTAAAAAGGAAAAGCGTAAAAAGAAAGAAACAGAATGATGTAGACAAGGGGATATAAAGGAAAGAAACAAGGAACGAAGGATGAAAGATTGGAAGTAGGTAGGAAATAAATAAGGAAGTACTGACAGAAGAAAAACGCCCTCTGGAGTCTAATTATTATTATTATCTAATTATTATTATCATCTAATTATATTAATTATTTTTAATTAATTAGTTAAACTGTATTATTAGTTTTACCCTAACCTTTGCAAGAGGTTAAACCTGCTATAATCAATGTATGATCTAATGCGAAATTAGTTGCTGGTACTAAGGAACCCACAGAGGATTATCACCAGAACCTGCACTTCCCCTCAGCTGATGTCTCTCTCTCTGTGTTGTGTTTACAGCTCTGTCAGTCAGTCTGCTGCCCCGAAGTGGCTCAACTATTTATTAACGCAGGCTTTAAAAAAAGAAAAATAGAAAGAAAAGGAGGCTGCATGGATCAGCTCGAACAAGTATCAAATGGATTTAAATAGAAATGTTATAATCTCTACTATTACATGAATTAGTTAATTAATTAATTAATAGTATTATAATACTATCATATAAGTCAAAATTATACTGAGTATAAGTATACTATCTTGCATATACTTTTAAGGTATAATTACAAGAAAGTATCAAAGTTTTTTTACTTACATCTCATCATTTTGACTTTATTATTATTTATTATTTTTCATATTTTTTTGTCCTTTTCCTGGCAGAAATGGGCTTCCATAAAGAGGGCCATATGAGCCCATTCACTGTTTGATCAGATTTGATTGAAGCTGTGACCATTTCTATTTTATTTTTTTATAATGTTAAATATTCAATGCTTTGTTTAAATACTTTATTTGTATTTATTACTTGGGCACTGTGTTTTGGTTGCTGTTGCCATGTATGTTCTATACGTTACATATTATTGTGCTCCTTTTATGTTTTTGTGAACTAATGACGTTTTCCACTGGTCCATTCACTGTTAAAACTATAACTTGTGTTTGTTGGCATAAAAAAGCGTTTCAAGTTGTTAAGACAAACCAGACTTTAAGTTGGCGTCAAAACCCTTAAGTGAGTTCATAACACTCATATCTCTCAGTTGTGAACACAGACTGCAGGTTGCGAGTCAACACGTGGGGCGAACGTTCAGATAACTCTCGTGTCTTTGTTGTGAATGGAGGGAAAGACAACTTCCAGAGTTGACGCTGTCACTTGAAGAACTCCTCCTCCTCCAGTCTGTCTGTCTGCAGAGCTGCAGTCTGACTCCACACAGGTAAGATTAACTTCGTTTGATATAGTTGAAATTGTGTCATATTTGTATTCAGAGTTATATGGTGTGATACATTAACAGATACGCTAGACATCACCATGACAACAGTTAACGCTAACTTCAACACTAGTAACGTTAGCTAGCTTCATTAGCTAGTAGCGGCCACAGTCAAGTCCGTCCGTCCCTCCGGTTAACACTATGTGCTCTGTCAGCACTATTGCCTTTGAGGCACTGACACACCAAGCCGATGGTGGACCGACGGACAGTTTGGGGCCGTCGGTGAGCATCCGTCAGCCTTGTTTTTACGGTGTGCCCCGCTATTAGCTCTATTAGCTCTGTTAGCATCGTTAGCGCGGGTAGCCGCCGCCATTTCGGCTCTGCCACCTCCATGTGTGCCTGTGAGGTCAGAGTGGAGGAGTGGAGAGCCATGTGCAGACTCTTTGCATAAGCTATTCTAAAAAAAATATAACTTTCGAAATGAATGGGACAGAATATTGTATTAAATTTGTCAAAATACTGATTCCAGAGAGCAGTCTACTGTTTACAATTACATTAAGTTGATATGTTATATATGCCAGAACCTGTTTGAGCGACATTAACCACATCATTAATTATTCTACCACTGCCTGCTTTGCTGATTTCCAGCAAATTGTCACCTTTGTCTTTCAGATTGAAATGAATGCAGTGCAAGAACTATCTGTGAAGTATATCAGAGCGGCCTTCACCTTTTCCCATTCCAGCCTGTTCCCATGATGTGGAATTGAAGTTACGCAAAGGCAATGAGGCATATGAAAAGACCAAGAAAGGTATCAGCATAACCAGAGACATGAAGATGGACATTTTGGATAAGATTGCTCAGGCAGTTTTTGAAGTGAAAGCCTATCCTGATCAGGACCAGATTGACTTATGTGCTCTGTCTTGGCACAGACTACATTATTATTGTAATTAATGTCATCTGTAGGATGACATTAATTACACTAATAATGTTTTGAGATGACATAAGTTAACATGGTGCTATGATGGTTGCTTCTTACAGTACATTTTTTTTTTGGGGTCCCCAGGATGACGGTTAATAAAATACATATTTTAACATGAGGATGGTGTTGAAATTGTATTGACTTTGTATTGGACATTTACGTTTGAGGTTCTGTTCTTCAACAGATCAGGGAAGAGTTTCTTCGGATCACCAACAAGGACCTAATAGACAACTTCAGAGCAGCCATTAATCAGCACACCAAGGCTCCTTAAACTCTATCGGGCTAGGTGGACAGCTTTCCCACCTGAGATGGATCAACTCCTTAACAGACTGGATAAAGCAGTGAATTTTTAAACTTAATAATCTCATTATTCTGGACATTATGGAAATAAATGTATAACAAGGAATTGTGTTTTTTTTTTCTTTTCATAAAGCTGCACTAATCAATATTTGTAAATAAACAATGGGTCAAATTTAAGGTGTTGCTCATAGTGACAAACCATCAGAATAAACCCACTGTACACTACCTAAGGGACAGACAAAGATAGCGACAAGGTGGTGAAGAAAGGAGTTAAAAGAAGTAAATCTTAGACTTTCATTCAACAGGTATTTGCTGGATGTGGAAGAGGACAGCTGTTTGCCATATAATTAACCTTATAAGGCCATAATATATCAAGTGTGTGATTGTTTCAGTCTGTTGAGTCCTGCACCTAAGTGGGCAAAATAAATATATAAATGCAGCTTTAACACAAACTGGGAAGCATGTTTCCATGTTTGCTCTCAGCTTTCTTCATGTTGGTTACATCTTGGTGTAATTTTTCTCCCAACCCTTTGTGTTTCAGACATCTGACATCACAGCACATTGACAGACTACAGCCTTGAACGGCCTCCCCTCGTGTGTCTGTGACAGTCATGAGAAGCTGTTCAGGAACTGTCTGGTGAGTGGTTATTTGTAGAAAATGTAAATATTTATTATTATTCTGTTATTAAAAATAGACTCTCTTTGACTTCAACCTTTGCCTCTATGCCATTTTGTCCCATTCTAGTCTATCCATCCCACTGTCCTCCTTGTTTTCTTTATCTGTCCCAATGCCCACAGTGTCTTCAAGAGTTGTACTTTGCTGGCTATTACTCAATGTAGTTGGTTTAATGTATATGGGGGTTAAATCTTTGGTTGCGGGGTATGAGATGGAAATGTTTAACCCTAAGAGATCCACATGGACCACTTTTATTTTTTTCTTTAGGGGGGACAGCAGGCCAGCAGTATATGTAATTAATTAAAATAAATTGTTCCATGTCTCATAAGTTGTTGCAGCACCAAACTGCATGTGATTATCATAAAGTGGGCATGTCTGTAAAGGGGAGACTTGTGGGTACCCATAGAACCCATTTTCATTCACATATCTTGAGGTCAGAGGTCAAAGGACCCCTTTTGAAAATTTGAAAATGGCCATGCCAGTTCTTCCCTCTCCAAAATCTAGACTAATTTGGAGCATTATTTAGCCTCTTTCCCGCTAACATGACATGGTTGGTACCAATGGATTCCTTAGGTTTTCTAGTTTCATATGAGACAGTATCTTGGTAGAGGGTTAAAATGTCAAACATATAAGTAATTCAAGGTGGAAAATTAGCTTTATACAGTATTTGGAATAATTTGCGTTATAAATTATTCTGAGCCACAGTATTTTAATGCCAAATGTCTTTCAGTTTGATTTACTATTCATGCGTTGATCATTTTCTGTTTGTCATCACAAGGCCACTGACCCAGAAGAGGAGCAAACGAAGGGCCTCACCGTGGGTATCCTCACTGTGTTGGAGGATGATGACAGTTCAGCTCCTGCAACAGTCATTAATGTTGCTGTTGTTGTAGAAGAAGACAACACAAGTTAAGTGCTGCATGCTAGTATTCAATGTTACAACACTACTTAAGTGCTTCATGTTAGTTAATGGATTGGATAGACTGTGTTTTAATTAATTAAAAAAGAAGTTTTGAAGGTAGATGTTGCATCTGTAATTATTTATACATTTGATGGGTAGTTATTGGTCCTAATTTATATATTTGACTTACCTTAACTGTTGCAATGCACAATTCGAAGTTACTCTAACCTATTCCACTAAATTAACTCAACTGAAATTAAGTGGGTACTATGTACAGGTTTAAGTTACTGCAACTCGAGTTGAATTGACGGAAGTAAGGATTCAAAGTTGTTACAATATGAAATTATAAGTTACTGCAACTCGAGTTGAGTTAATAGAAAAGAGAATTGAAAGTTGTGCAAACTCAAAAAAGCAAAACTTTAAATGTTATGTTTAATTGCCCAACTTAAAACTTTGCTGAAGTTTGTTGCCTTACAATTTTGAGTTCTGCCAACTCTTTCTTTTTTTACAGTGTTCAGTTCTATTCTATTCTACACAGGATATCATTTCTGATTTAGTCAAACTGTCAGCTTAATGTGCAAGAGAATAATTCATCTGGGCCAGCAGATGAACATTATAGCTAATTATAGCTGTATATATCTAATGTTTATTAGTATGCACTGATCCATAAATCAAACAAGTAAGTAAACATTTAAAATAGAATTTTTGCTAAGGAGTCACAGTGGGACGCTCCTGATGGGAGTGATACGATAAACAAACGGGACCTTGGTTCCCAGTAAAAAAATCCAAAGCAATTATTGGAGAGCAGTGAATCTTTGCAATCTAATAGTGCTCTCGGTGTTCTTTTCGAGCTTTTAAACTAATTTGTGATTGATCGCTAATTATCGGTGACGGGGCCCCTGGAGACAGCCGAGCCCCTCCTTCCTTTTCACAGCGTGAAAGCAGCAATAACTTTCAAACAGTCGACTCTGCGCCTTGTTCTGGCAGCTCAATAGTCTTCAAGACGTTTGAATAATTATCATGGCCTTTTTCCCAATAAAGAAGGTGCAGCCTCCCAACAATAAAGCACTGGAAACCCAATATCACCCTGTGGACGGTGCAATAGTCTGGGGCACAGGGAAATAGTCTAACGATCAAAAGTTCTTTGACTGCATTATAATTTTCAGAAATGTGTCCATACCAATCAGCTGTTAAACTTTAATCCTCAAGCAACAATCCCCAACATGAAAATAAGTGCAATTGCGGGCTACTTGTTCACGTTATTGACTGCGGTGTTGAGTCAAAAAACATTGGATTGATAACCTTCTCCATGTAATGACAATAGCGTCTCTTAATAGTGTGCCGATTGATGTTGGCTGTTTGGATGTGAATCAGCCCCGCCAACAAAAGCATTAACAGAGAGCGTCATCGATGACAATGTATTTGTTTTTTTTCAAGGTCGGATTAATTGAGGGGCAGGTTTTGTCTTGGAAATCAATTTCCCCCAATTTGCGCTGTGTTGCAGAATCCAGACTATAAAAGTGGAACTGTGGTGATGCTGCTCAGAGCTGCTGTGTGTGTTGGTCTAACGAGAGGAACTCCTGCTAGACTACATGGAAAACACCCAAGTTGAGCAGGTAGGTCACGACTACTCTGACGAATAAATTCACTTCAGCTGATAAGAGTAATAGTGTAATTGTGATTAGAAGATTACAGAACAATTTGCAGGCCATGATAGAAGCAGTAAACGGTCATTTAGAGAGGCTGGAAGCTGGAAGTGCATGAGTTCTAAGCCAGTTTATGAGTATTACAACATGCATCTCACTGATAATAGCTACTCAAATATACTACAGCCGGAAAAAGTAGTCAATTAATCAATTAGTTTATCCAGAGAAAATGGAACCAATTTGATAATTTTTCTGTGAAAATGCCAAAACTATGCCGTTTCCACCTAAAATGGCAGGATATGCAGCTCCTCTTTGTCATACAAACACGATAGTCATTTCTTTGGGTTTTGGACTGTTGGTCGGACAAAACAAGACAATTGAAGGTGTCACTTTGGATTCTACAAAATTTTGACTCTTCACCACTTTTTGACATTTCAAAGACGAAACGCTTCGTTGATAAATCAAGAAGATTTAGCTGTTGAGGCTTTTCTGTAATACCTTTTATATATGTTGGAAAAAGAGTTTCTTTTGGATATGAAATAGGATTGTTGTGTATCATTGATAGATATGTACAACCACTGTACAGTTAATTCTTTTACAAATTGGTACTTTGTGTTGTTTATTTTTTGTTGACTAAGCAAAACCATAAGAAACACAAAAACAACAAAAATGAAAGTTGCAAGCAGCGATGAACAGGCCCTCGCCCCTTGTGCATGTACTGGTGGGACGCCGGTTGACGCGGCTGTGCATTTCCGTGACCGTCTGACACTGCACTCACGAGTTAAATGATGTTTATTACGTGGCGCTGGAAATGATGTATTGCAAATTTTGTACCACTGCCTGTGTTCACTATGTGGCGCTAGAGAACACACACACTAAGTATACACTATGTTGCTGTATATAATGTGTAGATCACACCATGTAAATTTAAATCGGATCTTTGTCACATAAGGCTGACTTCCTGTTTTCAGTAGGTGGCGTTATGACTGTAACTGAATATTGGCACTTTTCAGGCTTGGACTCTTATCCAGCATGCGAAATTTGGGATTGATTTGACAATGTAAAGTCCAGGTTCAACAGCTTCCTGTGTCACGGCGAAACATGCAAATTGCCCACCTCGCGACGGCCACACCGCTGCACAAATACCCCAAAGCTTTGCAATTTACCATCATGAAGGTCTTGAGTTTCTGCTGACAAAATTTGAGATCAATCTGTTGAATGCTCTAGGAAGAGTTTTAAAAGTTCCATACCTGTAAAGTGCCTAAAATGCCGTATTGTCACATGATCTATGACATCATCTTTCAAGATATCGACTATTCCTTGACAATTTATCGTCACATTAGCCGGAGGGTTATACCAACCAAATTTGGAATTAATCCCTATATAGCAATAAACCCTCTAGGAGGAGTTCGAAAAAGTTTGGATAAAAAGCATGAAAAACGCACAATATTAAAAATGGCCGACTTAAGGTTGGGCAGAGTTAATGAAAGCCAATGGGAAATATGTCCAAATGATGAAAGCAATGAGGGTACCAAATTTCATAAATATCGGAGCAACTATATCCCAACTAAGGCCTTCCACACATTAGGGGGCGCTACAGAGCTTGCTAAACACGCATCAACCTAATTGCTGTATATTCTTGCAATGTTGCAAACAATAGATTTCCTCACAATTCGTGCCGGGGACACCATTGGGCACCTGGCACTTTCGTGCTCGGGCCCTAATAACACAATCTGGTAATAACTTCACAAGACCAGACATCATTT
Source organism: Sebastes umbrosus (assembly GCF_015220745.1). Taxonomy (NCBI): domain Eukaryota; kingdom Metazoa; phylum Chordata; class Actinopteri; order Perciformes; family Sebastidae; genus Sebastes; species Sebastes umbrosus. Next base: position 8,616,024 of record NC_051275.1, read on the forward strand.
ATAGCCTGACAAATATATGTCAGGTAACGTAACCAATATCAACGACAGCGATTCGTACAAGTACAAACAGGACAATATAAAACCAACTGACGAAAACCAAAACAAAAACGACAACCACCAAACAATACAGAAAAAAAGAAAAGAGGTGGAAAATACTTTGCTGATTCCAATCAGTTCAGTTCAGTTCAGTTCAATTCAAATATTTGCTGTACCTGTTCAAATGCACTTCAGTACTTCACACACACACACACGCACACACACACACACACACACACACACCATCACCATCACCACAGCCTCCGTCTCCTCAAATATATTCTCTATTGTTCGTCATTTTGGAGCTTCCCACAATTCGGCCTATGTCAGCTTTACGCAGCAGCCACCCTCTCCCCAGCAGAATGTTTAAGCAAAATGTGCTTACCTTTTTCACGTGGCCACCTTCCGTCAGAGGGAGGGCAAAACCAGTCAGTGACGCCAAAATATGTATGTGAAAAATAAGACCCAGGAGAATAAAAACTGTTGAAGATGTAAAAGACCCTTTACTTGCATGAAAGATCTGAGTTTGCGTCTCTGCAGAGGCTCAACAGACTGGTTTGTATTTCCAGGGTACATTGGTATATCAAAAAGATCTTAACCGAAACGACCCTCCCCGTTGGCCACCTCAATCAGTGTAATGATTAACCCCCCTGTAACAGTTTTTCCGGTAAGTTACCAATTTTTTCCACATGTGGCCTGTTCTGGTCCAATACAAATAAAAAACAAGATGTCTCATTGAAATAACAGGATCAACGTCCATTGTCACGATGGCTGTTCCTTCGTAGACATTATTGTACAGAGGTTATACTATATGTGTATCTTTATAGTGGTTAGCATAGGCCTGTAAATGAAGAATTAATGTACAACAGTAAATGACCCTATTACCGTTCATATGACAGCAAAGTTAAGCACTGATTCTGACAGTCAGTTCAGTAGTAAGTTATCACATTATATAATTACCTCTGCCAAGGAGTTTTGTTATTTTGAGTTATTGTTTTTTCATATTGCCTTGTTTCTTTTATATCTTCTCTTATTGCTGTTTTGTCTTACGTAAGGCTCTTTGAATTGCCTTGTTGATGAAAGTTATTGTACAAATAAACTTGCCTTGCGTGCGCTTTTCCTGCTATGACAAGTCAAAGGCTATATATTCCAATTCTACTACAAATTAATTGTATATGGTATTTACTATATTCTATTTGTCACAGAATACTGGTTTTGCAGTTAATTACCAAATAATCAGTGCACTTTACTGTGTTTTATTAAAGGGAAAGGATGCAATACATCCCCCCCAAAGATCTTCTTTGAGCTGTTTCACAAGCTCCACACATTTCCTTTGAACTTTGCATTGTGGGAGAATAGTCTATATTAACTGTACACTCAAAAATAAATGAAATATACTGGTTTCCCCCCCACTTTTCCACTGTTAAAACATGGTATACTCAAAACCTGCTTGGAATTATTGTGTAGTATGTAGTTGGACATAATGCCTTACACAAAGGATTTTGAAAGTGCTGTATGAGTTTAGTCCAAAGGGTGGTACTAGAGCTCCATGTGTGGGTTTACTCCACATGTACAGGCTGTTCAACAGCCACTGCAAAGCACAAGAGGGAACTCTTGAGCACCATGTCTCACCGTCCTGTCCCAACAGTTCTCAACGTCTTCAGTTTTAACATTATTTTAAAGCCCAAACGTGATTTACTCCCCAATAGTTTGACCAGTTACTGCTCTCATTCACCGTCATCTGTCCTGTGCACTGCCTCTGCATGTGTTGTTACAGCTAAAACAGAACAAGAACATGTAAAGAGAAGACTGATCTCTGTGTTATGTGCCACTATAGTGGGTTGTTGGGGTTAAAAAAAAAAAAAAAAGAATGCGTTTAGACATTTGTTGCTAATGATGCTTCAAGCGTTTTGTCAATATGATGGCCTATAACCATGTCCATCAACGCTTGGCAAGAATAGATCAATACTTTTGCAAAATCGATTAATTGTTTTATCAATGGGTGAAAGTGTTTCATAGGGGAGTATTTAAATTCCACATCCACTCTCAATTAGTCTTACCTGTACAATTGAATTGCTCTTTGTCTTTCCTCTACCCGTTTTGAGTCCAGCCTGCTGAGAAGATGTCGCATAAAAGCTGAAAATGATGTAGGTCTTATCATAGTCCCAAGCTAATTCATTTAATTTAAGGAACAGTCCACTAAATCCATTGATAGTTCAACTGCATTTAACAAAAGTTATCCTCAGGGCTTGAAGACATACTGTATGTATTTGCTTTTTTAATTTGAAATAGATAGAAATAGATAGCAAAGTTTGAAATGTGCCTGTTACAACTCGAGGAGCTTCTTGTGAAACATGCAACTGGTGGAAAATATAAAAGAGTGGTGATTGATGCTGTAGCGCTGTTATGACAATGGTAAACTATTTTAATTGATTTTGATTGCTTTATATTTTCATATCAATCCGAAATGAGCTATTTCTCAACATTGTATGTGGAATTTATTTTGCACTCATAAGATGGGATCGATACAAGGCAGCGTCATACTTGAATCCAGGCACCACACTGCTTAGCAAGTTCAACATGTCTGTGTGTTCTTTAGCTATATACTTGTTATTGGTTTATTGACTGAGAGAACGAGAAAACAAACAACTGTCTTGCCACCATTATTGCTTTCCGAGCCGCCCCTCATTATGCACTTAGGGTTGGCTTGCTGCAGCACACCAATACGTCTCACACATCTGTGTTTGCACAGGAGCAGGTTGATGGACACTGTTCCTCTAAGGCCTGTAAACAGCTTGTCACTCCCTGCCCTCTTCAGATGGCTGGGTGGGGGGGGTTGTGGGCTGGTGGTCGTCACGGAGGTTAAGGTTGATGAACGGTGCGTCGTGTTTGTCTGACCCGCTTCATTTCACCCCAAACAAGCTGCAGGGGGGCTGCAGGTTGTGGCCGAGGGGGAGGCCGAGCCGGAGTTAATGACAGGGCTTTGTTCGGTGCTGGGGCTCTCGTAAGGATAGGCCCGAGCCACACAATAGCTGGGGTCACAGGTCCTCAGGGACCCAGGGTGAGAGGGCTAATGAGTCAGTATTGAGCTAAGAGGAGCAGGCCAGTGTGGTCTGCGACCGCAGGCTCAGATGGTTTTGACAGGGCCAAGGTTAATTGTCTGTTTTGCTCCTGACAGGAGGCTGCAGAGCCACCGTGTCACAGTCTTACATGTATCAGCAAGCATTTGGCACATTTTCTTTCAAGTGTTGAAGGTGTGAAGGCTGGGATTAGAGGTCTTCTTGAGTCTGAGAGGATTCTAATTCGCAAAGGATCTGAGAAAAACCCACCTGAACTCTACCTGTATCAATTCATTTTCTAAAAAAATTAAATGGACCCAAGGACAGTCAGACCAGTTTCAAAAAAGACACCGACACTGGCAGCAGCAGGAATGCAGATTTTCTCCTCAATGATGTGATGTACCATGTGACCGTGTGGATCGCTGGTCCGCTCCGATCCACTTGGGTATAAGATATCATTTGACACCCTGACCTAAGACTCTTGACAGTACGATCAGACTCAGAGTGAATGTTTGGACCTAGGGTCTTGGTTACTCAAGGTTGGTCAAGTCTTGGTTACTCAAGCCAAACCGAGTGGACCCATAAAGACCTTGTGCATGGTTGTCGTTCTGAGGCGTTAGTGCGGCTGTTTTCGTGCATCCTTACGTGCATAAGCTAATGTATCAATTTTGAACCCGACTACTGAAAGGAAGTTGAATCAATGTGCTTGTTTAAAGCTAGTGTTGGTCGTGTTTTTCAAAAACATTTTTTTGTTATATTTGTTGAAATTCTCATTACATCCCAACAGCAATCAATAAATCAAATGCTCTGACAAAACACAAGAAAAAAATCTGGTATCTGTGACTGTCGCGAGACTGTAATAAACCTGTCTGATCATTTCATGCAGCCCTAATGAAATGATTGGACGGCCTGCCCACCTGTCTACCTACCTGCCTGCCTGCCTGTGTGCACTCTACCTGTGCACTCATTGCGCGTCATCATCATAATGGTCATTATGACAATTTTGGGGGAGTGGCTTTGGAGGAAGGCTGTCAGTGTCGCCAACTTGGTACCTTTCTCCCCTAGATTTAGCAACTTTTGGAGCTAGTGCTGCTAGCTACTTTTATTGGAAAAGAATTGTCAACACTGGGCTGGGTTTTTCGGTTGGATAATTTAAAAAAACTAGCGTACTCTTGTTTCTCAAGATTACTGACCGTTGAGCACAGGGCTACACAACATGTTTAGATTTGAGAAGTCTTCGCGTCAGCTCCTTTGCTAGCTTCTGCGAGCTGTGGTTACCCATAATGCCCCAGATGTACCATAGATCCACAGAGATATCGTCATGTTTCTTTGCGACAGTATAAAGGCCTCCGTACGCTTCAAACAAAGTGCTCGTGGGAATGTTTAACAGTGTCTTGAAACCCGCTTTCTGATGCTGGAATCTCTCTCAAATTATCTTTTTTTTAAATTCTTAACACAACTAATTCCATCACGTTTCATGTGCACAACCTCCGGTAAATGCCATGAATGCCTTTGAAGACAGACTGTCTGAAAGTGTGCCCCATTATCCCCATTTTGCAGGATTCATCGCTTTCGAGACTACAAAGACATACTAAAGACACACAATTCTACAGAGACATCAGAGGTTAGGCCAGGAGGAGGTTGTGACGGCAGGCTTTTCTTCGTTGAGTGCGGTTTGGATGTGGTTGGGAGTCACGTCGTAGGAACTTCTTCGTTCTGCTGAACCCTTAGTTCCTGTGTTGTAAAATTTCTGGACCTGTCATTCCTTCCATGTTTGCACTCCCACAGTTAAATCAACATTGACAATATTTCTGTGCATGAAGCACAACTGTGGTTCCCTCAAGCTGAACTGGCCCCTCTCTTCCTTTGTTTGGCTTTTTAGCTTTTAATTTTGATCTCTTTACACTTTGGTCCCTGTTCCCCATCACTCTGTCAACCGCCTTCCACCCAGAAACATGCAGCTCTGGATTACCCAGCCGTGGCATTGACCTCTCATCTTTATATTGACCCTCTATTTCCCATGACCTCTGACCTCACGGGGGCAAAGCCTGCAGCCGTCTGGACCTCCTCCTCCTCCTCCTCCTCCACCTGGCCCCTATCGCCACCCTTCAGATGGTCCAGATGGATTACTCTCTGCTCTCCGGACGTCTACGGGATTATATTGTTGTCTCAACAGAGAGGATTCCACGAAGCTCAAAGCCTGAGCAGCAGCTCTTAAAACCGAATTAGTTCTTGTGATTATGTTTAATTTTTTTTTCCATCAAGCCCTGAATATTATTCCAAAGCATTTCTTTCAATTTGAATTGTCCCTTATCACCTTAGATGATGATTATGAAGTGTTTTTTTTTTTAATCAGAGTAGCACGATACAGATGCCGGGGGAACTTTTTCTGCCCGTCTCTCTCTTTCTGTCGCACTCTGAACTTGCTGTCCTCATTCCATAGCCTGGTTTTGATACATAGTGTCCTGATAGTTTGCTGGGGAGAATCTGGGTCAGCGTGGGGAGCCTGAGATAGCACAGGCACAAGGCTGACTCGCTAGAAATACGTCACTCATCGACGCACAAAGACGAGAGAAAACAATACTCCTCTGCTGCTTCAAAACAGCAAATTCCACATACCTAACATATTTGTCATCTGCTTGAGTTTGAGCAATATCACAATGTGTGTCGGTGGGACCAGTAATAAGGCACGACAGAGCCCAGCCTAGGCAGGCTTTGAATAGGATGCCCCATAGGTACAGATAATAACATTATCTTGGTCAAACAGAAGAGATGCAGGAAATTGTTCACATGTGCACAATTCATTATCAAAATTGACTGTGTGTGATTGCCTTGCCATTTTGAGTGACAGGTTCAATATAGTTTTGGATTAGGTATTACATCACTGAGGTCTAGACATACATCTAATGTGTGATTGGATTACATGGACTGGATATGCAGCAATATGCAGCAAGCCAACAATTTTGTTCATTTTGGCAGTTTGAGCAAGTCTACGATTGAAATGATGTTTCTCCGCAGAGAATTTTCTTCATATTTTCAAAATTGTGTCATATTTTTCTTACCTTCACCTACACTCTACTTTTCAGTCTGTTGTGTTTAAAGTGTGAGATCGTGTTTTGGTGCAAAGTGGGGCTTGCTCCGTGGACTTTGGTCCGAGCAGCATTCCTGATCCCTGCTGAACTGAGAACTAGGGAGAGGGGAGGCGAGGGGAGGGGAGAGGAGGGGAGGCAGAGAAAGAGCTGTGAGGGAGGAGGGGGAAGGCAAGAACAAGAGAGGAAGTGAGTGTTCATTACAAAGTGCCTCTCAGTTATGGGCATGCCCAGTAGAGTTCGCCTTGCAGCCTGAAATCCAGCCTCTAAATTTGAACAGGAGGGAGACGACTTTTGTTGCTGCTCTCTCTCTCTATCTCTTTCTCTCCTACTCACTCTCGTCTTTGGAGAGATTTATTTTTTTGCTATGGAAGAGCAAGAAGAGGTGCACATTTCATCTAGTGCAAAACAGAACAAGGGGGGAAGTGAAGCAAATAGGAAGAAGAAGATGAAAAAAGAAAGAAATACTTCACCCCCATCTCCCTCTTCCTCTCCCTCATTCCCTCCTCTGCCAACGACTTTCACCTCAGAAATAGCGGAGGGGAACCAACTTCAAAAGGCAGTCAGGAAGGAGCTGGAGTGTGAAATCTGAGAACAGAAGCAAGATGAGAGGCTGACCGGCGCTGTGTTTGCTATGCTGTCCAGGTCAGTGCCCAGGAAAGACCAAACAACTGCTCACTCTTTTCCTTCTTGTATCTTTTTCTCTCCTCTCCTGTCTACTTAGTGTACATTGTACATACAGTGGTTTTTTTTTTACGTCTGCTTGTACTCTGAATTTAGAAAGAAAGAGTGGGTGTAGTGGTGAGGGATTGTGTAACAAGACTGACTGACAGACTGTGCATCGTCTCTCAGCACCGGCACCGGCCGGTGTCACCCATAGCGGAGTGAAAAATGCTGAAACTCTAGCTGCTCTCGCTCTAGATGTAGGAACTGTTTAGTTGATCAGCTCAGATTTTCACGTGCGTACATGTGTTGAGGGAGGACAAATTCACTGAATGCGGCCACGTGGTTACGATAACGGAGAAAACATGGAGATGCACTGTGGGCTGGGTGCTTACTGCGGTGTGTGTGAGTGTGAGGTGCTCTACTTAGTGATGTGATGACAGCTGGGGAAAAAAGTTTTTTTTTTTTCAGTTGTCAATGTGTCAGGCATGGCTGCTCAGTTTTTACCTCCAAATTTCCATTTTTAATTTTAACATTGGAGGATGTCCCCTCATTTCATACACTTCATACATGCATCTTTACTGAAAACCATTATTATATAACAATGTTTTATTATAAAATGTATTCCCTTCAATTGATGGGCTTACCTTAAATCCCCCCCGAATCCAGTAATATTGCTGGATTTAATCAGAGTGGATATATGATTATTCAGTAATAACGTGAAGCCAGCGTGGCCTTACAGCAGAGATCAGTTTGTGATCTTAAATCAACAAAGGTGGAGTGGTTATTATCGATGACTATTTATTTCATATGTGAGCTGTCAGATAGCTCACCTGTCTGTGGGCTGTCCTCCGTCCGAGGCACCCCTGAGGGCCCTGTCCCATTAGCTATCCCAGCATGCTTTGCCACTGACAACTAAGTGTCAGCAGTGGCCTCCCAGGAGACTGTTGTTGACAGGTTTCTTATTCCTAGGCTGTAGAAGTGGGGCACACTACAGATACTATGGCACTATAGGAGGCGGGGGGGCAAAGTGTGGCTTTTTCCAAGTTATTATTATGAGTATTATTATTATTATTATTATTACATTCCGGCAGTAATCAACTTTTTTGTGTCTTAGCTTTACTATTTCAAAACACTGAACTATAGGGCTGGATCTATTGTATATTTTCAGTATTGATAAATCCTGTTATTATCTTTTCAATTCAATTACATTTTTTGTTTTTATTATATTTTCCCAGAACCCAAGGTGACATAGCCCAAATCAATATCTTTGTTGTCAGATAAGACAGAGAAAAAGCATCAAATCCTCACATTTGTGATGCTGGAACTAATGACGAAAAATGCTGATTAATTGATAACCATAATTCAGCTCAGTTTACTCATACTTTAACGTACGATATATGCTCTGACCGCTAACTATTTTCAAACTGTATGGTGACAGTAATAGTTTTACGTCATTCCACATAGTTATTGTTGAACGTGTGGGGATAGAAGTGATGGATGTTTTGTCAGTATAAAATCCCTTCTCAGTGATAAGTAACACTTTCATGTTTACAGTAGTTGAGGCTGTTGTCATCATCCTGGTATTGTAGTTTACGCTCTCTGCTCAGTACTCCTGCCTGTAATGGTCACAATCACTGTTTCCCTCAATATCCCAGTTTTTTGTACATAAACTAAACTATCTGTACATGAGTAAACATTTTAAGGATGGAAAAGACATTATTTTTATTTCCATTGTTCCCACTTTCATTAAAGGCCCTCTACTATACTGTTAAGGGCTCCCTCAAGAGAAACGCTTTGTTTGTTACATGATTTAGGTGAGAATAAAAAAGTCCTGGTTCATTATTCATTGTATGACCATTTAAGGGCTAGACTTTTTTTATTAAAATGTGTAAAATTAAAATTGTGGCAGATTTCTTTTGCCAAGCTTACAAAGAATACAAATCTCTTTGTTGGGAATTTAATGTAATTCTTAATAAGTTGAATTTATTGTCTCACAAATATTTTTGGTGCCTTCTAAGTCTGTGTGGGCTGAGCACTTGTATATTTGATATTTGAATCACACAATAAATAACATAACTTAGTAGAGTGGACAATTTAGAAAAAGCTTCTACTTACAATTTCGATGGAGATAATATTAAAATATGATTCAAGCATTAAAGTTCATTCTTGACCTTTGACACAGTAGATCAAGGTATACACTTACTAGTAACTTTGATCTAACTGCTGAACAAAGCTAAATAAGATTATTTTGTCAAAATGTAATTTGTTGTGAAGATTAAATTCAGACTTTGGATTTTTTAGAAGAATTAATTTTTCAAGTAGTTTCTGACTACCTATAGCAAACACATCACAACTCGATTTCTGCAATAAATAATAGTTTTTTCCCAATTGTTTTTGCAGATTTTACACATAAAGGGTCATGGTTAACTAACTGAACTACAGAGCCTGTAAAACAGTTGTATAATGTATCTTCTGTGACTCTGGAGGAGCTTTCTAAAGTAAATGTTTTTACAGAAAATCTGGACAACAAACGGTGGACATGAAATTTGAAAGATGAGGGCATACGATTCAATGAAAGATTCTATTGAATTGCATCATGGGAAATGTAGGATATCAACTTTATTGAAGTGCAATACTAAATTGCTAGAGTACCCTTTAAGCCTCCACTAATCGGGTTTGCCTCGGTTTAATTAAAGGATCTGTTTTGTCAGCTATAGTCGGAGTTCACTAGTATGGCTTCATCACGTTCTTCCCCCCACCCCTTCCTTTCAGTAATCACCTTTTCAACTCAACTAAATTCATTTGCAAGCGTCAATCAGGACATGTCTTTTCTTATTCTGACTCATATTTTGAAGAATACATGAGAATGTAATGAATCGATCATTATGATGTGCGTAGAGGTGTTATAAGAAGCATCGGACTTGTCATCTCTTAGCAGCCGTGTTGTTGAAACGACTCTGCTCTGTTGGAGCTGCTTATATCAGCACCATCAGGATTTCATTTATTTAACTGTCAGGATGACTCCCGTCTTCCATGGGAGACTGCAGGTTCCCATGCGTTCCTCCATGGGTCCCACCCCTGATGGCCCATCTGAGGCTCCATGATCCATCACACAGCAGGCAGCCATGTTTTCTGAAAAGGCTGTGAACTTGTTACCTCCCTCAGCCCGCCTGCCTGAATGTCAAACCCATTTTTCTTTTCTTCTGTCCCCATTCTCTGGCCTTTCTCTTCCCAGGATTGCTGGTTTATTGAAATAATTGGGCTGCATTCAGTGTGTCCAGGTTGCCAGTGCAGCTTTTGAATTGAGATATCAAGTCTGGTGCCACGATTTCCCTCTGACCTCCCTTTTTAGAGCTCCTTCCTCCTCCTCCCTCTGCCCAGCCTCCCCTCCGAGGTCGTGACGGGTCATCATCATGACTCCAGCCTCTCAGCACAATGACACGGCATCCATGGTACATTATCTACAGTGGGTCAGCTGGCCCGCAGCTCCGTCTATAGACTATTCTTCCCTGCTCTGTTGTCTCGGTGATCTCCGGATCCAGCCTGTTCAACATGGCACACATTCAAAATGGCAACCTCAAGGGGCTTTTATTCCTCCAGCAGAATTAAATCACTTTTCTCTCTCCTCTTTCTGCCTCTCTGCTGAGTTATTCAGAGTTTAATGAGGGATGGAAGATAAAGGGAAGCTTATGGTTTGCCGGATGATGGAGAGGCTGCCTTTTTGTTTCTGTTGGAGGAGCCACACAGCGTTCATGTGAAAATGAGTTTTTTTTTTTTTTTTTTTTAACCAGAGGGGAAGGTGATTGAGATGTCTGAGAAAGAGCCAGGGAGTCTGGAGAAGCAGGGGTCATTAAAGTGTCAGAGGAGCTTCAGCTCTTCAAATATTATTCTACACTTTAGAGACAGTCCCGGTTACGGTGCGTTGAGTTATAGAAGAACGTACGGAGGTACGATCTGCTGCGAGGTATTATGATTATCAAACATGAATGTGCTGTTTTCACCATACGCATCAAATAGTTATGTTGCCTCTATACACCTCGAGTGCCGTGCATCATTTTAGTGACTGCACAGGATTATCCCCTTACATAAGCAGGAGTGTGGGCGGTTTGGAGACAGCTCCTGACAGTGTGGGAGGGCATCAGACCGGCCCGGAGGAAGCGCAGAGCTGTTGTTGTGAGGTTCAGGGCGGGTCAAAGTCCATACTATGTATCAGCTGTCAGAGAGCGTGTTTGGTTTACCGGCTGCACGAGCATCAGCAGCGATGCAGGGTGGAGAGACAGAAGAGTTCATCTGGCTTACACACTCTCTTTCTCTCTCTCTCACACACACACACACACACAAACACATAAAAACGACACACGTCACTGAGGTCAGAGCTAGTCTATCTCTCTAGAGCTGTTTGTTACTTTTCCCTCGAGCAGTTGTACCAGCCGGCTGCTGTGGACGTGGAGTTCCTAGAAAAAAAAAAGACATGTTCGCAGTAAAGGAGGACAGTTTTAGTACATTCTTGAAGGAATTTTGACAGGTAGATGACGCAGGTACTCATTAATGACTCGGTAATTGTGCTTTGCATAGTCACAACATAGTCACTTGTAGAATATAAAACCAGTTTAGAGGGTAAACACTAATAAAAAAACAAAAGTTTCTATATGCAAATGTGCAGAACAACATTTAAAATCAACGAATGGAAAAAATGGAATTACTCCTGTAATTACTCCTTCATTAATATCTGTCAGTACTTCTTATTATAGTGCAAACATTAAAATAGCACAAAAACCACAACATAATATATATCTATTGTAATAGTACAGAAATAAATACCAAACAAATCTGACAAAAAATTAACCAAAGGTAGTTTGTGCAAAAAGAAAAAGAAAAAAAATATGTAAGTTGTAAGAGTAAAATATACAGCAAAAAATGGTAGAAACTGTAATTCAGAATTTATTTTCTTTCTTTAAAGCAAGAATATGTAACTTTTGAAAGAAAAGAAAAACAAATATAGCACAATCTCTTCTCTTATGAAAAGTTGAATTCATAAGCATAAAAAAACAGTCTTACTTTAATTAATACACTCATTACATACACTTGTTGCTGTTACAGCCATACATGGTCTGGTATGACCAGTAGCTATAGTTTATGTTGGGTCATGTTGGCTAACTTAAGCTAGATATCGCTGTGTGACTGGCATTACTGCTCTTCTATACATATGCTACTGTTACACTACGTTTTAGCATTTACTGATAACCTGTGGCTGCGACACGTGGCCACAACTGTCCCTGTTAGTCGCATTAAAGGTGCTGAAAACCCATTGCTTCTTACTATGGCTAATGAGCTCCTTTGTGAACACAAAATGATCTGCAGTTAAAAGACCATGGTTCTTTCAAATTCCTGAATGTTGCTTTTGCCTGTTCTCTTCTCACTGGCTTGAAGTGGGTGGAGCTTTGTTAGAAAAAAGGTGGTCGTCTCTGCACTTATCAGGATTTATCAATATTTGATTTAAATTGTGATGGCAGTTGTTGGGTTGTTTGCTGATGTTGCTAAATGAATGTCAATTCAATCTGATCAAACCGCACCAACACAGTCCTGATGAAGCAGACTAGTTGAGTTTTGGACTGTTAAACTCTTAATAAATAATATTTAAAGATTATCTAAATACCTAAAAATGTTTTATTCCAAACGTAAAACAAACTTGATTGTTGCTTATTAAGCCATGAATATTTAATGTAACACGTTCAAGGGCTTTGGTGTAAAAACATAATGATATTCTTGAGTATCACAATATCATGTTTTTCTGATCGCAATATATCACCTTGCTTATAGTATGGCTATACATCGCAATACATTGAACCGTAACCCCTGTTTCGTGATACGTATTGTATCGCTTTATTCTTGTCAATACATGGCCCTGTTTAATACTGAAACATGACAAATGTGCAACATCGATATATTCATGTCAAATTCATGTAGCCCAGTGTCAGGGAAGATGGCAAAACATTTCACTGAAATTACTAATTATGTGCCTTCAAATTACAAATCATGGCCTCACATTACTACGGTCATGGGCGGTACGGTACAATGCATCAAAATGTAGTAATACGAACCCTCAAATTCATAAATTGTCTCTGCAAATGTATAATTTGCACTCACAAATTTCTTTGCTTTGCTGTCCCATGTACAACAGTTAGCCGTATGTTCTTATTGTGCATGTGTTTCAACTGGGGCTAAGTTTTTAATGAAGCTTTGAAATCATTTGTTATCCCATAAAATACTTAAGATACCATTAACAGTGTTGAGTTTAACAGCCAAAGCCTGAAGTTTTCATCTATGTATCTCAGTCCAAGATCAAAATAATACTCTGTAGAAGGGGATAATGGAATAAAACGTAAAGCTATCAAATGAAGCAAACAAATTAAGTGATTTGACGACACAATTCAGTAATTTGAGAGCATACATGATTTAATTCAAGGGAACTAATCAAGTAATTGATGGTAAAAATAACTAAAGTGATTGAACAATTCAGTAAATTGAGTGTATGAATCAGTCAATTGAAAACAACATTTGCTGTAATTTGACTCGTGATTTATCATAACCCCCTCCTGACAAGCATATGTATATAATGATATCACACTTCTCAGAGATCGCCTGTCAATTCAAGAATGTGTCCAATACTTTCTTCTCTTAGATGGCACTCCAGTATTTGTTACAAAATACTCATTCTGTTTCTTTAGCAGAAATATAGAACTCGTCACTTCCGGAGCACCTGAGGATTTTATGCCAGGAGAGCCCGCAAATGTAATCCCATTACATCAGGGAGAGAGAAAAAAACAGACAGCTATATGAAAATGTCAGAGAGTGTTTCTCTAAATGTTGAAAGCTTTTATTTGACAGATGATTGTTCTCAAACTGACCACTCTCTCTTCTCCACACTCAAGCCTCTAAGCATAATCTAATGTTTGAATGTGCTCCCACCTCACACTGAAGATGTAAGGTGTATGCGAGTTAGTGAGTGTGTGTGTGTGGGTGGTGGCGGTGGGTGTGCGTATAAACCGACGCCTGCCCTCTCTCTTTGTAACTCTCTTCATCTCCGTCTGTCTCTCTCCAGCCTCGCTCCACCTTTTTTCATCCCCCTCCGTTCTCTCTCGGCGGGGGTGAGAGTCGCAGGTTGACAGCCTCGCAGGTCTCCTCATTACGCTGTGTCTGAGCCAGCAGAGATTTATAGAGATGATAAAAGCAGTCTGGAGGGCAATAATGACCACAGGCTCTGATGCAGAGGGAGGAGGAGGAGGAGGAGGAGGTGGAGGGGGAGGGAAGAGGGATGCAGGGCTCTGTCTGGCCGCTCGCTCTGCCTCTGATCACTCACTGTGGTGCCTGAATGACTTTGCGTTGTGCAAAATGAAACAGCAGAAAAAGTTACCTTCAATGTCGATATATATATTCATATCTTCAAATCTATATATTCACATATCTTTTTAAATCTTTTATTCCAAATCTCCCTACGTTTCCTAGCATCCCTAATTGGTCAACAGCACGAGGCAAACCAGCAAATTTAATTCACATTTTCATAAAAATAGTGCATTTTTTCCCCTCTCTATACTCAGTGCTACTTACTATGAAATGATGCATTTATTTCAGCTATATGTAAGCCTATAAAAGCAAGAAATATGAAGGATTATAGGTTTAGATTTCATTGGCAATTCATAGTTATCTGTATGAAAATAAATGCTGTATTTGTATGTATTTTTCATCCATGTATGAAAATGTATGGACTTTTAATTTTGACCATTATAACTAGGTGTGGCAGCAATTTTGTCATTATTTCACAAAAACAGAAATTTCTTAGCTAGTTACAAAAAAAGAGTATTTTTTTATGATATTGAAATTTGTGGTTTGAGAGGGATATGTGTGAGCTGAAGTGAAAAGATGTTGCCTCATCAGTCTTATACTGCTCACTTTGCTGGAATATTATATGTATATAATAATATCTGTTATCTCAGTTATAGATCAAGTGCATGTATTGTGTAACTAATCAGGCAATATTATTTACTCGTCATTATATATTATAAATATATATTAGTTTGATTGATTTTATATTGTCATTGAACTTTAAAACCTATAATTCTTGGTCAAATGACGGGGACGACAAACTGTCCAGAGCCCCCCCCCCCCCCTCATGCTGCCCTCCCCCGTCGAGCAGTAGTGAGGTTAGAGAGCATGCTCAGATTCTCTCTGGGTGTGGCTGAGGCTCTTCACCACATGCTGGTTGTCTCATCTCCTCTTTACACCTGCACTCCCCCCCCCCAGCCCTGCCTTTACTTTCACCTCTCCTCCTCTCTCCCCCATCTGTGCTGCAGGGTCAGAGGAGGACAACACTGATACCAACAGTAACGATCTTTGTATTAATGGTTGCCATAAATAAAAGCCAACTACCCTAAAAAAAAATGGACGAATACAAGTTTTTGGAAGGCAAGAACAAAACATTTTTTCTCTAAAACTGTTGCATAATTGATATTTTCTGCTACAATCTTTTATTTGACCATTTTGTGTGAAAAAGTAAATAATAAATTCCATACATATCTGCAGCAGAATAACTTGGCACAGCAGCTATTTAATGTTAACCTTTAAACCTAAAGTATTTCTCTATAGCATTACATATCCATGACTTAATAAGCAACAGTAAAAAACAAAACAAAAAACATCTTATTTATTAAAAGATTAACACCCAGGACTGTGTGTGTGTGGTAAGATCAGATTTGTTTGTCATTAGAATCTGATTCAAATGTTGTTTCATTGCTCCGAGTAGAAGCTGATAATGAAACTATGTTTTCTATTCTTGTCTCGTATGAAGTGTGTGATGGGCTGTTTCTAACCCAAACCCTGTGTTTAATATTAGACCATGATTGGGCTGTTTTAGGCCTATTATCAAACCAATGCAGTACTGACACATTACCAGAGCAGAAACACACTTCACCTGGCCAAAATGACAAATCATGCCCTTTGATTGTTTGCAATTTGGCAGGGACTGTACTGTGTGCCCTATGCAATTAAGGCCATTTTTTATTGTAGTTTTATATTTTTGCTTATTTGCGTATCGTGCATGTGGGAGCAAATGACGGTTGGTGAGAGAGTGTAATGTAGGGAAAGCACGAAAAGTACTGACACTGAAATAACAACAGCTGTAGTGAAAGAGAAAGAAGTCAGAGGGCATTTAGCCAGACACAAACGTGTTGATGCTTGGATTGAGCTGTTGGGAGTTTCTTCCGTAGCTTCCCTTTGATTGGGTCTAGAACTGTTCATGTTAGGAGCTTTTGGCTAAGGACAGTCTGAATGCTCAGCCTAAGGGTAAGCGAGACTTCACTGTAAGGTTGCAGATTTGGATTCAAAGCTTCAACACATTGAACAGCTAGACTATCCTCTAAGGGTGACATCTGTACATGTCTATCTGTCTCAGAGCAACACTGAAGAGACAAATTCCCACTCTCAGTTAGCAGGAAAGGTAAACCAAACGCTCTAAAAATTGGCCATTTTGCCTGGACTCGATCACTGCTGTTTCTCTCTCTTGGCTCCCAGTTCCATTTTCTGGTCCATTCATATGGTAATAGGGGTCAGGAGATGAGGGGGTTCTCACGTTCAATGTGAAACTTGGCCTTTTGTGTAGCCTCGGCTCAAACTGCCGCGACGGAGGCCAGAGGTGAAATTGAATTCAGATGAAATTCCCCAGTGAGTCTGGCCTTGGGCAGGATGGTGCTAGACTGGACTGGGCTGGCCTTGGTGCAGGGTGCAAACCACGGCTCTCTGTCTGGAAGGGTAAACTGTTTGGCAGGGTGTTTAAGAATACCACATATATTTTTGGATTTGAAGCTACCAGTATTTTTGCACCAATATCAGTGTCTTCAATTTAGACCTTATAGTACCCAAAACACAATAATTGTCCAATTCATTAATGTTTATAGTAGAATGATCTTCAGTGAAGTCATGAAAAATGCCTCTGAAATGTATGTTAGACTATCAAATGGAAACTAAAGCGGTCAATTGAAAACAATCTTATTGCCAGGCAAGAGCATTGATAGTAGAAAATTCTGCAAAAATCCAGATTACATTCATTAACACCTTTTTTTAAAATTTGTATTTTATACAATATCTAGACATGGCAAAAATTGTATGGTTAAGGTTAAGGAAGTGTTCTGATTATGGCAAATACACTTTGGTTAATAGTGAAGGATCATGGTTGCAGTTAAACAAGACTAAGAGGCACAGCTGAGGACGATGGGAATGTCATCAGTTTTTCAGGAATTTGATCCTAAAACTTTAAACCTATTGGACAACTTAAAAGTTTGACCTATTGATAGCATTGAAAAGTTATGAGATCACCGAAGTACAAATCATAATGAGGGCATCATGAATGTCTGTCCACATTTCCATAGCACTCCATCCAATAGCTGTGAAGACATTTCACCAAAAAACAAAAATGTCAACTTCATGGTGGTTCTGTAGAGAAAAGCCCGGTGATCACTAAAGTAATTACGATTCAACGTCTGCGAACCACAAATGTTTATACAAAGTGTCATGGCAATGCGTCCATTAGTTGTTGAGATATTTCGGTCTGGCCTAAAGTGGTGGACTGACCAACCAACATTGCCATCCCTAAAGCCATGGCACCAGCATGGCAAAAAATAAAGCTAACACTAATTGCAAGTCTGTCAGGAGTGCTACCTATAGTATTTATTTTGGTATTTTCACTTTTTCAATTTTACATGATTTACCAAGGTTTTTAACAGCATTTGGTAATAACTAAACAGAAAGTAAATAGTAGAGCTACTAACGTCAACGGAGGTGCCATTGAGTTATTATTATGAGGCGTTCACGGTCTGCTCGGCAAAAATGACCATTGGGTGAAGGTAAATTACAATGTCATCTTGATATGTTCAAATGTAATCTCTTAAAATTAAGTTTTTGGCGAGAAACTTGAATAAATCCAGTTGTTTGTAGGAGATGTTTTCACAGCAAAATAAAATAGAGAGGGAATTATGACCTGTTTAACTTCATAACAACTTACCAAGATTTTCTTTAATCAAAGCAAATATTTAAATAATCATTTGAATTGTGTTTTTATGCAAATAACAACTATATCGTAGATGATATTAGCAAAGTACAGTATACTGTGTACAGTACCCTCCCTCCCCCAAAAATAGGGCTCCCCCAGAGGCTACAGTGTAATTCGAACACTGTAATTAACCGCGTATATAATGTTTTTTTTATGTTAAATATATCGAACATTGAATGGCAACAGATCTAAAATGTTATTCCTTCATTTAGCGCAGAGATTTCAAAAGTGGCAGATACAATTTCTGAGTGGCAGACAAAAAAAAAAATACTTGTCTGCCACAGTGGCAGGAAGTGAAAAATGTTAATTTCAGACCCCGGTTACTGGTGATGTTGTGAATATTTTTACTATTCCCTATGAAATGCCTACGAGACAGTGTTTACAGCAAGAATGTTTTTTAAAAAATAAATTACATGTGAAATCTCAAGCCAAGTAATTGTGCAGGAGTAGTCAGATTCTGAATGTTGCGGGTAGATAACTCGATGGTAAATTTGGGAATGACCTTGTTAAGATAGCTGTGAATATTTATGAATAGACTCCATTCTGTGTGTGTAACCTTGCATTAAGAGCATTTACTCTTCAGACATTCAATCCTTTGCCATCCTCCTTCAAACAAATATATCTGTGTCCTTGGGGCTTCCAACAAGCATGAGTCAGAGCTGGATTTGTTACGTTTATAAAAGATGTTCCCAGCACAAACATTTGCTCGATAAAACACCTTGTGTTCCGACATGTAGAGTGGTAAAGGAATGAGTTATTTTTTATTGAAATGTAAATGCAGTTGCACAAGAAATTTAAAAGTGTCCAATGATAACTAAATGTCACCACTTTGTTATTAGCAGCGAAAGTTTCAAGGCCTGACGGAGGTGCAGCCCACACATTTCACAAACAGTTACTCTGCTTAACTAAACAGCATTTCCCCTTTCAGTGTCCTGTTTCAGGAAAGACAAAGAAATGAGAGGTGCTATTTTTCAAACTGCTTTCAACGTCCACCCACAGCGGTAATTCTGGGAAATAGGAGACTGCTATTTCCAGCCAAACTGATGTTGTTGAGGGCCTCAGAGAGAGCAGCAGCATGCCCTCATACTGATAAAAAAAAGGCACAAGACCAAAGTGTGTTGGAAAATTCATACGCACCTTGGATCATAATTCAATCAAATTTGTTTATTTCCTAGTAAAGGGAGTTTTGGTCTGGGTAGAATCCATCAAGCCTTTGGAAGCATTCCTCAGACACATACGCACACAAGTTATATATCATATGTGTGTGTGTGTGTGTGTGTGTGTGTGTGTGTTTGTGTGTGTGTGTGTGTGTGTTGGGGTGCATTGGGTTCAAACAAAAATCCTGTTTACAGTAGGAGCCTGTGTTTTCTATAGGAGGAGTCCAAGCAACCTGCCATTTTAACATATTTACACTTAGTGCAGGGGGAGTATGGAAGCAATTACAGGGCGGTCACATTTGGCTCCGGGCGGAAAGAAAAGTAAACTAGCAGTATTGTTAAATATGATTAAACTACCCTGAATCCCAAAAGTGGTGTGGGTGGAGTGCTGTGCAGGCTAGGGAGGCCTCAGGCTAGATCCCCTTGGGTATTGCAGAGGTCTGAAGTACTACCCTGCCACCTGCATGTGGTTTTGTGTCTCTGACCGCAGTTTTTGGATATTTTATACTGACACGTTTATGAGATAATGATTATTTAAACTTGCGTTAATTGATTAATTATCCACTTGGCGGCCTTAGCAACAAGCTGTAAACACATCATCTGCATATTACCGCACAAACTTGTTGCAGCGATGTTAGCAAACAATGTCTAATCTACACATATGGCAGACACAGAGCAACATTAGAGTTTTGAAGTTGTGTTGGCCACCTCAATATTCACTCGCCTGTTACCTCTGTTTTTGCTCTCCAACAAAGGAAATATTTGTGTCTTTTAGCTGTAAAATACTGCACTATAGCTGCTAACTTTGTCTGTCTAGTCTTTGGTGCTGAGTCAGTGTTTCCCATTAATTATCTTGACTGTGGCGGGCCGCCATAATCTAATCTTTCCCGCCACAGTTTCATAATGAACCCAAATTATTTTTATACTTCTCAATGGGTGTGCTGGCTGGATACTCGCCTTCCTCCGTGAAGGCGATCGTTCGCCTCAAGAAAGGCCCGGGGTGAAAGTGGCTGGCGGCTCCTGCCTTGTCAGCTTTAAAGCGCCCTCCTGTACGGACCTCGCCACTTCCCTGGGCCGTGGATTTGGTGCTCGCTGTGCCCTCTCTCCACTGGGCCTTCTGTTCCTGGCGCAAATGTCAACCAGGGAGGACAGGGCAACTCACCCTGCTTAAATAAAATTGATAATACAACAGTGTAAAAAGTACAAATGTATTAGCATCAAAATATAATTTCAAGTACCAAAAGTAAAAGTACTCCTTATGCAGAATGGCCCATTTCAGAATAATATATACTATACCATTGGATCACAATTATTGATGCATTAATGTGTTCATCACTTTATGTTGCAGCTGGTAAAGGTGGAGCTAATTTTAACTACTTAATAAAAATATATTACTTAATAATACATCATAGTTTATGAGTTGATTTATATAGAAATATATTGAAGTTAAAAGACCAATGTTTCTCTCGGAGATGTAGTGGAGTAGAAGTAAAGTATTTATTACATAAAATGGAAATTGCCTAAGAAAAGTACTGCTACTCAAGTACAGTACTTGAGTAGCCTAACATTCCACCTCTGCTGAAGCACAAAATTGTTAAGAACACAAAGTTCTTCATAGATCTAATTTCTTTATTTTGCTCTCAATGTGCACCAGATTGATGCATTTAACTTTAAAAACGTAGAAGAGAGTCAGAGGTCCACCTGCCACGGTATCACAAAATCCTGTGAGAAACACTGTGAGTGGGTAAAAATCAGTGATAGTAGTGAACCAAAACAATAAAGTTGCAGGCCGTAAAAGAAAAACAATGAGCCAAAAGACCCTAAAAAGCTCTGTAGGTGAACTACAGAGTTGGGTAAAAATTATTTATGGGTTCGTCATTAGTGACACCTTACACAATACACAATTGATTGTTACAGTAACATTAAAATATGGATTAGAACAGCTATAAAACATATTTCCTTCATCCAAAAATATTTACTTAAATCATATCAAATCAACTTTAAATCACACCTCAACCCTCGATTCATACATTCCAAAGCCAAATTGTCAGAGCAACGCATAAGG
This sequence comes from Sebastes umbrosus, assembly GCF_015220745.1. Taxonomy (NCBI): domain Eukaryota; kingdom Metazoa; phylum Chordata; class Actinopteri; order Perciformes; family Sebastidae; genus Sebastes; species Sebastes umbrosus. The sequence continues at coordinate 8,637,197 of NC_051275.1, forward strand.
CATTAAAACTCTACCCTGAATATGGAGTTTGGAGTTTGCAAATGGATAGCAACAACATCATAATAACAGATGTTATTTGGTATTTGATTAGAATTGTGTTCAGTTTAAGCATCTCTTTCATGGAGGACCCTAATACCTGCTCAGTTCTGTAGTAAATGTTCTATAATCATCTGAGGTGAGGTGACTGAGCTGTGTCTGATAAAAGTGTTTGTGCTGAGTGAAACTTTACTGATGCAGTAGATGTGACAGGCCCTGAGCAGCAGTGTGTCACGGGCTGATGGAGAGATAGAGATAGATTTATTTATTCTTTTTTTTTGCTGGCTGTTTCTCCTTGAATGCCGGCATGGGGCCAAGCACCACAGATAGTGTTTATTTTGTCATGAGGCGTGTGAGAGGTGCATGCGAGCTGGAATGAATGTTCTTTGTCCTCTTTGCCACTGCTCTAACCCGTCCATCCTCCAGTCTATTAGTCAGCAGGACTTAGGTTTGACAGCTCAGGAAGGCAGTTCTTCATTTTGGATATTTTGTCAGAAGAACATTTGTCTTAATTTTTGAATTTTAGGATTTTACAGTTTGATACTGAAAGTTTTGGACTGCACAGTAGTACAGCTTACATTTTGTGCCCTCATCAATATCTTTAGTTTTTTGATAAACATAATAAGAAAATCTGTTTTCCCTTTTCACTTCTGAGAATTGTTGAGGCAATAAATCAACTGTGTAGATTTAGAATATTGGCAGTTTTACGAAACTCCAAAATTTGCCCCAACGTTTTCAGAGTTTAGGAAATCCACAAGACTGCGAGCAAACCAACCCCGCCGACCTCCCTCTGGAGCAGAGCACAGTGGGGCTCGCTGGAGGCCGTTTAGGGCTGTGGGATAGAGCCAGGCACCTGAGAGTCTAGCAAGAGCCTGCACAGCATGTTGGAGAACCAGAGGGGGTTTCGGTGCCCACTCCACTCACCCCTGGATGTGGAGCCTCCAACATGCTCTGCAAGCCCTGCCTCTCCTCTCACCTGCTATGACAGCCTTCCCAGCCCCAGTAAAGCCTCCAGATTTTGCAAACAAAACATATATGAAGAGTTTATCTTAGTCTTATCTATCAGATACCATTTTAATAATTTTAGTTTGAATAAAAATAATAATTGTCAAAACAATTGGTAGCCTAATTAATACGTAAATGTGTTATTAAACTTATTTTTATTATTAATAAAACTGTATTATTAATATTTGTGTGTGCATCATAAATATATTTGTGAACCTTATTTTTTTATATGTGGACATTTTTTACATTTATATACAATGATAACTATTGAAAAATATTTTAGTGAAGAGTCATTTATATACAAAATACATTTGTGAATCTTTCTGTGTGCCTTCATTAATATTGAGACTGATCTGATATATATATACACACACACACACACATAGTATATTAAACGGCATCTTATCAGAGGTGGATGACACTGACTGAACCAGATATGAATTTAGATAAAATGTGAAGTTTCAGCAATACCAAACACAGTCTAACTCTGTTCCAAAGATGGAAGTGGAACTGTGAGGTTTGTTTCATAATACTCACAAGGCTACAAGTATCTGGCCATTCCGTGTCCTATTTTGCTTCTTGGTCATCAAACTTCTTGTCTGTAGTTGCTGAAGTGTTTCATGTGTGAGCCCGCCTAGCTCGACAGATGATTGACAGCCGGTAATGAATTATGGAAAAATGTGAGAGACCAGCACAGCAAGAGGAAGTGCAATGAGCAAAGATAGGCGAATAAGAGTGCAGTAAATTAAAGTAGTAGCTAGGAAGGGGGGAATAAGAACACTATCCCCAAGACTACTTTATTTCATGGTGTTAGAAATTACTGCTTCTCACCACAAACTACCTCGCCCTGTGTGACAGGTAATTATTTTGGCGGCCAGCCAGACCTCCCCAAAGCGTCTCTGCCAACCCGATATCTGCACCTCTCTCAGGGGGCCATCTGTGCACAGCTACCCCAGATAAGTGAGAGGAATGTGGGGCAGCCATGCTGTGATGTGAGGGGCTTGCCTGAAGCTTAGATCCTGGAGACTGGGGCTGCACCCGGACTTTGTACATAATGGCAGAACGGAGGGAGATGAGAGAGAGGAGGGCGTGGCAGACAGCAGGAGGTTTCTGCAGGTGGTGGGTGAGTGTGTGTGTGTGTGTGCGTGTGTGTGTGTGTGTGTGTGTGTGTGTGTGTGTGTGTGAGGGAAGGGGGGGCTCATTCAAGTATGACATCAGCACACGCCCTGACATGCACATTTCTGTTGCAGACACAGATTTCATAAAGATTATGTTGCACAGAAGCATTACACAGCATTAAGTGGACAGCTCTTCATATTACTGCAATTGAAAAAAGCTTTTTTTTAAGATGCATGGTGAAAATATAATGCCCTGAAATGACACAGATGCAGAGCTTGCGAAAAAAAAAAAAAATGTTTGTTAATCTCCAGTGTCTATATGATTGACAGAGAGCCCCAGAGGCAAACAGACACCTTTTTCTTTTAGTGTGAATCAGTGTGAGGCAGACAGGTGTTCTTACACCAACTTGCTATTATGCATCACACATCAGTCAGTCAGTCAGTCCGCCAGCCAGCTCGCCATCAGGTCATCCAACCAGCCAGTCGGTGTTTCATGTGTTCAGTCAGTAAGTTCATGATTCAGCCAAGCAAGCAGCCAGCCAGTCTGGCAGAGAGCAGCAGAGGAAAAGCATAAATAAAACATACTGTACAAGTGAATGCTTTAGAAGTATCAAGCTCTTCAGTTCCTCTGGGCACAGGACAACTCATTTTCTCTCTCTCTTTCTCCCAATTTTTCTTCTTTCAGACAACTAACTGTCACTGCATTATATTTGCAGTATCCAATTTATTTGGTTGAATCCTGTTCATTTAACCATAAATACAACTTTTTTTTTTAGATCAAGTCAATAATGTAATTTTTCTTGTCATCTCAGATTTTACGTTCCGGATCACATACTGGAAACCAGCCATTTTCCACTTGAAGTTCATCGGGTTCATTGTGTCACGTTACTCCATTTTCTCCTCGGCTGCCATCTCTATTTATTTTACCACCTTCAGTGGAAAAACGTCCTCTCCTGTCCGTGTGCGCCTGTTTCACGCACACACTTCCTCTCGGCTTCCTCTCTCTGCTGAGCCGTTAAAAAACACTAACTGTGCTGCTCTATATGTGCCCCGGCAGAAGGTGCAGTACACTGTAGTGACTATAGCAACTTATGAGTTATAGCCCGGAGCTGGAACACACTCAAAGGAAAAGGGAGGGGAGGGAGGGAGGGGGTGTCTTCCGTTGGTGGTGTATACTAGAGGAGGTGACACTGCACTGTGTGTGTGTGTGCGTTTAGGTACAGGGTGTAACATTACCTTGTGGACCCCATGCGTCTGTCCTCCAGTTTCCCATGCCCTATAAGACAGTGCTGATTGATTTGAGAAAAGTTAATGAACAGGTGAAAACATGTCCTCACACTTCAGCTCACATGTAATGTAGATTCTATTTTTGGTATAAGATAAAGTGATATGATCGTTTTAGGAGACATCGTCATCCACACCTCCTATACCAGAGCCGCTTTTAAGTCCAAGTCAAGTCTCACATGTTTAGAGGGCTAGTCCGGGTGACTTGCGTGCATTAATCCGCACACATCTTTGTCAGCGTTTTGTACCTTCTCAGACGGGGAGTTGTTCTCAAAGCGTGTATAGAAGTTGTCCAGTACATCTGGGAGAGATGAAGACATTTACTCAGCACTGCTTGTTTTTCTTTTGTAGTCCGTTCTTAGTGCAGATCACATGTTTCTGGTGTTGGAGCCGTGGTAGTTAGACTCTTTGTCCCTGTACTGTCTCTTTGCACTCTTTGGAGTGCATACATGGATTTCCTGTACTCGTCCAAAACAAAAGTTCTAAGCGTCGGCCCATGCTTAACGTTTGGCATGGACTTCCCTGCTAACCCAGGGCTTGTGATTTGGGAATGTCCGTTGTCCAATGACAATGTCATTGATGAATTTGCCAATGTAGCTAATGAGCGTATCCGTGTACGTGTTAATGTTGTTGTCCTGAAACACATACCACTCTGTAGTGCTGAAGCAGTGATGTAGGGCCGAGTCTGATTGGTCGGACCAGAGCTGAATGGTTCGTGTCATTGGTCTGTCCTGTTTGAGGCAGATTTGCCGAAGGGGGGGGGGCAAGGGAGGGCCTTATATCCTTCCTGGAAAGGAGTGTAAACATGGTTGCGCATGTTCCCACCACACGTAGGACAGCTGATGTGTTGGTGATAAGTTTTGGCAGAGCATTCCTCAGGTTGGCATTGTTAATATCTCCGGCCATAATGTAAGCAGCCTCTGGCTGCGAGGCCTCGGTCCTGGCGATAACGCCCTACAGCTCGTCCAGTGCATGGTTGATGTCGGCCTGTGGTGGAATTTACACCCCTGTGAGAACGGCCGATGTAAACTACCTCGGGAGATAAAACAGAGCGGCATCAGATCGTGAGGTGCTCTAGGTTAGGAGAACAGCCCGTAGGAATAATATCCACATCGCCACTGGTTGTTGATCATGAAGCAGACGCCTACCCCCTTGCCAACATTTGTGATAACTTGGAGTGTCTGTATACCTGATGAATGGAAGGCCAATATTCCCTTTACTTTTAACTCTGTTTTGGTCTCCACCAACTCCTGAGTGAAATATTTAGTTATTTTGCTGCTAGATGTTCAACTTGTTTTTCTTTTGTTAACATTAATTGAGTTTATCTACCTTGTGGTGCTGAACAGGTTGCGCATGGGGGTTTTATCTTGGCAGCTGTACAGTAACAATGAACTAAACGCCACAACAATGGGCTAGGAGAGGCTAATTGGCTCTGTGGAGCTGCAGAGTTGGGCGATACATCTCTGTGGGTTCATTACAATGAGCAAACCATTCACATTGCAGAGCAATTTAAGTCATTGTTAATGCAAAAAATATAGATTATTGACAGTTTAAGTAAAGTGTTAGTGACTGTAACATTTTGCCAACGAGGACAGTAAAATACTACTTATGTGAGCAATTTTCGTTCCAGGTAATCGTGGAATATCTCTACTCAAAGGTGTAATTGATAACATACTGTAGATAACATTCAGCCACTAGATTTCTGCATTCTCCAGTTGCCAGTTCATTGCACTCAAACAGACCGTCATGTCAAGTGATGAGTCTTCCATGGTTGAGTAAAAGTAATTCTGCAACATGTAACTATAGGCCTACATTAGCCCTGTCAAATTCGACAGAAACAAAATGAATCTCACCATAAATGTCTTGGTTAGTCTTTACAACAATCACCAACTCTGCTTCAGTCGGCCACTCACTTCTAAATCCCTTCTGATGTGTATCTTCATTATACATTGTTTGAGTGAATTACAGTGGAAACTGCCGGGGCTCTTCGCTCGCTCAGCCGGTAGCGGCATGGAGGGAGTGCATGTGCTGCTGGCGCTGCGGTGCCAAGGAGCTGGCAAGGAGTCGGCAAAGTTTCACTTTGGAGGCATTACGTGACCAGTCATTATCAATCCACTTGACGAGGGTATAGCTTCAAACACAGGTGTTTTCCCTGTGTGCATTCGTTTTTCATTCAGAGAAAATGACTTTCCTTTTCCCATCACGACATCAGTGTGCACGCAGCGCAGGTATCCAGCCGGAAAAGCAGATGGTCTGCGAGGCAATGTATCAAGGGGTAAAGTAACAAAAAACAGGGCAAAGATTTAACTAACGTTAGTCCAACATACTAGTAGTTTTAAAATGTTTTTCCGTATGTTGTCATGTATGAAGAGACACAAAATGAATACTGTAAGTGTTTCACTAATGCTAAGATGCTGTATGTCGCTCCTCTGGGATTGAAGCTGTTATTTTTTGTCATTTTGACAATCTAAACGACAACACATTAGTTCAGGTTGTAATGGCTGTTGGTTTTGTTCAAATATGCCGAAATTGTAATTGGATGGGTTTTTGTTGTTCGGACGATTAGGGTAAGACAACTAATATGTTCTAGCGTCAGTTGTCACTTGTGAGTCACTTATTCTGCAGCCCGATGGAGACACCAGTGTCAAACCATTTATCCGTTTTTTTCAACACTAACTGACGACTTGATCCCTGACAAGACAGGAATACCATGTGATACCAACGCTATTATAGTATTGACTCACAAACCTTGCTAGAAGTGGAAACCGGACATCAGATATCTTCCACAGAGATAAACAAAACATTCATTTTGGAACTTTCAATTTTTTTTAAATGACTAAAAGTACTATATGTAACTTTAAGAAAATCTTTGCTATTAATAACACAGGTGGCTGTTGAGTGGACTGCAGTCAGCATCCTATTGTTCGCACTCCTTAGGTGTGAGTCATCATCCTGGGCATCGGCCAAAACAGTGACGTGATACTAACTAGCTTGCCATTTGTAAATTACTCCATCAGCTAACGTTATGAAGCAAAACCGTCCCGAGTACTTTATATAGAAATCAGTACGCAGGCTGTTATAGGCAACCGAGAAAGTCGAGGAAGGTCTCAGTTTTTAAGTTACATTACATTCTGTTCATGCATTGGCAATACAAGCAATTACTACATGTAAATTGTTATAAATTCGAGGAAATGTCATACTTTTATTCAGCACCTTTCTAAATGCTTCTGGTCTGACGACGGATAAGCCTCTGGGGGCAAGGGGTTATATCTTTGGGGTTCCGCTGTTGCAAAGACTGTTGACCTGCATTCAATCAAAGCCTGCTTGAACGTGATTGGACAATACAAGTGGACTAGCAAACAAAACAAACAGAAACCAGAACGCTTCCGGCACCAAAATATTGTGCTGTTGCCGACAGATTCTACATTTGATTGCAGAATCTGTTTAAAGAGATAATTTAAAATTTGACTCCTTCCTGTGTTCATTGTTTGGCAAGTAGTTGCTGGAACTACTTTGTCCCTGCTGTACTTATAGTCAGGAAAAAGCATGCTATAATAGACACACGTTTTACCATAATCATACTCTCACAGTCAGCGCACTATAAAGTGTTGTTCTGTGGAAGTACAAGTATGTAAAACAGGATGATGGGAGCGAGGAAACTTTTGATGATGTAACTGGGTGGCAAAGCAGAAAGAAGAGTACTGAAACCAACAACTAAACAACATCACCTGACTCCTCTCCTCTCCTCCTCTCCTGCTGTTCTTAATGCCATTACCAACCAGGACTGGAGTGGACCGCACTGGACACAGCAGACAGCATTGAGGAGGAAGGAGGGGGGAAAAGAAAAAACACTTCAAGCGATTAATGAAAATACAAAATGAATAATGATGATCACGATGTGGGCATTCGCGACCTTCACTTAAAAAAAAGAAAAAGTTGTTGCTGGATTACCGTGCAAAAATTTGGAAAATGAATGACATACACACATACAAAGACAGGGAGAGGGAGAGAGTGGCGGACAAAAGGTGAGCACGGTTTGCCGATCTTACCCCTTCCATTCATCTATCCCTCCCTTTATCACCCCCTTCCACCGTCCGCTCTGTCATTCTCTCTGTCCCCTCTGTGCTCTTGCCTTTGTCTGGGTCCGGCCAGAGTCTGGCGGACCCAGACAAAAGAATGCCGTCTGTCATGGAGAAAGAGCAAAGGTCTTGGCTCTCCGGAGAGGAGGTGGGTGGTGGAGGGGTGGCCGGGTGTCAGGGTTGGAAGGGCATTGTCAAAGCTGTGGCTATCCATTGTTGTTTCTGGGCTCGCTCCTGATCCGACGCCTACCTCGCCCATCTCTTCTCTTTTCCTTCTCTGTCCACCTTTTTCCCCAGGCCTCTGTCCATTTTTTCCAGAGCGAGGAGGGATGGGAACGTAGAAAAAGGGGAAATGCGACAGATGTCGGGCACGAAGCCGTTTCTCTGTTTTAGCGGCGTGGCTGCTTCGAGCTCGGTGGCGTTCCGCGCTGTCTGCTCCTCCTCTCGTGGCGCTGGTTGTTAAAACCCCAGGGGTGGTGCTGATGCCTCCATTGAGGGTGCAAACTTTGGGGAAGTTCAGTGATGTAGCCCCAGTCCCTTCCTACCATCTGCTGGTACATAAAGACTGGCATCAGGTGGAGGATAAAAGATTTCTAGAGTGTATGTGTGTGTGTGTGTTTTGGAGTGATGTAACATTGTGCCATAGTGTGAAAGGTAACTAAGTACATTTACTCAGGTATGATATATATATATATATATATATATATACTTAAGCACAATATTGAGGTATTTTACTGAAGTATTTTGTTCTATGTTACTACATACAACACTACATTAGCACTACATTTGCTTTTACAAAATAAATTGAATTTCCCCTCTAATCTTCTCCGATTGTTCCATTTAGTTTGAGCTAAAATGATCCAATATTATAGAATTATTATTACAGATTTTAGAAAAGTTATCTAAATTATCTCCACCTCAACCAGCTTCAACAGTAAAATGCTGCTTACGCATTGATACTTCAGTAACTTCTAATATTGTAATATATGACAATATATCAGTTTTTGATGTTGAGTACTTTTACTTTTGATACTAAAGTACATTTTGTTGCTAATACTTCTGTAATTTTAAAGAAGTAGGGTTTTGAATGCAGGACTATTACTTGTAATATGTATGTAATATGTATGTATATATATATATATATATATATATATGTGTATTGGTTACTTTTACTTAACTAAAGAATATGAATAACTCAATTGTCCACATGGTTTCTCAGGGGTTTTCAGCCGCATCAGATCTAAGATCATTTTTATCTACCCCTTTGTGCATTATTTTCTGATGCCAGGTATGTACAGTACTTTTTTGTGGATGCACATAAAATGTATGGATTTATTTATTGTAATTTTGTTCTGTCTAAAATCTGTTGCATTTATTCTTAACAATTGCCAGAACCATCCTTAAAAAGAAAAACAGCACGTCTTCTATGTGTAATTGTATTACTTCCAATATTGCTGTTATGTCCTCACTGGTAGCTACAGTTTGGAATTATAAAGAAAATGTTAATTCACAGCAGATAAGAGCCCTGTGAACTTTTAAAAATATACTAGTAGTCCCTTTACTTAGACAAGGTTATAGTGACTTCCTGCTGTCAGCATGCATCTGTGCAACAGTCTTTGGATTTGAAAAGTTTTGGGGAAATCTCGGTCAAATGTCAGTCTGTTGTCGAATGACAGTCAGCTCTCAGAGACAAAAGTTCAAGCCGTGACTCAGTCTCAGTCCATGACTCAGCCTCTCTGTGATTTGACTGGACTCTACAAACCAGAGTTGACAACTGATGTCAAACTGTAGTCGACCTGCTCTCTGTCTGAATGATTAGTTGAATATTGAAGCTGAAGCTGTTACCATAAACGGATGATATTCATAAATAAAACCCCTGCTGTGTCAGGATTAGGATGCAACACTTGGAGTCCAAATGTTTCAGATTTTACTTAAAGATTCTCACATCCCTAAACTTTAGTCTGGTGTTGTTGCGTCTGCATATTCTGCTCTTTTTTTTTTTTTTTTGCGACAAGTGTTGCTATGCAGCAATCTGGGGACAAATTGATTCTTCAGTCCGGAGCCCAGACAGCCAATTGTCTCCTGCACTGCTTTGATTTGCTGAAATGTCATTCTGAAGGATGCCAGCGGTAATAATTTCCTCAATGGCACAGTGAAGACTAAATATTTACTGAGTGTGAATAGTCAGCAGATAAATCTGATTCAAATGGTCGTATCAAAGTGGTCTGGAAAATATATGGCCGGTACATTGCGGCGTACAAATGGAAAAACCTTTTCTAGTAGTTTCTTATAATTTCATATGGATGTGTCTGATAAAATGACAGAACAGTGAGTTTGATGACGCTGGTTTGAAGAGCCACTTCATTTATTTTCTGTATTGTTGAACATTTTCTCATTATGAACCTTAATCTGCAATTTTAGAACAAATTAATTATAGTGTATTACAGATACAAATTTTACATTTTCATTAAACATTATAGGACCGATGAAGTGATTTTTAAATATCTCACAGCAGTGTCTGTCCGTCAGCAGTCTGCATAGAGTCTCTGCAGTTATACTGGCCGTACTGTAGTTTCTCTTTTGGACCAGCAGATGGGGAAAGGAAACATCTTAATGGGATGAATGAAAGTATGTACAGCAGCATAGTGGGAGATGATTGCAGGGCTCCCAGTCTCTGCTGTGGCTGCTCGCCGCTTTGCTGTCGTCTGATGAGACTAAACTTTTGTCGGTATGGTTGATGTCAAAATTGAGGAGATTTTAATATTTAAAAATGCACAAGTTCTTTTGTTTTTTCCTTTTTTATATATATATATAATTCAATTGCTGTTGCATATTACTTACAAATATTTCTCAGTAAAAAAGGAAAGAAAATTTATATAATTTAGCAGTAAAATCTATACATTTGCTCGTTAAATCTTTGTTTTGTAAATGTATGTATTTCTCTTTATTTCGCGTAAGTAAAAATTGACAAAAATTCAGATTAAAACAATCCGAAACAGTTTGTCAGCCCCTTTTTAAACAAAGAAAAAGCACTGACTTTAATAGGCAACGTTTCCAAAATAAAGAACCGCATATAATGTTTGACTCAATGTGATTAAAACACAACATTGTAATTGTCATATATTAACTCCTACGCACATTGTCCTCAATTAAATCAAAAAGTAAAGTATTAAATTGAATGAAATCTTGCATTAATTCTCAGGTTATACTCTTGAGACCAAAAAAATCACTTACATTTTCTGGTGTCTTTCCTTTTATTTCAAAGCACCAGACCTTAAATACCCTCTGCAGAAAACTTAACATTTATTTAACCCCCCCCCCACTTCCATATTTTCAAAAGTTTGGAAATTGCATACATTATTAATGCAGGTCAAACAGCCGAAGTGATACAACACTTTAATATTTCAGATTCAGTCCTTTGATTTCAGTGACGGGTGGTGGCCACACAGCCCTCCGTCGCTGTGAGTTAATGAAGTTTAAGGTTGATTTAAACAGCGTTGGTTGGTTGGGTGGAGGTTTTGAGGTGGAGGTTGTGAGGTGGGGGGGTGGAATCAAGTTACCCCGGTGCTTTAGAAAACGCACTACACACAGCTACAGGATAAGCGACACACACACACACTCTCACTCACTTATACATGCACACAGTCCCTCCCTGAAAGGAGTGTCTCTGGGAGATGATTTCCTTCCCTGCACGTCGTCCCCCTCGCAACCCCCCCCCCCCCAACCCTCGGCCCCAGCCTCCCCCTCCCCCCCCCCACCCTCTCCTCTCTGCTACGCAGTGTAAACACAGTGTTCCAGAGGAATGTTGGACTCCCTGACCTCCACTGCAGTTCACTCGGTTCAGCCTGGCCGCGCTGTGCTCCAGCATCAGCAGCAGCAGCAGCAGCCCCCCCCACCTCCCCAGCTCGCCTCCCCATCTCCCCCTCAAGAGCCCCTTCACTCCACTCTCTCTAATTTTTCCCCGCCTTGCCTCGCTCCTTCTCCTTGTCTCGCCTCTCCTCCTCCTTTTTTTTCTTAACCCCTTTTTGCTTTCCTCTCCTTGTCCCTCACCACCACCAAACCCCCCTGCCGCCAACCTCTCTTTTCCTTTTCCCCTTGTTCTCTCTTTTTTCTCCTTTGTCCTTACTCCCCTTTTTCTTTCTCTATCCATATCCACTTGTGTCGTTTACCTCACAGTCATTTCGCAGCACAGTGAGTCTCTTTTCTATATCTTCTTCGTTATGTCTGGTTCAGTTCGCTGACTTAATTGGCACCTCGAAATCCAAAACTGACATGACTTGGACAGAAATCAGTGAAAGACAGACCATCAGGTAAAACGACTGAGAACATGTAAAATACAAATACACACACCTTGCTCAGACACCATTGTGTGCAACCCCCCATCCCTCCCTCCCTCCCAACCACCTCAGCCCACAGTGGACTGCGGTTCCTAGAAACAGGATACTGAGAGCCAGAGGCTTTAGTGTCTCTGCGCCGCGAGGTGTCAGAAGGGAACAGAAAGCAAAGGGTTACAAGTGCATCCGGCCGCTCGACGGTTTGATTATGGAGGTGACAAGATGGCCAGAGCTAGACATGTGCTCTCTGCTCGCAGTTTTTCCCTGACAGTGCCGTTTTCTCAACATGCTGAGGTTCAGGGGGTTTAATTGCTGCAGGATAGAGCAGATTATAAATACATGCAGCTGGTCATCGCAGGTCGCGCTGAATGAGAACGTCTGGGGGGAATCACAGACTGTTTGTATATTTGTAATAGATGCTATAGTGCTGCAGGGGGCTGCAAGGGGGCAACACCGAGTCCCAGCCGCCGAATCAGCTATAGTCAGCAGCCAGCCAGCAGATAAGCACCAATAGCATGAAAATAGATAGATCAGAGGAGAGTGTGTGTGTGTGTGTGTGTGTGGGGGGGGGGGGCTTGCCATTTTTAGCATGCAAACCAAATCGGCTCACACTCAAAAGCATTAGCGCACATGGAATTTGACATCTTTATATTAATTTGACTCTGAAGTCTGTGCAAGCAATGCCGCAGCAAGTACTCAGATCTGTTACATGAAAAAAGTAGCAATATCACAGGATAGAAATACTGTTATAATCTTAAATCCAGCATTGAACATTTTAATTAAGTAAAAGTATAGAATTATCAGCAACAAAACATACTTTAAGTATTAAAAAGTACTAGTTTTCACCGTGTAGCAGAATTACCTCTGTCATTGTAATGCTATCGTATTATATACTTTATACTGATGTATTATATATAAGCAGTATTTTATTTTAGTGGGTAGATGTAGTACTAATTTTTAATACTGTATTTACGTTACTGTTTGGTAGTTTAACCCATAACAAGTTATCATTTCATAAAGTCATTACAGGTTTTCTGTGACATTTTTGAATCTGAACAGTAACTTGGAACGCTACTTTGAAAGCGTGTAAAATAATTACCTCTGAAATGAAATATAAAATTGAAACACTCAAGTAAAGTAAAAAGTACCCCCGAATTGCAGTCAAGTACAGTACTTGAGGAACTGAGAACTCCTCTCCAGACCAGCACCCCCTGATTTATTCACCTCAGCAAACTCAAAGGAAAGCAGAACATAATATAATACTATAAGATGTAAAAAAAATATCTCTCCAGTTCCAATCATCCAGTCTCTTCCTTAAATATGTGGGAGTTGAGAAGGTACGTTTGTCAAAGAGGGGGAGATTTAATGAAGCTGCTTCTTAAGAGAGAGGCATTCTGGATTTGTAAACTGGCCACTTTAAACCCAAGAGGGTTAAATGAGGAATTAGACTTGAAGCCATTTCTACCTGATTATATTTGTTTTCAAATTTCACCAGGAATTTTCTTGTGTTCGAAATTGTATATGCATCGTCATGCAATACTGGATTAGCTTTACCCAGTGTTGGACACAGCTATTGTGTTACTTTATATTACCTTTGGGTTCATCTACCCAAACTGGTTATTTCGATCTACAGTAGTGTTGAGTTTTACTTTAAACCTGTCACAAATGTTAAATGTACAATATGATGTCACATAATATTAACAACCAAAACAACCCTGTGTCTTGGGTAGTACCAGCGGGTACTGCATGGGCAAAGTTAAGCCATTACTAGTGCTATACTGACGTGAACTGGGTCAGTTTCGACACAGTCACTATTAGTGAGCATAAATATGGAGAGTTGGAAGTATTCTGAGAATACAGAGTCTTGAAAAATGAGGTGAGAAATAATACAGAATTCACTGCTTTTTATTAAAATGGAGACTTAACCTTCATATACATGGTTGTAATATTGCAAACTTTGTATCTTATGGTCATTTGAAGTATATTTTTGTACCCACTGAGGGTAAATATGGTATTTTGTATTTTTTTTTTTTTTCTAAAGATAATGGTATTGTTCTGTATACTTGGTAACCATGGTGAACTATAGGTCACATGACTGATCAATAACTCTATATAAGGAAACAAGTTCAATTGTTGAATTTGTGTTTGTATTTGACTTGTAGAAAATGAGACTGATTACAAAACCTGAAGGGGTTAAAAAGCACTTTTGACTCATTAACACAGATTCCATTGTCTGCACTCAGATAGTACACACTATACAGTATACACACACTTCAATGTATATTGCCTGGTCATTCATGGTGCAAAAACATCCTCGGTTTCTCTTCCTGAGTTTCAAAAAAATGCAAATTTATTGAGTCAGTGCTGTTGGACATTAGACGTTCCCCTCTTCCTCGTCATCATCAGCCTGACTTAATTATCTCTTGTGATCTTCTCTCCATTAACATTAAATCTTTCTGTCTGCTGGGCCGGTGGCTCTTCCTTCCTGCCTTTCTCCTCACTGATTTGACACCATCCTTGCGTTCGCCCTGGCTGCTTACATAAATCCCAGACGCCGTGTATCATCAACCAGTTCCTATATATGTAATTATGTATTTTTCTCTTACTTTTATGATCCTCGTTCTGTAGCTGCAAGCATGAGCGGATCGTCAATTGCTCAGGTGGCGTAATTGTTACACACAGATAATGAAAACGATGTTGGTGGAGGAACATGTTGTGTGGTTGCTCGCTCATTATGCTGACAGGAAAGAGGAACTTGGCTGACCTCTGCTGGGCTTTGACAGGCAGTGTTGCAGATGCTGATCACAGTTAATGATTTGATCCAGGATGTATATGTATGCATTGGTGTCCTCTGGCTTCTAACCGCACAATGGCTTTAGGGATCTTCAGAGAGTCCGTGCTGCATCCTGCTGTTGTTCAGCAAAGAGCATCAGTTTAGCAGCAGTAGATATGGAGGCATTTTTTATGATAAACAGCACGCTTCTTAAATATTCTCACATTGCAAACCCTTATGTAAATGCAAAAAAATGTTTTGCATGTTTTTCTTATTGGGATTTTGCATGTGGAACTCCATCATTGACCATGAAAGAGAGCAGAATCCGAACCGGGAGACTTTACTGAGAAGGGAAAAGAAGAATGATGGTGGGAGAGCAAGCGACAGAGTGAGTGAGTGAGTGAGAGAGAGAGAGAGAGAGGGAGAGAGAGAAAAAGCAGATGGCTGGAAATATAGCCTGCTAAATTATTCATCTAGGCTGGAGTCTGGAGATAGATAGATGGATAGGAGCTGGCATGGACACTTTTATTAGGATTCCAAGAGCTGTGAGGAGAGTGGTTCAAAACACTGTGATTGCCTTTTGAGACTAAGAAAAGTAATTGTATCAGATCTGGGAACATCTATTTGCTGGAGGAATTAAATCTCTCGTATCAAATGAAACTGCGAAATGAGGACAGATACTACATACCGGATTTATGAAGCATAAATAGTTTTGCTGTTTATAGATGCGATTGTAATGCATTTCTTAAAGCCAGTTCATGTAGAGTGTAATACATTAAGACAAATCATATGGAAATGTAGTCTTAACGTTGACTAATACCGACTCTGCATGAGGTGATTCAGGACGCTTCGTGTTGTCTGAGAAATGTCCCAGCTGCCCTCGACAGTTTGGGTTTCAGAACAAGTTGTCTCAACACCGAGGTAGAATAAAAATGAAAAATGGCTAAGAGGGGAAACAACCCGGTTCGTAAAACAAGATTTGTGGTAGGCATCTGTGGTGAACGTCTGCTGCAGGAAGCCCGGGAGTCCTTGACTGGGTTTCAGGTTGTCCGAGCGTAATGAGGAATGGATGCAATTCTAGACTATAATTCACCAGAATATCAAGAGGATCTAAAACTTGACTTTTCTAATTGTAGTAATTTCCAATGTTAACACTGTTTAAGACACATATCTAAAATATTTGCATTGAAAACCTTCATTTCTCTTAAGATGGCTATTGTTTGCTTTATTTCCCCCCTCGGTTCAACATATAGAAACAGTAAATATGCTCTTGCCATACTCTATTTTCCCCCTTAGCTTTCTGCATCATGAGCATCGTATATGACTCTCACAGATTCATAGACACACAGACACAGATGCACACACACTCCTGAGCGGAGGGCTGCAGGGAAATAGAGCAGAGAGGAAGCTACGTGCCTTCGCCAAGCAAGGGCTGTCTGGTGTCATGGCAACCGGTGCAGATTACCCCACCCTCAATCAGTCAGAGAGAGAGGAGAGGAGAGGAGAGAGGAGAGAGGAGAGAGGGATGGGCACACACATGTATACAGCACACATACACATATGTGACTGTATACACACAGCATCCAAAGTGTTACGTGACTTGACATTGTAATCAGTTTAAATGTAAATGTCAGCTTTTTAGAATGTAAAATTGTCTGCATTAGCGAGTCTCCATGCAGCCACAGTATAGTACACACAAGAGACCTGAATCGACAGGCGAGCACATAGGAGAGAGCCGAAGGTAGGGAAGGAAACCAGAAAGAAAATGAGGAGGGAGGGAACTTGAAAGGCGAGCGATGATGAGAGTGGTGCAGGGAGAGGTTGAGATGTGTGGAGGGGGCCATAAACATATAGTGGAGCTAAATACGTCTGGGGGATATACTGTTATTAAAAGCAGTAAGGTTATCCAACAAGCAGCTTTAATGTGGGGGTGGACAGTTTGCAACGCGCTAACGTGTTTCACGCTGCCAGAGTCCTATTGAAGGGAATTTAGCGGGAGACATTATTCTCTTAAGTGTGTATGTGTGTGTAGGTTAGTGCTGCTGCAGCCTGAGAGCAGAGGAGGAGGGATGCTGGGCATAGGAGGAGAGCAGAGGCAGTGATACATGCACAATCTGACAGCAAGAGAGAGGGGGAAGAGATGGGGGAGAAAAAGAGGAGAGAAGGTAATATTAGAGTCTGCATGAGGGCATAACAGGGTAGTTGGAGATTTTTGTGGCAAAAAAAAAGAAAAAGAAAGATAGGGTGTGGAGGAGATAAATGGCACCAGCATGAGGAGAGGGGAAAAAAGAGATGGAGGAGAGGAAGAGGAGGGAGGCAGAGACAGAAAAAGGAAGGAGGAGGGGGGGAGGGAGTTGAGGCCGTTTGAGGATATCGCCTCCTAAATTTACTGCGGCACAGCCATCGTCCACAGTTACATCACAGCTGAGCTCAAACTCAGGATGAACCCCCCCTCCCCCCTTTCTCTCTCTCTCTCTCTCTGCCTCTTTGTTTCTGCCAACCTTAAAGCGCTTCACAGCCAACTTTTATGGCAATCAAGCAGAGTAGATGGGCGATGGGATGTATCATATTTTAATGGGTAACACCGGTGATGGGATCCGACTGAAATCCCGAGCAGTTGCTTTCTCGTTGGCTTTCCTTTGTCTTTGTGCTGCAGTCGTCATCGGTATAGCGGCAACGTGGTCGTAATCAGCCTCATTAAGGCTCTTGTACACATCGTAAACAAGGCACCGCACTCATGTGGAAGGCTGTGTCCTCCACAGAGGAGCAGTCTGTGATTAGAAATCAATTAGCATCACCGCCGTGACCACGGTGCACTGAATTATCAACAACTGCACACAAAGTAACTCCGTCTTAAATTAAACATCCGCTCAGCGTCAGCAAGGCCCGAGACTTTGAGTATTAACAATATTTGTTTGTGTACAACCTTTATTTATGAGTGAAATGTGATTAAATGCCCTTTTCTTTTTCACAATCATCCTGCCTCACACTCATATAGCTGCACACACTCACACTAGGGCTGCCCAAGAGAACCACGATCTATCCGGCTATCCATCCATCAGGGGCTCTGAACCCTGCTGAGGGCCGCCTTGATATATGCCCATGTATGGAATGGTACTAGTTTACCTTCCATTCACATATTTGTAGATCATTTGGGGATTTGAAGCAACCTCAGTCATGATCCCACTTGGCTCTACCTGTAAATAATTATTTTCCTTGAAAGGTTAGCTCACTTTTCTGTTATTTTCAAGGTTCATTTATTGTCATCGTACATCACAGAGTTATATGGAGGACCACAAGAATTACGGACATAGTAATAAAGCATTTAATTGATTAATAACTAATTGTTCAATAAAATAGGCATTCATAAATGTGTATACAAATTAATGTATTAATCCATAAATAATGGACTAGCCAGGTTGACCTGGTTAACATTGAAATTCAACATTTTAACTTCATCCATTTAAGTACAAACCATCAGAATATTCGTCCCTTGGCTGTAGATATTAACCTTAATGTCTTATCTCTCTCTCTCTCTCTCCTCAGGAGCTGCCAGGACAGCAGACTGGAACTTACAGATGACACCTGCCAGTGATCTGTAAGCACTGATTTGTTATATATTTTATATAGTTGAGCAGATGAAAGCAGGTGTGTAGGAGGGAGTCTGTTTTGGGAGGACAGACTGGTAGTGGTCTGTGTGAGTGTGAGGTGTGTTACTGAGAGCCTTATCACTGTAAGGTAGTAACACAACATGTGAGAAGAGAGACAATACAGATAAGTCTCATGAGATACCCTGACATACACATGCGGGGATTTTTGGCACAGGTGAGGGATAACCACAAGAAAAGCCTGGCATAGTTACGGATATATTTTTAAAACTTTATTTACTGTAAATCAAAAAATATTGTTCTCTCTTTCACGGAGCAAATGTAAATTGAAATGTGACGATGCAGCAATTGAGCTGAAAGAATCAGTTTATTTATATAGTCGATTGACGCTAAAAAGAAAACAATTAACTGCATATCTTTAGGTTTTGGTTGGACAAAATGAGCATTTAATTAAATCACATAGCTTAGAATGAGCCCTTCATATCTACATAGGGAGCAGTGCATTTTATTTTTTCCACACACTGTGGTTGTAATCCATTCTTTACTTTTGCTCTACTAACATGCCCATGCCCAAAATCATATGTAAGGAAGCGTACGTGGTAGGGAAATCAATTTCACAATAAAAGCCCTCGTACAGGATCAGAGGCCTCTAGCGTATATATCACTCCAAGCAGTGAAATGTTCCTTTTTTTAAATGTTTTATTTGCAACCGACACGTTATCCTCCTCGGTGCTGCAGTGGACATGTCCCATAAGTCTCCCTTGCTTTCTCTGCCTTTGATGTGCCAACAAGAGGCTGTTTGAAATCCTGTGCAGACACATGTTTCGCTCAGGTTTCTAGAGTCATTTTGAGCACTGGCGGGATTGAAGAGAGGAGTGTCGAACATGTTAGGTCCCCGTGTCGTCTTCTGTCTCTGTCCATGTGTGATGCAGCTGTTAGCGTTCTGTGGTCATCACCCTATAAATACAGCAGCTGACTGATGGACCCTGCAGCAGCTGTCTGCTGTCCCATAGAACATGGACGCATAATGTACACACAGATATAAATGCACAAAAACGGTGCAGTGTTGTTGTAAAAGAATTTTGCGGACTCCTTCTAGTGGGAGGATAGCCAACATTAGTCCAACACCAGCATAATTTCTTCTCAACTTCTTCTATCTTTATTACTTTTTTAATCTTTATATTTCCTCACATTCAACCAATTTCCCCCCAGGGATCAATAAACTATTTCTAACTCTGATTCTGATTAATTTAATTAATAGTATCCCTCAAAATTGTGTATTTTTCATGGTGGAAAGTGATAGAATAACAACTTTCCTGCAAGAAATTCTTGAAATAACCATGAAAACTACAAATAATAATGATACAATATAATATCCAAAATATCATGGGGGAAACTGATATCTGATTTAAAAAAAAAACAACACCACTATAACATCCTGATATATCAGTTTAAGCCAATTATCAACATTTGGAAATGAGATAGACGTGGACAGAGAAACCCAATGGGAGCGTTTCCATCCTCTGTCTCCAACACCTGACAGCAGAGAGTGACAGTGAAACAATGATGCGGATGTTGAGCACTGCAGCAGCTGCACAGACATAAGGAGAGGCATCATTATAGCGAACCAAGGGCCGTTAATAGGCCCGCGACGTGGGGGGCCTGCCGGCTCTGCACGGGGTTTCGAGAGGGGAGAGAAGAGAAGGGCGGGAGAGCAAAGGGAGGTCAGGGGTGAGGGAGGAGGACAAGATGAGGGAGGAGTGTTTGAGACAGGACGAGCAGGGCGGGGGGGCAGTGAGGGAGATGGAGTGGAAAAGAAGTTACAGTTTAGGGTGTATTTTTATCTTTGCTGAATGAAATAGAATGAATGGACCTGGGATTGCTTGCCAGTTCCATGCTGTGAAATGGCTGTAACCCAGCAAATATTTACAGGATGAATAAGATGTTGATATGATGGCAGCCACATCGAACACATAGGTATAGGATCGAAATGAAAGATAAGATATCTGCATCCATCCATAGCTACTAATTTCAATTTTATCCTAAAGGCTAAAATCGATATTTTACGACAAAGTATCAAGTTACGTTGTGAAAGGGGTCGCTTGTTGTGATGAACCAAGACTAAATATTAAGATGGATGACATGACAGCTTACTAAAAGTGAAGCCAACATATCAAACACAATAGAAAAAGCCATGCTGTGATTTGGTATCAAAAACTTTTGGCGTTTTGAGATTTCTGCAAGAATGGCATTTAGATTAGATGGCGAGCATTTCTGTTCTGGAAACTGCTCAGAAACGCCCTTATTGTCAGTATACCTAGCAAAGACTAACTCTTCTGAATGCTTTAGGTCTCTAGTTTGTGGTTGTAAAGTTTCATTAAGGTGTAATTATCATAGAGATCACCACAGGTCATTTTATACAGTGACGTGAAGTTTCAAAAAATGGTCTTAATACAATGAAATGGCTACTATCATCATTACTAACATCATTACAGATGAATGTAGTTAGGCACATTGGATCCACAAGAGTCTCAACTTTACTGTGATACTCAATTTATTAAATTCCAAGACTGTTTAGGGACCCCAGTATGCAGAAATATTCAAAAACACCATTTTAGAAAAAGCGAAAATAACACATTTATGCTGCATTCAAAAAACAACATGCTTTTTACCCAAAACTGCATGTGATTATCATAAAGTGGGCGTGTCTGTAAAGGGCAGACTCGTGGGTATCCATAGAACCCATTTTCATTCACATATCTTGAGGTCAGAGGTCAAGGGACCCCTGTGAAAAAGGCCATGCCAGTTTTCCTCGCCGAGATTTTGCCTAAATTTGGAGTGTTATTTAGCCTCGTTCCTGACAAGCTAGCATGGCATGGTTGGTACCGATGGATTCCTTAGGTTTATTAGTTTCATATGCTATCTGTAACCTCGTGGGTCTCAGAGGGTTAACAGGCATGGTGGCAATTTTTGTGTTATTTCACAAGAATAGTTGTTTTTTTCTTGCGATGTTAATAAAAAAGGGAGATATGACATGACACACCCTGATGGAAGGAGGGTAATTTTGAATCATATATCTAATGACTTTTATCTGCAATATTTTGTCATGTCAGGGCTTATATCTTCCGGATATTACTTCAAAACTGTTTCCAAAATGTTTTCCCATATGACAGTATGATATCATAATAATAACTGAACTCAACACATCCTTTTTATTTTTATTTTTTTTCATCCGTACATTTTTAATTGAAGAAAGACTTGTTGTCCATGAATATATTCCTGAGTTTTGTGGTTGTAACAATGATATTCTCCCCTCTTAATGGAGTGTGTAGCAGTTCCGTTTCATGCATCTGGCAGCCTCTGCAGTTTGTTATTGAGTGTGTCCGTGCATGTATTGTCTGAGCCTCTTCTTGACCTTCAAAAAGTTCCTGCCATGCATACTAGCCATGCTCACAGTCGTTCTCCCATTGTGAGAAGTTGAGCGTTCGCCTCTGCAGAGGAAAAGGTGGAGTTCTGGGCGTGGCCTGCAGACATTTTGGGAAAGAACGTGATTTGTGAGGGAAATATGCACAGCTTGTATTTGTGTATACGCCTGTGTGTGTGTGTGTGTGTGTGTGTGTGTGTGTGTGCGTATGTGTGTGTGTCTTTCTCCTGCTGGTCCTGGCTGTCTGAAGGTCATGCCATCCCCATGCTCAGCTACATGGAGAGCTGCCAATGCTGACGGCTGCTGCTGCTGCTGCTGCACTGTGTCTGGCTCATGCTTCCCCCACTGCAGGGCATTGATTAAGTGGCACAGCTATGCCTCACCTGCTGGAACCAGCCAATACCAATATAGCAGATGCTCCAGTCAGCCAATACCAAAGCAGGGAAAGGTTCGGAGAGGCTGGAGACAAACCGGCAGCCAGCAGACAAGTGTTGTTGTTTTTGTTTTTTTCTCTGGTGAAAAAAGAGAAAGTATCATGAAGGAGGAGTAGAGGAAATGGTGATAAGATGGAGGGTGAAGGAAGGAGGGGGTTAGAAATGTAGGGAAAATGATAGGAAAAGTGAAGAGTAATGAAGCATGGTGAGATGGATGATGGAGGAAAGAGGGACAATGGCTGTGAAGGATGGAGATATTGAAAGAGAGATGGGAAGAAAGACGAGAAAAAAAGAGAAAACTGCTTTTGAAATCGTGTCAGTGATGAGCAGACTTGATGGAAATGGACGAGGAGACTGTATTCGTGATCACACACATAGCGACACACACACACACAAATATTTTGAGCTTTTTCAGGGTGCTTTAATGAAGCTGTCAAGATGAAAAATGAGCTAGTCAAATCTAATAACTCGAGAAGTTAAGAAGCAAACTTTTCATGCAGAACTGTGGGGGGAAAGTGGATTCTGTGCTGATGAGCGCGAGCAGAGGAGACGTACAGTATTTGTCAAGAGTTTAAACATTGATCGTATTGCCTCAGTGCAGTAAAAGTATGAAGGGGATTCACCAAAGCATGGATTGATTTGCAGTTTGAAGTACAGTCATTGAACTACAATAATATGCACAATTGACTGATAGACTGAATGAGTTTGTGTTTCTTGTCACCTGGCAAATCTAAGTCCAATATTCACTCTCTTTTTGCTCTGTTTTTGGTCTCTACCAACTCCTGAGAAAGATATCTGTCTCTTTAGCTGTTAAATGCTCCACTGCGTTCACCAGCTAGTCACTAGCTTTGTTTGTCTGCTGTTTGGCACTGAGCTGGTAGTTTAATCAGAGCTTCCTGCTTCCTAGAAATGGGTTTGATGAGAGCAGAGTTTGCGGGCTGGAAAACAAAACAATTAAATGAAAGTCTCGTCCTGAAGCACTGCATTCTCTGCGGCAGAAGATCCAGTGCTTGGGCTCCAAGCAGGCTGATGAGGGGTTTATGGACGGTCTCCAGGCAGAAATGTTTCCCTATCAGGGAATCCGAGAACCGTTCACAGGCCCATATGAGACCCGCTTTTTCTACCTGCGAATACCCCTGTTCGGTTGGAGTAAGCGACCGCACCTCCCAAGCCATGCGATGATGCATCGGCTGACACTGTGGTGTCTCTGTTTGGGTCATACATGGCCAGCAAAGGAGGACTAGACAGTGCTTTCTTCAGCGTTTCAAACGCTGTTGCCTGGTCCACGTCCCACACCCAGAAGTTTTTCTTTGAGAGAAGGTCACGGAGTGCCTTTTCTTTTTCCAATAGCTGGGGGATGAACCTTTCCAGCTGATTGACCATCCCGAGAAAACTCCTCAACTCACTGACATTTATGGGCTCCTTCATCTCCATGATGGCCTGTCTTCCTTGGGTCAGGGTGGATGGCACGGCTGTGATGATGTGACCCAAGAAGACCACCTCGATCCTGGAGAGTTCACACTTGTCCACATTCAGGGTGATGCCTGCCTTTTCCAGTCCTTGTAGCACAGCATGGAGCTGAGCGTCATGCTCTCTCTGGTCCCGCCCCCGCACCAATATGTCATCGATGAGGCAGACCACACCTTCCAGGCCCTCTGTGACCACAGCCATCGTGCACTGGAATGTTCAGGCGCTGAGGCAATGCCAAATGGAAGATGGTTAAAGGGAAACCGACCAAAGGGTGTGACGAACGCTGTGTACTTGGCTGATTCCTCTGTGAGTGGAACCTGCCAAAATGCCATGTTGGCATCCAGTTTGCTGAACACTTTCGCTCCAGCAAGCGTTCCAAGGCTGAATGTACTTTTCACGGCACACATACTGTACTCATTCAAGCCGGTCAGGTCTACACACGACCGCACCTTCTTACCATCTTTCTTGGGCACAACCATCATACCAGCGCACCAGTCAGTTGGCTCCTCCACGTGGCGTATGACACTCAGGCTTTCCATGCACTGGAGCTCTTCTTTGGCTTTCCCCACCAAAAGTAATGAAATCTTCCTTTGGGTTTTCAAGGAAAATGGCACAGCCCCCTGTTTAAGCTTGATGGCATACAGTTGTTGTACCTCACCTAGGCCGCTGCATAGCTTGGGATAGCTTGACTTGAGGGTTTCCATGTCTATGCTTTCGACATGGGTGAGTAAGCCAAGGGCTACAATGGCTGGCGTGCTCAGGTTTTTGACCACATAGACCTTCTTCGTGGTCTGCTTGGTGTGTTTTCAAGAAACGTGCACGTGAGACAAACTGTTAACTTATATGCAATCTTTTTTTAGTTTAGCAGCTCTGCACGTTACTTAACGATATTGTCTGACATCTCTCGTGATGCATTCAGTGACACCACGTGAAGCTTCTTATTGCCATTATTCAAACATATTATAAACATACTATGTATCAACATAAATTAAGAACGAATACCACATCCTTCTGCCTATTTCAAGTTTTTATTACGGATTTGTTGTTCACAGTGTCGCGTTATCAGGGGTCGGCGCCTAGAAAGCATTAACGCCGATCTCCCGGTCGCATATTTTTGCTGAATATCGGCTGATAACTGTCTGCAGTTAAACTGTATTTCCCACTATGATTTTTTAACTGTGTAATTTAATCCACGATGTTTGTGGGATGGGGGGGATTTGTACGGTACCAGGAAACGAGCTGTCTGTAAAGTTACTGAGTTGCAGGACTGTTTTCCCTTCGGCCAATGGTAATACTGAATCCGTGATAAGCATTGCTTGCTTGCTGTTGTGCTTGTTGCTATGAGCCTTGTGCTGATATTATCAGGTAAGTGCAGAGATTCTCCTTTATAGCCTATGCTTTACTCACAGGTGTGTGAATTGACCTGGATGTGAAGCGTCCATAGAGCTAAATAATATAACGTTAGTTTCTAAAGAGATAAGACGGAGCCCTCTCCTCTCCTTTTCCCATCTCCTCTCCTCTCATAAAAAAAACAACACAAAAAAAACCAGCATCGACGGTCATATTTTTTGCAGCGGCACAGTGCCGCTGCTGATTGCATATAGGGGGAAACACTGGACTGTGAATGTGTGTGTGCACCTTTGGTTTGATGCATATGGGTTTGTTGCTTGTTTGTTTGTGTGGGCGGGTGCGAATGCATGCAAGCAAATGCCACGCGTGTCAAATAAGGTAATTACAGACTGAGAACAGCTGCCCAGAGCCCAAATTTCTGTGTGTATATATGCATTCATGCATGCAGTCATGTTAGACATTTTTTTCAAATAAATATGGACACATAAACATGCATATTAGATTGTGTTCTAATATGTGTAATTGTGTTTTTTTTTATTTGAAAAAGAAAGAGATGAATTTGTGTGAACGGGGTGGGGCAGGCAGCAGAGGAATAAGACAGAGGACCAGACAGAGTCAGACAGAGGCGTTACCTCACACTATTGTTGTAAATGGTCTTTCTTTGATTGTCAGTAACTCACATTCCCAGATGTATTATCCCATCTATATTATTAATAATAGCTCACAGCCGCGTTTGTGCTATTTTGATACGCCAACAGGGAATAAAAGCTCCAATGATTTGATGTGTGTCTCTTTCTAAACAGCTGATATTGCATGTGTTTGAATAGTGGTCCAGTGGTTTGAAGCTGCACAGAGACAAGTGTATTGTCAGTGACAGAATATAGAGCATCTTAAAATGTTGACAACTTTTATGCCAAATTGTGTTATTCTGGTTAGGGAGGAAAAAAACTGTAAAGCAACTTTAGACATCAAAACCCTCCATTACAATTTTTTAATTTCTCTTAGATTTAGTACCTCTTAAAGAGAGAATGAGGCACCTTATCTATTGAGAGTCAGAGGGCCTTTGCGATATACAATATTAGTACTTAAGTGCTCTAATTAAAAAAGACCTTGGCTTCCCTGGTTGATAGCAGGTATTTAAAGGATAATATCTGTGTTTTTAGTTTTCAATTCTTCCTAAGTGTATAAAGCCATTTATCGCAATACAGATGTGGTGAAGTTGTAATCCAAACTGAAAAATGGATCTATCATATCACAGGTCTGTGTGTTCATCATAGATCTTTCAGTCAGTACTTCTATCCTTGTGCTGACTAATGCTCAACATGATGTATATATCTTAACTCTTAGTTGCTCTTGCTATGCCTGTTGCTAAGTTTTCTGTTCTCACACAGCAAATGTGCACTTTACGATGATAACAGGGATTTGTATTTGATTTCTTTTGTTGTTTTTGAAACAATGGGTCCTTGATTTCAGAGAGAGGAAGACAAAAGCAGCTTTTCATTTTCAAGCCAGCAAACATTGAAGTGTTGCCTGAAATGACAACCTTCGCTGGCAGATGTAATCAGATGTAGCAACTGTAACTAGCTAATTACGTTAGCTCCAGGAGTCGGTTGAAAACTCTGTCTCCTACTGACTTTTTCATTTTTTCCAGCCGACTTTTTTATAAAATGTGAATCCTGTGAAAAGATATTAAATATGCACTTGATGGCTATACATAATATCATGCTCAAAGACTGAGGCTACATATTCATTCACAAAGTAAGTAGACATGGAAATAAAGAAACAGTATTGTTCAGTATTGCTGTGTAGAGATAGTACTATATGTAGAACTATCTGTACTGTCACTACTGGGTTTATCCCTGCGTGCATGTGCAGTCCCGAAGATTTCTTTCGCGCCCTTGCGCCTTGCACGGGCCCCCCTTACGTCCGCACTTGCATGTGACATATAACAGCTGTGCGACCATAGTAATGCTCCTATTTTTTCTTCAGCTATCAAGCAGTCAACAGGTGAAGAAGTAAACTAGACTTAAGAAGATGAAGAGGTCTAGCGTTGTCCGTCTGTGTACTGCAGGATCGGCTACATCCTTCCGTCAGACCTTTGTCCCAGCGGCGAACCTGCCTCAGAGCTGTTCACGCCGGGCTAGCACTCACTCAGTGGCCATCTGCCAGCTCTGTGCTCGAAGGAGCCGCCCCGCTCTTGAAAGTTTTTCTCCTCAACCACCTTGACCAAGAAGCCCGCAGCAGTGTTTTTTCTCCTTCTCCGCATCTTTTACTAGCCACGGACATTTGGAGAGTTATGACGACTCTCCTGACCCTCACCATGACTTCTACAGTGACGGTGTGCAGAAGTATGGCATGGTAGACGATGATGCAGTGTAAGACTGGAGCTGCTGGACGGTCCCATATCCCCCACATGGGCTGTTTGGGCTACTCCTCCAAAGTGCTATGGCTCATCTGCACGAAGCAGCCGAGGACGTGGAGAAGGTGAGGAAGAAGAGGAGGCCCAGTTAGCTCCGCGCCATCGCGCTAAGAGCCAGCAGCTGCCCAGTCGCCCCACAAACAGACGGCAACTAGAAAAACAGATGAAGCAAGCATCGCTGACAATTCCACCTTCAACTCTACCTCTACCCAGGTGTGGAGTATTTTTCAAGGCTATTCATGCTCCAAAACCATACGGCAAACTTACCTTGTCCCACATGCACTCTCCCCAAACCCCACGGAGGATCCACTGGCTGTTCAGCGGCGTTCTGTCACCAACCTGACGCAGTCCAATGAGGTCGAACCAGGCGGGCATCAACAACTGAACTCTCTGCAGGGAGAACCATCCTCGCCACTGGAGTCTTCACCCGGGGTCGTCGGTGCTGGGATCGACGCTGCCTTCTCCCAGTGCACCGGTCCTGGCCATCCTCTGCTGACCCCACTGGGCATGTCAGAGCATCCAACAGCCGTCCAGGGATGTTGACCAACTGACTTGGTGATTCCAACTGGTGGTCATCCACCGGAGGACTCACCGACAGCATAACTATCATCGCCGAGGAGTCTTGTTGGACAACAATAACTTTCCCAACGGTTCCAACGACCGATGGTCAACCGACGATCCAAAAGTAAAGCCAAAGGGTATATCAGGTGGACACCTAAATATACAAATACAAAAATATCCGTGAAAAGTATCCACGGAAAAATCGTGGATGAGATCATGGGTGACCTGTACAGTTTGTTGTAAGTCAACAGAAATATCAACTTATATTACATATTTACATATATTTACATATTTCTTTGATTAACAAATGATATAAATATACAGAGACATCAACATAAAAATAGAGTGTATGTGTGAAATGTAGGGCGGCAGGGTGGAGGAGGGGGGAGGCAACCAGACTGATACCGACACAGCGAGACATTTCTCTCCCAACAGTTCATCTTCACCTCCAGACAGAACCTGCTGTAAGGTGACCCGACACACATACAGCATGCACTCACAGTCTCTCTATCTAGTGTACACACACACACACACACACACATACAACAACAACAACCTAACATGAGTCACTGGATGCATGGACAGAATGATATGCAGTGTAGCTGCAATCCAGAGAGACAACACAGATGTGTGAGATAGATGCAACTTTCAATCTTCCAACAGTCCCTGACAGCCTTGAACCTGCAGCCTCTTTCTGCTCTGCCTGGTATGCATGGAGCATTCATGTTTTTGGTGTGTGTGTGTGTGTGTGTGTGTGTGTGTGTGTGTGTGTGTGTGTGTGTGTGTGTGTGTGTGTGTGTGTGTGTGTGTGTGTGTGTGTGTGTGTGTGTGTGTGTGTGTGTGTGTGTGTGTGTGTGTGTGTGTGTGTGTGTGTGTGTGTGTGTGTGTGTGTGTGTGTGTTGCCGTAATGGAACAAAGGATCCTTTTGTACAACAGGCCCATGGCTTTAACGCCTCCACCACAAACACATTGTGTGCTGCATGTATTTTCATGTATGCTCATGTGCACTGCCCACATGTGTGTGTTTTCTCACTCATTGTTTATCAGAAGAGACTTGAGCTCAGTGTGTTTGTGTCCCTGTGGAGTGCAGCTTTCGCCCCGGGCCGGGCTGACTTTAGGCCTCCTGCTTTTTGTCAGACCCCACTCGCCTTTCTCTCCTCTGGCTATGATCCACCAGACTCCTGCTGCAGCAGCTAATGCTAATCCTTCTCCTGACAGCCCCTTAAAACAGCTCCACTGTTGTCGTGAAGGCAACATTATTCAATTTCATTCCGATAGTTAAATGAAGAAAGTATTGTTACAAGCTGACCGATCAAACGTTTGGTGTGAAATATAGACGGTCTCTTATACAACAAAGAAAAAATCATCTGTAATGTGTCTACATACTTAGACTTGATTTGGCTCCTGGCACCAGTTTAAGTTAAGTTCACACTACTTTCAAAGTCGGCAGATCGCAGTACTGTTCACACTACACAACTTGCTGTCTTGTAATCGTGAGTGTTTAAGTGGTTGTGGTCCTGGGGGTCTCATGAGCAGGTTAGAACCAAGAGAGGCTTCTTCAGGTTCTGTTTTCAGATCGGCTGTATGCCAACCTCAGCATGTTGTGGTGTCGGCTGGCAGGACGGGCGAGCGCCCCTCTCTCTTCCCTTTTTCTTGGAGGAGAAGAGCAGAAGAGCCGTGACTCTGTTGCCTTCTCCTTCTTCTCTCTCTTCATCATCATCTGATGGAAGAGTGCGGCGTTTAGTTGACTGGAAACCGCACGCCTCCCATGTAATAAACTATATTAATTCCTTCAGTTAAACTGCTCTTGCATGGATTAATACTAGTTCATTCATTTCACATAATTAATTCTTCCCTATTAATACTTCACTTTGCATAAAGGCATTTCTTCGCTTCTGTCTTATCCATTATTTTCTTATGCCTGGACATTTTATTGCGCGTTAGGAATTCGATGCAGTCAAGTGTCACAAGCCACAGGCTGATGTGTCTCTTACAATCCCTATCATTAATATTTGACCTATCCCTATCCACATGTATATATGCTCTGAAGAAGTGAAACTGGTATGGAATTTCTTAAGTGTCCAGTGTTTACAGCACTTGACATAGAATTCAGTCTTTTGCAATGTCGTCAAAATACCGACGATTGGTGCAGAAAACTATAAGCCTCAAATGTTCAGCTGCACACACATACTGTACAGGACACACACACACACATATACCTACGATCATGCAGCGTTAAGAATATGCTCACACACACACACACACACACACACACAGCCTATGTAATTCCATCATCTGTGACTGCCCATCCCTGTGTCCTGTTTGTTTGTGTTGTATCTAGTTCCCAGTGCCATATGCTATCCGTAGCCAAAGGTATCACACTCTGCGGCAGGCCCTCAGTAGCCTGCTGTTCTCAGGGCTCGGCTCTTCTTGTCCAAACAAAGACTGCACTGGCAAACAGAGTAAAGTATTAGAGTTCATGATGAAAGTTTCAGAGCAGAGACTCACATATTGTTTTACTGATTCACTTTCCGCACACAGCTATGCACCTCCATCACAGTAGCCCCGAGATCCTGCTGTAGCCATTGGCTATCAGGAGGAAAGGCTTCCTTTGAAATCAGTGTGCAGTGTTCCACTGCTGCAATGCATTAGCAAATGTATTTTCAGTGCATTCAGTGCTAATGCATTGCAGCAGTCGAGCACTGCACACTGATTTCAATGCATTTCAGAAATACAGTACAACAAATTGATGTAATGCCGATGGTGAGGAAACAGTATGCAATTAAACTCTTCTAAACATTTTTCCACACCTTTCAGGGAAACCCCAGCATACTATCCCTACTGTTTCAGTAGATTGTTCAACTTCCTTGTTTATGTGTAACTAACCAATATGACTTGGAAAAGAAGACCCTAAGTGTACCCAGCATATTTCCTGTAGTATGATTATTGAAGATGCCAACCTGTCTTTGCCATCTTTGTACCTTCCTCCTGTGATTTAGTATTGCACCAAATTTGGGGGTCTTGAGAGACATTTTTTCAAGAGTCAAAATTAAAGCAAAGCAGAGGCAGAGATGTCATGACCTTTAGTCAGTTCTTTGCAATGGCAACGGTACACATAATAAAAAATGTCCGCCACTCTGATCATCCTGCTATATTGGTTTAAATGGGAATGTCCACTCTACTCTCATTCTATTTCTAGGGCCACAACCCACCACCCAGGCTCCTACACTTCCCATAAAGTATCTTAATAGACACCGTTGACATTCAAACTCCACACACCCAGGATTTATTGCAGGTTTTTTGTAAAAGATTTAAAGTCTCAAGCCAAAACTGAGATACAGTAACCCTGGTGACATCACATGTGATATCATCAAGGTTATTTTCTCAGACTTTAGACAGCTCCCTCAAGAGCCACAAAGACATTACACAGCTGTTGTCACAGGCTGAATAGTACACGAGCAAACTGATCTTCATGTGTAAAATGGGCGAGTGCCCCTAAATATTATATACTGTAGTACATGGCTACTCCTGTGCCTGATGGGATTATTTCCTAACCACAATGATGAAAATAATACAATGTATCCAGGCTCTAAATTTAAACTTCCATTTACTGCACTGTGTCTATTCACTGTTTAGTATTTTTGTTTTTATGTTTCAGTAGTAAGGTCAATTGTTCCCAAATCAAGTTAAGGTGTGGTACAGTAAACTGTGTCATAGTAACTTAATGTTTTTATCCGTCTGTCTCACGGGAAGCCAGATGGATCAAATCATGTCAACATTTACAAGTTTCTCACATAAGAAACTTGAAGAAAGTTAACAGACCTTTTTTTTCGTTTTGTAATGCATCATAGCTAAACTTATCAGCTTTGTTGGAGCAAGATACCAGCTTGGGTTGTTCGGCACAAGCTCAATTGAGAGCTGAAGTTGAAATCAGACTTCTGGGTTCTGTTCCAGAAGTAAGAAAACCAGTAAAAATTAAAATCCAGCTTCAGAAAATCGGCCTTTAACAAACACCGTTTCCCAAAAGCCTTAGGCTAAACATCATGGCGTGATAGAAGAGCCTGTGCACCACATTATTAAACAAATGTTACTTACAGGTAGTGCTGGCCAGTGTATTTTATGTCATTTCATGTCATTCCGGTTGGTTGGTTTGTTGTTGCATGAGTCACATTGTGAGAATTTGGTTTGACGATCAAAGATTTTACCACGTTTTTCTCACATTTTGTCAACTTTCATCTCAGACAGCCCAAAATCACACAGTGTAAAGGGGCTTTAACAAAATGTAACAGACCTGCTTGAGTTTGAAGGCACAGAAAAAGAAGACAATATACAGTGCAGTAAATTTGTATCAAAAACATGCATCTTCTGGGCTCTGAATGTTGACAGGACCATTATGTTGTACATGTGGAAACAACTGTGCTGCTTCCAGGAACAAAGAAAAGCCAACATGGCTGCCAGACGCTGCATGATATCACCCTCTACATGGCTTCGACATTGGCCTTGGGTGTACTAAATAAAATGAGTTAAATGCATCCCTCCCCTCGACTTATTTTATTTGACTTGAAGACGTGATTGGCATGGCCGCTATTTTTGACTCTCCTCGACTCTCTCTGGAGGCTTTTTTTAAACATCCTCAGCAACTCTGATGATTGTCCTGAAACCAACCTGTAATCATTTAACGCACTGTACTTGTTTCGGGAAAAAAAAAAGAAAAAAGAAAGAAACTCTTTCACACTGCTGTCCTAGAAATTCTCTTTCAACCGCTGTTGTGTATTCTGTTTGAAGCCCGGCTTGACAGCTTCATTTGTGAAGTGTCTCAATTAGGCAGAATATTTCTGCCGACATATCTCGACGCCCAGACTGTCTCACTAGAACATGAAAGCCCGGGCTTAAGGAAGTCATCACACACCTCGGCAGAGAGAGACAGTCACACACTCATGCGTGCGCGCGCACACACACACACACACACACACACATGCAAACACTAAAAATAGAGTCAGCTATCCTACTAACGCTGGTTAATGCTCCTCACCCCAGACAGTTGGATTTGCATATCTTTAATGTGCTTTTTTCTCCTCTCTCCTTCCCTTTTCTGAGTCTCTCTCTCTCTCTTTCTCTCTCTCTCTCTCTCTCTCTTTTCTGTCTTGTGTGAAACAGTCTGGTCTCTTATAGGAATTCTCAGGGGGGGCTTGCAGTGCATGTTGGGAGGGAGCTTTTTGTATCAGAAAAGCAAGAAAAAAGCAGCCTGAAAAGATTTCAACAATTGTGGTAATTAGAGATTTTGGAAAGGCGAGACACCCCCACCGCCACCTTCCCCACCTTTCTCTCTCTCACTTTCTCGCTCATTTTCTCTCTCACTTTCTCTCCGTCTCTCTCTCTCTCTCTCTCTCAGGTCTTTCAGGCCACTGTAATGGTCTCCATCTGGTCTGTGAGGGGGGAAAAGAAAGGTATTGAGTCCCTGGGCTGTATAGGATGGCCATCTGGGCCAGGCCACACCCACAGCTCTGAGCCACTTCTCAGCTGTCCCAACCGACCAGCCGACAGGCCCATTGGCCTTCTACACACCGTGACCCCCATGTCAGTGACAATAACAACAATAGGTCCTGGCCCACTTATTCCATTAAGCCCATGTGAGTCTTCTAATAAATAGTCAGCATTGCAGTCAGCTAGTAGGCTGTGTCACCCTGCAATAGCATGAAGTTAGCATATATATGCCATATTGCAAAAGGTATGTTAGTGCAGTACCATTTGGGATCCAGCTAGTGTATATTGTGTTTATCAAGCTCAGGGGACGTATTTTTCTCCTTTCTCCTATAAGCCTCCTTCACTGGGGTTGGCAGATTTTACATCCAACCAAGAACCTACCAACCTAACATCAACTATCTGTAACCCAAAGCATTTGATTGATAGAGCAAGTAAGTGTTGCCTGGAAGCTTCATTCAGGGCAAAAAAAAGGTCCCAAAATGATACCATGTCATTGTATTAAATTAATAGCAGATTTAACTTACTTTTCAGAGACACTTTTAATGTAGTTTTTGATTGAAACCATTTCATTTCATTTATTTATTCATAAGGACAACGCACATTAATGAACTTTACTGTAAATGTGCCAGTGTTAGACAGCAGGCAACTGTAGTCCCTTTGGCGAGATGTTTTGAAACCACAACTTAAGGCCACAATGGCAGATATTTGCTGAAGATTTTAAACCTTTCTTTAGTTACCTTGCACGGCAGCTGGATTCTCACGATGTCACAAGATCACGCGAGAATCGCAGGATCACATATCACACGAAAATCCATCCCGTCAGGCTTTAAGTAATGTGTTTGTATCCTGCGAGCCAGATCGTGGACCAATCAGGGTCCTGATTGGCCGGCTACGTTTATGCAAATCTAAATGGGTGGACACGAGCGTGCGATTGGAGGGGAGTATTACATGGAGTCCAGAAGAGGGCTCTGTCTGTGCTTGTAGAGGTGAGTTGATTGACAGATGGTTCATTCAATCACCTGCCAAATATGTATATTTTTTAAATGCCTACCCATTTCCAAAGATGTTTAACAAACCATCTGGCGGGTCAGGTTATTTCTTTAGCTGCTAACCCAGCAAGTCCTCCGCTTACAGTGTAGTTTATCAGTGCCGTTAAAAACTTTTACAAATCAGTGTAACGTTGCAAGAATAAATCTGTTTTAGAACATTACAAAGCGATGATCAAGGTTTGGTTAGATTTAGGCACAAAAAACATATTTAAGAAATCAATAATTTGACACAAAAACTGTCCGCCAGTGTCCGACATCAGAGCTGCACCCATAGCAACGGTTTGCTATACATAGCAACGGTCTGTTATAGAGAAATTACAGACGGCAGAACGCTGTGATTGACCAATCAGGATCGACAATTCGACACAGCCGTGTTATAATAACTAATAATTCATTCCAAAAATGTCTTCAACCAATATTCCAAAATACAGCAGCAGAAAAAAAACTTTGGTTTATACTCCCTTACTTTCCAGACATGTGCAACAAGTGTCAAGAAAGGATCTTATTTGATGGAAGATCAGATGAACTGCAGCTGGGCTCATTTACATCTCTAGTCTTGGTAAATGTTGTGCTAAATGGAGACATTGTGGTCACGCTAAATTTTGTACTCCAGATGGTAATTTGTGGCATTCTTGACAAATATCCTTCTGTGTGCAATTTGAGAATTTCCAACTTTGGCATTGATAGTTTTAAAAAAGACACTGTGTGATGGATGGGCTGAAAGCAACACATAGACTGCACCAATGTTCCCTCAGAGTTGTCTCGTATTCCACCAGAATATTTTGTAGATACTATAATCTCATGGACGTTTTACACATAGTGGCTTTAACCTCTGACTTTTTTGGTTTATTTCTGTTTTGTTAGAAACTGTTTATACATTAATTGGGCACGAAAACTCTTAAATGTATTATACAAGTACATAATAGTGCATGTACCAGATCACATTTTTTCTTAACAAAAAGCCATCATCAGCTCAACATATCATTCTTATTTAGTTAGTACAGTTATATTATTTAGTTATTGTGTTAGACTCTGGGTCGTGCTTTATTTCAGTCCCGATTCTGCACACAAGACCGAGCTTGTGTTTCTATCTGGTAAGCAGACTCTCCAGATGAAGGTTTATAATAATATATGGTAAATGTTTGGTCAGACCACTCAAATGATGTTGAACCAAACACAGAACAGAATCTAAGGCCCAGAGCTTCAGCTGTTTATTTATTAAATAACCCGCAGCAGTCTAAATGTCTGATAATCTAAACACAGTTTGATTTCCTCAAGAGCCCTCCAAATATAAACAGTCCATCCTGTTAGAGCTAACTGCATACAGTATATTTATCCATCCGCATTTTAAATAAAGTTGCCTGTTGATCAGTTGGTCATAAGTAAATAATTTCAAATAAAGCTGTGTCCTGATATCTGTGGCGAGGGGTATTATTAGATTCAATCCATTCAGATCCCACAAGCATGCTATATTTTTTTTACATTTCAGGAAGTAGTTGAGTTATCGGAGTGTGACTCTGCCCATTGATGAAACCTCCACCAACACCAGAGAACACAATTCCCTTGCTTGGTTAAAATAATCTCTCTGGGATCTGACCATAATATCCAGATTATCTAAACATGACTAAAAGAAGATTATACATGAGTCTATCTATATTAATACAATATTTAAACTAAAAAATGTTTATATAATGACAACATATAATGTGAAAACGGTTGCTCGTAGTGACAAAGCTACAGTTTTCCTCAGCTCTACTGAGCCTGTTTTAGGTCATTGTTTTGGTTTTCTCCACCCTCAACAATTTAACTTCTGTGGTGGTGAAGATTTTGAAGGACTGACACCCCGAGACCTGTAAACCTGTACCCTGTTAACCTCCATTATATTGGCAGACTGGCTTCTACATGAATTTATTAAAAGACTGGTTCTGCCTGAATGGTTATATACTGTGTATCACGGTTATTTATTGGACGCTGCAGCTGATCGGACTGATCTGATACATCTCAACATCACTGGAGTTTCATACCAGAGTGAAGACAGATAACAGATTAACAGTTCTATATTTTAGTTGTCTTCTGATTCAACATGTGGTTAAAATCTGTTGTTAATTATTGGTCTGATCAACAGCAGAAGGACATGCGGTATCTCTCCTTCACACACGGCTGACGGAGTCCGTCACTGAAAGAGCTTTATAACAACAAATGGACATCAAACAATATTTTCATTTACTAGAAAGATTTTTCTATTCATCATCTATTTCCCCCATTATTAAGGATACAGTTTAGTGTCTGTCTGTCTGTCAGCAACAAACACTTTTTACATAATTTATCATCGTTTCCATTCAGTCACATGTGAGGCTGATAACTCCTGAACGTCGGGTTTGATAGGAGTTAAATCATTTCAATTTTCCCTGAAACATTTAGCCTAATAAATCATTTCTAGTGTTTTCAAAAGATACAATAATCATATTCTGGGTTATTAAATAATGAATTCACAATCAGAATATCAATACGGATAATGAATAAACAATATAAAGGCATTGTGCCGATAGAAATGGTTCCTGAGCCTCTAAGCAGGACACAGTCCACAGAATAAATACAGACTGCAGGTTGTTATTCATGTGCAGGTGTTTGTTAAACAGGAAACAGGCTACAGAGAGAAAAGCACTGCTGCTCTGCCACTGATAATAACTGTGTGTCTTTATTAGTATTAGTACAGTTCAGACACAAACTCCATCAAAAGTCTGTACATCTGTTAAAGCCGACTGACAGCTGATCCAGCTGTGATCAGCTGCTGCTGTCATCAGAAACGGACGTCACTTAACGTGACGCTCCAGAGGAAACGACGTCTCGTGTCTCTAAAAACAGATTTCCTTGTTTCCTCTGTCCTCACATGGTTTCCTTGGGTCTCAAGTGAGAGAAACGTGGATGCAATTAAGAGACTCGGGATGCACCCATTGTCTCATCAGTCACTCACTACATATAGCGGTTCCTTTGTCGGTTCATCGTTGCTGTATAGAGTTTTTATTGCCTGTCCTGTCAACCTGCTACCTGGCCGCTGGACCTATACTGCCTGTTTGGACTGCTGTCACCTGTTTGCTTGTAAGCTTCTTATTAAATCATTGAACTGTCCCCGTCTGCCTCGACTGTCTGCAGTCGAGTCCTCCTTCCTCTGCTGCCTATATACCCCAGTCATGACACCTTTCACTTGCCGCACACAAAGCCATACAGACATTCGAGCTTCATTTAAAAACCTCAACAACTTGGCTGTGTATTACAATAGCTGTTTCAGCACCACAACGCTGTTTGTTGTGTGTTCGGCGCACACAACATGCTGCAACAGCTGTTTCTCCCGCAAATATTTAGCGCTCTAAAAGCCGTATTTCACTAGTGCGATGTGAAAATGCGGTGCAGGAATGCAGAAAATCGACATTAAAATGTT
Source organism: Sebastes umbrosus (assembly GCF_015220745.1). Taxonomy (NCBI): domain Eukaryota; kingdom Metazoa; phylum Chordata; class Actinopteri; order Perciformes; family Sebastidae; genus Sebastes; species Sebastes umbrosus. The sequence goes on from NC_051275.1 coordinate 8,675,064, forward strand.
TCTGCACACCGGGTCTGGTACGAATTATCCACGTTGCCATGTTCTATTTACGTCAATGAGGCCCAAAGAGTTTCCTTCTAAATAGTGCCCTTGTCCACAGCACACAACAAAGACCTATTCAGACAATAACTAAGGGGCTAACGTTAACTGCACAGTACATAAACTAATCGGACCCCAAATGTGATGCAAACGCTAGCTGTTGTGGTTAGCCCCGTTCCGTGACCAATACAAAACATTAACAAGTGCATAACAGCTACATTATAACCTTCATCGCATTTCAGCCGATCTCAAGCCATATATTGTACTTTATTCCATTGTTGAGGTGATAGTGTTTGGCATATATTATTGGGTTTTGAAGAGGGGACGGCCCATTGTTATTCCGAAACACCAGTAGCCCGAAAAATGTCCCATCGGACTGAAAAAAGCCAATTTGTCCCAAAATCCGCAGGGGTGTGCAAGGATTCAGAAGAACTCACAAAATAATTTTAATTTCCTGTAACTCGGAATCTAATTGGTTGAAAAATATCACAATCAACCAACATTGTCCCCATTCTGAAGGCCTCGGAGCCTCACAGGCTGTGATTTTTCACCCGGAAACAGCACAGGGTTGATATCTGATTGAATAAAAGCTCCAATTTACAGAGCTGCACTGGAAGTAGCACAACAGAGAGGGAGAGAATAGCATTGTAATTACATCAATAGATGTAATAGATGAGAACGAACTTTGTAAAATACATATAGCATTAATGAAAATATATATGAAATTATTTTAATAAAATCAAATTCTCTTATTCTGACAATCTCTCGGCCAGCAGAGAAGGCCTTGCTGGCCCTGACGGCCCACCTCTGCTGTTGAGTAAGGTTATATCCCAAGGTTGGATTAACTTTTTTGCCATTTCACAAATGTCAAAGGTTTGTAAATATTTTAGGAACCTTTTTTGTTTTTGAAAATTCTCATTACATCCCGACAGCAATCAATAAATCAAATGATCCGACAAAAAACTAAATCTGGTATCTTTGGCTGTCGCAGGACTGTAATAAACCTGAATGTAATGTCATGCTATACCTCCCTGCATCTTCCGCAAGCTGCTAGCTTGACAGTTGTGTGAGTACTAATAATAGCCATGTTCGCCGTTAACGTTTATTATGATATGTTTATGTTGGCTGTCAGCGTTGGAGCTAGTCAGCAGCTAGTGCTGCTAGCTACTGTCATTGGAAAAGAGTTTGCAACACTGGGCTCGGTTTTCCGCTTGGATCATTTTTTAAATCTAATGTATTCTTGCTAGTTTCTCAAGATCACCGACCCTGCCTTTAATGTGATTTTGAATGAGGTTTTGTCACTTCTGAAAGTTCTGGTTTCACTTCAGTTCTCTTTTCCAAATTCCCCAAACTATAAATGCATTGACTAGTACTATGACGCTGGTTTTGACCTCTAAGTACAGACAGAGACCAGATTGTACTAATTAACATACGTAGTGGACCATGGAGAACTCATATCACTGCTGGACAGGAGTTGAAATGTTTGACATTGCTACAATAACCCTTACTGGTTCAGTTTTCACTTAATGTAAGTCAAGTAATACACAGCGTTCCAACCTCTGAAATCTGCATTTTCCCTCCAGTTTTTCTCTGTTTTGTTATTTCAGACTGCAGCTCAAGGCTGACTGAGCACATTTAGTATGACATCTGCCAGGAGAGTGATAGCTTTCTTCAGAATCGCCAGGCTCCTCTAACAGATTGGTTTTTCACGGAATCTCAAATGGAAATCATAAAAAAAATGAATTGTAGCTTGTTTGCTGCTGTGATGAAATGTTATAAAAAATAGATGGATATGCCGTTACAGATAAGAAAGTGTTGAGAATGGTCCAACTTCAGTATCAAGAAATCTTATGGGTTGGCATTAATTGAGTGCACATGGAATACTCATATTTTACCAATCTGGATGCTCTGAGATGCCTTTTTTTAGTCTTACAGAGGGACATGAGAGGTCAGACATCTAGCCTTTAGTTTGACGCTATACTGTGAAACATTAAAGCTGCAGTGGGTAGAAGTTATTTTTATAAAACGGTCACTATATCCTGACAGTAGTGCATTAGACAGTCATCTGAAACATATTATGTGCCTCTGTATCCTCTAGTGCGCTTAACGGCATCTGTAGGATTTCACAGACCGGAGGAAAACAACCAATCAGAGCTGCTTCAGTCTATGAGAGCCGGCTGTCAATCACTCGCGAACTCCGACCAAACGGTCAAACTAGGCAGCGCCTATTTGTCACTGTAATGCTTATTTCTCTCCTCAAATGTTTTCAGAATCATCTTGTTGTAAACGGTTTAGCTGTAAAATTAGAAAGTTTGTGACCCGGCAGCCATGTTGAGATCTCTTGAGGAAACACCAAGCACCGCCCACCAGCCGGAGCACAGCCAATAGGAACTCTAGAACTACATTTTTTAAAGCCTGAAAACAGAGCCATGAGGAGGTGCAGAAGTCTAGTTTTCTCTCAGAACACTTTAATTACAATATGCTGAAAGGTTATTGTGGAGTTTTTGCCCGATGATGCCAACAAATTGTTGCCTACTGAAGCTTTAACCCCATATCTCTATTTAAAATGAGTGCAGGTATGTACTACATTTCACACAGTTTGTCCGTCAGTGATTCTCCCCAGCTTTGTCTTTGGTCTCTGTGTGTCCTGCGTGTTGGAGGTCGTCTGTCTGTGGTCTGTCTGTCTGTCACCCCTGACTTTCCCTCTCTGTCTCACAACAGTCAAGCTATACAGCCGCTCAGCCAGTGGAAGAACGCTGGGCACGGTGCCAGCCAGCCGGGGCGCCAGTTGGGCAGTCCATCAGTAGCATTAAAGACATGTTATCCACCCGAGTGTATCTGCCTGGCTTAGAGCCTTGATCCCCTGTCCAAGCCCCCCCATGCTGCCCCTCGACTCACTCGGGGGCCCTGGGTAAAAGTGCACACAGTCCGCTTCTTGCTTTATCAGCATGGCACCCAGGCATCCAGTCTGCTGCTTTAGGTCTCTTAAAACACGTACACAAATAAATGAGGAGGGTGCTGGAAATAACTACTTTCTCATCTCCAGCCAAGCTGCCCTGCTAGTCAGGTCATTGTCTTTAAAGGGACAGGGGACCAGGGAAAGCAGAAAAGATGAAATGTTTCACAGAGGCTTTAAAGGACTGTTTGTTTCCTGTTATACTTTGCCAGATACTGGACTTTTTTCATCACAGCTAAAAATATTGCCGTCGCTCGTTTGATTCTGAACATACAGGATTTCTACTGTGTGTTGTCCTCATTCTATCTGCTTTAATATAATAGTCACTGCTTTATGGATATACTGCTGTTATTGCTGTTGAGTGTTTTGAAATGTCACTTCAAGGGTCAATTCTGAAGCATAAAAGTAGCAGTCAGTAACCTTGGGCACATAAACACCATTTCTAGCCCTTTAGCAGTTCCATATTAGCCTGATATTCACACTAAATTGCCATTTTGATTCCACTCTATTATTCAGTACGCCTTTGCCATTAGCCTTTTAATCGTGTGTGCGTGTGTGTGTGTGTGTGTGTGTGTGTGTGTGTGTTTAACTGATGTATCCAACCAAGTATGTCATTTTCAGTGGACACTGAGGCTATAGGGCTACGTTCAGACTGCAAGCAAATCTGACTTGTTTCAAGTCAAGTCAATTTTATTCGTATAGCCCAATATCACAAATTTGCCTCAGCTGGCTTTACAATCTGTACAGGATACGACACCCCCTGTCCTTTAAAGTATGACCCTCTCATCGGATGAAGAAAAACTCTCTGAGAGACAGAGACAGAGAGAGAGAGAGAGAGAGAGAGAGAGAGAGAGAGAAAGGCACACAGCAGTGCTTTTGGGACACAAACAACAAAGGGTTTTTGAGAGGCAGTGGCTTAAAGTTAATATTATTCTCGTCTGAAGGACTACTAGGCAGTCTAGGCCCAAGACTTTGTACTATTATAATTTGCAAGTGATCAGATTTGTGTGTCCAGACATCACCAACGTATCTGCATGGGTTGCTGTGGTAATGACTGTAGGCGTCAGTAACTACGTTGCTACTCTGGCGACGCGGTTTTCCAATGTGAAAGCATGAGAAGTGGAGGTCCATCATTGCAACCCTCCAAACAATCGCAGCGCTGTCAAGTCACGGTGCAGAACTCTTCCGTCACTGAGTTTGTCTGGTGCGAGGCTGGTATACATTGCGATGTTCCGTGCTGGCGGGCTTTATTTCAGCGTCTGTCCACGGACTGTTCCATGTTATCCTCCATAACGCTCTGCTAGTAGCAACGAGGATTTTGCTCAGTACTTCAGTCATTCTGGATTTGACATTGTGTGTCAGTTGCTAGTGATACAACAGACACTTTTTACCGCTCAAATCCGATTTGAGTGGCCAGAGCGTCCAGACTGAGATGCATATGTAGAAATCTGATTGCAATTGCATTTCAAACCACCTCCATATGTTGTTTGGATGTGTTTTTTTGCAATCCAGACTTTCTAGAATCTGGACAAAACCTGGATACAATCTGGATATGCCAAAAAAAATGGATTTGAGCTGGCAGTTTGAATAAGGCCTAAATTAGTTTGAGTACAGTTTGCATATTTCAAAGAATATAAAGACCTTTGCTGGTTAAGGTGTTGTGATATAGATAAATAATAAATATGGTAGAGTCAAAGATATCTAGAGTTCACTGCTGCCATGTGAAGCTGACTGAGATAAGCGATGGAAAATGGATGGATAGAGGGTTTTCAATTTCAGTCAATGTTGACATTCAGTATCTATCACAGTGGTGTCCACAACTTGGCCAAAAAAGCAGTCTCCATATGGCAGAAATGATAAAAAAGACACTTGTAGCAGTCAGAGTCCAGAATAGACTGGCAGGCTGGCATCTGACATATGACCAGAAGTGCCTTGTACTGTATGCTAACTTGCTAATGCAAAACAAACAGACAGGTTGACCGCATCTGTGGGAGCTAAATGAGGACGTCTAGAGGACAAGTATGGACTTAGTGGGTCTAAAAGAGACATACACAGCAAAGAAATACAGTAGAGGCAGATGGTTGGGTAGAGGGAGATGGAACAGGTGTAGCCACAAGGCCAAATTTGTTTTGAAGGAAATTTTGGCAATCCAACTTCACTGTCAGGACATCTCATCTCGTCAATGTTGTATTACAATAAAGCATTCAAATTAAAGTATCTGTGCTGTTTGTGTTTGTAGCCATACTTTAGGTAACTTAGATAGTAAACTTTGCCAGCTTAGTTCACAATGATACTGGCCTTGTGTGTAGGTGTTTTGAGATTGAGCAAATGGTGAGCTGGAGCTCTGTATAGCAATTAAAGGTCAAGTAATTCTAAAAAGATGGAATTAGTTAAATCCAAGGATACACGTCCATCATTTTTGTGTTTGCAAAATGTCTTTCAGCCCATTATCTAATTTTTCAATAAGTAATTTTTTCCCATATGCATTTCACTTGACATGATTGAGTTTCTATCTATTAAGATGGACTTGTGGGTTTAATGTTTGGTCTCTTCTCTGGGTACTTCAACTACATTTGTTTCTGTCCACAGCAGTAATCACAGAAGACTCTGCTGCTGAAGACGAGGGTCTGTGAGGGGATGCACAAAAGGTAAGGATATTACCTTCACCATATTGAATGGTTGAAAATCTCTCTGGCAAAGTCCACCTTGACAGCTCGCACCTGATCCACCAACATGTAGGCGTTCAACCTTGAAAGTAGAGTATTCATTGATTTTGAATACTGGCTCATACAAAACATGTGAAAATCGATGGCTTTCTTGCTTCAATTGAACCACCCACATATCTTTCAATCAATCAGAGGTTGGTGATTTCACAGATATATGTAAGGCTGGTCTGTGGAGTTAAATCGGTCTTAATTGAGCTCATAGAATGTGAGGTATAGTTGGACAAAAATAAAGACTCATTTTAAAGCCTAGAAAGTTAGCCCTCCTATCCCAGGATATGTCTGAACCGAGACCCTGCCGACAAATGAGTAACACCTGCTGACTGTAAGGGTAACAGCTCAATTTGTGGTTTGCTAACAATGGTGTAGCGCCAGTAATAATAGGGTATAATTTAAAGAGACAGCAGTAGCCACTTGGAATCTGTCATTGCTTTCGCTCATTACCAAATTTATGTAGTGAAACTTTCTTGTAAACGTTAAATTCTTCCACAAAGCACTGGCACACATTTTCAGCCGGAGTGACTGGAGTTTAGCAGCTTGAAGCTGGAGCTCATTCAGCCATGTTTTAGTTTGAAGGCCGGAACTTCTCTCTTTGAGTCTGCTCTGAAGATGTAGAAAATGTCGACACAGCATTAGTCACATTTAATGCATTAAATCATTCACGCCAAGGTTGGATGGAGGCAACGAATAGAGAACAGAGGAGGGAAAGAAGTAGAAGAAATAAAAAACGAAAATACTCAATTTTGCAACTCGACCATTTTCAGAGATTCTCCCTGAATACGTCCCATTCACATGTCTCAAGTATTAACCCACACAGGCTCCGACCTCTACAAGACTCTATGGGTAATACTCCATTCACGAGCATACATTCGCCCACTGAACTTTGCATAAACGTATCAGTACGTGCCTACCCGAATACTCCACAGAATATAAAGCAGCATCCACCGCTGACAGCCATTCCGTTCTTTTCAGCGAACGGCGATTTGCCCATCTCAACGGATGGAGTCGCCGCTTCTAGAACCTCATTATATCCTGGACCTATAGCATTTAAGCTACAAGTCTATGTGACTTATGAAAGAAGAAATATCACATTATTTTTCTTACAAATGAGAAGTTGAATTTTGGAGTATTTAAACTCACGTTAATCGCGGACCACAGAGTCAAAGCCAAATATGCCAATTAATGCCGCAACTGCATTATAAGAATACTACTGGACTTCCTGCATTGACAGTGGATCATTGAAAGTAATTTCTGTTTTGCAAATTAGTTCAACTAGTGCAGTGCCCATTCAAAATGCACCTGTGGTGTGTGGAAGTACTGTAGCAAGCGACAGAGAGCAAGTTATACCCAGCATGCCATTCGGTGGTGTAACAGCTAATAGGGGTCCCCTCTCAATATACTACACTACTTCTGGCAGTAGTAGAATTATTATTAAATATGTCTCGTAGAACTCAAGAGCTTGCACTCGACACTGCACTTCCTTGGGTCCTCAGCAAATACAATAAATGCCTGTTCACAAAGGGCTGAATGCTTGGCCTGTGTACACCTAGGTTGGTTAGTCAGGAACATTGGTGAAATACACTTGCGGAGGTAAATGGTAAATGTACTTGCATTTATATAGCACCTTTCTAGTCTTCCGACCACTCAAAGTGCTTTACACTACATGTCAGCATTCACCCATTCACACACACATTCATACACTGATGGCAGAGGCTGCCATGCAAGGAGTCAAGTAGCAGCAAGTATCTTGCTCAAGGTCACTTCGACTGGAGGAGCCGCGGCTCGAACCGCCGAACTTCCGATTGGTGGGCGACCCGCTCTACCTCACAGCCGCCTGTAACATTAGTGTTATAAGTTAGTATCAAGTCTTATACCAGGTAAATACAGTCTTACTTACGGGAGAAAAAACACACACAGGTCGTGACTTACTCACAGTCACACCGGTGAAATACAATCTGGTTCAATGCTGCTTCCAGTTGGCTATCTGCTGATTCTTGTTCGTGTTGATGCCAGGGAAGTGAGGAAGAGTTTGGTTGTAAAGTGAATGGCAGTCAATGAGCCACGACCGCTCAGAGCGCGTGCCCGTTTGGAACGGGCCGGTTGCTTGGCTCCTGGTAGGCTCCCGGTATTGCTGCTTGCAGCGTTGTCGGGGGCTTGTGCCTGTTCAGAGCGCAGAGTCGTGGTCTGTCCGCTGTGGACGACGTGCTTGTCTCAGTCTGAAGCCGTGAAGCCCCTTCCCCACTGCTGCATAGAGTGATGTGTGCTTGTTTATTCAAAGTTTATTAATATTTAATAAAATTAAGTTCCTATAGTTCAGTCATTTTCAGTTTAGATTATTTGCAGTTTGGTACTTGGCGTTGTCGTCTTCTCAACAAAACATAAGATGACAATGCCAAAGTCTTCTCTCTGTGTGTTTAGTCTTCGTGGTGGAGGGATCGATATTATGTATTCCTATTAGCTCACTTCGACTGCCACTGTTGCCTTCCATATTGGTCACTTTGAATAGTCTCTTACAACAGGCCTTTTCAGTTCTTCAATATCATTCACATATACTTGTCATCGATGTTGTTAACCTTTACCATCATTCATTTGAAAGCCAATGGTTCTCAAGTGCTGTGCATTGAGTGGATAGCTGCTACTTCCATGCAATGCTCTCTATGGAAGTTAATGTGTGCAGAAACGCATGATCATCTTGGCTTGCCAAACACCTCAGTGGCATTGTCTGTGCTGGAGTGCTACAGCAGATTCAGGGGAAGAAATCATTGTTTTTGAGGGCTTAAAGAGCTGGAGGAAGTCATAGAACTCAAGTACTTTGCATGATAAATGATTCACAGTTGGAGAACAAGTACAACTGTAGAATGCTCTCCAGTGATAGACTGAACATATATCTCTCACGCAATCTGTATTGCTACTATACTGTCCATAACAAGATAACTTTCAAAAAGTATAAAAATAAATATCCAAAATAATGCCAAATAATGGAATAAGCAAATACCCCTACATGGATATATATATGTGTTAATATAATATGGCAAGTACACATGTATGTCATGTCATTTTTTAATTATTTCATTTGTCTATATTTCTATATTTCTGCTTGCTTCAGTATAACATTATACAAGTGTCTTTCTTTCTCTGTTTTTATGTTTAATTGCACTGCTATGTTTGGTACTACTCTGTCCTCAATTTCTCTTATCTGTGCATCTGGTTAAGTTGTTTGTACTTTTATATTTTCTGTATTTTCATCTAAATTTGTATCTGTTAGCTGAAGTGTCTGTAAGACCACAGAAAGACTAGATGGACGTGCAATACTGAAACCTATGACTGTAAGCCTTCAAAAACTGTCTTTCCTAGTGAGTCTCTCCATATTTGCATTAATCTCTACCTGCATTGCTCCTCCCTTTCTCTTCTACTCGCATACCTCTTCCCCTCCTCTAGTCTCCAAGGCCTCTTTTACTATTCCCCCTGTCCTCCTCATTTCCCCTCCTCTGACTCCCTGCTGTACCCTACTTACAGTTTGCCCTCCTCTTTCAATATCTGTCTCGCTTTTTTCCTTTTAGCTCCTTCTACTCCTTTTTCTATAAGTAATGCAGCCTCCCGCTCTGCCTACATCTGGAGCTGCTGCTGAGCCATCTTCTAAAATTCCTGGCATGTTTCTTCTCTGGGCCAGGCATCCTCCGGCTGGCTGACTCCACTCAGAATCCAGCAGCCTAAATTGCACTGTGTCCTCACACAACCTATGCACATACTGAAATTGTAAGGCACACACTACGTGCTTTGAATGTCTATTAGCAGTATTTTTTTACATGCTGAACAAAAAGAGCAGTTGTGTTTCCTGATATGCCAGCTTTATCGTCTTAAGTGTACGTTTATTGACGTTGCTCAAAAATAGTCACTGAATCCTTCAGTGATTATTTTCAAGTATGAGTTTAGAAAATCATAATTGCAAATGCATTTAATAGGTTTAAGAGGTTTTAGGAGATACATAATATATGTCTCCATTAATAACAAAATGCATTTGTATTGACCATACCTGCTAAATGCATGTCAGAAGCAACGTTGCTTTTTTAATTTTGTCTTCCTCGCCCGCTGAGCCATGCAGATGTGTACCATCTTTGTTTCTCAACAGGCCCACAGCATGCAAATTTCATTACTAAATAAGTAGCCATCCATGTGTTATTTATTTATTTTCTCCTTCTCCTTTGTTTTATTCAGCAAAGGCCCCCCCTTTTTGCTGTAATGGCAGAGTCCTAGCACATCCTGTGGCCTTCTGCCATTCGGATCTACAGGGGAAGGGCTTTCTGGCAAGACTTGAGTCAAATCTCTCCCACTGCATTGAGCTGTATGATTTGATGGTTTGATTAAAGCAGACCTGATTTGGATAAACCAAGGAGCCCATTCACAGAGACTTCACTCATTATGAGGGCCTTGACAATTAATAATGTGCATGTATCACGTTTACATAGGGAGGATGTGCATAATTGTACAATCAGCCTGATCAATACACTCACGCGTCGCCTATTATGTTTACATTGAGCCACCCACGGATTTATGTCCGTTGCCAGGTCTGGGTCCCTTTTATCAAATCTGACTTTGGTCCAATGAAGACGGGAGTTCACGCCTTGCCAAAAACCTGCAATTGACATTCACATGTTAATTAACTGCAAACTGATCTTTTGCTGTTTTTGGGAATAGTGTTTTTGTTACCTAATCATAACCACACCCTCACTATATTGCAATACCTTTCCTTCACCTTAGCCATAATATAGTTGCCATTTGCAGATATTGTTGATAGAATTTAAGAAAATACAAAATATATTTACTTAAGATATTGGATATTGGAATTTTGCGAAATCTTCCAATAACTTGTCTAGCGATGGAGTTGTATATCTGCAAAATGGAGAGTGGGGAGGACGGGGAGAAGAAAGAAGGTTGTCAGACACTCTGCTGATAGCTCACAGCTCCCCCTATGATGATAGACAACCTCAACTTGGTTCTATTAGCTTTGGCAAATTTTGCAGCAAAGAGCCTAGCATATACTTAATTTTAAAGTACAGTCCTGTGGCCATGGAAACAGACAGGGATTGCATACCCTCATAACAGGGGTCACCATCTTCCACAGTGGAAAGAGCCTCTTGGCATTCATCTTGATCATTTTGTGGGACATTTGCATGCAAGGATTGCCTCCTTTTCTGAAAGGCTTGTCTCTGTTTTTCTGGCCTTGAAATAATCCCGGTCCGTCCTTTCAGTCAATCAAGACATTTCTCTTTGTGTTTCTCTCTGGGTCAATGCCAGACTCCTTTGCTGCTGGCTCTCTCAAATTTTTGTCAGCAAACTTGTCGCGCAAATGTCACATTTACTTTCTGATGAATGCCAATTCCATTGATGGTTCATGTTTTTTTCTTCTTCTATATTCTATTATGAGGTGCATTTAAACTGCTATAATAATCTGGGTCTCAGCAGTTAATAAGCAGGCTTTTGAACACATTTTGGATACAAGCAAAAGCACAGATTTTCTCTCTTGCATTCATCTCAACTATACAGCAGCAGCAGCACCCAGACAGTGGCTGTGTCCAAAATCACTCACGACTCACTACATAGTGGACTATATAATGAGTTCGCCACTGTGAGTATCACACAATGCATAGTGGACAACGATGGTCACTAACCGAGCACTATAAACCCTCATGCATTGCAGAGAGCAGCGTGATTGAGACAAATCCATGAGTTGTGGCGCGAAAATAATGTATTTAATGTGAGCAGAGCAGCACATCGAAACACAAACAGCCACAAAGTACTTTGTATTTATCAATTTGGGAAAATATGTTTATTGCTCCCACATTCACAATGGCCTTTAATTCTTCCCTTTCACAATAAAAGCCCTAGACTTATACACTGCATCACTGCTTACGAAGGGGAACTTAAATTCACTCAGAGCATTTTGCTGAGACAACTCAACAAAATAGCCTCCATATATATTTATATCACACAAAAATGCATGTCACTATCCAGTATTCATTATGGATGGTCTACCAGCAGACTTTGGTCTGGCACGCTTTGATTGTGCGACAGCAATGACGTAATTAACAGCATCGGGGAAATGACCTGAGTTGTGTCCAAAGGTGTTTTTTTCATTTTGCCAATGAGCTCACTATATAGTCCTCTATACACAGAACTGCCTGGATAGTTAGTAGGAAGTAGTGAATGAGTGAAGGATTTTGGACACAGCAAGTGTCTGACAAATGCATTATGGGTATTGGTGTGGCGGGCGCAGAGTGGCAGAGAAATCGACTGGCAGAATGGCAGGCAGCCAGGTTTTCAGCTCACAGTGGCTGTCCTTCACGGGGGACTGGTAAATAAAAATGACAGAACGAGGGGAAAGACAGAGGGAGAGGGCAGGATTACTTCAAGAACCCCCAAATCCTGCAAAAAAAAAGGGGGATTTACAAAGGAAGCAGGTCAGATACAGAGAAAGAAACAGTTCTTAGAGAAAAGACAGTGATTTATGTCACCTTCCAGTTTGTCCTTTAAAGTTTGGAGCCAAAATTACAACGTTTGTAGTCACAGTACATTCAAGTTCTCTTGGTCTAAAGTACAAAAGGATCTGATGTAGGAATTAGTTTATTAACTTATAACATGTTTGAATGATGGCTTTTATCTTTTGGCCTGGTTTTTGTTTGAAAACTCTTCAATACAGCTTTTAGTTTTCAACTAATGAAACCCAAATGGTCACGATGAATCAGATTAGCTGAATAATAACTAAGGATTGTTTTTTTCCTCACTTTAAATTAGATTTTCTTTTGTTGCTTATTTAGTCATAAATATTTAACTTGAGAGAGAATTGGAATATTTTATATAATATATGTGATATTGTAATATACTAAGTTCTCAATGTGTGCCCCCATAGATAAATGTAACATTAAGATTTGTGTAAAATGTACATTGCTTCCTTTTTTAGCTCGTGCACTTTCTTTTGTTTTGTATTTTATTGAAACATTTGATAGTTCATATTATTTGTTAATCTAAGTTTTACCATCTGTCTTCAGTGTTTCTTGATTATTTTAAAAACATAAGCACACTTTCACATATTACTGCAGACGTACATGTAATCGAGATGTGGCATTCAGTTCAGATAAACTATGAAAAATAACGAATTGGTAACGAAGTGGCAATAGTACGACTGAAGTAGTGACAATGTACTTGACTTCATCTTATAGGGCCATGCAAAGACAACAGACAAACAGGGTTGAGAGCTACTGCCATTAACCAGTGTACTCTTTTTGCTTTTCTTATTCAAACTGGATCATATCATCACATCAGAGGTGATCAACACTGACTTATACCTTTTAACCTGTTAACTGGACTTGACTTTACTTACATTAGCAGGAAACTGAAATGATCCATTTACTCTCAGTTCAATGTACAGTACTTGTTACTTGTGTTAAGTGTTTTCCACTCCACTCAACTGGAGATGTTCACCTATTGTAGCACACAACAGCCTTTTTACTGAATGAGCAATCAAGATGCTTTATAAAGTCTAATTAAACAGTCTGTGTTGGCACACTTAGGCTAAATTAGTAACAGCATGGTAATTGCTTCTGCCTTCAGACACTGCTGTTAATGATAATTACATACTTTGCAATTAGACTTACTGTAAAAAATACTATAATATACATGCAGGACCTGAAATACCTATCACCAGTTTTCTGCTCGGAGGAAAGGTTGTAACAAAATATGGTAAATGGAGGGACAGGAGGTGAGAACGATATTAAAAGAGAAATATAAGGAAGTGGCTGCAGGAGAAAAAATAAATATATTTAGAGGTCATGATTTCCAGCGTAGTGAATACAAAATTGGTATTGCGTATGCACCAGATAGAGCTCAGTTTTCATGACTCTGTGAGCACAATCCACAACTCCCACGCATACAAATGAATAAACTGTACACAAGTTTTGAAAATGTACATGTTATTATATATGCTCGCCATAGCTGCTTCAGCAAGTTTCAAACTTGTTTGCTTACTACGTGCTTACTTTTCTGTATGGCTTTTGGTTTAGCCAGGTCTGAAAAGTGAAGCCAATGCTGAAGTGCCTTAAACTTGCATTCTTTCTACTAGCCAGCAGGGGGCGACTCCTCTGGTTGCAAAAGAAGTCTGATTGTATTGAAATCAATGAGAAAATGAGCCTACTTCTCACTTGATTTATTACCTCAGTAAACATTGTAAACCCGCCTGTTCACCATAGGATAGCATGTCAGTGTCACGTTTTGCCTCGCAGACGGGAATATTACACGCCCACATAAACGTGCAGTACCAGCAGGGGGCCACAGAGCAAAAGACTTATGACCAGGCAAGAAAGCCACTCAGTTAGGTTAGGGGAAGATGTCACGGTTGGGCTTAAAGTAAGTATGTAAACTAAGTAAAACACGTACAAAATGTCACTTCATAACACTGCACCTTGGCACCTTCATGCAGGCGTGTAAAATTCACGCCTCGATGAGGCAAAGCTTGACACTGTCACACTTCTTCCGGTGGACAGGAGGGTTAGGGAGGATCTATTAAATGCTTTGTGGGAGACTGGGCTGGATTGACAGGTTGCTACCGCGGCATTGTCCGGTCTGGGTTTTGTCCGTGTTTTCATCTTACAACTTTAACTGTTTCACAGTGTGTTTTCAGTTCATGGAAGTTATTGTAACATTTTGGTCGCCTAAAAATGCCTTATTCAGAATTTGTTTGTTTCCACCCTTTTGTGCCACTTCTGGTTAAAAAACAACAACATGGCGACGGACAAACACCAAGATGGCGACTTTCGATTTTGATTTGCAAACCAATGGGTGACGTCACAGCGACTATGTCCATTTCTTATAAACAATCTATAAGCAGACATTACACTTAGGTTAAACCAAGAAAACTGACAATTTGGCAAGGTGTTATAGCATTGTCTGTTAGCAACAACTTACAGGTGTTAAGTTGTCTAATGCTCAATACAACTTTGAAGATGCTAAGAATATTCTAGGAGGAGGATATTATATACTGCTGAAGAAACAAGCCTAAGTTAATAAGTTAATAACCTTTTTTTGTTAAATTGGCTTAAAAGGCTGACAGCCAACACGGTTTTTAGGAATATTAATTGCAACCATATGGAAAATTAAACATTAGCTCAAATTTTGTTTTTGCTGACCTCCAGTGGTTGAAGTGTATGTAGAAGTGTACTCAGAGAGCGGTCAGTGCAGTATGACATCACTGTTGGGTGTGGTTACAGGTATGTGACGGTGTGTGTGGTCAGAGATGAAACAGAACTGTAACTTTGACCAGAAGACTCAATGCTTTTATGCTATGGATCTCTTTATTAATGCAAAGACCACAATGACAATTTCCACATAAGAAATGAGCCATGAATTATTACTCATCTTTTCAGCCAAATCAATTAATCAACTGTTACTGACCCAATATAGTGAGAGTTACGATTTGATTCGATTTGAATAAATCAGATGATTTGATTGCGACAGAGTTGTGGCGTGAAATTTGATGGTCAGACAGAGATCTCTGTCATTATTTGGAAAAATGTAGCACATGTTGGTTACAACTGTGGATAAAGTCCAAGCTGCTTCGGTAAAGTGAGAGCAGACTGACCTGCAGCGTCCATTTCATACTGTAGCATGCTCTGTGTTACGCTACATTGAGGATTCACAGTGAATTTCCCTGCCTCCCAGACTACTACTGCAAGCTGCAATTGCTTACAAAGTTAAGGTCCTCCTGTCTGATTGGACATTGGTGAAAATTCTGCCTAGAATTTCATTGGTTACGTGTAGCTGTCTGCCCCAAAACCTGGTCTGCTCACAGGCAGATTTGTCCACAGAGCTGTGGGTTTTGCTGGCCAATCACAGTTTAAAAAAAAAAAAAAACACACACACGACAAAAGCATAAAATCATCAGTTGTCAACCATTAGTTTGCAATTCAGATTACTATAATGTAACGGGGTGAGTCTTTTCTATTGTTTTCAAATAGCATTTTTTCTCAGGCTAAAAATAAAAATATTGACTCCTTTTAACAGTTTGCCATTTTATGATGTATGTCATTATATTATATAGCCTCTTCATTAAATATCAAACCTCACCCAGTCAGGACTTTATACCTCTGCTACTGTAATCTCTGTAAGGATGTTTCAATATTTTTGGGCTTTTATTTTGTAAAAATAATTTCTATGTCCTAGCGTTTTCGTTAACATTTAACAAATGGAGTGTTTCACCTTGCCCTGAGCTGCCAACCAACATTTCAAAAAGCTATTATATTGTGTTTCAGTGGAGAGTTTTGGTGTAACAAAATGGTGAAAAGATTTTCTTCCACAGTCAAATTCTGAAGGAACCCCTTCAAACCTGTTTAGACATATTTCAGTGATTACATTTTTCTCAGTGTTGCCTTTCAAAAACAAGTTGAATGTGTTCACTCACGAAAGCGTCTCAAACAAAAATGTATCGTTTCAGTGTTAAGAGTTTACAGGCATGTTAATTACCGCACATGCCACAATTAGCATTCAGTATAAAACTTTTTAATGAGGCAATAAAGCTACTGACAAGACAAAAAAAATAAGTAATGTAATTCAGATATTAAAATTAAATGTGTCCATCATATCCTTATCAGGTTGTAACCTGAGCTATATTAGATTTTTACAACAGGGATAGTACCCGACAAGTTTTATTATCCCATGACTGTAATGGATGATTTTTAAAATCTTCCTCCTCGTGAGTTGATTTGGTTGTCCTGTTTTACCTAAATATAAAAAAAATATTTGAAAATGTCCTTGATTTGGTAGCTATTTATCTTTTTTTTTATTTCATTGTTTAGACAAATCACCCTAGCTCCAATCTCTTTAGCTGAGTCTCATAGTCTCTGTCTTTACCTATAGGTTAATACTGGCACATTTATTGAAAACAGCACCTACCCAATATAACACATACGTCATAGGTGTTATATTGTCTGGTTACTAAATGTAAACCCTGCACCTGTCTGTCGATCAGAATAGAGAATTATTGGTGGCCGTGGTATAAAGTAGAGTTATAAAAAAAACAGAAATATGTAATGCTTAGAAATTATTTTCCGTATCTGGCCTCAAGCTCGGCTGTTTATCATTTTTCTTTTGAGACTGAATTTATTATACTAGAAAATGGAAAAATCTGAGTTTATCCACACCGTAAGAAGTCATAGTTCAATGTTGCTGCCAGCATATGTCTTTTTTTCCTTTGGAGGCCATCATCAAAAAGGTCATATTTATAATGAAACTATCCAGTTTATGTTATGGACAGCCTTGATCCCCGTATCGAGCGCTGAACCAAGCTCAGTGTATCATAACTCTCCACGCACGGTTGCAAAAAGCATACGTTTTTTGCCAAACCTGCTCCTTTGATCATCATAATAATCTAAGGCAATTTACAAGCATCATTTTCATATTTTCAACACGCTATAAAAAGACCTCCCACAGGCTGGAAGCTGTTGATGCTACCTGACAGGCATGGCCGAGCAACAAATGAAGACTGGTGAGGGTTCATTTCAGCAGGAGCTTTTATTTTAAATGTACTACTTCCTGCGAGAATTAAAACAATCTTCAAACATATAATCCCATTAGGAGCACAGATTAATGTTTTACAATATAATGATATCTACCGTTTATACAAAATGTCATTAACTCTACACATGCCCCATTAAATATCTTATATTGTATTGTAACAATTAGCATATACTTATTGTTCTTATCATGCACTTGTGAGCACTGCTTCAGAAAGTGTTATCGGAGTTTCTTTCCTGCTCTCTGCTCTGCACAGCAGGCTTTGATTTCTGCTCCTTTGCTCTCACCGAGCTTATCGGCAACTGGCACAAAGTGCTGCAGCGCCATCCAATCAGCTGCAAACACACACTCTCTACTTCCTGGTCTCTATCGGCCCATGACATCTGATTGGAGCGAGAGGAGCACAAATGCCCCCTTCCTCTCATCCACGCATTGTCGTCCTTTTCTGAAATGGCTGCCAGGTTTATTATTCCTATCTTGTTACGTGTTTATTTTGTAATTTCTTCACATTTCCTGAATGGCAGAACAAATTATACAAATTAAATGATCCCCCCCTGGACCGATTGTGTCATTACGGCAGGGAAATAAAAAGGGATGCAACACAGAACATATAGAACATGCAGGAGTAAGTGAATTAAAGCCATAAGAATCTGAGAAATATAGGGCTAATATCATTATGAAGATGTGTCTCTCAGACAGACAGGCGGACAGGACAGACAGTAGACAGTGGCGGTAATGGCACTCGGTTTTCAGCGGCAGCACCAGCTGTGCCTGATCCAAATGGGCACCGACAGCGATTCAGGCCAAGCAGGGTCAGATGAGGACACGAACACAGAGTGGGGAGGGGGTGGAGGGGATGGGGGGGGGTGGGGGGGGCATTGTGGGCAGAGAGATGGAGAGAGGAGGAAGAAAGGCGAGGAAGGCAAAAGGGATTGTGAGGAAGGAGGGAGGGAGGGAGGGAGGAGGAGAGGAGAGAATGAGGGAGCGTTTGGTACGATGAGGGAAACAAAAGAACAGCAAGAAAGGCAAACAAAAGGCTGGGCGGCAAGGGGAAGACCGATGAATCAGTTTGATGTATGAGGCCAATAATGACTTTGTGGTAAACACAGATGTGACAAACTCATCGTCCACCTCTAATATGATTGATTTGATGCAGATTGTTTGTGTTACATTATGTCTGGCTAGTATAGATGAATATGTTTTGCATTATGCGTTTCAGTGAAAAGTTCAAATGCCCGACTTGAGTTACAACAGATTTCGGCACCGATATCTTATTTCGGGGGAAAATCAGCAGGTTTTTCTACAAAGCCCTTTTTCATTTAGCAAAGGAAGCCACCGTTCTCCAATGTTAAACGTTGTCGAAACAAAAGTAGTCATGCAAGAATTTTGGCTGCTGCAAATCGTGACATGGAATTTTGTCCACATTGGACAGTTCCGCACCTCGTAATTTCCATCCAATGCCAATTCAGGAGTGTATGTCTGTAGTGGGAACTATATGTACCAATCCGAAGAGCAAGGGTGTGGAGGTAGTTCTTTCGGAGACCTAAACATTTGCCTTTTTATTGTTTGTATCAACAATTATTGGTGTTTGTTGCCTATTTCTAACCTGTCCCCAGCCTTAACCAAATGTTTTAGTTGCGTAACCCTAGCCATACTTTAAATATAGTATGTTTGACATAACCACAATCAATCCCTAACCTTGACCATACTGTAGTCACCAGATGCAATACAAAGCAAGAATTCAAAAAATGTCAGCAATGAATGTAATTGAATTGTCATTAAATGTAATCCGGGCTTTTGCAGAAACGCCCACTTTTGTCTGGTGATATGGTTGATAAAATAATCTAAAATGAACAAATAACCTAAACAAGGATATGTCTGACGAAAGAATTCAGCAGTAAAGACAAGCATGAAGCTAATTAGACATCCGATGCCAGCTTTCGGTATGGACAGTTTTTCTATACTGCATGCTTGGTCATTACCAAGAAAGTATTGGAGTTTGAAACCAAGCTTGAGACCCATGATGACCTGGAAGGCTGTTTGTGAGGCTTTGCCAACCTGAACATTCTTTTTAGAAATTTTGGAATAATCCCTGAAAGATAATTAGTTTTTTTCCCCAAGCCTATCACCAGACATGAACATCAATATTGGACTATTCTGCCAAATCATGGATTTTGTTCAGTGACAGTGACAGTTTTTTACGCCTGATACCAATATTTGTAAAATTCTCGCATTTTACTATATCCGCATTTAGGATCGAAGGTTGCGATGTTGTACCCCTAGTTCTAGGGTTATAGTTCTAAGCACAGGCAGAGCTCTCTACTGGACTCTATGGTTAATACTCTCCTCCACACACGAGCACCCATTCGCCCACTGAATTTTTACAAAAACATAGCCAGCCAATCAGGTGCCTACCCGACAAGGCGTTGACCATGACGCCACCATACATATGTCCTTGACACCACTGAACAAGGCCGCTGACACAGCAACGCTGCATGTATAGCGTGCACAGACCACAGTGGGAGGGTCTCTTCCCGCCTGCATATAGGTTTGGGAGATGAACTCACTCTATCACTCTCTGCATTTCTTGGAAAGGGTTTTACCGGCCACAACATCACCGAAGCATATGAACAGCTGTTCAGTGCACCTGAGGGGGGCCCTGCGTTCAACATAACATGCCAACGCACAGCCTGAGTATAGCAGATGCAACCTTGCCTCCCTGTCTCCCGCATGGGGTGGAGTTCAAAAAGCATCCAGCTGTATGACCCTCAACCTGAATGAACTTGTGTTCATTCGCTCTAGAGGCTCAAAGGGGTCCTTCACCTTGAGCACCAATGACAGTTCGCAGAGCAGGGAGGAGGCACGCATCACTGGCTGTTGCCTTTTGACCCCCTACAGAATCCGCCCCATGAGAGGGTGGCCAAAGGCCGGTCTTCTGCAAAAATCCTCGCAGCATGAAGAAATGGCTGTTGCATACACTTCAGTAGTGGCATGAGGCAGCCCTCTATCCATCAAACATTGTAAAATGTAGAGAAGAGACCCGACCGCACAGGACAGGGGATTTAGCCTCCTTCCCTCGCACCAACGTTGGAACCCTAGCTACTTGCCTTGTAACAGGCAATGGTGGATCCCGCTCTTGCTGCCCATATAGTGTGCACAACCTGTACAAACAATCAAGCCCTTCTCAGCCAGCTACTCCATCCGTGGAGATGGATGGTCAATGGACAAATCGGCGTTGGCTGAAGTGAAAAGATGTCTGACAGCGCTGGACACTGCCTTATATACTGTGGCGTCCACACATTCGGGTAGGCACATCCTGATTCGGCAGCTACGTTTATGCAAAATCCAGTGGCCGAATGCATGCTCGTGATTGGAGAAGAGTATTACCGATAAGTCCAGTCGAGGGCAGCGCCTGTGCGAGTTCGAACTACTGTATAGTTAATGTTAGAGACAGATCGTGGTTATGAGGACATGATTAGGGTAAGGCAACTAATATATTTGGTTAAGATTAGGCTAAGATTGTGGTTCCAATCAATTAAAAGAAGAATGTTAACTACAGGTCTTTAAATGACAGGATGTGAATGCTAGTTTCCTGCATGTAAGTCAAACACACTACATCTACTACACCATTACATTCTGCCGTGCTACTTATAGGGCAGACAACTTGGTGCTGTATATATTGGCACTGAATGTTGGCATACAGCATAGAGTGCGATGTGCATAATCGTCAGACATGAACATTACTCCAAAGGATACTGGGCTGGCTAAAAATAGTTTTCTGAAGATAGCATATAGCATGTAAATGACAATGGCATTCAAGTCTTTGGCCATGAACCTGATCAACTTCTAAGGAACTGAATATGTAGTCTATGTGGGTGGGAGGGAGCTGGATGTTCCCTCATAACCATCTCTTAATAAATTAAAATTTGTTCTTTATTAGTCCGCTCTTTGGATGAATCTTTATCTACCAGGAGGACTGACTTGTTCCAGTTTCTATCTATACTTCCCATCATGTCTGCCTGCAGCTTCAAATTCAATCCTCTTAGCTTTTCCCAGCACAACAGAAAGATTCCCAAGACCGGAGCCAAACGAGATCACTGATAAACGTTAAAACCCTTATGAGGAAAACACTGTCAGAAGGGAGACTGCCAGTCCAAGCCAACAGATGCTGATTAGTGTCCTTTGCAGAGTGGTCTTTTGTTTCCCCGGAGTCGATTGCCAAAGAATAGTTACCATGCAATAAATTAGTGACTGTGCAGTACAAGAATGTTAAGGAGCCTTGCATCCCAATGAAGATTAGCGAAACAATTGATAAATTCTTTCTGCGGTAGTCCTCAGAAAGTGTTCCACTGCTTTTATGACTTACGTCTGTGATCCTTCTTTAGTAAATATTTGAGTGATGCTTTCCTAGTGGTCGTAAAATCCTGACAATACATATGCCTGCAGCTCTGGTTTGGGATTTTCAATACTTTCTACTCCTATTCTGAAGGTTTGATCTTTTAAAGTCCCTTTAACACATGCAGTCTCTCCCTGAAATATTTGCAGGGATCAACATTCAGGGAAATCTGTACCACCAATTTCCTCAAGACCTAGGAATGACTGTGTTGTGAATGAAACCAGTAACGTTGCAGGGACAAGCACGTAAAGGGTTACGTCTGTCTGCCGAAACTTGCTTTTACGTGGAGCGAACAAACTAATCACAAGACTCCACCGATGACGTATTTGAATCTGCAACTTGTTTATAGTTTAGCATTTACACCGATGCTTTCGTGGGTGATTTGACTTGAAATGCAAACTTGTTGAATATTAAATACTTTATAACATCATTGGCACTGGACAAAAACAGCTCCTCGCCTGCCATAAAATAATAATAAGAGACTTATGCCGTATACATGTACATCCGGTCTTGACCCATCTTCTTCTTCTCCTGTTGATTTTTACGTTAATTTGCATCCCTATTGGTTACCTTACCGCCATTTGCTGGACTGTCCCTTGCCCCATCTATTCCTGCATTGCCATGGCATGTCTAAAAAGCAACAAGATGGAAATTTTCCTGAATGTATTGCATGTGTGAATAGTGAAAATCACTAGCGGTGCCTGAATGGTTATCCCAGTAACTTTCCAGGAGCTATACGTGAAAGAGGTTTCTGCGGTGGAGAGATCGGTCTCTTTACGCTTACTGTATGGTGGAATTTTTGTTGAATATCAATTGCTGGCAATGGCAAAAGGACAAATGAAAGAGATTAAGGCATTTATTTATTTATTTTTTTCATTTCCTTGCTCCTTTAGAGGTGGAGACAAAAGCTGACAATTACCATTGATATTTGAAATAGTGAATGAATGTCTTGATGTCTTCCTTTAACCAATTATGCATCATAAAAGAGAGGAAAATAGTACTTTGAACAACAACATTGAACAACCAAACAAGATACAGATGCTGAAATACATTTCTAAAACCTATTTTCTAATTGTCAGACTTAGGGTTTGTGCCCCAGGTTTGCACAAATCCTGATAAATGGGATCTGGGACTGTACTGTTGATCTACTTTGGGGGTCCGTGACATGAAAATGTTTGAGAATCCAAATGTAAAACTTAAAAAAAAACAACTGAGGCAGAGTGTCTCCACTCTCCAATGTTAGAGGGACGGCCGGTATTGGTCGGCTGCAGTACCGCCATTTTATGTCAAATGGACTCTGGGGAAGATTAGGAGATACTTTTGTTAGACAGGCCGTGGCTAAATAGAGAGAAAGAATAGGGAAATTTAGAGAGTTTGAGAAAGAAAAGAGGCAGAGCAAATGAAACTGGACGATGAAGAGCCATGGGGAGACCGAGTGAAAGAAAGGGGGCTCAAGAGGGAGGGAGAGGTAAGCGATAGAGAGAAGGCCAAATGTGTCTGGGAAAGTTTTGGAGCTGAGGTGCATTGTGGGAGAGCAGACAGTGTGTCTGGGGGGTCTGAGGTGTGGATTAATGCCAGCGATTGGAGGAGGGCTGCCGCAGTTGTGCGTGAGCAGAATATCAGATGGAGGGAGAAGAGAGGAGAGAAGATGGAAAGGGTGCAGACACCGAGTTTTGGGAAAGGGTGATATTCTACCGCTCACGACAAGCTTCTCACGTTGCATGAAATAAACTTCAACAGAAATGTAAAACAGCCCACTTATAGAGTCCTCATTTGCATAGAGTTTAGTTTACAAGGAGCTTACATTTAGTTTTAATATTAAAAGTTTAAATTAAAAGTTGGACAAGGACTAATCTTGAAGTCTTAAAGTAGGAGGACAACACTCCGGCTCGACTAATGATCCAATAATGTTTCAGCTCATTTAAAGTAACATGTAGTCAGCACTGCAGAGAGCTGCTATACTGTCAGACCAACCAGCCCTGGTTACAGTCCAAGATAGTGAAACTCAGATCTGGGTTCATCATGTGCATTTGAGGCAGACCCTCTAATCCACGATCTATGAAATGGCACCATACAACTTTCATTTCTGTATGAGAAGCAATTTGAAGGGATTACAAGGACTGCAGCAAACACATCTTTTGAACCCCCGACTCAGGCTAAAGGCTTGACACAGTAAAATTTCATCACAGCGAGATTATTGTGGATCTACTTTGAGTTTAAGGCATTTATTTGCTTTTTTTTATTCCCTGAAGGAAACTTTATGCTAGTTAGCTGTGTGCTAGAGGTCATACTGGAGTCAGAGCATTTGAGGCCAGTGAAGGATGAAGAGATCATAAGAACAGAAAAAAAACAGACAGGTCAAATAGGGCTTTGCCTTTTGCCCCTCATTCAGAGACCAGGACAAGTCACTCAGTTGTTTGCCTTGCTTGGTACACTTGTATTTGTGCTGTTTCTTAGTTGGGTTACTTTGTCGGTGTCCCCAAATGACAGTAAGAGGCAACAGTTTCCAGTTTCCAAAGGGAAAGGTTTACCCAGGTAGAAAGACTACTCACCTTCAGTGGACGCACCGCAGAAGTTTATACAGTATGTTCACATACAGCAAAAGGCATGTTAGTTAGCACAGCTCCATGTGGCATTCTACACGTCCGATCTTTAATTTCCAAAAAGAAGAAAAACAACTGAATTACCTCAAACAGCTTGTTAAACTTACCCCAAGTGACAAATGATTGCAGTGTGTATCCAAAAGTCCAGTGTTTGTCTGATTATCGCTTAGATTTTACAACATTCACTAAGCTCTGGTCCAACTACAGACTCGGGGTTCCTTTCTGAGCTTGTTAAAGCTTCTGCCTCTGAGTTTGAAAATTGCTAATTCAAAATATACCCTGAGAAAAAAAGTACCTGTTTTTAACATTATGGAAAGTGGTTCTACTTTGTGCTGAGGTTTTTTGTACATGAGCATGGAGGTAATTTTTTGACCTTGGGAAAATTATTCACTGGCTCAAGCTTCACTTACTAGCTTATTTCTGGAGACCCTCTTCAGCAAACGGAACTTGCTTAGGTGTCATCACGTGACCAAAGTTCAGTCAGTGACATACAGTCGGTATATAACCCCTAGCTTACATCTGGACCGTTTGACCGTATTCTACACCCTTCCTCAGTACATGGAACTTGCTTCAGTTTCACCCAAGTATGAAACTTTGAAAAGCTCTGGAAATGAGCCAGTAATTGAACATTAAGTTTAGGACATTTTAATCGATCTTTTAATGTTTATTGTTTGAGTGTCTGCATGTTTAACAGCTAACAGTTGCATACTAACTTGACTGAAAGCAAAGCATAAGAAATTACATTTTTATTCAGTTTTCCAGCATTAGTACTTCCTGTAGTTATATTTGTTGGCAAACATAGTGGTGACCATATTGTGGACTAAAGAAGTGGGAAAGTCATAAGGTGTAGTGGAAATTAAAGGTGAGGAGTTCCAGGTGTTGAATGATATAAGCACTTGCCTTAAACGATGGTGTCCCACCAATGGCCACTAGCTTTCCCAAACCTTACTCAAGTGGTGTTAGTTGCCTAATCATAACCGTACTATAAGGGGCTGAGGGGAAGGGGAATTGGAGGGATCTTTACTCCTGCCATTACTCCCATATGACAGTACTGGGAGCAGGTGTGGGGAACCACATACCTGGAGCTGATCTCCTCATCATTGGGAGAATAAAGGGCAATCAGAGAGATAATTTTGTGTGGCACATGCTGAGAGTGAGGAGCTGTCAATCTCTTCTCCCCAAGTGCTCCAGGGCAAAGTTGTGTTGTATTTTGAATCGGTAAGTCGGCTAGCGGCCCAGCTAAAGTAGTTTTTGGTTAGTTAGTTAGATAGATAGCGCCAATAGTTAGATAGGGCTCCTGAAGGAGCTAGATTTTCTGTTGTTTGTAAGACTTTGGGTTAGGGTAAATAAAAACCCTGTTGACAGTTAACTGACTCTGTCTTTGCTGTACTACGATTTTTTTTCCTGGTCGTCTGCCCAATCCTATTTTATTTATGACACATAGATGTTGGCGGACCCGTCAACAATGACATTTTTTAAGGCCTCATCCCTTTTCACCAACACATAATTGCTAATATGAATAGAAAAGCAGTAGTAGAAAGTAAAAAGGAATGTCTTTGGAGACTTGCAGATACCCCAAGTTGTGCCTCTCACAATAATGTGAGATTTAACCCATTCAAGTCCGAGTTAAATATGATGATCCGACTTCTTCATTCAAAGTCTCCATGGTGCACATAATGGACTATATATGGACCTTTTCGGTCACATCCTGATTTGTTACAAGGTATAATGTCAAAATCTGTACTGAATAAATACTTTTGGGGGCATGTATCTAGTATGCGGACACCATTTTCTTGATATTAATCATATCAATAATATTGATATAATGTGATTTGCATTCACACCATTGTTGATAGGATTATGGTTGTACCTTCAAAACAGCGCTATAAGAGTTGTTGAACAACCTTCTTGTTTTTGTTTTGTTTTTTAGAAGAAAAAAAATATCTTTAGTAATTCCAATGGAGTGATGATATATGAGGGGCATAAACTATGGCTAGTCTGCAGAATGAGGATCTATGGCA
Source organism: Sebastes umbrosus (assembly GCF_015220745.1). Classification (NCBI taxonomy): domain Eukaryota; kingdom Metazoa; phylum Chordata; class Actinopteri; order Perciformes; family Sebastidae; genus Sebastes; species Sebastes umbrosus. The sequence goes on from NC_051275.1 coordinate 8,701,364, forward strand.
CAATTATGGATCCCACAGTATAGCAGAAGTGCTGTCATTGGCCAACCTAACTGGAAGCTTTGGTTTTGGCATAAGGTTAAAAAAAGAAGGTCATGTTCAGTTAAAGCTTGAGGCAGTTAAGTTTAAATATAAAGTTAAATATACAATTCGATATGGCTGTGGTTTGGGAAAAGGTCTGGTTTGGCTAAAATTTGGGTAAGAATTGGAGCCGGTCTTTAGTCTCTGCCCATAACTGCAACGGGATCCGTAATTAACCAGATGATTAAATACATTTTATTTTGGGTGATCTATTCCTCACACTTGAATACCCAGAATTCCTGTAATCTGATGTCAGCATGCAACATACCCCTGTTTACCAAACCAGCCAGTCGGCGATGCCTCGTACCAAAGAGATGAGGAGGGGGGAAAAAAAGCTAATTTTAGTCAGTCCAGCTTTCTCTGGATGTTAGTGCTCATTCTTACAAGATATCGCTTCCTTCCACCCGAATGCAGTTTGGGAAAACAAGGCAAACTTGCAAGCACCGTAATGGAGTATGTGTATCTTTGCTCTCCTGCAGCTTAAATTAAAACTGTCCCTCTGTCTCTGAGTGCTGTATTGATTCACTTGGCACCCACTTATGTCCTATAATGGAACAGAGCTCATGTGCTGTCACATTTCATTTCATTGTCAGCATTTGGAGAACCGTTCGACCCTACCTATTAATTCCGAGAGTACAAAAAAAAAAAAAAAAAAACGCCAAACAAGTCCGGCGTTTCTGGTTTTGCAGAATGTCGGCCACTCTCACGGTCCTATTACTGGAGCTGGTCGTTATCAAAAGATATCAGTGACAGAGGACGTTTTTTAACAGTATTATGATACAGTCGAATCTGGAGCTGCTCCCGAGCTGTGAAAGGCAGGCATATGGAGAAATGGTCTGTATCTGTGCCTCGGTAAACCATAGCCAAGTCCCGAAATGACTCCTTCTTTTCTATTCGCAGCTGAGGCTAACTAAAGATTGGTATTTGTTTTTGGTGCATGGAAGCTTTCCAAGAAATGTGTGTGTGTGTGTGTGTGTGTGTGTGTGTGTGTGTGTGTGTGTGTGTGTGTGCATGTGTGTGTGTGTGTGCGTGTGCGTGTGTGCGTGTGTGCGTGTGCGCGTGTGTGTGTGTGTGTGTGTGTGTGTGTGTGTGTGTGTGTGTGTGTGTGTGTGTGTGCGTGTGTGTGTGTGTGTGTGTGTGTATTTCTGTATATGCACTTTTGTTAGTGCATCCACGAGTGTGTACGTGCAAGCCAGTCAGTCTGCTTCTGGCTTTGTGGGACGCTCTGGGAGACGAGGATACAAGTGTGTGTGCGTGTGCGTGTGTGTATGTGTGTGTGGGAGTAGTGGGGCGTTTTGGGAAGAGAAGGACTGAGTGAGTAGTAGCTATACCTGGACCGTCTCTTGCGTTTTGGGAGGGGGGGGGAGAAGAAAAAGAAGAAGAAGAAGAAGAGGAAGAGGAAGAAGGAGTGTGCAGGGAGGAGGGGAGAAAAGGGAGAGGAGAAGAAGGGAAGGGGAGAGGTTCAGGGGTGACAGGAGGATGGCTTCATGGCTTCATTTTCCCTTCGCTGAATTTCCACACTCCCCTTTCTCTATTTTTGTTTGCTTTATTCAGCTGAGCGAGTGAGGGAGTCAAACAGACAAGGAGAGTTTTGCAGTTTCAAGACTGAAAAACAGAAAAATCAAGCCAATTTTTGACGTTTTTTTTTTTTTTTTTTAAGGCTGGGATTTTGGCTGTCCTACAAACAGATGTTGCTTGTCATTTTGCTCGTAGTGCAGGGAAGCAGCTTGTAGATCGCAGACTGAAAGATTACGCCTTTCTTATTCATAGTTATTATTATAAGGAACACCAGAGAAAAAACTAGTGTTTTTCTGTTATCGTTTACTTTTTTCCCTTCCTTCTCTTCTCTTCCCCCCACCAGCACTCTCTCCCTCTTCCCTTTGCTTTTTTCTTTTGTCTGACTCTTTCCCACCCTCTCCCCGAGTTCCCTTTCGGGGTGGTTTTGTTACTGTAGTTGCATGTTTGAGCTGGGTTTTTTGATGGGCCACAGTGGACATGACTGCCTATACCTTCTGCCAAGCACCGTAGGCCCTGCAGAGTATAGAGAAAAGAAACATTTGGAAACTAAACATAAAGGCAAAATCGGTAAGTCATCATGCTACCAATGTGCTCTGAGCTTTTTCCACTTCTTTTCTTTGCATTGTTTGCTCTTGATATTCAACTGTGTGTTTGCTGTTTTTGTCCCGACTTTTTTACTGTGATGTTTACGGTGCATTAGCTGTGGTGAAAGGGCCTCTAAACTGAACGCTACCTGTTGGCGAGCCGGGGCTATCTGTATACACTGCGTGATGTTATGGAGTGCTAACGACATACCACTTCCTCACCTCTCACTTCTTCACCTCTGTTGAACCCCCCACCCACTTCTACACACACACACACACACACACAGCACCTCTGTTGCTGGGTAGATTTGGGCGGGTATAGCGCCGCTGGGTTTGGCTGCTGGCGCTGTTCAGTGGCGAACAATGCAGGTGGTGGCCTTTAGCCGGTCTTAGTTTTGTCCGTGCTTTTCAGAGTCTTCCTCACTCACACACACACACACACACACACATGCTGGGCGTAGAGGTGGCAGCGTTGGCTGGCAGGGTGCTGTGGACCCCGCTGACCTCTTTGTTCGGCCAGTCTCAAGGTGTCTTTCAACTCGCTGGCAAAGACCCACTGACATACTTTAAGCAACTTGGCAACAGCATCAAAGTCAGACGTCTCATTTAAATTCAGGCAGGGGGGGAAGAGAAGGAGAAAGAGAACTTCAGATGGAGTCCGAAAGTTGAAATTGGACCGCTCACTCTCCTTTTTCATCTCTGAGTTTTACAAGTTTTACTTTGTTGCTTGTGCTGCAAGAGCGACAGCTCTATTCACAGTAGACAGGAATGTGCTGAAACACAGTTTTAAAATGTGAGCATGGATTGGTGGCTTTTACCTTCATTGAAAAGCTTGTAATGTAAAGTGAGTGATTAGAGAATTGTTTTTAATATCATAACATCTGTAAAATGACAAGATTCCAAACAGTCCTGTGACGTGTAGGTGGTTTGTCTGTAACATTTGTATAATGCATTATAATCACTGTTATAATGCAATATAATGTGAGTATAAGCTACTCTAAGTGATCATTGCTTGTTGATGTGAAAAAAAATATCATTAAATCTATGCAGAAACAACACAAAATGCAAAATTAATTTTTAATCTACTTAAAGAAGACAATGGCCACTTAAAGTAACTTATAATCACATTATAATGCATCATTCAAAGATTATAATGTATTAAAACTATGAGAATTATAATACACTATGATCCTTGCAAAAGAAAATGTCAGTGAGTTATGAGTAGCAATTATGATACTTGACCCTTGACCTGTAAGTCATTATAAAATGTTTCATGCGTTATGATTATTGTTTATAAAATTATGAATTAGTTATGAGTATGTGTGATTGCTTATAACTATTATTATACAGTGCTATAAGCAGATTAAAATGCATTATAATTATATTTATAATGCATTATAGATGTGGGCATCATTGAAATTGTTACCAGTCTGTCTTCTCAGTTTTGTCTGTTTTCTTGCTGTTACTAGCTGTATAATATCACCAAGTTGTGACATTATTTTAATTAATAGATTTATGCATTAAAGAGAATCTGTGAATAATTATTATTATAATAATAATACAGATCTATGTCATATTTCTTCAGCCCGTCAATTTATTTCATTAAAACACAAACCTTTAATATGCAATTGAATTCAAACACAACATGAAAATCAGCTGACCTCAACACTCATGTCATGTAGGGTTATTTTCATTATTATAGTATTTTATTATTCTATTTTAGTTATTACACTCAAATGGCAACAATTGGCCATCAGTAATTTGTCTGATAGTCTTATCTTTCCTTTGAAATAGATCACTTCTAGGCAGAACAGGCGACTTCATCATTTTTGTTGAATATTAGGCTAATTAATTGCATCTAATTTTCAGCAATAAGTGGTGTTAACGTTTATGTGTTAAATCGATAGAATCTAACTTTTCCATTGCCATTAGAAAGGATTCCTGTAAGAGAGGTACTTTAAAAAGGTTCTGCTGATTAAAGAGGCTGATTTCTTCTGTCTCGTCATGCTGATGGATGTATGAAGTCATCTATCTGCTCACGGCCCCGAACCCGTAGATCCGAACTTGTGTTAACTGACACCACAAGCTTGTGTCTACAGGTCTGCGTCTGTGCAGCTCCAACGACCCCGAGCAGCATCAGCAAAAAACACAGCGCAGGCTGCTCACCAGCTCTCATCAACTTTATTAACCAATTCCCTGTCACAGATACCAGCAGCACTGCTTTATTCTGATCATCGACAAGAAAGCTTCCTCCATCCAGGCATCAAATTGCATCTTAGGTAAAGTTTAGGCTTCTCATTCAAAACCTTTTCTCAACCTTTTGAAACTTGCTTCAACCTCTGTAAAAATATATCAAACAACATCAATGTTTCTGTCTCAGAACTCTCCAAACCAATCCCAAAGTTGAGAAAAGTTGGTGTTTGGGTTTTTCAGGGCGTCCCTGACACTTTCCACACATTACAGTTTGTCTTCTCCAAAAGTAATTGGACTTTGAGAGGCCAGCGAGGAGTCAATTAAAAGGGAAAATATAATTTTAGCCACCATTTCCTCGTGTGTATTTCAAATGTTAGTTTGTAGAAAACTCTCGAGGAGACAGAGCTATTTCAGTAAGCAGTCAATTAGCAGAAGCTTGGCCTTCCTAGTGTTAATGAAGTAGAAATTGGCCCAATTAGAGAATGCATAGTGGCGATGCTTGTTTTCTCACAAATGGCCATTACCTCCCAGTTTAAAATGAACAACTTCAAGCCAAAATCTGATCACCATCAGAAGGGATGTTAGGGTTTGGAAAGAGTTTTGAAAAGCTTTGGAGTAAAGGCCCTTACACACATTTTGTCATGTCTTTTTTATGAATACATTCACACAGAACGTGAATATTACGTGGCAAAATTATTTTTTTTGCACCACCAATAAAGGCATCAACCAATCACGTTGTGCAGAACAGATCTAGTTGCGAATATATTTATAAAACAACAACACCATTCTTACCTTTCACAATAATAGACATATAATATTTACAGGTGAATATATTGCATATTCGTGTCCTTTATTTGTCACGCCCCCTCCGGTGTGTAAAGCCCTTTAGACATCTGCTTTGTGTATGGAGACTGTATCTAAGATGCAAAGTTGCAGCTCTTAATATGTTATAATCACTTTGAGATGGGATAAAAGAACATCATGAACAAAGAGCTTCAAGTTAAACATGTAACAGTGTTTTTTCTTTTCTTTTCTGGTTCAAATGTTTGCACTCTCCGTCTGTTTTTATTCCCAAACCCCCTGAGCCATGAAGCCCTGGTGACCAGGTCTGCTTGCTCCCAGGTTGAGGTAGTAGGTTGTATAGTTGAGAATTACACCCCGGGAGATAACTGTACAACCTCCTAGCTTTCCCTGAGGTACGCATGGCGCTCTGCACAGCTGGATCAATATAATCCGATGTTGTTACTGTACAAGTCACACCAAAAAAAAAAAGAAAAGAAAAGAAGAGATACTGGATGCTCCACATGGTCAGTAACAATCCAGGCTGTTTGGAGCAGGAGGGTTTCTACTTTTGGATTTGTGTGTTAGTCCATGACGTGTGTGTTTATGCATCAGACTGATACTGACGCTGATATTCATGGGTTAATAAATAAATATTATATTCTATTATTATAATTATATAAGTGTTGTATGTGACCTTTTTACATGACAAAATATGATCTTAAAAGAGATGCTTTCAGTGTTTCCCTCTGGTTTTTATTCTTGTCCGAGTTAAAATGCCTCTTTTAATTTGTATTCTTTATTACGGCTGCAACTAACAATCACTTTTATTATTTATTAATCTGCTGGTTATTTTTTTTAATTAATTGATTGATCGTTTGGGTCCATCAAATGTGAGGAATGCCTATCACAGTTTTTAAAATGATGTCTTTGAGTAGCTTATTTTGTTTGACCAAGAGATATGCAATTTATTAACAGCTGCAATTCCCATTTGAGAAGCTGGAACTATTGGTATTTTTGCTAGGAAATGAATCAGTTACAGATCCTGACAATCAACTAATTGATAAATCGACTACTCGTTTCAGCTCTAATTATTCAATATATATGGTTATCATTGTATTATTATAATGTATGTATTAGAAGTGAATCGGCTGATATCTGATTATTACCAAAAGGCCAAGAATCTACACATCTCTCTATCTCTATGTATTTGTGTTTTGACCTGTAAGATGTGTGTTTATATGTGTGTCAGTCAGTGTTGTAGTCAAACCTAGACGAAGTCATGACCAAGACCAAAGTGTATCGAGATCGAGATAAGACCAAGACTTTGAGGGGTTGAGACCAAGTCAAGACCAAGACCAAGACCAAGACCAGACCAGTGCAAGTCCCGCACTGCATGACATTTTTTTACAAACATGCAAACCTTAGGCGCTTCTCAAAATTGATCTGAAAGATCCACATTCCCATTAAAACACCCACAGAAAACTAAAGCAGGAGATTCTTCTTCATTCACCTCTTTTATTGCCATATAGGCTGTACTGTGTGTATGTAAAAGTGTACCATGAGAAATGTCTCAAAAGGCATTGCAGAGGTGAATTTTATGTGTTATTTGTTTTCTATGAGCTATCACAGTGATGATGTTAAAAAAAAAAATCATACAGAGCACAGGCAATTTAGTGATATCCCCACAGTTGTGATCTTGAACAGTCTTGAAATAAAATCCTGAGTCCTCTTTGTCTGAGACCGAGACAAGGCCGAGTAAAAAATGTGATTGTTGATTTGGAGTCGGTAAAGTGTTGGTCTTTGTGCAGGTAGAGATCAGAAGCACTGCATTGTTGCAGAGCTGATAGGACTGACACTTGAGAGCTTTTAACTACGCTCTGTGTTTGAAACATCCGTTCGTTTCCATTCTGACGTGACATTTTTTTTTTTATTGTTCGCTCAGCGATAACATCATTAATGCTGATGGTTGTGTGGAAGAAGTCCGGCTGCTTCAGTCGTGTTATTTTGCGTGATGATGACAGATAGCGGTTGTAAAAGATATCAGACACAAAAGAAAAAAAAAAGAGTTTGAGATTTGAACACGGGCCTCAGACGGCAGCATCCCAGTCCGTTTACAGGCAGTGAAATCAGTTGTCACCGTGAACAATTCTTGTCATAATATTTCCAATCAGCAGATGCAGACTGCGTGGAAACTACTGCTGTCAAAATATCAGCCATGTGAAATATTGTGACACTCAGGGAGGAATAGGAAATCTGCTGAAAAATGAACAATTACGGCAACACACGGAAAATTCTACCAATACTACAGCATGACATTGGGTTGGCTTTTTGAGCACATTTCGTTGATTCACTGCTGAAATCCTTTATTCGTTTATTTTCCACATTCAAACTGAATCTCCGCTCATCGAACTTTTGAATTTAACAAAAGTTGTATATGAGCTGAAACCTTACCGAAAACAATCGCAGCAGATGCTGATGCTCAGTCCCTTTCCTCTACATTTGTCCTCTAACACCAGCTAACCAATGAGATCTCTGTCTGTCCCTCTGCTCTCTTTATTATAAGAAATCTAGTATGTTTGCTGTGAATCTCCTGGGCAGAAGTACGGTAATGAAGCTGGCCTGCCTCTGCTGGATTTACAGCCTCTAACATTCCCGATGCAGCAGCAGCGTATGTGTATTAGCCTTCACATGGTATATATACTGAGAATATGTTGAAGCCCAGTCGCCTGCCTCCACTTCTAGCAGGACGTGTGTGTGTGTGTGTGTGCAAGTTGAGGTAATAGGTAGAGGAGCAAAAGACTGCCCCCTGTTGGTTACCTCTGTGAAATGTCCAGCTGTTGGAGGTTCAGATTCAGAACAAGTGATTTCATATAAGCCTACTGCTATCTAAAGTGAAATGTAGGCTTGTGTGGTTTATCGATGACTTTGTATGTGCATGCACGTGTCTGTGTGTGAAAGTATGTGTGAGTGTGGCATTAATCTAAACCAGAGCAGAATGTAGTCGGTCTTCTTCATTTCTCTCCTTCTTTTTCCTCTTTTTTTCTCTCAGATGTGCGAATACCGTTTCTTTCACCATTGCTGTGTACAATATAATGAATATCAAATAACGTTATATACTACTAATACCAATAATAACTAGAAAAAGTGCACTCAGTAGAATGCAAATCTCCCTCTCCCCTCCCAAACAAAGAAGAGTTGAATCTCACTCAATTGTCCCTCCCGGCTCCCTTACAGTCAAGATGGCGGCGAATATAACGAAAACATGGATTTATTCATTGAGTATCGTGGCTTACTTTGGTGGATCATAACATATCGGGTATGAAATTAATCTGCAGATGATCTGGTTCAAAATGAGACCAAACTTTTCTATGGATGTCAGTTTTTGAGCCACGACAAAAAAACAAAATGTGGCCTGCAACAGACTAGGTGAGGCTTGTATTTAGCCTAGCCGATCGCTGGAAATGCCTTTTTCTACTGAAGCCGTTGTTGATCACTTGTGGCCTCTACCAGCCGGTAAACAGGAGTGAAGAGTCAGCATTTAATGACAATATACAACAGTCTATAAAACAGGTTTTTCACCACACCCAAGAGAAGTCCTCGACCATACAGTCATAAATGAGCACAGAAAATATAAGCCTGATGGGTCCAGTAGTATGTGAGATTAGCTGCGGACAGACAGCCCACAGGCTTATGCCTGGCAGGGATAATAATAACAATTCTTGCAAAAATACAGTCATAATCAATCTAACTCTATTACAGTATACTAGAACCATCTTCTTTCTAAACCTTTATTTTCATCATCACCGTTGCCATAGCAATGACCCCATGACCTCGGCAACTCCTGTCCCCTTCGTCCCATCAGTTCCATGTGACAGCTGTCAATCACGCTGGCCACAGCACCACTGTCTCAGCCATACAGTGAGTGTGTCCTGTTCGTCACCCTGCCCTGCTCAGTGCACGTACGCACGCACGCACACACGGACACAGCGTCGACACTGTATATTTGTTTTCTACCTCTCAGGCTCTGCGGGCGCGGTGCTGTGTGCTTATTTGCAGTGCTGCTGCTGTTTTTCTCGGATGCGTGGGCTAGCATGACAGATCTGGGTCTCTCTTGATGTACTATTTGGCTAGCTGGGACTGATTCCCGGCCATTACCAGCAGATAACGGATACTTAAAGACAGCGAAATGGGATCAGTTAATCAGCGGCGATGAGCTGGTATTTACATTGATGCAAAGTTTATCATTCGCCATGCGGATGGAGGCTGATTATTTACATTTTATAGCTATGAAAAACACTCTTCTTACGTATTTTCTGCGTTTGTGCGTAGTGTGTTTGTGTCTTCCTTATACGACTGTAAAATGAAACACGGAAGCATCATGTTTCGGGGTTGTCCATCTGTACGTCCGTACCATTCTTGTGAACAAGATATGCAGGAACGCACGGAGGGAATTACTTCAAATTTGGCGCAAACGCCCACCTGGACTCACGGATGAATTTATTTGATTTTGGCGGTCAAAGGTCAAAGGTCACTGTGACCTCACAAGATACGTTTTGTGGCTATATTATGGCAATTTCACACAAATGTCGAACAGGATAAAACAATTAAGTGATGACATGTGGGGCAGACATGGATGTAAACTGCAACTTGACTGGTCGGTGGAGGCATAAAACTTATGCTGCCTCGAAAAAGAGATATTGAATCTCAATGGGAAACATTCTTGGAAAAATAAAGGTGAAATCAAAAAAAAAAAAAATGTCTGCATGCCTAAGTATGCACATGTGTGTGTGCAGGCGTGTGTGAGCCTTTGTCTGCCTGCTGTGGGATCTCACCGTCAAAGCAGGCTAATATTAGCGAAGACTGGCTCTATCTGGAAAGCAGGTGGTAAATGAGGATAACTGCAGTGTGTGTGTGTGTGTGTCAACAGGGAGATTTTAAAATTGGTGGTATCAGTGTGGGGGTGCTGTAGATCCAGATGCACGGTTTTTCTCCGGCAACTGCAGCTGTATAGAGATAGAAAGACGGCACAATGCGCCGTCTGCCAGACAGCAGTCAAAGAGGATTGGAGATTAGCTGGGGTGCAGACACAGTCGGTCGATCAGTCAGTCAGGGAGGGAGGGAGCGGAGAAAAGCAAGAGGGCAGTGTGGTCTCAGGGATTTTTCTTCTTTTTTTTCCCCCTTCCCAGTCTCTCCGGGCCCCGTCGCTGATTTCAGCCTACAGTCGGTTGCACGTCGTCGTTCTCCTTCTCTGATCCATCTGTCCCTCCCCCCATCATCTCTCCTCTTTCTCTCCTTCCTCCCTCCCTCTCTCTCACTCTCTTTCTCTCTCTCTCTCTCTCTCTCTCTCTCTCTCTCTCTCTCTCTCTCTCTCTCTCTCTCCCCATACCAGTGGAGATTAAATGTAGCCTCTATTAGCCAAAGCACATCATGTAGCAATGTTTCTATGGTCCCTCTTCTCTCTCACACTCTTTCTCTCTCTCTCACACTCTTTCTCTCTCTCTCTCTCTGACTGTCTCTCCTTCCTTTTCTGAAGGGATAGTGTGAATGATGTCAGCTCGTGTAAGACACAGAATAAGAGAAAAGAAAGAAAAGACAGTGCAAGGACTGGAAAAGTGGATTTTTTTTTTTTTTGCATCCATGCATGCATGCAGAAGAGAACACAGGATTTGTATTATGGGTGGAAAACGGACAACAGCAAGGTGGAAAAAACAACGAAAGGAGGACTACTTTCTCTCTACCTCCTTCCCTCCCTCCCTCCTCCCTCCCCTCCTCACCTCTCTCTCTCTCTCTCTCTCTCTCTCTCTCTCGTCTGATACAGAGGGAAAGTGGGCCTCTGGCTGTAAGCGATTACAGCTGTGAGGCAAATTAATGGATGATATTTCTCTCCCCCCTTTTTCATTTAAAAAAAAAAAAAAATGCTTTTCCTCCTGCCGATCAACACAGGACGAAAAAAAAGAAAAAGAGCCAGAGGGGGGGAAAGAGAGTAAAAGAATGATTGAGAGAAAGAGGTGGAGTACTAATATTGGGGAGAAGGAGAAGGGGGAGGGGGGGGGGGGGGGGGGGGGGGGGAGTTATGGTTTTTTCCTGTCTTCCCTCCTTTCCAGCTCTGCATGTGATTGAAAGAGAGAGAAAACAATGTGAGGGAAAAGGGCGAGGAAGAGAGAATGTGGAGCAAGACGAGATCAGCCGGCGCATTCGTTTTGTCCTTTAACTTGGATGTGTGTGTGTGTGTGTGTGTGTGTGTGTGTGTGTGTGTGACAGAGAGAGAGAGTGAGAGTGTGTGTGTTTGTGTGAAAGTGTGTGCATTTTTTTCCTCGCCAACCTGCCTTGGACCTGCAGGTTTGGGTAAAAAAAGTAAGTAGAGGCTCGGGTACAAGGAAAGGTGTGAGTGTGTCACCGTTTTGCGTATGCAATGCAAGTGTGTGTGTGTGTGTGTGTGTGTGTGTGTGTGCGTGCGCACCCCCACCCCCCTCTCTCCCTTTGGTGAGGCAGCATACTGGTATGCTTCACTGGCAGTGTGGCCCCGGCTGCAAGCACTGATTCCATGGCTCGATGCTCGCTCTTTTATTTTTACCTCTTTCTCACTCTCTCTCTCTCTCTCTCTCTATAACTCTCACTCACTCACTCGCTCACTCACTCACTATCTCTCTCTCTCTCTCCCTCTCCCATGCCATCTACCTGTTCTATCTAACCTTTAAGTATCACTTCCTTCAGCGTTTTGTTTTCTGGGAAGAGGAATCATTTCGCCGAGTCTCTCTCTCGCGACTCTCCTCCCCAGACTGCTCACTCTAGCTCTGTGTGTGTGTGTGTGTGTGTGTGTGAGTGAGTGTGTGTGTAAAAGAGAGCAAGAGAGCGAGGAGAAGAGATAGAGGGAAAGAGAGCGTGCACATGGTTCACTCCGGCTCGGTCCTACCACCCATCCTCATTGCCTCTCTTTCTTGTCTCCGTCCGTCGCTCTCGTCGTTTATTTTCGCCTGACTTTGACCGCCAGCTCGCCGGATTGGACGGTCGCCTTCCTCGTGTTGCTCTTTTGTGAAAAAAAAAAACAATTCTTCCTCTGAACATCTGGAATCTTGTTGGCATGCTGTAAGTTAAAAAATCTGAGCCTTCTCTTTCTCTGTGTATCTCTTTTTCTTCCCCTCCCGAGCAGGAAGCGAGCTTAGAAGAAACAACGGTCAAGGGGGCATCCTGGATCCGAAGGGGAGGGTGAGTCGATACCAACGAATACTCTTCCTCTCCACTTCCCTCTCAGCTCCCCATCTGTTTCCTAAGCTTTAGACCACCATGGTAGCACGAAGGAACCGTAGAGCTTTGTTATCTGCCTCGGCTTTTTCTCTTGTGCAGCCTCTCCGGAGGATTTAGATACCGCGCTGAACGGGGATTTGCGCTAGTAATGAAATGCTAGAACATGCATGCAGAATGATTTTATTAACAAGTGAAAGATGTGACAGTCGGATGAGCATGCAAGTCATCATGTCAGAGGGATTGTTTGATGCTGTGCGGTCCTATAGCCTCAGATTTCGATGCTGAAATCGATGCATCCACGCGGGGGTTTTATTGTCTCGTATGTCCGCAGCGATGATTAGCAATCATCGGGCTGATTTTGATTTTCCCCTGCAACGGCGGGAGATCTTTAGGCATACTGTACAGCAGCAGGCTCTGTACCTGATGGCAGGAAGCATTTTTTTTAAAGTGCTGTATTGTTCAGCTGAGGTGGGGGAGGGGGCGAGGGAGAAATAGAGAGAGAGAGAGAGTTGGGAGGGGGGGAGGCTGGCCAATGTTGTGTCTGGCTGAAGCAAGCACTTGTTGTATGATCGCAAATACATACGGGGGCAGTGGAGATAGCAATGAGCGTGCTCAATTAATGCATGTAATTTAGGAGTGTGTGTGTGTGTGTGTTGGATGCGGAGCTGCATGTCTATAGCTCGCTCTATCTGTATGCAAGAGATGCTCAGAAGCTCTGAGGCCTCATTTGACTTAAAGACAAGTTCAGTGCACGGAAGCGTTCTCGTTCTGCAATATTCCTTTGAACATTTTTTTTAGTAGCAAACAATGAAAGAGTCCAAAATCCAGAGAGAGGTGCTCGCTGAAGGCAACCGTGCGAGGAGGTGGAGGAGTCCGTGTGAAGATGTATCTCTCTCCGTCCCTGAGACCCTAACTTGTGACGTTGTGCCTTCATGTCCACGGGTTAGGCTCTCGGGAGCTGAGAGGGATGCGCGGCCAGCACCATCTCCCGCACGTTCCCTGCCTCAAACAATGGCGATCAGGAGAGGGGGGGAAGGCCATGGCGCAGTGAGCTGCTAAGGCGTTCACCGCACGCTCACAGTGTGTCACACTTTTCCAGTCTATAGCTCACACACCCTGCTGTATGTATGTCACCTGGGCTTATCTTTTTTTTTCTTTTTTTTTCTGTCTGCTGCTGCACCGTGCACCATTGCATATCATGAAATTTAGATTTATAGTCGATGCTGCAGATAGACAGACCGGTATATACTGGAGAAATCTCTAAGGGTGAGGACGACGATGGGGATGTAGTGGCATGAATGCTGTTTTAAGGGGGTCATGTGACCAAGTTAAGGCAAGGATGAGCTGAGGCATCTATAGATGGATGACAGGAAACCATCATCTTTTAACAACAGAGGCCTCATTGTGTCAGTATTGACCATTGACACGAGGGCTACACTAATTATTTGCCTATGCCTAAATTTAACCATCACATATCAGTCAGTCAACCTTTAATGTGATGCTATTTGTTTACTCAATTAAGACACATTAATTACTTTTATCCTGCTTTTTCAGTGGATAGTTTTAATGTTACAAATGCTGTTTAAAATGACTTCCCACTTCAGATGTTCTCTGGTGAATACTGAATACATGCAGTTTCAAGCATTTAACCTAATTGTTTAGTAGTAGCAACAATCTCCACAGGTACCAAACAGCTTCAGGTAGAACGCTAATTGGATGCAATATCTTGTTGGCACAATTTAGCCACTAGCTGAGTAAAACGAATAGGCGCTGCTGCTTGGTAAAGAAAAAAGCTAAACAGCTGGTTAGCATCAGTAGCTTATGAGAGATAAAGCTATTGCTGCTGCGATAGCATTAACCTATTCATACTACCAGTGGATACCGCTAAGTAAAGAAGAATCTGTCAGTGTGATAGCTCTTTGTTTCTCCAGCGGGTCTGTGTCTGTCTGCCTGTGTGTGTGTGTGTGTACCTTTCTGACTTGAGAGCAGCACAGAGTAATGTTGAGAGCGTGACTATGACAGCTCTGTACATTATGTGCTTGACCTCAGTGAACCCTCGGCGATGTCAAAGCTCACTCACTCATGCTAACACAAATGGAAGAACATTTACAGCTATAGCGGTGTCCACTGAGAATAATCCACGGAGCCTTTTTGCGAAACCAGACGACGACGACGACGACGACATCGCCACCGTCCAGGATTCATAATGTGAAGTGTTTATTCTGAATATGCAAACTTGTTGATGTGATCCTGGTGTCTAGCCGCAACCAGAGTGGCGTCACACTTTTGTCTTCGATAGTAACAAGGATCCCACTCGCTGACGTTGAATGAGCAATTCAGTCGGTCATAGTAGCAAAGTAGCACATGGTGGCTCTTCAGGGCACGCGTCCATTTCCATTTGAGCCAAGAGGTTTCTTTTCTCTGTCGACTGGGTTGTTGGAGGGTTAGTTAACCGTAATGTCCTCCTAACTTTTGCACCTTGCAGTTTAAACTCTCCTGAGATCCATTTGCAGCATTTTTTTTTTTTTCAACAGCGGCTCTTTGACAGCATGATTCATCGATATATGACTTAAGCCCATCACACCGTGGCTAATATCTGGTTTTAATGGGGCGCAGCGTGAATATTGATGATAACTCATCTTCATGGATGCTTCCCTTCATTTAAATGGATGCTGAACTCCATGCACTTGTGGATCTAAGATTTTTAGGGAAGTGGAAATGGTGCTGGGTGCTCCACATTAGTTGTGCTAGTGTCTGCTGCAAGGCCCTACATAGATGCATTTGAATAATGTATTTTTGGGGTTGTTGTTTTACATGATGTATGTACATACTAAGATTCATATAGCCTACGTTATTCAGGCATTTCTGTCCTTATGTGCAAGAAGCTTCATTTATTTTGATCTTTTTAAAATCACTAACATGTTTGAAAAGTATATTTATCGTTTTCCCCCCTTCGATATTCCACTGACAACCGCTATATATGATGTGCTGAGGTGTTGCAAAAAGATGCTTATTCTGTCTCAATGTATCAACCGGGATCATGTGGATTACCGGAGATGCTTCCGTCCTGTTGTTAATGAACTAATATGGATTTTAACTTGAACCTCGACGCTGCTAATCTGCTGCTTTAGCAATTTTCTTATGTAACGCCTCTGTTAGCCCAATCTCTCTCTCTCTCTCTCTCTCTCTCTCTCTCTCTCTCTCTTTTTCTACCAATCTCTCTGCCTCAAAATCGTTTTGTTTTTTTTATTTGTTCAGTTCGGTGAACAAACACTAACCTGGAGCAAGTTAGTGTCTAGCCGGTAAGCTCGAAAGGGGCTGCAGGCTTGCTCTCCATTGTTCGGCGGCACTGCAGACTGTCTGTACACTGTGTCCCCATGGCCGAGGCAGTGGAGGATAGACGGACAGCTGCTCCATCGCCCCAATGTCGATTTCATTTTTTTTTTTACAAAAAAGGATATGGGTCGATCAGCATCGTCAACTCCTGACATGATGGAGATGATGCGGCTTGCATCCGGAAAGCCTGATGTGCTGAATTCTGACCTGTATGATCTAACATTTCTGATGAATTGAATGAAAATGGTAATCTTATTGAGGGAGTGATTGAGTGGTGAATCTTTGGGAGCTTCAAGTGTGTCAGTCAGTTAAACCTGTGGTGACGCCTTGCCTTACTGAGATCCTGCACCAATAAGTCTCAGAGATTTATTAGTCTAGCTTTCAGTTTCAGTTCTAGTATCCCACAGTGGTCTAACTTATGTGCCTCAGAATATCCGCTATTCCCGCATTGGTTGATTCCATATGCCAGCACGCAGCTGTTGATTGATTAAAGTCCCTTTTAAAATGGACTTTTTGTTAAGGTGGACTGTGGAAGGTGCAGTGCAGACCCCCAGTGGATGACTTACAAAGATCCACTAGTGTGGAATAGTTCAGGTGTATGTGTGGAGGGTGTGTTGGATGGGTTGCTGCAGGGTTACGCCCAAAAGCGCCTCAGGAAAAACGTCTGAGCATTCAGACCATTTGGATAGAAATAAAAGGTTAAATTATTGATCGGAGAGATTGATTGTCACATTGAGAAAAAGCATCGAACCGGGCGACAGACGGCTGGCGACGAGCCTAGACGTCTCTTTGTGGCAGCAGGGGTGGTTTCTCTCTCCGTGTTGAGTTCACACTCGCCATTCTGCAGTTTTTTTTTTTCTGCCACTCCCTTCAACACGTCGCCTCCAACACGGCTCAGCTGCAGGCGGGTGAAGCACACTCATCAATAATCGGAGCTGGTCAGCGTGTGTGTGCTTCCTACAGTATCTGTCAGCATGTCTGTAATGTCTGTTTGTGTGTGTGTGTTTAGCAGTTCCTCCCACTGCAGAGGGGTTCACTACCCCTTCCTTCCAGTCTGCCGGTGAAACAAGATGGCGTCGCAGCTCCACGTGGGCCCTACCGCACTGGTTAATGCCCATTATTACCGATGGCACCCGGAAAGCCATATAGGTACACTTGGGGTGTATTTACTCGCCACATAGCTGAAATTGCTGAGGTTCTCTTCTCAGTACTGTAGCTTGTCCGACTTGAAGAGATTTAGGATTTGGGGCAGATCCAGTGCTTTCATTGTTTTTGGTGTTGTTTTTTTCTCTGTCTGCATCAGCTGCCAAACTTTTGTCTGCAATCTGGGCGGTTTTTTAAATGTGCTGGTAGAGCTGGAGGAGGAGTGCGTTTTCAGCATGATTTGTCTGTATGCGTGTGTGCGTGTCCTCCCTGACTCAGGCAAAGGCCAGTTTAAAAGGAGTTTGGGGATTGTGCGCACAGCCACATCACACCAGCAGATTAAGCAGACTACACACCAACACCATTAATCTGAGAGAGACTAATGTCACCAACAATGTGTCAGCAGTCACACACACACACACACACACACATGTATTTAAATCTGTTCCCTTTGTCTCTACCTAATAGAAACCCAGGTAGGGATGATTGGAGGCCGAGTGCAGAGCTGTCTCCTCTTCAGTGTCAGTGTTGTCCTGCTCCAGGTCACGTTGGATTTAAAGACAGCCTGGAAATCCCCTGATGAATCAACATTTAACACATTGCTGCCACGTCTACCAAAAAAAGCTTGCAAACGCTTTTTTTTTTGGACGTTTGAAGGAAAAAAGAGCTTAAGCACGTTGGATGTGGTTAACAGTTTGGATAATTTTCTGCCCGTCTGTGATCAGCTATTGTGTGTCTGAACAGAGAGGTTTGATTTTTGAGGGTTTTCAAGTTGGTTTCTCTTTTTTTGCAACTGAGCTGGCAAGTTTTTTGAATCTGTAACGCATGCAATGTAATGCACCAGCTGGATCAGGACAAGATGTTAAAACACAATTTGAGACTGTATTTGAGTTCTTTAAGAAGATGTTAGAATATGTACATATCTGCAGGGTCCTATAACACCATTAGACTCTTTGTGACAATATGGAAATTGTTTCTTTATAAATTTTACTTTTTTGTCTGAATCCTTGTGTCTAGAGCTGCGTCAATAAGTTGATTAATCGATTGGTCAATTTACAAAAATGTATTTGCAACTATTTCTATCGATTAATCATTTCAGTCGTTTTTTTTACGCAAAAAAGTCAAACATTTGCTGTTTCCAGATATTCAAATTAGGGATGCACCGATACCGATACGGGATTGGATATCGGGCCGATACTGACTCAGATAGCTGGATCAGATATCGAAGACAATGGGGCCGATCTATTCGATTCAGTTCTATGTTTATATACTATATACAATATATAGTGGAATGTAATTCCTGTTTAAGTTTTGACCAATTTGTTGCTGCATTAAAAAATTTTACACCTGAATTGTAATTCCTGCTAATTTTTAAGATTTTTTTGCTAAGTTGTTGGTTCACGATTTATTATTTTAATAATAACAATTCACTAAATTTATATTTATGTTATCTATGTATGTATTTGTTATTAGCAAAGCAATGTTTAAGTCAAGCGTGAAGAATGATCCCAGTCACTTCCACACAGTGAGGCATACAGCTTATTAATCAAACACTGGTATCGGATCGGGACTCGGTATCGGTCGATACCCAAAACCCAGGTATCGCTATCAGTATCGAGACTGTGAAAAGTCGGATCGGTGCATCCCTTATTCAAATGTGAGAATTTGATGTTTTTCTTTTAATAGTGAACCGAATATCTTTGGGTTTTGAACTGACATTTGAAGTCATCAACTCGGACTCTGGGAAATTATAACGAACATTCTTCACTATTTTCTGACATTCTATAGACAATTAATCAAGAAATTAATCGTTAATGAAAATTGTTGGTTGCAGCTCGCCTTTGGTTCCCTTTAAATTTGACAATATTTTGTAAATGGAACAAATGCAATGTAATATACATAGTATTTAGTAGATAACATAAGATTTTAGACCCCGACAATTGTGTGTTATGTTGATTTTTTTATGTTCAACATACTTGCCTCCTCACTTCTTCAAGCACAATTTCAATGTTTCAGCTCCCCTTCTCTGTGTTTTACTTGCGTCCTGTGACATTTCAATATGTTGCACATTTTTTAATGTTTTAAAAACCATGTCCAAATAAATGTCACGTCATTCATTTTGATTGTGTCTTGTCATCTGGTTGATTATGACGCCTTGTTGAGCTCACCAACGCTGAATTTGATGTGTTGTCTGTCAAGTAAATTGTCTCTTGCATATTTTATTTATATTCTAATGTAAACCTCAAGTTTATGCTACCTATGTTATACTAAGGTATGGAACAATTCTATGATTTTTCATTTTTTTTTTTGTTTCTATGCCTGTTCATTTTAGAACTGAAGTAGATATTGCAAACCTAACTCTATATGAAGGAGTATATGAAATTAATCCATATGCTATAAATGTATAGTGTACAGATCATGTAGAGTAATTTATGTGATGCGACAGTAGAGGATTTGCGGGAAGTTAATGTATTCACTCTACAATTTGATTCTATTTTGTATTGGCATTTGTTTTATTTAGGGATTATTCAACATAACGTATGATAATACCATTTTGCCCCTTGTAATAAATATAGCAATGATGTGAGAGCAGTACAGTGTTTTCTTCAGAGGCCTGGTATTGAAATAGAGACGTCTAAATAGATGTCATTTCACATGATTGTCAATCCTTTCAACTGTCATGCTTATTAATAGAAGCTCTGTCTTTGATGAGTTGTGGGATTTTTCTAAACAGGCATGTCACCTGACATGTTTTATATTTTATCTTTGGAGGTATTTTTATACCTTTTTTTTTTTAAAAGTCTGTTTCAACAAGATTAATTCTTTGGCGTGATTTTTGTTTCTGCAGAGCTGCCAAGACATATTACAACACCCACTCTGCCAACAGCTAAGACAGTAAATGGACGGAAATAAAGACATTAATAAAGACAGCAGACCAGCAAGTTCTCAGTAGTCAGTATGCTTGCAGTAATTAGTGCATATGATCTGAAACTGGATGTATGCATTTGTGTACGTGTTAAATGGGTCGCAATACTGCATTAATACATTATTAAATGATGTTTGTTTTAGTAATTAGACCAACATAAATACAGTAAATATTTCATTAGTAATGCAAATATCTGTTGTATTTGAAGTATTGTTATAATGTGTTCACACTCATTTCAACAAGAGGGAAAAAAATGCAAAATGTAGTGGTTGGCTACCACCGTGGTGGACTGCTAACTGTACTATGTTGCACATTCTGAAACAGCTGTTAAATAGCTTTGTCTTTCTCTCTCTTACAGCCCAGTAGACCAGGTCAGGACATGTCGGGGAATGGTACATGAACATGAGACGGATATGACAACCATACTGGAGCAAGCTTCAACTGCCCATGAGATACTAAGATGCTTTCCATAGTCATTTCAGGAAAAGCCATAAGGAATTATGAACAAGAGGAGAACGTTTTCCAAATTGGGCCCCTCATCGAGTCTCTAACAGCCATTTAACAATTCCAGTGTTATAGACCCATTCAGCTCTGCTATGCATTTAAATGTCCAATATAATTATAAAGCGCAGAAGGTCAACTCAGTTATTTCAAAACATAGAAAAAAAAAATATATCAAATAAGACTTTGATTCCTCCTTTCACGTTAAAACAAAAGAAGAGGGGGAAAAAAAGCCCTCCAATGAATGATTAGAGAAAAACAAAATCAAACATTGATTGGAGAAATTACCGCAAGGAATTAATTCATAAGATCAAATCATGAGTTGCATCTTCACACTTTTTTTTTACCAGAAATTTGGCCATTGCCTCTCTGCTCTCTTCATCTTCTTGTTCTCTCTGTATGCTGGCTTTTCTTCTTCTTTTTTTTTGAGCTCCTGATTTATGGTGAGGCATTTTGACTTGGCTAGTCAGGCTGCAGTTCCCTTTATATTTTTACATTAGTGGCACATGTGTGTTCTGCACATGACAGTTTTGACCGCACCATTTTCACAGCGGGGTGGAAGTTGAAATGTTGAAATGTGTTCTAATTATAACAATTAATTAATTTATCATGTTAATACATAGTATAACTTGTATTGCCAGTGATATAAGTTAGTAAGTAAATTGTTATACTTGATCTCACTTAAGGGTCAACCATAGAACTTTGTATGGGTCCCCCTTGGGCCGGGGTCATCTATACCTACTTTGTAATTTAGTACATTTTTTGGTAAATTTTGCAAAGTATTTGCCTTCTCTTGTAGGCACGGTCACAAATGTGGAAAATTTGCATCTTTACATCTTTGCATCGCATTGTGGTTCAACTTTGAAGAACTTTGACCGGCGACGTCACAGAGTGACTGGGGGGAAATGCATGCCCCTCCCTCCACCATAAATAATTATATTTTATTATTTCACACCAAAGTTAGGTAGTATTGGAGAAAATAAAAAGCAAAGAATGATCTTTTCCAACCATTGCATTTAATAACGAAACCGTGACTCTTAAACTTTGTCCCTCTGACCTCCCCTTCCCTCGTAGTCCCCGAACTGACTGTCCTCTCCTATAGTTCTGCAAAACTTACCTATGACAACTCCAGCTCTGAAACAAAAAATAACTTATTTCAGCCGATGCAATGAGCAAACAGCATGGAGGGAGTGAGAGTTATCTCCAAAACAAACAGCTAATTTCTAGAACAAAATTCAAATCCTCTTTACGAATAATTGCATCATCACACGAGTGTTTTGTGCACTTCAGCAGAATATGGGTGCATGACACCCAAACCACACAAAACCAACAAAATGTAACGAGCCTACACATCACACACATGCACATGCATAGCAGCCAACATTAGCAACGTACATAGTAATTACCGTTTCCCCAAATAAACCGTAACATACGCAACAGTGGCAGCAGTGGCTACTTAAGTGTACATTATGCTGTGTAATAGCTGAACTCCATGCTAAAACCATCCTCAGCAGTAATGATAGTAGGCTATGTGCCATGCTAACACTTTAACATACACTAGGCTATTCTATGTGAATGTATAGGCCTACACTCTATGTGCATACACTGCGCTAAATGACATTGATGGTAGCACTAAACCAAACACTGTGTTAAGTGATGGTTGGCTCCAGTGTGCCCTATTCTGGGAAATAATGCCTCATCTTTATACTAATTCTTTATAAGATTCATTAAACTATATTATGACACACTCCAAGTTTAAGTAAGCTAAAGTAAGTATTAAAGCAAGACTTTAAACGCATCGGGCTGACATCATAGCATAGGCTACATTGTGCCGAGTGAGTCTCTACGCTAACATTTAAAAGAATATATTCCACCCTTACGTGTTCCATGACACTGCAGATCCACGGCATTCATTCCAGAGGTTGATCAGTGCTGTGATGAAATGTCGGGATGTCCGTTTAAGCCTCAGTCTGCCTCCTCTACCTCAATGATTAACCACATTTCAAAGACTGACTTCCAACAGCCCAAGAGTTCTTGCCTGGACTTGTTCTAGCCAGCTTTTGGTCTTACTGTACATTAGATAGAGTGACAACGATGGAAATAGGCACATAGCCTGGGCCTCTTGTAGGGCTATTAGGGTTAGTAATTGCAACACAGTGAGATTTTCTAACTGTGAAAAAACAACAGTCATGCCCTTTCTTCAGGGCACAACATGTCCTATACAGGCAAAATGTATTGCATTATAGGTCATTTCTGTAAAATTGATAGTGCTTGCTTTTTCCAAGATTTTTCAGCATATTATGGAAATTTATTATTGTAGAAAGGAGTCCTGCAATGCAAAAAAAAGAAAACTGATGTATGTTTTTGATCAACTGAAAGGTTTTCTCATCCAGCAGAGCTGTTCTCTACACAACATCCTGTAATCTACATTTGGCTATGTAGATGTATATGAAAACTCAATGTATCACCTTGCTTAGGTCAGATTTTATACTGTTCCAAGTAAACCTCACATTGAGATAAACTATATATATATTTTTTTCTGGAGGCTATTAGGCTTATTGGATTTAGATAAAACAGTACTGCATGTTTAAATCCTAAGTAATCTACAGAGATCCAGATGTGTCTTTACATTTGTAAAAGAAAAATAAAATAAAGTTGTGTGTGTTTGTAATTTTAGAGAAACTCTTAAATTATTGACTTTTTTTTCTGAAATTATATTCACATCAATATGTCATTTAGAGACCAATATGTAGACCTTATGTTCAAATGCAATTGTAAACTGTAAATACTGAATGTGTTGTGTTATGTGTTTTATAATTTATCTATTTATTTTATTTTTTTAAATAAAGTATAAGACATACTGATGCCTGATATTGCATTTTCATTCTTTATGCATAAAAGATATGCAACCCCCTCCTTTATCAACTAGTGATATTTTTTCTATGTTGAAATGTTAACAAAGAGCACCAGAATCAATGAACAATCGTGAATGATTTGGCTTTCTATTTGCTGCCAATTACCAGGTAAGTTTATCAGTGGGTTAATTTATATAAAATTGGTGCTTTCTGTTTCTTAGAATATTTTAGAAAGAATTTACAAAAATAAAGGAGATAATCCATCAATATAAATAATGCAAATTCAGTCATATAAATGACATTCTCAGACACAAAAACGTAAAAAGACTCCTATATATTATGTTATAACTTGAACTCAGTCTCGAAGAACCTGAATATGCCGTACATGCAGTATATTTTGACAGTTTTGTACTTTATTTCAACACTTTGATTTTCCAACTCTCTCTCACCTCAACATGAGTTCATCTTATCTTGTGAGTTGCCTCAGTGTGTGTCCACCACGGAGCACTCTGATTATAGAAAGAGAGAAAAAAAAAAAACAGCACAATAGTGACATCCTGAGAAAACAGCATGGTTTCAAATATTTTAATTTAATGCATAACTTTGCAATCACACATTATAAGGGAGAATTTTCTCTTTGTGTTTAATGTGGGAGTTGTGAGGCTCAGTTTCTGTCGGTGAACAAAGAGGAATGATCAAATACAGATAAACATCTCATCAAATG
Organism: Sebastes umbrosus; assembly: GCF_015220745.1. Classification (NCBI taxonomy): domain Eukaryota; kingdom Metazoa; phylum Chordata; class Actinopteri; order Perciformes; family Sebastidae; genus Sebastes; species Sebastes umbrosus. Next base: position 8,725,250 of record NC_051275.1, read on the forward strand.
TATTTCTAATGGTTGTGATTATTATTAATTCAACCAAGAGGATTAGGATTATTGTAACATCCGATATCTGTACAAAAAAATAACTGTCTGCATGATCAAATCAGTAAAAAAAAAAAATGTCAACCCTGATTGTTGGAACAAAGATGTACAAGCAGACAGAGTATACCGACAGCACAAAGCTGAATCTCTATCTCATTTGACATAATTTTTTTTCCCCTCATTTGCTGTCTCTCGCTCTCTCTATCCCTCCATCTCTCGCTCGCTCAGCCTTTAAATCCACGCTGAGATTTGGCTCACACACACTGGAGCTCTCTGCTGCCGAAAGTAGGCCAAAAGCCATCTGAGGACATAGCTCAGAGAGAGAAGGAGGGAGAGACAGAGCGAGGCAGGGAGGCAGAGACAGAGGAGAAATTACTGAAAGACACAATCACATACAGGGCATGAAGAAGGACATTATTTTAAATCATTTGCACCTTTAAAGCATATTTGATTTATGGCTCTGTTTTTGCAACTCACGAGTCGAGATTACAAAACATATTTAAAGGTAATTTTTTGGAATAAGCTACATGTCTTTTAGGCCTGATACTGATTATCTTTAATTGTGATATTTTCATACACACATTTAGACAATTGAATGAAAGATAGACAGTCTGCACAGAAAACAATATTAATGAAAATTTCTTGAGATTGTTCAGGCTCAGAATATTACCCCCTAAACTGTTGAGCAAAATTGGAGAGATATTTCTGGTCAAATATCTGTAGAAAAATAAATTGTATTTTTAGCTGCTGTGCAGCTGTGTGTCGGGGCATTTTGAGGAGGAAGAAGAAGAAGAAGGAGGAAGAAGAGGAGGAAGATAAATGAGAAGTACACGCTGTTCCATCGTCATTAATCCTTTAAAGCATGTTCATTCTGCCTTAATCGGGCCTCAAACTCACAACCTGAGACACCAAAAGCAAGTTACTATCTTAGTGAGCTTATTGCCCGGGCAAAACTATCACTTCACACTACGAATGAGGCAATCGTCAGGGCTGCATGTAATGGAAAATTTCAAACTAGTGTCAAAAATTCAGGTTTTTCTTTAAGAGAAATTCTGAGAATTTGCGTACTTCATCTAGACAACACAGAGATGTCAGTAATTTATTTAAAAAAAAAAAATGTATTGCTCCATAAATTACAAACTGATGTTTAAAAATGCCTGATTTCCATTGACTGCAATGGTTCACATGAGGATAGATTTCAAAATACTGTCAAAAATACAGTTTTTGAGTTAAAATTCAGAAATTTACCACCCTACATCTACCATAACCTCAAAATGTTGTCATTTATTTTCATGAACATTGGAGCTTTATTTTATGTGCAGTAGCTGTGTACAGCACCGTATACACTAAAACATTTTGATGCACTGTGGACTCAATTTTTAATAATTCAAAAATCAGTTTGGATGGTTTGTGGAGGACAATCTAAAGATGCAACAAATTTAGTGTCAATTGAGCAAAAAAATGTGGGAGGAGATAAGTTTAATAAGTTTTACAATTTTTGATACAAACAGAGTGATGGACATCATAATTCCTGCAGGCTTGAAGCATCTGAACATTTGTTCTGTTCACTTGAGCCTACATTTTGGTGGGAGTTGAAAAGCTGTACCACGACGTACGGCTGATTTGTTATGAATTTCAAATCTTTTAACTTTAGGCGTTTGCTGTAGCGCCAACATCAGGACTATTGGCCCACAAAGCCAGTTGAGGAAGTTTAGCATGGACTGGACCAATGTGCAAATTTTGATGAAGAAGAATAATAATAATATTGACAAAAACAAGAGAGACCGGCATATTTCAACATTGCAACTTGCATATTTGTCTGAAATCGGATCAAAGCAACTGACATATGAAGGTCTATGAGAGCTGTATGTAAGAGTGTGTGGAGAGAACTCCGTGATATTGATAGTATAAAGATTAAAGGTATGGGTGCAGTGTCTAACACTTCTGCTTCCGTTGTTCAGTTGACAAAATAGGCAAAATAGTTATGTAAGGTTTAGAGGTGGTGGACCCACCAGGACGAAAGCCAGCAGGTTTGAGGTGTACAATGAGCAGCAACAGATCAACCAGGATTTTTCCAGAGCTCAGGTTTTTACTTGTGACTATAGACAAGTTACAAAAATCACAAAACTCTCACCGGTGGTTTGCAGGAAGATGGACAACAAAACTGGGAAACACATGAAGCAGATTCCAGGGGTACATCCCAAGTCTCTTATTAGTCAATTCCTCACTCCTCGCTCCTCGCTCCTCGATCCTCGCTTGAACCAGAAGTTGTTCTGGTGCACCATCTTGAAGACCGTCCCAACGCGCTTATCTCTGCACGGAGAAGCGAGGATCGACGAGCAAAGAGGGATCTCTGAGGAGCCATGAGCGAGGATACATCAGAGCAGCTTTCACGGAAGTTTTTTACCGACCGACAAACCCCCTTACTGGATATCAGTTATTGATTGGATGCTGCAGCTGATTGTATTGATCTGATAACATTACATCTCAACATCACTGGAATTTCATACTGGAGTGAAGACATCTCACAGAGTAAAAGTGTTATAGTTTACTTGTCTTCTGATTCACCATCTAGTTCAAAATCTGTGTTAATTGTAGGTGTTCCAGCAACAGAAAGACCTACGGTATCTCTTCTTCACACACCGCGGCTGCACAGCAGTCTGTCAATGAAAGACCTTTATAACACCTGACAACGAACAGACATAAAACAACTTTCTTAATTTATGAGAAATAGTTTTCTTTTCATGATCTGTTATTTTCACCCATTAACTTTTATTAAGGATATAGTTAAAGTGGGCACATATCCACTCCCAAAATCAATTTAACTTAATGTACACTATAACCTTAATATTTACATTAACAACATACAAATTACAGATTAAATATTATGTTTGCTGATGATACCACACTGTTAGGACTGAGTTCCTGTAATGATTAGAGACAGATACGAGGTCTCCTCTCTGGTCGACTGGTGCAGCAATAACAATCTGGAACTCAACATCAACAAAACTAAGGAACTTGTGGTGGACTTCTGTTAAAAAACAGGGAGAGTTGCTACCGCTGGTCATCAACAGCCAGGTGGTAAAGAAAACGCACCGTTTCAAATTCTGACTAAAATCTCCTCCTCCCTGAAATGTGAAAACAACTCCACCGTCATCCAGAAGAAAGCTCACCAAAGACCATTCTTTTTAAGACAGCTTAGGAAAGGTTGCAATGTTACAGTTCTACAGAGCGGTTATAGAAAGTGTACTCACCTTCTCAATAACCGTATGGCGTGGCAATTCTACAATTTACGAGAAAAAGCTGATAGACAGAGCCATGCGCACAGCTTCAACAATTATTGTCTGTGCACCGTATCTGAGCTATACCACATCCGCATTCAGCGGAATGGGTTGGGAATTTTACAGGACTTCTCACACCTTGCAAACTCTCTATTCAGTCTTCTATACCTTCGGGTAAAAGACTACGCAGTATTTAGACTAGAACATTTCTCTTACGCAGTAGCACTTATCCTGAAATAATCCACATCCTAAATGCTTCACCGGCTGTAACGCACTTTAACTAGTCACTTTAAGGGCATGAGCCATCTGGTTGCACTTTTGAATTTATTGTATGGTTACAGTATCGTTATTGTGGCAGTATATTTTGTTCTGTGTTACGTGATTACGTGTTTTGTTGTTGAGCACCAAAACAAACTCCTAATTAACTGCCGTTGATGTGGCAATAAATTCTTGAATCTTGAATCGTGACATACACAATTTATTTAATTGTTCTTCTCTTATAAATGCTTAACATTTCTCGTTTTTACGGTCTCACTAACGCATTGCCACATCCCTCAAACTTTTTTTGACATATTTTACATCTACAACATATTTGCCATATTCAAAGCAGTTCATGTGCACTAATTTAACTGAAAGGTCCCACAATTATCTAATCTTCTGAACACATCTCCACACAAATTAATTTGGTAGCCTTTTGAATAAGAGACATTTTCAAATCATCTTATTTTCTTAAATGTTGATGTTGCTCACATCAAGATTACTGAGTTTTGTTTTCAATGTTCACAATTTTTTTTGTTCGGTAGTAACAATTCATATTTATATTTTGTGGTGGATATCAAAGACATTGTGATATCCAGTATCTGGGTTTGATTTTCAGCTCATAAAAGTCTTAAAGTTGAATTAAAAAAATGCCTTTTTAACCCTTTTAGATCTCATCCCCGGTCATATTGGTCACCTATTTAACAAAAAAAATGACAACAAAAAAATGTCTTCATATTTTTTATATCAAAATCCAATAATTTGTCTTCATTAAACGACAAACTGTTGCAACGTGACTGTACTTGTTCAAATCTGTCCCAAACTTGACCTACTTCATAGCAGTCCAGGCCTGAGGACATCTGAATGGCAATATTGGCTCATTGTCATAGCGCCACCTGCTGGCAACAAGAAGTCAGAGTTATGTGAAAGACATCATCCGACTTATATGAAATTTACATTGTGTGATCTACACTTGATATAGAGCAACATCATGCATTTTTAGCGCGTGTTCTCTAACGCCACATAGTGGACACAGGAAGTGGGGAAACATTTGCAATCCACGCAGGAAATAACGTCTAACTTGTACGTGCAGTGTCAGATGGTCACAGCTAAACCTGGATCACTCACAGAGCTATGGCTACGTTAGCTCCAAATTGTCCACCCTGTTAGGTATATACACCAATATAAACCAGCATAAGGATTATTATTTGAGTGCCTGAGATAGGCCAATCCGTTTTCCATTCTTATATAATGCAAAAAAAAAGAAGAAAAATCCATCTATTTTTTTTTTTTTTCAAAAGTCATGAGGCTGAAATGTTACTGGATGACTGAATGCATGAATGAATGACTAACCTGGTTTCCACTGCCCCGAAGTGGCCAAAAAATCAGCTATTGCAGGTTTAACTTCCTCTTGTCGGACAATAAACTGCTCCACAAAAGAGATATATGTTTACAGACAGTTATGACAGTCGATAGAACACATTTTGAAGACGCAGTATGAATGTATTGTCCCTTTATTATTGGAATAATTGATATACAATCCTGAGACCAAAATGACAGCATTGAGTAAATGGCCCAGTATAGAGCGATACTTGCATGTTAGCTCACCAGCAACAGTAGGATTCAGCGCATGCTGGGATGGTCATCCCGCTCACAGGAGAATTGCGGCAGGCACAGCATATTACGTCTTCGTAGCTAGCCAGTTAGATAGTATAATAAAATTAGCTGAAGACAGACAAACACTCTGACGGTGGGGATAGAGGTTCAGGGAAGCTATACTTAATGTTTGGATACCAACTTTTGTTCAAAGTAGGAAAGAAAAGACTTTCAGTCTTTAAAAAATGTCTTCACTGAGCCCCTTGTGGAGTATCTAAGTTGTTAGAGCTTGAGGTGTGCCATACAGTGAAATGGTGGTTTGTCAGATTTCCAGTGCATCAACACCAACCATCGTCCAATAATGACAGAAAGGCTAAAGCATCACACTGTGCAAATGTCCAAGGAGCTAATCCAAATAATGTGATTCCTGTGTCTGGTCATATCTCCTTAGTATAGATATTAGAAAATATTTAAATGACATATGGTACAGAATGGCTTCATCCTGATGACAGCAGGAGTCGGTCTTATCCAATCCTGGGAAAATCTCTGCTATTCTGCTTCTGCTTAACCCTCTGAGACCCACAATAGACCCATTTTTGTCTTTTTTTGGGGGGATACAGGGGGTGTTTAGAGGGAGATAGCAGGTCAACAGTAGATGTCACACAGAAGTGGTGTACATCCTCTGAAAGCTGAAAACCTGAAGATTAATTTGAGATGCAGCTCAGCACTGTGTGTCAAGTTGTTCTAGTCATAAATCAGAAATAAACATGAATTAATGAATGAATTAACTAATTATTCATTCATTCATTCATAGTAGTGGCCGAACGGCGGTACTGCAACTTCCGTGTCTGTCACGTGATGCCATTGGGCCCAAACAATACTTTTTCCCATAGACTTACATTGGGAAAGAGACGTCTGTAACTCAGCGGATCATTTTTTTTTAGGTGAATCAATTCCCCAGTACGAACGACTAAATAGCCCTTATTTAAAAAATTAAGTTTTTAAAGTGGTAAAATGAACTCATAGTCGAATCCAGAGTTATTTCCCTTCCTCCGCTCATGTGAGTGATCCCCAGACCGAGGCTGGAGCGCAAGCCGTGACGACGGCTTGACGTTGGGACCCCATGACCAAGTGATGTGACCGAGCGGACGCTACTGCGCATGTTCCATGTGCCCAAAATCCGAATACTTTTCCAGACGGAAGTCGAGCAACTTTCATAGTAATGACCAACTGTATCCAGTTCTCTTAATATATCCATGGGTGGACTCTGTGGAGAGGACCCACTCCCAATGTAGATATAAACGGCTCATTCTAAGGTAACAAAAACACAATGATTCTTATTTTCAGGTGATTATACACTAAAGAAAACAAACTTTTTAATATAATTTTCCATTGCTGCTAATAGATCCCCCTAGTTGTTACACGCTGGTCCTTTTAGCTATAAATGTACCAAATTTGGCGCTTTTATCACAAAACAAGTTTGCTATGCTGCCCCACTACAACATGTATTTGTGTCATTCATATATTTATGAATTACATAAGTAGAGAAGTGGGGAACTTCCAAATATCTGGCCCATGTTATTCCTTAGAGGTTGTCCATCACGTTCTGTCACAGCCCCGGTCTAGCAGCCAGGCTCAGGTCGAGCCCTTGCTGTCATTTCACATCATACATACAGTATGAGCCAGAAAGTGGCAAATGTGGGCCACAACTGGGCCAGTTACTATCCGTAAAAATATTTTGTAATAGACTTTGTCTTAGCCCTGTGAATTCCTTCACAGAAGAAACACAGAGAGCCTTTCCCACAACTCGGTCTCTCCATATGTAATTTCTGAAAAGACGTCCTTCTCGCTTCCCATCGAGATTCATTTCACTGTCTCTCCCTCTCTCTGTCTGGCTTTCAAGTAGTTGCAGGGGCTCTTCTGGATGTTAAATACAGCTTTCATTTCAGCCAGTTCCTGCTGTAATGAAACTGTAATGATGCCCATTCACTGCTGCTGGCTCTGCCAGAACAAACCCATTGACCTCGAGGTAGTGCATGGCATGAAGGCCCCATCCCTCATGTGCTGAGCGGGGCTCCAGAGAGGGCCACATGGAGCGCCGTGCTGGGCCGGCCCACAAACACTCTCAGGAGTCGGCGGAGGGGAAAAAGAAGAGTGGAGGGAGATAGAGAGATACTCAAGACAGGAGAGGAAAACATAGAGCGATATTTCCATCTCAACCCAAATACCACCCACCTCTTCATATCTTATTTCTCATCCACCACTCCCACCCATCCTCCCCACATTTTCTTTTTTTTCTTTCCTCTCTCTCTTCTTTTTCACAACATACAGCTGGAAATACATATACCGAGTCTTTATATGTGCGCATGTACGTTTGCTCATGCTGAATTATGTGAGCAGCGGTAGCAGTTACTGTAAGGGAGGGAGTGATATTTTCCATGTACACTACAAAGGCTGGTCTATCCATTTCAAAATGGAATAGCTGCTTCCTGTTCCATAATCATTTCCACCTTGGCCACAGCAACAGTTTCTCTGCGCTACTGTATGCAGAAGCTCACACTGCATTGTGCATACACTGTACAGTAGCCCTGCTATATGGGGGAAATTCAATAAATCCATAAAGCCGATAAAAGACAACTCAGCAGTTGGAGCAGACTTGGATCTTGGTTATTCTTCCTATGCTGTACTCTGGTATTTCTGCTCTAATGTGCTCTTAATCATGCTTTACACTGTTGGACAATTAACAGCCATTTTGATGAACCTAGCATCAGATGTGGTTCAGGGTTTCTGTTTGCCAACGTGCAGGTAATAAAGGGCTATTCAGTATGAGACATCAGACGTTCAGTGTTGAGAGGTTGCTGCTTTGGGCAACCACAGCTATAGTATTCATAGTCTTTCAAATTTAATTTATTTATCTATTTATACATCACCCTATTGTTCAGTAATGTTGGGATATTGTTTTTGTTCATCTAGCCTATTTTGTGTCAATTAATTTCAAAAGGTAGTAATACATCCCTGTGTGTTTCCCCTTGGTATTGAGTTACAGAATGTTAGCATCAGCGTTCATCAGTACAAACCCATATGAGCTAGGTCTGTTATGGTCCTGGGTTTTGGTTGTAGTTTTTTTCCTGTTTTATTTTGAAAGTCACTTTCCTTTTGTGTCATGTTTGGTTGTACTTGCTGTCTTTCAGTGTGTTCCAATCCGCGTACTTCCGTACTTACACTTACTATTTTGAGTGCATAAGTGCGTTCACACTGTGAAGTATGGCAAAATGCAGTGCACTTGTTGACCCCGATGTTGTACTCAAAACGGTCAAATCGTTGAGTGTGGAACACTGGACACTTTTCACACTCAATTGTCACCAACTTGGCTACTTAGCGGAAGGGGGCGGGACCACGACCGCTATTCAAACATGTGAAAATGGCGGCAGATGATGCAGGAGCTTTTGCCGTGCTGAACAACGTACCTTATAGATGTCTATGGGCTACGTAGATAACAGAATAAAACAATACGTAAACATACCGGTGCATTTTCAGCCAACAGGAGGACACATCGTAGGCGTAGGCGACGACGTTGGAAACGTAATTTCCACTTTGCTTTCATTTTCTGTGGATTCTTGATCAACAAAGCAGGCAGATATTTTGGCGGGTAGTGGACAGGTAAAACCTGAAGGAGGCAACAGTGCAACACAAAGGATGCAGCTGCCGTAAAACCCTGAAGAAGAAGAAGATATTTTGGCGGGTAACGAGCCGCGGTGAAATGTTGCATTCGTCATTTCCGGTAAGCGCGCCGCAGAGTATTCGATTTGAGACGACCCTACCCTGTTGAAATTCACGCACTACTCAAGTAAGTACAGAGTGCACACAGTGCACTATATTGAAGTGTACTTCTGGTAGTACGTGGATTGGAAAACACTGTTTGTGTTTTCCTGCCTTTTTAATTGTCTGCCCCGCCATGATTAGTTTCACCTGTCTCTTAATAGTTCTGCACTCACCTCACCACCAGTTCTCACTTCCCCAGTCAGTCACTATTTATAGCACCTCAGTTCCTTTGTTCTTTGTTGGTTTGCTTTTCATCAGTTATGGAGTTTGGTTTGCCCATTACCTGTGTTACCTGCCTGCACTTTTGGATTCTGAGTTGTAAGCCTTTTTTTTTTTTTTAATTGTTGAACTGCACAAGTCTTCCTGTCGTTTTCTGCGTTCGGGTGTTCTGCTCTCCCAACACCTGACAAGGTCCTGATGTTGTCATGTGATGGTGCGTTTTACCTCAGCTCAGTTGACTTCACACATCGCTCTCTGCTCCCAAAGGTAGGAGGCCTGACCTCTCTGTCCGTTCTCGCTCCCTCTCTCTCTCTCTCTTTCTCTTCTCCCCCTCGCTGAAGTCAGATCCCTTCATAATAAATGACAGTTGAGGATAATAGTCGACTGTTGCCATAGAAACCAGAAAGCAGATCATTGCGCTACTGTGTTTTCTCTCTCTCTTTCTGTCTCCCTCTCTGCTGGAAAATGACAAATGTGGACTCTGTGGCCTCCCCAACACCTCCCTCCCCTTTCTCCCACTCTCACCCTCTCTCAGCTCTCCTATCCTACCTTTGTGATCCTCCTTTTTTCCCTTCTCACACCCTCCTTCCCCATTTTTTTTATATCTCTCGCTCTCCATCGCTCCCTTTCCTTTCCCTCATCTCTCCGTACTACCTTATAGCCCCCACGCTGCTTCTTCTCAAAGCCTAATCTGCGCTCGCTGAGCCGCCGAGTGCTACACATGCAGAAAGCAGGGTCACGTTGAGTTTATGCTTGTGTCTGCGTGTTGTTTGCCGCCGTCATATCTGAGGAATGGGGCTGGGTTGAACTACAAGTGGTTATATGACGAACTGAGAATGGAAAAATGCCCCTCCAACCCACCCCACCCTCCTTTCAACCCCATCTCCCCAACCCTCCAACCCTCCAGCTTCCAATGCTATTGTCATGTGGACGCTCCTTCTACTGGTCCCTCCATCCAGAACAGCTTGATGGGGTCCATGTCACTTTTAAGTTTCAGGGGGAACTTTGAGTGTTCTTTCCAGCAGCACATAATGTATCATCAAAGCCGGGATTAAAAGGTTTTTTTCCTTCTCTTCGTCTTTTTTTTTATGGAGGAGCAGCTTTGGCTGCTGGAAGATTTAAGCTTATTAGCTTAAAGAGCAGGGGAAGGGAGTTTTCAACTGATGTATGACAGACTTCAAAGATGGTTTAATCTGTCAGTACACATGCCCTGTACAGGCTATTTATACTGGGGAGCCATGTTTCTTCCGTATGACTTCCTCTTGCTACCCCACTGTAGCTCGGGGTTTTCTGTTTGTCAGTAGCCGATGTCTAGACAGCTGAGATGGCTCTTCCTGCATGTTAACACCATTTCCCCTGGCTAACAGAGTTTTTTTTTAGCTGCGGTGAATGATGAAAGTACAATGTGTTTGATGTACTCCATTGTTTTGTAAGATGTACTGTACTGTTTCATCTTATTACATAATTGCCACTGATTTTTGCCCATGTGAGTGGGAAGTTCAAAGGCAAAAAAACGGAATTGAAGCAGCTGTTTTCACACCCCCAGTAAACTTTTACTCTCTTTTCTATTTTAATTTGAGTTTTCTATATTTTAATTTCAAGTGCAAGTTCAGCTCTGGTTGGGTAAGATCTACACGGTTGAACAAAAAGCTCTGTTTTTATCCTATCACATCATTAAGACGAGTGCCGTTTTCACTTCCCGTATTTGTTCCTGATCACCACAAAGAGCAGATGTCGGCATGATTGATAGCCATCATTATGGATTAGTAATGCACTTACAGTCAATCCATGTTAATACACAGACCCGATTCATCTGTGCTTAGCAGGAGACCTTTAACGATTACTTTCATGATAGATTATGGAGTTTTACTTTGGATTAGCATGTAGATTTAGTTGCAGAGTTGAATTCAGGGTTCATTTGCTTTGCAAAAAATGTGTGGTTATGGTTTGACATCTGCTGAATAATAATGACAGAGCACAATGAGACATAAGAATAAATGTGTACTTAAATTTGTGCTTAAAGGACAGGTAATTTCAGTATGAAAAGTTTTCACATTTTATATAGTTTGGCATGATTTAATGTGGGGGAAGGCCGAATGTTTTTGGCATCATTGGGCAAAAATCCCATAACAACCTTTCAGCATATTGTAATTCAAGTAGTTTGAGAGAAAACTAGACTTCTGCACCTCCTCATGGTTCTGTTTTCAGGCTTTAGAAAATCTAGCCCGTCAGGGGAGACTTTGGCCAATCACAGGTCATTTCAGAGAAAGAGCATTCCTATCGGCTGTTCTACAAACGCAGATGCGTGTGCACATCAGCCACAGACAACAGCACTGTATGTACATCACAATGCAAACCAATCCCGCAAAAGATATGATGGATACAAAATGTATCAACAAAGTGCCCACAAACATCAATATTGAGTAAAATATAGACCCATCGTCGACCATTTTAAATCAATTAACGACCCTTCTCCTGCAGTGTTACCTTTTTCAATGCCTAAGGTAGACAACAATCTTTCCCTTACCTTAACCATGTTCGTAATCATCTTGTAGCCTAGTTGCCACAAGCAGATATTGTAGGAGAAACAAGTTTATTGTCGATGAACATTTTTCAGATACATTCAGTATCTGTATTGTGCTACTGATTCTTCATGTTGCTACAAATCGTAATCCAGGTGGTAGGTCCAGGTTGGTACCCAAACGTAGCCTGTCAACGCCTTGGGATCCCCCAGGAGAGTTACAGGATGAGGCTGGCTTGTTGGACAATGTAACCCAAAAGCCAGACAAAAACATCTATATTGGCTAATTCGACCTAATTGGCAGTGGACCCAAAAATGTTGCATCCACTGCCAACATTTCTTTCCTTTTTTCATTTTTTGGTGACAACAACAACAAATAAAATATGGTCTGGTTATGGAACGCAATGTTGGCACTGGACTAAATTGTGACAGTTCAGAAAGGAGACATTGCACTTTGAGTCAGTTTATTGTATCTGTGTCACATGGGCCTGCCCCGTTAGGAGACTATACTGTAGCAAGTCTATTAACTCCAAGTTAACAGAGAAAAGTGAATGTGAACACAGATTATGACCAATTCTTCGCCCCATAAAGTAAATATCGGACCCATTTTTCACAAGCCATATAACTTCCAAACATTCTGACAATAAAATGGCCTTTTTCAGAGAGACAAATCAGAAGAAAATTAACATTGTTGGAGACATTTCTCTGTCTCATCAACACACTCTCGCAAGATCTGGCAACTAACGTTCGCCAACGCCCTAGCAAACTAATTTTCATAATGCTAACTATGGCCGTTAGCTAATGTCTAATGGCAGCAAAAGAAAATATAAATACATTATGCAAATATAACCCAATCTGCTTTCATCCATCCACACGATGTTCACAACACTTCCAAACGAGATGAGGGGATGGGGGGAGTAGGCAAACATGCCATGACCTCACCCACTTAAGGAAACAGGAAGTGTATACCATTTCAAACCACTGGCGGAGCTTGAAATGCGTAATCTTTGTGGTTGTATTTTGCACAGAAGATATCTCATAATCTAATGGGGCATATTGCCTTGAAATTTGCTGACTACATTCATGTTTCCATGGGAATATACTCTGAATAACCCCATGGCCTTTACATTCAATATGTGTATGTCTTACGATACGATAGAGTTATTTCTGCTTCAAAATCTCTGTAAGAATATTCTTGAAAACAACCCGGAGCCTTTCCTCAGACAATGCCCTGAAGTCCTGGATTCTATTCTTGAATTGTTGATGCAGATAGCATGAATTTTACTTATTTAACATGAAGTGTGACATTGTGATTTCATGCATCCGACAGACTGCGTGTGACTGTATGTGTCACATGTCTACGAAGAGCTGTTAAGTGCTCTGGAAATAGAAACCCGTCTTCATCTGCCCATGTTTCTCTTTCTCACACACACACACACATAAACACAAGCATAAGTTTTGTTTCCCAGTACTGTATTGTGATTCCATTATGTTTTACTATCTGCTTAAACTTACATTATTATGTTGAAATAGGTAATATCTGCTTTACACTGTCATTGTAGTGGAATCTTTTCCATTTTCCATAGGTACAACTGGGGGGGGAGGGTGCCGACCGCCATCGAAGATACTGTAGGTCTTACACGGACTATGTATAAGGATATATGTATCCTGCAGCGTCATCATGCAGAAACCTACGTAAGGTCATGTGGGAAATCGTTCGGCAAAAACATATGTACTTTGACAAAAATGTTAATGTTGTAATTTAAATACAGTACATAAGGAACACCTGTGGGAAGCTGCAGAATTATATAAAAAACTCAAATGAACAAACAATAACGGACCCGCCCTTAAAGGAAGTTGAAGTGAGATTTAGCAGTCTTCTCCTTTTCAGTAACACATATCCAACAAAGCAATCTCCACTTCATATCTTCTGCCCGCCACAACCCTGGGTCTCTATTACAGTGAACGAAAACATCAAACCATTGCACTGGAATAGTATCCTATTCTCTAATTAGACAAGGCAAAACAGAACCAGGATGTAACGCCAGTTGGTTAAGTAGATTATATGTATAGCCTCCTGTTGCTCCTAAGATCCAAGATTAGACGTATTCTTAGTCAAAGTTGATGTGAAGAAGAAAGTATTAATGTGCCTTGTGACACTGAAGCAGTCAAACTTAAACAAGAATGTTAATCTGTATGTTGTCCTCTAATAGAGGAACACTCATAGACGAATCTGGCGAAATAATAAACACAGATGAAAAATGGATTGCTGGATGATGTTTACTTTGTGGTCATTAGGTTACCCTAGTTAGAGCAACTAACATTATATTTCACAATAACGCCACCGTTAGTTCATTAAGTTAATTTATTCTGCGGGACTACAGCAGCCCCTAGACAAGGGGTCAGAAACCTTTACTATCTAAAGAGACATTTTAGGCAAAAAAAAAATAAATAATCTGTCTGGAGCCGCAAAACATTTGAGCATTGTGATGAAGGTAACACAGTTTATAGTCTAAGTATATAGTATATAAGTCTAATGCAAATGTGCTACGGAGTATTAGGGCCACATTGAGGGAAAAAAAATCTGAGATTTTCAAAATAAAGTCATAATATTATGAGCAAAAAGTCATAATATTACGAGAATAAAGTCATAACTTTACGAGAAAAAAATAACACGTAAAATTACTACTTTATAATATAACTTTTTTTCTCGTAAACTTCTGACTTTATTATCATAATATTACAACCTTTTTTCTCGTAAACCTACGACTTTATTTTCGTAATATTACGACTTTATTCTCAAAATCTCAGATTTCTTTTTTTTCCTCAATGTGGCCCTAATACCGTAGCTGTACCATAGACCTACAACAATGATAAATCCAAATGAAAATGTAAACAAAAAACAGTTTTGTATTGTAGGGAGCCACCACCGCAGTAATGGCGACTTAGTTGCTTCAGGTATTTCGCCGGAATTCATCTATATGCCATGACAAGAGTCTACCTACTGAACCCTATACATTTGTTATCATGGTCGGAAATCAAATTAGCCTCGGAAATTCAATATATAGCGTATGGTCTAAATCTGCGGTCCACATCTCATTTCCCTGAAAACCAGTGGGAGGACTCTTAACAAGCAGAGGTGCCACATAGTGACTGAGTTATGCAGTAAGGTAGCATACGGCGTCTTAGAAGGTGTGAGGCCGGATTTAGCTCCTCTCCACATCTGATGGCTGCTCTGGTGGGGGGTAAGAGGTGTGGAATAAGCTCTGCCAGTGCTCTGTTTAACAGAAAGTATAAAATATAGTGTCCTGGTTGCTCAGTTGGCTAAAGACATACAGATGCCCAAGGTTTAGGCCAGGCCTCCCATCATCTCCCATTTCTCCCCATTGCTAAGGGTTCGGAAGAGGGAAAACATGTTTGTAATATTTGTCTGTGAGGTTACAAAAAAAAAAACTCAAACACAACTAATGTACATACATGGATACAGAAGATAGAGGAGGACATCTGGCAGCAAGGATGGAGAAGAAGAGCTGAGAAGGGGTGGATAAAGAAGAAAAAGCCCATCAGGGAAAAGAGAAGTGCAGTGAATGTCAACCCAACAGTGCCAACCCCAAAATTTCCCTCAACTCATTGTGGTCTGGCAAAAGTCAACAGACATTGTTTTTGACACACATTACTTCAAGTAGGCTGAACAATCAATGCCTACCATAGAACCACACAACCAACCAACCAATCACGTGAGTCAGTTTTTAAAACTTTTTTTTTTTTTTTTCATTTTTCTTTTTTTTTAACTATAGAGTATAACGAATTTTCAGTCGATTAGACTGTTGTCAGGCTATTAAATAGGCGTTATCAGTCGCTAAAAGCCCCATAGATGTGGGTCAATAGGGGCTTACTCCACCCATTAGTAGGTTTTATCATCTATTCACATAGTAGATCACCGAAAGAAGGTATAAAAGAACACGACAGCGATCTCTAGCGATTGTAGCAATCAAGACAGGAGCAGAAGCGCAAGTCAGTTGCTGTAGTAAAGATAGTGTAAAACTCCACAAGGGGTGGAGGTTGGAGACGATGGATGGGACACAAAACACAAGGTTTTCACCCAGGAGAGTGAAGTTTACATCCTGTGTTGTTGATTTTGTGTTCATAGTTATTTTAAGACGAAACACAATGCTTTTCCTGAAACTTAACTAAGAGGGGATTTTTTTTGTGCCTAAACCTAAAGAAGCCTTTTTGTTTGTGTTCAAAATGTGACGTTTCAGCTTTACAACATGTTAGAATGGGTTGCTTTTAAGTTTCACTTTCACTTTAACAACCTAGTAGGCACAGTAGGCTCCTATTGACCCACATCTATGGTGCTTATAGCGACCGATAACGCCTATTTAATGGCCTGATAACAGTCGAATCGGCTGGAATTTTGGCCTTATGGACAAAGATAAAGTCACAGTCTGAGGGGTTAGGGTTAGGGGGAGATTTTGAGGGGATTAGCCAGCCTGACTGCTATCTTTTAGCATCATGATATCTGATCTGTTCCTGCTCTGAAACAGAGGTACAGTATTCATTGACTTTCAGGAAATAACTTTCCATACAGTACAGCAATTTAAGGAGACTTTTTTTGTTTTGTTTTACCATATCTTCAACATCACAAAAGATGGATGTTGGAAATCAAGGGCAGGTTTGTGTGTGTGTGTGTGTGTGTGTGTGTGTGTGTGTGTGTGTGTACATGTACAGAGCCAGGCTGGGAATGCTGTGTGTGGCAATTGGCCTCCTTTGATCTCGCCCTCTCTCTTGTCCCATTTCTAAAGAATCCCCTAAGAAGAAAAGTGTGTGTGCTGGAGGGGAAGGAAAAAAGGTAGGGGGAGAAAGAAGAGGGAGGGGAGGGGGGGTGAGGACCACTGAAGTGTGAAGACTGCAACTTTCTCCCACTGTCTTTCATTGCTCTCTCACTCTAAGAATGCTATTATGTCTGTGGAAAAGTGGGAGAACGAGCAGGCGTTTGCGCTCTCTCTCTCTCTCTCTCTCTCTCTCTCTCTCCCTCCTTAGTTTCTTAATATAGGAAGCTGGTTCCCACAGGCTGAACAATACTAGCCAAGCGGAGCAGCATTGTCTGAGGGGAGGATTTGGTGGAACTGAAACTATACGACCATACAGGAGCTGCTTATGGCTGCAGGGGACATAGGAGCTCTATAGCACAGATGGAGGAGGCACGGCCAATATAGCTTTCACAAAGACAATATCGAACTCTACATGTTGAAGCTAACAGTTCGAACTAAATCCAAAATATACAAGTAATCCGTTTAAACTTCAGGGTTTTGTTCTTGTCACAAAAACTGTTGTATCTTTCTAAAAGGCGCGGGTTCAGACAGCTGAGCTAGGAGCAGTTTCATCTTTTGTCATTTGCTTCAATTGTGTGTGCGTTTACTATCCCCAAACAGCTAATTAGCTGTAGATTGGAAACAGTAACAACAGAGAAAAAAATGATATATCAATGTAACCCTGAAAATAACTACAAGCTGATATGTGCCTGTATGTGTATAGAGTTTAGAAACCTTTATAGAGAGTTGAACCTGTTGTATCATGAATTTAAAGATTTTTAAGTTAATAAATATTTCTCACATTTTATGACAATGTCAAATACTGTATATATTATCTGATCCTTCCTGTTGAACGTTGAAGCTCTATGCTCAACCCAGTTGCCAGAACAAATGTTGGCATTGTACACAAACCATAGGATACATTGGATGTTGCCGTTTCTGAACCAAAAAAAACATTTCCTAAATACGTTTCATATCAGCCTTGTGTCATGCTTGCAGAAACGCACAATGACGTGTGATTAACATTGTGAAACAATCACTTAGGTTTAGGCAAAAAAGCTACTTGGTTAAGGTTAGAGAAAACATCATGCTTTGTGTTAGAATGATAACATAATAACAACACAACCTAACAACTTGTGTTACAATGTAACTATCGTAAATAAACAACAATCGCCCTTAGCGGAGTTTCTTACATAATGTTACGTAACAACATCATGTAACAACATTTCATAAAACAACATTACGTAAAACAACATTATGTAAAACAACATTATGTAAAATAACATTACGTAAAACAACGTTATGTAATAAGTGAAAAGTCAGCATTTACGCCTTTCGTTACTTGTTTTAATCATTATTATACCACGTCATTTTCAATAAAGGTTACTCTATATACTACGTCACTTGCTGGGCTTTTATGATGCCTACATCGATCGCAGTATTCAAGTATAAACATTCATTGTAAAATATTTTGTATTTTTGGGAATTTGACTGGACTTTAAAATAAACCCTGTATATTCAGTGGACAGTAACAATGTGACTTGTATATGTCCATTGTTGTTCATTTGCCTGTAAATATTTGCTGTCATGTATGTTTTCTGTCTGCTTATCTTATGTCAGCTGTTTGTTACAGTACGGTAATATAAAAATAGAATAAAGATAAAATTGTACACTTCTTTATCCACAGCGATGCTGGTGACTCCGTGAGCGTTGAAGAGGTTGGTGTGTTTGAAACCAGCTATATGATCCTCTGTAGCACACACTGAAAGCTCTTTACCAAGACTTTTGTGAGGATTTTTTTTCATCTCTCTCTCTCTCTCTCTCTCTCTCTCTCTCTCTCTCTCTCTCTCTCTCTCTCTCTCTCTGTGTGTCTCTTATTTTCGCACCAAGGCTCACAACAGCCAGATCAGAGGCGAGGCAGAGCCAGCCAGTAATAAGCCAGCAGCTGATACATATAGAGGAACAGTGGAGGAGGAAATTACAGATGCTATCAGCCAAGTTCAAGAACATGCTTTTTTTTGCTGATCCCCCTGTCCCTCCCTCTCTCTCTCTCTCTCTCTCACTCCCCGTCTCTCCCCTTCCTGTGATTCTTTTTCTCTGCTCTTTCTTCTTCTACGGGCTGCTGCACAAACGCCAGTCAGCAAGGTATGCAACTCTCCATTCACAGCAGCCAGCAAGGGGTCCCTCACATCAAATCAGCCCCGCTGTTCACAGGTTTTGAACGTCCCCCACTCTTACAGCTCGCCGCCCCCGCCAATCCCTTTCCTCACCACCCCACCCCACACGGTGGATGAGCATTACTTTAAACTTGTGTGTGTGTGTGTGTGTATGTTTGTGCAAGCTTACAGCGACGACTCAGTTTCGTAACATTTAAATCATAAAATTGGTTGATTTCTGTAATCACAGGGTCGTGTCTCGTCTTTAGGAAGACTGCAATTCATAGAAACATTAGAATATTTTAAATGTCTGAAGGCAAAAAAGAGGCAAAATGTTTTTTGCAGTTTTGCAAATTTTCTAAACGTTTCTGAGATTTTCTCCTTATTCAATAACCTATAGCCTTGTGAAATGGTTAATAAGTATATACTGTATTTCAATGTGTTTATTGGTCCTATAACTGACTTCCAACACAGTAAGTTCTCTTTATATTATACTTACACTTACATGATAAGTATGCAATACTTGCAGTCCACTTGAAATTAGCTACAGTCCTGCTGGTGAAATCTGGTGAAAATGGCGGCCAGAGCCACCCACTTTGAGCTTCACAACGGCTCTTCAGAAACGTATGGGTGACATCACGGAGACTGCATTCATATTTTATACAGTCTATGGTCTGAATGCAGCCTGCGGCCCACTGTACACACATTACATGATTGCAGATGCTGCATAGACCTGAGGTCATGCCTCTCGAAATTTGAAACATCACAGTCTGCAAAACACTCTGGCATCCAGATCACCAACATCTTTATATAGACAAGGGGAACAAGAAAGCAGAAAACAAGATATGTGCTGTTCAACAACGACGTATAGCTCCTGTAAAAAAAAAACGTCACTTGCGACTTTTCCTGTTCTCTTCTTAAGTGGCCTAGATGTGTGCTTTCAGTTCATTTGTCCAGAGCGCCCATTATAGCTCCCGCAAGGCTGAGAGTGAAACT
The DNA here is from genome assembly GCF_015220745.1 of Sebastes umbrosus. Classification (NCBI taxonomy): domain Eukaryota; kingdom Metazoa; phylum Chordata; class Actinopteri; order Perciformes; family Sebastidae; genus Sebastes; species Sebastes umbrosus. The sequence continues at coordinate 8,744,952 of NC_051275.1, forward strand.
CAAGCGTGGAGAACCTGCAGAGGAGATGACAAGCAGGTTGGTATGGGGACCATGCTGCCACTTTTAACATTAACTTGTCTGACAAGGTCATATTAACTTTATTGTAACTCTACTCTAATTGTAACTCTATTCTGCAAAGTTGTTGGGTGAGTGATTCACTGGTCACCTCAACCAATAGGAGAAAAGAGGGGTGGTACCATCATACAAGTGGTATCATTAGCCAAACAATGAAAATTAACCAAACTTGTTTTTCATTTTCATTCATCAGCCTGTAGCTTCCTGATGAATATGAACGAATGTGGCATAAAATATCAAGCAAAATGTGTTACATTCTCATGTCTCTCAGTGAAACTGCATCCTTTTATCGAGATGAACAACCCTGGCTAATTTAGATGCGTGCCATTATAATTAGGTAATTGCCCATCCTTGGAGCTGAGCTGAAGTTCTCATCTTCTCCTTTTTGGAATTGTTGGTACCAATTTCCATTAGTGTATAATAGGAAAGCCAAACACCCGAAGAGTTGTAGTACCCTAAATCCAGCTTTTGACCTTAAAGGGGACATATCGTGCTAATTTTTGGGTTCGTACTTGTATTTTGGGTTTCTACTAGAACATGTTTACATGCTTTAATGTTTAAAAAAAACTTTATTTTCTTATTGTCTGCTTGAATATATCTGTATTTACCCTCTGTCTGAAACGCTCCGTTTTAGTGCATTTCAATGGAATTGCAATGGAATTGCAACAGAATTGTGTTGCTAGGTCAATGTTTACTTCCTATCAGCTGATGTCATTCACATACACTGCAACAGGAAATAAACTGGGACCCATTTAGAATGTTTACGTTTAAAACTTTGAAATGGTCTAAATATTGTAGATTTGTGACATCACAAATGGACGGAAATCCTGACGGCTTGTTTCAAAAGCTCAGTTTCTGAATACGGGCTGTGTGCATTTCTCTGTGGATTAAGTGTTTCGATACTTTCACAGTATTTATATAGAACTTAAACCTGCTTTATAATATAAAAGCCATGAAAATTACACTTTTTACAATATGGGACCTTTAAAATAGGTCCATAAAGATGCCCTGTTAAATTTGATTGTAAACAAACAAAAGTTATGTTAATTGTCAAAATGCATCATGTACCCCTGAGGACTAACAAATATGTTGAGTGCATTCCCTTCCACATAAAACATTTGCAAAACTGATTTTTCTTAAAAGTTTGCGTTGTTTACATCCATGTTTACTACCATGTGTCCTCATGTGGTCCTCAGCAGGGACCCACTGCTCCTTCAAAAAAAAGTTAAGTGAGGAAATAAAAGTTAAGGGAGGAAATATCCTCACTGGAGAATTATTGCTCATCTTTATATCCTTGCAAGTACATTTGGTCCTCATAGTATAGAAATACAAGTACTAACACACACACACACACACACTCAAACACACACTTCTTTCTTTTTCATACAGTTCCCTCTGTCCTCTTTACTGGGAGATTTTTTTTTTTCAAGAGGGCGGGGGGGTTGGTACTCCTGTGGCCCTGCAGCTGCAGTTTTGGCTTCCTCTCTGGTTCTCAAGGGGCAAATAAAACTCTATTATATCTTTGAGGGAGGGCCGCATTCAGGCTGTCATACAGACGCTCAGATCAAACACAGCGCAGCCACACAGTCACAGGCTGCTACAGTATGAATGAACAGCGGCCGTTAGAAATCGCATCCTCTCAACCAGGTGGCTCCCGAAGGATTTTTTACAGACAGGTGAATCTCCAAATCTCCAAACTAAAAAGAATCAAGGGTGATGTGTGGAATATCTACACCTTGTTCCTGAGATTTTATCTTAAAAACTCAGGGTCGTTCATGTGCGGAGCTGAGGCATCAAGCTAATTATTCCCCTGTCGGAAAGGGCTGCATTGGCTGTTCATCATCGTTGTAGAGGCATGACAAGTTTTCCTTTAAGGATTAGCTTGAATTTCTTCTACTTCATGACTAATGACCATATGATTCTATGTGACACTATAATTATTCATAGGGGAAATGTTTGATTTCCTATAATGCAGGCTCTATCTGCTTTTAGAGAAGTTGTTATCTTCTTTTCTTCAAGCAATTACCTGAAGTTGCAGTGAATTGCAGTGGTGATTCTATCAGATAATTATTAGATTTTATTACACGGCTGTGTTGAATTCTTGATCTGATTGATCAATCACGGCGTTTGTTATTTCTTTATAGCAGACCGTTGCTATGTATAACAGACCGTTGCTATGGGCGCAGTTCTGATGTCGGACTCTGGAGGACCGTTTTTGTGTCAAAATATTGATTTCTTATGTAAGTAGCTGCGTAATAAACGGGATTATGTACATCTGGTGGGGTCATTGTTGTGAAAGAAACCTAGACATCGCGTGCTAAAAGACCATTTCCGAATGTGATCTGAGCGATCGGATTTCAATGCGTAATCAATGCGTCTTGAGTGCATTCACACCTGTACTTAGAGCTGTCCACCTGTTATCAGATCACCCAGGACGCATGTTAATGCCAGGTCTGAACAGGGCCGGAGACTCCGCTTCGCTCACAAACAAGCCTGCCCCTGCAGCAGACGACCGCAGCCAGCTGCCGTCTGCACTTGGTTGCAGACACTTGTTTGTTTTCCTTGCAGATAGGTGCTGGGGTTGTTTAATGCTCGGATGAACTACGCCGCCTGATACAATCGCTGTGTATGTGTTCAGCCGTGTGTCTGTCATGCTATGCCACAAGCATAACACACCACCACAACCGAACCATAAAAGGCCTCATGTTACAGACTATTTATATCCAATTGGGAGGAACTACATAAACAGTCCTTGCCGTAGGTGTTTTGTAGCCTTTTTGTTTTTTTTTGGTTTTTATCTCGCCTGCATGACTAAATGTGCCTTTTCAACCCACCCACATGGAGATAAGTACAATCAGAGGGCACTTATCAGTCACTACAGACACTGAGGAAACCCACAGGGACTTCATCCAAACAGCCACTTATCTCACACACACTCATACTACATCTATTACTGCAGGGGTTTTCACATGTAACTATATATATACATACACTGCCGTATACTGCCTCTATATATATAGAGATATATATAGATATATAGATATATAGATATGTGACGGTATTGATAGTTATAGCCCAGTAGTTGGTAGCTGACGTGTTGGCAATGACACTTCGCACCATGGGCACAGTGCACCTGACTGCTGCACTACTTGGCGCATATACTTCAACTATAGCTTTTATATGGCATTCATCTGCTTTTATCTAATTTTGAATGTCAAAAAAAATTGACAACAAAGAACGGAAGGTCTGCATTTTTTCTGGCCTGAGCCAATGCAACAATGTAATAAGTTAAATACTATTGTCATGCTTTCTCTTTTCTCCCTCTTTGTTCTGTCATGCTATCTATTTACCATTACTGCAAGAGGGACATTTTGATTTACCAGAAGATAAACTAAAGGAAGAAATTTGAATTTATAAGTTTTCAGTTATACTCAGTTCATGTTGATTTGACACACTGTAGCCTACTTCACAGCCGACAGCCTCATTTGAGCTATATAAAATGTGCAGTCTTGCCCATACATTATGGACCTGCCTTTGGTATTCCTGATAAATTATTGTTACAGATGTTTTAATTTGCCTGATTACAGCTGATGACGCTCATTTCAGAGCTCTCATCAAGAGCTGTACTTTATAATTAAAACGCACCCTGTGTTAAATACATATATTGAATGAAATCAGTCATATTCAAATATAAGTCTATGACATATTAGTGTTATCAACTAGAAAATATTGGTATGTCATCACCTCCACAGACAGGTATCAGTCTAAGCCCTCTCAGTTGCTGTGGATTTTAATCACAGTATAGCAGTTCTGTTGTGTGTTCACATGCAGGCTGAGCAGTCTGCCTGGCAACAGGCTTTCACACCACAACCTACCTGTAGCTCCTGCCAGTTTTGGCATGTGTGTGTGTGTTGCCCTGTGAGAAATTAACTCATGTGAGTGAAGCGCGAGTGGGAGGTGTGTGTGTGTGTGTAAACAATTAATTATGTTGTCCCCTGTGATGAATATAATCGGGGGGGAGGATACGATTGCCTTTCCATGCCTGTACCAAACAATTACATACATTTTCATTTACATTTTACAATTTATTTTTCACATTTTATATTTAACGTATAACTACGGTCACATAGAGCATCATAGTTTGAAACGTACGGGCCGCCGACCAAGCTGCCGTACTCGACGACTTGGGAGTGACAACGGGCTGGATATGCATTTTTGACATTTTTGTGTTCCACTGAGTTCTTTAAACAATCACATATTTTGCAGCAAACTTTTAAAGCTGCATTAATCAATATCTTTATATTAACAATGACTCACATGACAACATTTAGGCCTATTGTGAAACATGTCGCTCCTTACTGCTCACAAGTTAGCCATAACAATTTTATTGGGTGAAAATATGTCTTTATTGTGTTTAATACAGCTTTACACTTACCAGTAAACTGAATAATTACATTCCTACAGTGTGAAGAATTCCATTAGTTCAGTCAGCCAGCTTTTCTCACTGTGGAGGCGAAGCCAGTATTTCTTTTATGTCCATAAAAAGTGTCCTTTTGTCCATTAAAAGCGATCAACAAGAGCTCTCAGCAGGTATAGAATAGCCTGAAGTCTCTCTAATGGACAGACATGGCTGAGATGGCACCTCGTCTTCTGTCCCCGATATGACTATACTGTACAAAAACATTATATCTCCATCTTTTTAATTACTCATTTCACAGCTCTTTCAAAGTAGCTAATGCAGCGTAATATATTATATTTAATCATTCAGCTTATTTTAATCAATCATGCAGCTCAGTGAAGTTAAATTGATGCCCAATTATGATGTTGTGTTGTGTAGCAGGCCAGACGCTAAGTAACTGTCTGCTAGCATCAAGCCCTCCGTCAGCCTCCCCACCCCCACCAACTGCAGCTCTCCTCGCTTTGGCCCCTTAATAACATTGAAAAAAAACACCCTTTTCTTCACTCTTGCCATTCATACACTTCCTCCTTCTAGTTTCACCTCTCTTTTTTTCTATCTCTCTCTGCGGCCCTTTCCCGCTCTCTCCTTTATTCCTTTATGTGCGCTCACATCCCCACCTCTCATCCCACCTCTCCCTCAGTACGCCTCCACCCTCTTCACTCAGCTTCCATGCTGCGCCAAGCCACTGCTATCTTCTCTGCATGAAGGCTCACTGATATTTTCTTAAGTGAAGTAGCCTTACACTGTGCAGATTAGTAAACCTGGGCCGGACTTTGGAGTTTCCAGTGAAAACTAAATCCCTGTGAAGTCCCAAAGGGGCATCGAGTCAAGCATCGCTGCACACGGCATCAGTTTCTCACACACTGCCCTCTTATCTTTTCATGCGGCCACAGCAAAGAGTTAACCGTGAGATAAAGTAATGAATGAATTTTTTCACAATTGATTCATCACTTAAGTCATTAATCAAGCTTTGGTCAGACAAAACCAGCAATTTCAAGGCGTCACCTTGAGCTCTGAGAAACTGTGAAACTGGCGTTTTTCAAAAATAACTGTTAGATGCAGAACTTTCAGGTAGACACGTTGGTGCAGATGAAGACACGATAACCAGTATTGAAAAAAGGATGACTCACCCAGGTAAAGTCACCGCCTCATGCCTAAAAAAAATGCCTTACTTAAAGGTCCAGTGTGTTGGATCTGGCGGTATCTAGCGGTAAGGTGAGGAGATTGCAACCAACTGAAGCCTCTCCCGTGTGCCGAGCGTGTTGGAGAGCTACGGTGGCCGACACAAAAACGCGAATGCCCCTCTCTAGAGCGATTTGGAGCAGAGCCAGCGCGTAGAGTGTGCGTGTAGGTGGGAAGTGAGTGGTGAAGCAAGGGAGAGAGAGAGCGGCGGCGACAGGAGCGAGTAACGTTATCGTCTCCGGCCCAAGCAGGAAAAGTTAACAGAGTTCGGTTTGTCCGTTCTGGGCTACTGGTGGACTCCGTGGAGAGGGGACCTGCTCCCTATGTAGATATAAAAGGCTCATTCTAAGTTAACGAAAATACGATTCTTATTATCAGGTGATTACATACAGGCCATGCAGAAACAGTACTTTGACCGTGAAACAAGGGAAGAATCAGACAACGAAACCAATAGTAACCTGCTGTCATTCTGAAGAAGCATGTACATGCAAAGGTCATACAGACATCGTACAGACATAAAAATTACCAAACTACAGAAGGAAAAGGACACTGAAAACAAAGGAAACAATGATATCCCCAAAACAAACTTTGAAAATGTACCTGACTCACCACAACTGGTGGAGAATGGACTGCAGCTTGCAGGAAAAAATGACAACCAAGAGAGACTTGGTAGTGGTGACTGCAAGGTCACCACTACCAACTATCGCACCTAACTCAACAGTGAGAAATGAGACTGTAAGCACTCATAACAGTAAAAAAAATTCACGTTTTAGTCCAGCTATTAGAGGTCTCATTAGATATCGAGAGTATTGGCAGAGACTGTTTAAGGAAGTGTAGAAACTGAGTAATGTTAATGTTATATTATTTTAGTGTTGAATTACAAAGTTTTCTAAATATGTATAAATCTAAAGTAAGGAAGATATCATGTATTGAGTTGTAGAACTCGAGTTACAACTAGGCGGAGCTGTAACATTGTATATGTTGTTGTATCGCAATTGAACAGGTAAACGTTGGTCAGTCTAGTACAAACCGTCTCTTTCTTTGGTACGATACGGCACATTTTCGGGTTGGTTTGTTGGTTTGTTTTAGTACTTACATTGGTACGTTACGGAGTATTGATATGAGTACTTAATAATAGATTACAGTAATAATACTTTGTTACAGTACTTAAGTATTTTTTGTGAATATCTGTACTTTATTTAAGTTTGTATATTTCTGTCAACTTTCACTTTTACTCCACTACATTTCCTAAATAAAATGTTTACTTTTACTCCAATACATTTCCCCTAAGCATCTTCATTACTTTGTTATTATTGCAAGCAAAACAAATGGACTTTGTTCTTGTTTTTCTTCAACTGTAATATAGCTTTCTTTTTTAAGATGGTGTACATGTTAAGAGGAATAAACTTAATAAATCTCAAAATTCTGACTTGCTTTATTATTAACAGCATTTACTTGTACTTTTACTTTCAATACTTAAATACATTTAATATCCGAAAATTACTTTTGATACTTAAGTACAATAAATATCAGACTCTCTAGGACTTTTACTCAAGTAATAGGTGGCTTTAACTTCTACTTCTAAAGTCATTTTCTGTTTAGATATCTGTACTTTTACTCAAGTGTGGCTTTCAGGTACTTCATCCGGGTTTAGGCAACAAAACTACTTCGTTATGTTTAGGGAAAACAACATGGTTGGGCTTAAAATTACTACGTTTTTACAGTGAAAATGTGACAGGACGTTGTGAACACGGGACACCAACAAACAGCTGATTGTATAGTGAAAATGAAACGTGATGTATGGGACACAAACAGACGGAAGCCTTGTGTTTGTTGGACCCGTCCACCTTCCCTCCCACCTGCCCTGTGTGTCTCTTTCACTCTTTAAACTACGTCTCCACAGCACTTTTCTGTTGCTGCGGATTTACTTTGCAGTTAATGGAAAGCGGGAAAGTGGGTCTTCTATACCGGCGCTCAAGGCTGTCTCGTCTGCACACGGTATCGAACGCCGACAGCTGTGACAAAGCATCGGTATTTGATGCCCTGGGAATGAGTACGGGCTGTTTATGTATTATTGCAGAATGAAATGAAATATTCTATGAAATCTGATGGAAAGGAAATATTTCATAAAAAAGAAAAAAAAATCATGAACTCAGTGACCATAATCATCACTCATAATGATAAAAGTGACACACACAGGAACACACAGCGTGCAGGAATCATGAGGACACACACGCACACACACACACACACACACACACACACACACACACATGAACCAGGGGAGAGCTTAGTGGAGTGAATATAGCCAGTTGTGCCAGCCAGCAGTACTTTAGGAATGATTATGTTATCTATTTAGACAGATCTCTGGGGGGAAATATTTGAAGCCATAAAACTGTCAGTTCTCTGTTCCCCTTTCCTGTGTGTGTGTGTGTGTGTGTGTGTGTGTTTGCGTGTGTGTGCGTGTGTGTGTGTGTGTGTGCGTGTGTCTGGGTGAGTTGGGTGACATTGCTGAGCGCAATGAGCCGATGGCATCTGAAGGCTATTAGCATGGGGAGAATGCATTCCGGAACTGGACGGCCAATACAAACACTCGGCTCGCCGTAATGAGGCGTGACTAGACTGCTCCGTTACCATGGAGACCCTCAACAAGCCGGTGTCGCTCTCACTCTTATTTCTCACTTTAAACAACCATTTGGGAGAATCTCGTTTGCAGGCTGGATTAAAGACTGTGCTTAAGTAGTAAAATGTCGCTGATATTTGGTCCTTTCACTGAGGGTTTTTTGAAGGCTGATATGCTGAGGAACATCAAAATAATATTTCGCATCACTGTCCAACGTCTTTGCATTTGATCGGATTAAAGCGAGACAATGTAACTTTAAAAGCAAAAATAACACATACTTCCTCTTAATAATGGTGAGTTCATAAATAATAAAACACACTATCGATTACTTCAGTAAACTCAGGGGTTCTGCTGCTCAGTCGCACTCGGTCCAAACCTATACATTAGGAGGACATCACACACTTTAAATTTGCTTTCCTAGGCTCTAGGGAAGTTTTGCAAAAAAAAAAAAAACGTTCATTCATCATAAGGGTGTAACAATACGTTTTTACAACGATACATTGTATGGTTCCAATACGATTCAATGACAATATTTGGCTCATCTAGAGCGATACGATACGATATGATATGATACGATACGATACGATACGATACGATACGATACGATACGATACGATACGATACAATGACCTGAAATCGATAGAGTAATTTTTTTTTGCCTATAATTCAATCAGTTTGACTTTGAAATAAATAGCTGGATACTGGAGTGCAGCTCAGGATTCCTCAAAGTTTTTCTTGTAAGGGAATCAGGGATAAATAAATTATGGATATAAACAAGTAAACACAACGATTAATGGCAAATAGTGCTAGAGTTACCTGGGCATTCGGTTTTAGCAATCCCATGACGTCTCAGTAGCTGCGTGGAAAGATTGGCCGTTGTATTTTATCTGGCATTTGCATATTCTACAAACAGCAAGCAATTTATCAAGGACATATCCCTTTTTGCAAAAGCCAAACTTTTTCCACACGCTGGACCTCAAACGCGGCTAAAAAAAATATGCATGGTAAATTCCAGTGTTGAAATTATTACACTGTAGCTTTTGGGAGAGCCCTATTTTTCGGGCGGTGGGCTACTGTACATATTACTGTAAAAACACACAATTCAAATGATTATGATTATTTCAATATTTGCTTTGATAAAAAAAAAATGCTGCTTAGAGCTAGTGTTAGGAAGTTAAACAGGTCATATTTCCCTTTCTATTATCTATTTTATATTGCTGTGAAAATGTCTCCTTCAAACAACTAGATTTATTCAAGTTTCTTGCTCGTTTCTGTTGGGAAAATTATTTTTGGGACGAAAGGGATTTTTTTTGTTGAAGCACCACAGTTGGCACCGGGGACTAACGGACAGCAAGAGTCGCCACACCGTGTCCATCTCTGTTAATACGTCCATGGTCCAAAACGGAGGAAGCTCTCTTATTAGCTGTGTTGTAACCTCCACCGTAACCATCAATAACATCATTAACTTACTGTCCAGTTTGCGACAGAGCTCCAAGCTCCACTTGCCAACTGGCAGAGCTATTGTGGTCTGGTACTGTATGATCAGCAGTGGCTAATGCCAGAAGACATGTGATAATATAATGAACATTACTGAGTCAGTTCACTGACTCTACTTGTACTGTTATACTACCAGTTTACTCAAGCATTTACCATTTTCACATAATCGTCCCTTGTGGCTACATTTTTTTAATGAATGACCTTTTCATTAATGAAGACCAACTTTGCTCACTGTCCTGATTTGTATGATTTTAATTGTACATCTTTTACAGCTGATAAATTAGAATGCATCCTAAACAGAAGAGACAGGCCTCAGATGTTTTAAAACAGCCCTATTTCCTCCACAGTTTTGACTTGTCTCCTCTTCTTCTTCTTCTTGCCCTCAGAGACCTCTCTCTGGTTCACCTGTCTGGACTCAAACAACCCAGGCCAGACCAGGCCAGTGAAGGATTTACCCCGTCAGGTACATTCCACCCTCTTGGCCAATCTTGTGTTTATTTCCAAGGAGGGCTCTCTTTCCCAGGTCTCTCTTGGCCTCAGAGCGAAGGCTCTTGGCTAAGGTCCACGCTGCACAAAGGGCCCGGGCATTCCAGCTGTCTGCCTTTAATCCAGTGTGTCAGCTCGTGTTAATGTTGCAGCGTGAAATCTGAGGGCGCAAAGCGGCGTAGAATATCTACAAGAAAAAAAACACCCTAAGAATTCCTCTGGAAAAGGCCACCGAACATCGAGCCGGCCGGCCAGCGGTCTGCTGGTGGTAGAGTTAATGGGTGGTGGATATAGCAGGTTGAGGTTGATTGTGCGTGTGTATAGGCTGTGTGTTTGTGTGTGTGTGTGTGTGTGTGTGTGTGTGTGTATGTGTGTGTGCTAGGCTTGCCAGGCAGGTGGTAGGAAGGTAACATTTGGGGATTTCTAAATGGAGCCACCTACCATCCAAGGAGGACGCTGGTCTAATCAAAAGGAAAAGCGAGGAAAAAGAGGAGCCCATGGACTAATGTGAGACTAAATCAGCATTTCCGCTCCTCCTCAGGACCCCTGCGGTCCGCTCTGACACACAATAGAGGAATGACACGCTTCTGTGGACGGTTAATTATCTTAGACACACATACACACTGACACCCCACTTCCACACACAGTATTACGTGCATGGACCACAGACACAAATGCAGATGAACATATGCATATGCTGCCACGCACACACATCTAAATTTGTGCATGCACGCACACACGTAATCATTCCACACCCTGTCTGTCTTGCCTCACTAACTTCCACACAAATCCGGCTTTTTTCACCCAAACTCATTGTCTGCGATATTTTGCTGCAAGCAACATCCATTCAGTCGCATGCAGCGGAAACATCCATATAGATACTGTAACTCACGCTATTGACTGTGTGTGTGTTTGTGGGTGTGCATGCATATATATAAGGGGACACTCACTGTGTTCTTTTGATCATTTTTTATTTAAATGACATGAATACAAATCCCAAATCAGGACAAAAGACAGACTTAAGATAGCTACAGGTGATCCGCCTCCCACATGAAGGAGGTACCACCCAGGACGTCCTGATGCTCTGCCAACCTCCGCCATAAAAGCTTTACACAGATTTGGATTGTATGACTTCATAAAGCATCTTTGCAGATGCGCTCTGATCTGCTGCTTTGTGAACAGATATTCTACTCCAATGCATTGTTTCAGTGTATTCAGAGGTTGAAACTTTTACAGTTTGTCAATACAGCTCAAATGTAATTATTGTTACTGTTGCTTTTTTTTTTTTTCTGTGGCGTTGTTGACAAATTATTTTTTTTCTTTATATTAGGGTGTTACATGTGCCAAAACATTTATCTATTTATATATTTATTTGTGTTGTTGTTATTTCTTTGTCTTTTATTGTGGTATAGTCTTAGCTCTATATTAAAGGAGAGTTATTGGAGAGTTTACTGTCTTTATAGTTCAGTTTTGTTTTGCAAATGGGCCAAAAATATGATAAAACGTAGAATATATATATAATATATATACTATAATATAATAGTACTGCTCAAATCATAACATGGCAAACTCCAGTATCTTCATTCTAGCTTTAAAACTGAGCCCGCTACAATCTAGAAATTGAAAGTTGCATCAATGCGTTAAAGAAATTTGTTGCATTAAAACAAATTTTATTATATATATATATATATATATATATATACATATACATTTATCTCTCTCTCTCTCTATATATATATATACATTTCTATATAGATTATATACAGTACATATATATATATATGTACTGTATATATGTGTAATACCATTGTCCAATCTGCATGATGGGATCGGAGATGTTCAACATCTTCTGCTGAGAAACGTTCATCAAGCTGTTGGGTTGCACCTGTCCTGGTTCACAGCACCAATACAGTAAATATCACATTCTCGTTTTCCTTCATTAGTTAACACAAGGCTTTTATTCTGAAATTTTTCCAGGACAGTGTTGTAGGAAATGCAATGACTTGCAGTCCTCCATGAATGAATAAAGTACCGGGTTTTAATTGTGGATTATTACTATTGTTTACAAATGAGCACACACTTATTAACCTTTTTCTGTCTAAAATAAATATAAATGACATTTATAATTAAATGAAATGGACATTATGAAAGGCAAACTCTATGTAGAAAGAAAGGGCTGGCATGCCTGGCATGTCTGATCATATGACATACTGCAAGTTCATGAGCCCATTCACTATCATTCTGGGAGTTAAAAGCGTATTATTCTGCATTGCATTACATTGCCAGTATCCTCCCGCTCCTCGCCTCTGCAGGGTTCCTGTTCACTTGCTTTAAGACTGAGGTGAAGAAAAAAAAACTGGAGGGGCAATGTGTGAGACTTGCAGGTGTTGCATGCACCCCGGCAGAGCTCAGGCTTATTAAATGCTTTATCTACAGATAAAGAATGAGCCGACCGTGTGTACCACATCTGTTTTCTGATGACACTGCAGTTTGCAAAGGGTGTGACTGTTTTTTTCTTCTACTCCAAGAGCCACAGGCTGAGGTTCTCATTAACACTTCAGTGTCATCTTTCTCTGTTTTCATCCAAAAGCCAGATCACACCCCTTAGAGACAGACAGAGGAAGACACACACACACACACACACACACACACACACACACGCACAAAGAATCCTCACATCTACACTAGTGCATAGCCTCACCTTTGTGTGCATGGTACAGCATTGTCAGGGCAGGTGTCCTGCACTGTGTAATGCTCACTACCTAACTGTCATCATTTTACCTTGACTCGTTCAACAGGTTGAGTGGCTGATCAGTGCAGAGCAGTGCCGAGGGGTTTCATTTCAACCCCACAAATGCTTTATTTGAAATGTAACCGTGGCCTCATTCCAGACCCCTGAATCAACCGCCCTCTTTTTAAATTCGCTCTAGCGATCTGGTGTCGCCCTTGTCAGCAGCTTGATCCAGAATGGAGAAACAACTCAACCAATCAGAGCGTTTGTTGGTGGGACTGACGTCTGTGATGATATCAGGCTTCGTCAGGCAGAACTAGATGATTCCGAATACCTCAAACAGAGTTGCAAACAGACTTTGCATTCTTCTTTCTTTTTTTTCTATTGCAAATTCACTTGTTTCAAGAATTTAAATTAATTTAATGCAGCAATCTGTATTGAGGATACTCATTTCTGTCTTGGAAATAATGTTAAAATACAGGCAGATGTTTAAGCAATGTACTTCATGAGTTATTCTTCCTGTTTGTGACATATTTCCTTAGTTTTATTACTTCTGGTACTTATTTCTATTAAAACAGAGAGGAAAAAACTTTTTTTCTGATTTTTTCATGGCGGTTACGTTCTAAAGCACAAATAAATAACCATGAGTATTAATAATTATAAATAATAATGAGTATTTTTTACATGTCTATGGCTGATGTGTAATTATAATGTATCGTTGATGTGTTTTTGTTGTATTGTTTTTGTATACACATGCACACCCTAAGACAAATTCCAATCAATGTTTCATTGATACGGTAATAAAAATGGCTATTCAACCTCATTATCAGGCTAATAGAACCAATTACGTTTGCCATGGCAAAGTGTCAGAGCCTCCAAGGAATCTGTAACCATGACATCAGAAGGTTTCCTCATACTTTCAGTGCTTTTGTTCAAATGTCCTTTTTCAATTGTATTATCATATCCATTCTTTGGCATGTTGAGAATTCAGGTGTCCGATGCCACCCTTATGCTATCAGCTCAAATCTGATACCTCCAACTACAGTGCTGTATGTAACAAGATCTGATCTTTTCTTGGATATCTTAACTGAAACCCGTTTTCAAAAAAAAGAAAAGCAAAGGAAATAATGTGAGAGAAAAAGACATCATACTAAAAATAAAATACCATATATTCAGTCATGTTCCTTGACCTTTCATTGATGCCCTTTGTCATGCAGTTTGAAGTGCAACTCGATTGAGTTTCTTTCAAGTTCATTCCGCCCTCAAGTTCATTGGTTGAGAGAACAGTCTTGGTTGCCGAAGTCTGTTCTTAGACCCTCTGCTATCTGGGCCTCTCATCTACACCCTAGATGCTGACTCCAATGCAAGCCAACCTGCTCTAAACAAAAAAAAAGGAGGAGAGGAGGTAGAGGGAATGGGAGGGAGAAAAAGAGAGCCAGACAGGACAAAGCTGGGAGTGGGGAGAAACTGAACACAGTGTCTGTTGTGTGTATGAAGGGAGGACTTGGCACAAACACTGGCCGGTCTGTAAGAGTATCCTGTGCTGCTCCCTGCTCCATGCCTGCCTCCTCAATACCATCTTTGTCCTCCCACTGTGCACAGTGACACTGAGAATCCACACACAGCAACACCTGGCCCCTGCAACGCTCTGTGTCTCCTCTGCTTTAACACAGGAGGAGGCCGGACAGGATAGGACAATGTAGGACAACACTAGATAAGAAAGGATAGGACAGAATACCAAATACGGAAGACTCTCCTCAACAGGAAAGCTTTGGTCACTAGTTCAACCAACCTATGTTTACATTTTTCCTGACAAACAACCCCCTTGTGGCCGTGGAAATAACAGCTGCTTTCTGGCATTGTTCAATGTTCAGGCGTTGTTCTGAAAAACCTCTTAGGGAGGAGGTTTGGTGTACAAACCACTGAACCCAGGAAAAGCAGTGAACCCAGGATTGAGCCTTGTGGTACTTCAAATGTGACTCCAATAATATTGGACCCTCTCTCTGTATAGTTAACAGCTTTTTTAGTCAGGAATGGTTGAGTTCAGTGGCGTCGCTTCGACAAACACTGATCCCTGTGTCTCTGAGTCATTATGCTATCTAAACCTGCCACAACGAGCAAAGTGTATAGTACACTGGAGAGCATTGTTCCAACAGTCAATGTTGGTTTCTATCAACACACTCTGTCCCTAATCTTAACATGATCTTAAATAACCTTTTAGTTGCTTAAACTTTATTTTTGTATTGGGCATATGGGTCTTTGTGGAGGACACTAACAATATTGCAAATAGGAGTGATAGATCTAAAAATGCTCCAGTGGGTTAGTTTGGAAGGTTGTACAGTTTAGGTTACAAATTTCAATTCATTGTTTTTTGTTTGTTTTTTGGCCACTCGGGAACAGCAGAACAAGCTGTTAACACAACACTGACATATTATCACCCTAAACTTTAAGGTGATGAAGGGATAAAGTGATAAAAGTGCTAATAAATAGTTGCCTGTTTACACACCAAGCTGACAAGGAGAAACATTAGCGTTTATTTGGAGTCATTTTTTTCTGGTCGCCCCAGGAATAGAAGTCCAATATTCACTTTTATTTTAGCTCTGTTTTGATTTCCACCAACTCCTGAGGGAAATGTTTGGCTCTTTAGCTGATAACTGCTCCACTATGTTCACCCACTTTTAGCTGCTAACTTTTTCTGCTGATTGGTGCTTTTTTTTAGAGATTTCTAGCTTTAAACATATTCCTGCTATAGCTGGAAACAAGGTTTGTGAGGCCAATGAGACAACAAAACAGGACATAAAATAATAACAAAAACATTTAGCAAAAAAAAAAGAAAAAAAAATGCTTTACTGTATGTGTTTTATGTCCACAAATCTCCTTTCTTACAACAAGTTGCTACTAGCCAGTTATCCCAACAGGACTTTAGCCCTGGTTTTCTGCTCCCCGACAGTTTTTGGAGCTCCCAACAAAAGCCCCAGATCAGAGGCAAATCGGCGTTGGCTCGCCACTCGCACATTGGCGTTCGATCGTCATGTGTGAACTGCTCAAAGACGCAAGCCGTTCCAGATATCTAGCATTCTAAATATCTGGACCTGTCAGGGACTCTGGCCACGAGTTAAAGCCAGTGCAAGACACCGGTTTTGGGCAAACCTCGGGCATGAGGGGTCGCCTGTTACAATAAGAACTCACTGTATGTGCTGCATTTGCAACATGGAACAAAGTTGTTGTTGCACCTAGAGGAATAAATAATAAAAAAGAGTGTGGAAACAGACTATTTTGTAAACACGTGCCAACATCAGCAATGTGTCTATGGTATCACGTCATTTATTGTGTATTTCTAGCATGTTTTCGTAACAAAAAGTAGTTTGGAGACCTCATCTGTTCCTCCCGGTGAAAGATCTTATAGTGTGTGATCCCCTGTTGCCAGTCAGTCATGTAAGTGTGAAACGACTCCAGTACAGTACTGCAATCTGACAACTTTGAAAGTCGTGTAGTGTGAACTTGTGTGTGAGCTTTAACTGACGGCCTCGCTACAAGTGGGTCTCCACTGTCTGTCTCGGAATCCCTCGGCAGCCATCTTGTGTCAGCTTCCAGTGTGGAAGAAGTACAGGAGGATTTTTTACTGAATGGAGAAGAAACAGGTTCTTGCCATCACAACAGAGACAGAAAAGGGTGACAGAGAGAGAGAGAGAGAGAGAGAGAGAGAGAGAGAGAGAGAGGATCTGCAAGGGGGGCAAAGAAATGGAGAGTTGGTGGCGGGCGGCGGTTTTCTTTTAGCAACCTGATCTGAACAGGGAGCGGAGCAGGGCGAGATAAAAGGAGCATTGTCCGAGCCCAGCTACAGGAAAAGGACGATTAGAGCAGAGCACGGTATCAGGTATGCAGGCCAGCAATCCCAGCCAATCACATTGTGGGTACATTAGGCCAGACGGCAGCTTGACTCCACTGCACTAACCCCACCAACCCCCCCCAATCACTCCGCCCCACTCTCCACCCTCCAACCCTCTCTCATCCCTCTACCTCCCTTTCCCTTGATATTGCACTCCTCCTTCTCTCAATATTTGTATATTAATGATGGATCACATGACACGTGTGTTGTGTGAAAGGTGTTGTTTGTATAGTAACATCACTTCCCCTCAGCTCTACGGCAAATTTCAGTGTCTATCAGCTCATTGTTTTGATGTGTTCTGGCGCACAACTTTACTACTAGCGAAAGCTCTTTGATGAAGTCTACCTGCGCAGTTCACTGCCCCCAAGTGTCCAAACAAATCAGTAAATGCAGGTTTTATAGCAACATACAATGTCATTTTAAGGCTACTAGTGACACATGTGACACTGTACCAGCCTATATGTATGTGTTATCTTGTAAATGTATGTCTGTTGAAAATATTAAATGTTTAAAACGGCTTTAGTGTCATTTGTTCTGTTTTTAAAATGCTTGCTTTCTACAATATTTGTGCATTACAACTACATTATGGTTAAGGTTATGGAAATATTATGGTTGTGGAAAATAATCTATAGTATAGTTGTATAGGGAGTGTAAGAGTTAGGCTACTAAAAGATTTAGTGAGGTTATTGTTGCGGTTAATAAAAAGGCGAATGTTACTTAAAAACTCCTGTCTCTAGCATTAAAGTCCTGTATTGGCATGAACGTTGGAATGGGATGCAAATCGTGATGTAATATAACGTCCACTGTAAATGTAATTCTTTGGATAATGGGCTGCTCTTTTTTCCTCACACATTCATCACACTCCAACTATTAATTTACTGTATCTGTTCTCTTTTAATCTCTCTTAACCCATTCAAAAGACCCAGGAGTCACTACTCAGCACCGACAATGTTTGGATTAAATGGCTGGCATGGTTGGTTTAATAGACGGCAGATCTTTTTTCCACAGTTACCAGACACAGACAGGGTGGTTTCCAATCTAATTAATGGTTTTTTTTTCATTCTAATTAGTGACACAATGCAATGTTTCTTGGCAAAGCAAAGAGACCGACAGAACATGGAGGACACCCAAGGAGAATCTTCATGTTGCAGACAGTCCACAGAGGGAAAAGAGAACCAGAAATTACTGCTAAATAGCCGGGGTGTATGGTAAGTTTGAATTCACATATATTCACTTTTCACACAACCGAAAATACAAATCTGAATTTCAGAAAAAAAGAGTAGTTAGTAGTCTTCTTCAAAAAATGATTTTTTGTTTGTTGAAATTCTCATAACATCCCGACAGCAATCAATAAATCAAATGCTCTGACAAAAAAAAGAAGAAAAAAAATCTGTAATCTGTGGCAGTCGTAGGACTGTAATAAACCAGTCCGATCATTTAATTCGGCCCAATAAAATGATTGGATGGCCTGCCTGCCTGCGCACAGTCTTCCTCAAGCTGCTAGATTGACAGCTGTGAGTACTAATATTGTTTCTTTATGTCCATTATGATATGTTTACGTTCATAATGATCATCTTGGGGGAGTGGCTTTGGAAGGAGGCCTGAAGGGACGGGCTGTCAGTGTTGAGGGACTTTCTCACTACATTTAGAAACAGTGGTGGCGCCAGAGATTTTCTTTTGCTGGTGATATGGGGTTCCTCAACCTTTCAGTGAGTGTGCTCTGAAATTTAGGGTTTCCCATTAATGTGCCGGTCGCCACTGTTTAATTTCTACTTCAACACTCCTGCACACACATACTGTACACACATATGTACGTCCGCAGTAGGCTACCCACTTCGTGACAGTTACAATGTCATTCTGTGTTAAAGCTTCAGTAGGCAGAAAATGTATTGGCATCATTGGGGAAACATTTCATTATAACCTTTCAGCATATTGTAATTCAAGTGTTCTGAGAGAAAACTAGACTTCTGCACCTCCTCATGGCTCTGTTTTCAGGCTTTTAAAAATCTAGCCCGTGACGGGAGACTTTGGCCAATCGCAGGTCATTTCATTGAGAGAGAGCCATTGTGACCGATTTATAAAAATAACTTTTTTTAATCATATTTGCTCCATTTCTACCCAATGCTGCTTTAAGCCCAAGGCGAGATATTCAGCTCAAGGGATATTCTAGATGTAAGGTTCACAAGCCAATAGCCAAAGGTTCACACACTATGCCACGGACAGGGCTTGCACACAAGCAGCAAGCAACAGTTGAGCTGAGATCACAGACTCATGCTGCCAGTTGCCAACACCTCAACTAATGAGTAATGAATGAATCAATGGTATTCCGATCCATAGACCTAATGTTACATGAATGAGCATTGCATAGTGTTCACATCGCGACTGACCGTGATGTTCAATGAGAGAGAGAGAGAGAGAGAGAGAGAGAGAGCACCTAGGCGTTGTCCAATGTGCTCCAGACACTGTAGATTTTTTGATGCGTTCCGTGACTTTTTCTCTCCCCCTGACCCGCCGGAAATCCCCTGTCAGAAACTCATGTGCACACTTTGACCCAAATACACCCAATAAAATCTATGCTATGGCAATAAAAATTATGAATACACCACAGAAATGTCTTGGGGCTGCTAGGGAGTGGAGGGATGCTATGGCTATCCTAGGAGAAGCTACAGCACCCCCAAGCCCTTCCCTGGCGCCGCCTTATGTTTAGGGACTTTTGGAGCTAGTGCTGCTAGTTACTTCATTTGGAAACGAGTTGGCAACACTGGACTGGGTTTTTAGCTTGAATAATTTCTTAAAAATCTAGCGGACTCTTGCGAGTTTCTTAAGATTACCAACCTTAGCTTTAAAATGAATGTAGATCTAAGAGGTTTTACACATACAGTACGAAACATGTGAAAATCCACATCTAAGATCTCTTAAAAACATCAGCATGTTATATTCATCATACACCAGTAGTTACTAATGTGACATTTTATTTCTTGCACTTTAATATTAAGGTTCCAATACTGTACATCATGGCAACTGTGTTTAGCTCATGGTGTGCAACTCTACCTAATATTGTCAGTATAAATTGAGGGATCCCTCCTCACCATCACAAAATTAAAAGGTGAAATAGAGAGGTAAAGTCCCTCCTCTTCCGGTGGACCCCACGGGACTTTATTTCAGTAAAAATATGTACAAAGACAAATATTTTTTGGATCCCGTTTGAATTACGCCATGAATCACACATATGATGTTTGTCAATAAGACCCGTTGCTGGTGTGAGTTCATCCCAGTAGGAAACACACAGACATCGTAGCTGCAGAGAGAGAGACGTCACTTATGCAACTTTTGGGTGTGTAGTTTTTCTAATTATGTATTTTCACAGTCTGATACTTCAACAGTTTTATGACAAACTGCGACTTTTTGACTTGCATAATTATCTTTTAAATTGACAAACATCATGTGTGTGACTCATGGCGCAATTCAAACGACATCAAAAAAATTATTAGTCTCTCTCCATTGACCACCGTTCATATTTTTTTTCCGAAGTAGGGTTCCATGGTGGTCCACCGGAAGGGGCGGGACTTTGCCTCTCAAGAAGTGGCTGAGAGTTTTAGATTGTGACTGACAGTGATCCTTTACAGCTCAATCCAAGCTAGCATTCATGTTCTACAAGCTGTTCATATTTACTTGGTCCTAAACAGTTACATTATTACCCGAAACTACAGCCGCAAAGCACATTTTCTGTCGTGATTTTCTGGATCTGCGGTAGAAGAGGTTTATAGTTTGTATTAGAAGTTTGGATCAACAGATTTAACAGCATGTACACTGAGAAAAGCAATGTACCAAGAATTGAGCCCTGCGGTACTCCACGGGTGATTTTAGTTGACAACGTTTCCCTCTCTCTATGTAGTTATTACCCGACAATACAACAGCTATTTCAATCCACAGTTGGAGAGTTCATTGACCTCTCTTCGACTAACACACTGATCACTGCATCTCTGCACCTCTCTGCGAGGTGGCCATCTTAAGTCATATGCTATCTAAGCCTGCCACAGCAAATTAAGTGTGGGGTACTCTCAAAGCCACAGAGTGCCTATTCAACTATCAGTGGGAAAAGCCAACAGAAGGCTTCCGTCTGTATCCTTTCCTCTATATCCTATAAGCCTTAAAACTAATCACATCAACTCAAGCATGATGTGTCTGTGGAGACTCTTCTGAGAAAGTCTTGCGAAACAGTGTGAGAAGAAAGGAGGATGAAGAGGGGTAGAGGTAGGGAGAGCTGCATGTAATATACAGCAAAAACTTTGACTCAGTCATTGTCACCATGCAGGCAAAAGAAGACCAATACTAACAAAGATGGTGTTAACTTCTTAAATGTGCTATTTTAAAACATTCTTGAACCTATTATGTTTTCATCAATATAAATGTTATTTATGACTTTTCTCTGCTTTAAACCTGTAGGAGGCAGAATGTTTTTGGCATCATTGGGCAAAAATTCCATAATAGCCTTTCAGCATATTTTAATTCAAGCGTTCTGAGAGAAAACTAGACTTCTGCACCTCCTCATGGCTCTGTTTTCAGGCTTAAAAGAAAAACTTTGGCCAATCACAGGTCATTTCAGAGAGAGCGTTCCTATTAAGCGTTCCTATTGGCTGTTCATTCAACTGAAGCAGCTGTAAATCACTCGCGAACTCCAATCAAACGGTCAAACTAGGCAGCGCTGATCAAATATGAATCAATATTCTGTTACTGTAATGCCTATTTCTCGCCTCAAATTTTTCAGAAACATCTTGAAGTGTACTGTTTAGCTGTAAAATGAGAAAGTGTGCTCCGGCTGGTGGGCGGTGCTTGGTATTTCCTCAACTGTCTTCGCCTCAAATGTTTTTGAAAACATTTTACACAAGAAATAGACATTAACAGTAACAGAATATTGATTCATATTTGATCAGCGCTGCCTAGTTTGACCGTTTGATCGGAGTTTGTGAGTGATTGACAGCTGCTTAGAGACGGTCGACTCCAGCTCGGCTCTGATGGTTGTTTTCCTCCGGTCTGTGAAATCTTGCAGATGCCATTAGGAGCACCGGAGGACACCGGAGGACACACTGTAGCTTTAAGACTACATTTCCATGAACCATGTTACTTCACTTGACCCTCCCATGAGGAGAAATATTTTTGCCTTTTTATTCTGTCCAACATGGGCCATTTCTTGTAGGTGAAAGATTTTGTTTGATTTGTCATGGAAGAACAGTGCCCACTTCTTGATTTGTGCCAGAAAGCACCCACCCTTGTTTGCTAACCTAGAGTCCTTCATGGTTTAGGCAAACCCATACTACAAGGTTTACAAGGTTTGTTTATTGTCATTCTACAACAAAGAATTGCATAACGAAATTATAGTTGTAATCCCTTCATGCTACAAAAAAAATGACAAATTTGCTTCAATGTGCTTTACAATCTGTACACCATACAATACACTATCCTTTTTTCAATCCCTTCCTCTAAATGATTTTTAATTTAATGATTTAAATTAAATTATAAATATATTTTAGCCATTAGAAATACTTTTGGGGGGGTAACTTGTTGTGTACCTAAAGGAACTCAACCACTCCATATACTATAAAACCCCAAAGATCATTGTTTTCGTTTCCACAATTCCCACTTTTTGATTTGTGCTAGATAGCAATATCCCTTTGTGCTGTAGAGCCGTTGTCTATGTAGTGTAACCCAGTGTTCGGAATGGTGATAAATGTTCTGAAGCTGTGATTAACTAATGTTAAATGTTGCATGTAGCACCTCTAAATTTCCTATTTTAATGTTACATTCTTTGAAATTGTAAATACTGTTAATGAGTTAACTTTTCCGGCCAATATAAAACTGGGTATACACTGTGGCTTCCTCTTTCACTACATCCCTTTGCGTGTGTTGGCTTTCGTGTGTGTGCGTGCGCATGGCGTGTTGGAGTGTGTGTTCGCGTCTGCCTGTCTGACCGTGTTGTGTTCCAGTAATGACATCGGAAGCTGGCAGGGCTTCATGTCTCCCAGGCTGCATTCAGAGGGACTAGGCAGCCTCCCCAGATTGGGCTGTCGGGGAAAATGGACTGAGCCACTGAATCAGCAAGCAGAAGAGCAGAAAAAGGCAGGAGAATGGGGGTGCGGTGAGATAAGGGAGGAGAGATAGTGACGGTGAGGGGATGAAGGAAGGGGAAACCAGAGACAAGCACACCTAGAAACTGACACGTAAGGGGGAAAGGGGAGATATTAGGGCAAATGTAGCTGGACACCAAGAGATCTGAGGTTGGACGGACACAAATTGAAGACAAATTGTAATTTGGGTGAGGACAGAATTTTTCTGTGATGAGGTCTGAGAGAGAGCCTGAGGAGGGGTGAGAAAGTGGAAGACAAGTGAATGGTGGCTGAGGAGTGATGGGGAAGATAGAAGAAGCCCAGAGGATATAGAGGCGGGGTGCAGAATACGTTTGGCTGACATTCAGGCATGTGGAGGGCCAGGGGGGTGACAGGGGAGCATTGTAAATGAAGCAAAGGGGAGACAGAGCGGCGGGGAACAGAGGGGACGGTTTGGGTGAGACCAAAGGGGTTGGGCCGGCAGTAGATTTGGCTGGTATGACCGGGAGATGATGGGGATCTTGCCCAGACCAGCTAAACAGTCTGTTATGTTTTCATTAACCACAGGAGATTGTCAGCAAGGCAGGGCAGCGGACACACAGAGAGTGTCTGAAATTAAATGGATGAGGGTTCATCACTGGGGAGAACTTCCCTTATTACACAGACAACAGACACAATGAGAGCTCACATGGATGGATCCATTGTTCTGAAGCAGCAGTGCCAGGTCACACTACCCTGCTAGGCATCCACAGCATACTTCAGCAAGAACAAAAGAATGAACGTTCCTACAGTGAATAATCAGTTAGATTTAGGGCTTCAGACAGCTTTGCCCATTGGCAGCTACAAATTAAAGCTTCAGTAGGCAGTATATTTTTGGCATCATTGGGCAAAAATTCCATAATAACCTGTCAGCATATTGTAATTCAAGTTTTCTGAGAGATAACTAGACTTCTGGACCTTCCTGCTGGTGGGCTGTGCTTGGTATTTCCTCAACTTAATCTCAATATCCTGTCTGGTGTTATATACTATATGACATCTTAGTAACAGTATTTACATAAACATCAATACTGGACAATCCTTCAAAACTCCAGATAACATTCAGCGCCTTTTAATGTCCAATGTCAACATTTTTAAGATTTGCATTTTCTTTGGTATCTGCACATGGTAACTACAGTATGGTTAAATCAACTATAATCAATATTTTTATATTAACAATGGATCACATGACAGCTTGTATGTGAAAGGGGTACAACAACGAGGTATGGAGGACGGAACCTGCCAAAATAAAATTAAATGAATAAATAAATGAATGACTTGATAAATAAATAAATATTCCAGTAAAACTAATATTAAAAATAAATGTAGTCATTAATTAATTGAGGAAATGTGACATAAATTCATATTTGTGTTTTATTTAGCTTTTTTATTTATTTACCTTTGTATTAATACCCTTATTTAGTTACTCTTCTGTTAAATTTCCACTTTTATTTATTTATTTACAGTATTTATTCATTTTCATGAATTTTTTAATTTATAAAGTTATTTTTGCATGTATTTTTTATTTATTTATTTTATATCTATTTTTAAATGTATGTATTTATATATGTGTTTATTTATTTATGCATGACTTTCCCTTAGCATTTCACACCTTATTTATTTCCTCAAACGTATTTATCTCTGTATTCTTTTATTTATACATTTCTTAATACATTTGTTTTTACATTTCTTCATGCATTTCTGCTTCATTATGCAAATGAGTGGGCATTGCTTTCATGTTGTGTCATGCTTTCAGTCTTATCAATCAAACTCAAGAAAGGGCAGAGCAGGTAGGAAGTAGCTCTAGGAAGGAGTGACAGGCCCAGGCACATGGGAGAAGTTTGCTTTTCCCCTTAGAAACCTCCTTAAGTTTAGGCAACAAACCCACTTAGGTGAAGACTGTGGAAATGTGAAAGTTGGACACCAGTGACTACTGCTGTTGCACTTCTAGCCCAATTGTATTCAGGACAACGTTTTCAGAGTTGAGAAGCTCCGCAGAGCCTCCACAACCCCGTAGGGATCGCTGGCTAGCCAGCCGGGCCAGTCAATCTCACAGACTCCGCTGTCTCAAGAGACTGGTCTCGTGTCTCAAGGCTTTTATTTTCCTCTTGATGTTGTTTTGGTGCCCTAGACAGGCACTCGGAGAGCGCAGATAGGCCTATCTCACAAAGTTTCCTGAAAATCAGGCCAGTAGTTTTTCGGCTTGGCGGAGGTAATTATCACCTGACTCTGCAGGTCCTGTCACCTCTTCTGAGCTTTTAGTGTCTTTCAGCTTTTTGTTTTTGTTTTAACACGTTACTGTTTGAGGTCAACTTTCATCAATGTGGCTTTCAGAAGTTCAGCAACAACGCTCTAAAATCCCACTGTACACTACCTGGTCAGCATCAAATAACAGACCAAACTTAACTAGGTGGTGAACATGGCGGAGCATTTAGCTGCTGAATAGCCAGATATTTCCCTCAGGATGAGGAGGAGACCAAAACAGAGCTAAAGGGAGCAAAGTCATAAAGGGAAAAGATAATACAGTTAATAAAACAGGCAAACATTGATCTCAGGTCTGGGACAGGGGCCAACCACGATCTAATGCAAGAAAGCTGGACTCGCTACATGCCTATCCACCACCTTGACCTCCACACCCTTACTTTCCGCCTCACTAAAGAGGACTCTGTCCTGCATTAGTACATACTGTTGGCAACAGTGAGGTGTGGAAGTCAATGTTGCCAACTCTTTTCCAATGAAAGTAGCTAGCACTACCTCCAAAATTTCAATGATATGAGAGCTATGGCGCTTATACTATTGCGCAGACAAAAATAGTCAATCCACCCCGGCGAAGTTCTTGTAGCGGTGACTCTATCCGTGGAGATATAGCAGTCAGTGGGGAGAAAAGGATGCCAGGCAGCACTGGACGCCGCTTTATATACTGTGGTGCCGGCTACGTTTATGCAAATCTCAGTTGGCGAACGCATGCGTGTGACTGGAGGAGAGTATTACCTATAGAGTCCAGTAGAGGGCTGAGCCTGTCTGAGTGAGAACTTTGCGCATTCCTGCCAAGCTCTCTCATTTTAAACAGATACATTGAGCATTTTTTTTTTTTAATAGTAGACTTATGCATTAATATTTTTATTGTAATTTTTTTCCTATTCTATATGTATGTTTCTCGTTTATCCACCAAAGCAAATTACTTGCATGTAAAAATCTAATTGTCAATAAACTGGATTTTGATTCTGATTTTTCTCCAAAGACATAAGGAGTATTTTATGAGGAGTGAATGTAATGAGTCTGCCACCTCACTGCCCACACTGTAAATTATTATTAGGACTGTGTATAACAGTTGCTGCTTTATATGAAACCATGGTTACGAAACGTTACGACACTTTCTGTTTCTGTCGGAGAGAGGGAAGTTCGTCCCAAAGCTTGGCGCTGTATTTGTACCCTACACCTTAAAGGTCCCATATTGTGCTCATTTTCAGGTTCATACTTGTATTTTGTGTTTCTACTAGAACATGTTTAAATGCTGTAATGTTAAAAAAAACTTTATTTTCCTCATACTGTCTGCCTGAATATACCTGTATTTACCCTCTGTCTGAAACGCTCCGTTTTAGTGCATTTCAACAGAATTGCAACGGAATTGCATTGATAGGCAACAGTTTGGTTCCATGTTTACTTCATGTTTACCTCTCAGCTGATGTTATTCACATACACTGCAACAGGAAATAAAGTGGGACACATTTAGAATGTTTACATTTAAAACCATGTAATGGTCTAAATATTGTATATTTGTGACATCACAAATGGACGGAAATCCTAACGGCTTGTTTCAAACACACAATTTCTAAATACGGGCTGTGTGTATTTCTCCATATATTGAGCGTTTTGATAATTTAACAGTATTTATAAAGCACTTAAACCTGCTTTATAATATAAAAGACATGAAAATCTCACTTTTTACAATATGAGACCTTTAAAAAGTGCTTCATTAAGCTGTGAGTGTGACTACAAACGCAGTTCACTCTGTCACAGTTTGGGTTCGGTTTGAGAAAGGCCCAATCTTTGCAAAGGTGCACCATATTTTTTACGCAAGCTAATCAGAGCAGACTGGGCTTTTTTTGGGAGGGAGGCTTAAAGAGACAGGCGCTAAAATTAAGCTTTACAGACAGAGGGTGAATACAGGTATCTTCAGACAGACAGTATGAGGAAAATAATGTTATTTGAACATTCAAGCATCAAAATACCTATATACCTATATATGAACCTGAAAATGAGCACAATATGTCCCATTTAAAATGTAGAAGGTAGGATTCAAGTTCAGTAATGTTACTTTTCCTGCAGTGCCAAGTTATGTGCAATGTGCACATGAGAGAGGACACATACTGTACACCGCTATTGCTATTAGGTGAAAGCATGTAAAGGGATGAAATCATTATCAACTAAGACACATTTGTCAGTATAACAGAACCAGCATCAGTGGCCATCACGTATAGCTTATTTGTCTAAAGTCTTCACAGAACAGTTAGATCAAAAATGAAGGACTGATAAAAGGTTGGAGAAGAGTGATGTGTTTGATGAACTGTGCTGTGATCTCAGGCTTCAAGAGAAAGAAGATGAACGTTTTTTTTTTTACATTTCAGACATATCAGAGACAGATCTCTCATGGGATCCTCCTCTGCTGAAGATTTGTCACAGGACTGAAATGTGACATTGTAGGGCTACATATTTCAGTACGTGTGAGTGTCACTATCCTTCCCTATACTTGACCTCTTAAAACCCAGACGGGTCAACCGCCAGTCTTGGGGTGCGCTCAAAAGATGACGTCCATCGATTAATGCAGCTTTAAGAATGCAATTTAGCCATGCTAAACTCCAACCATCCATCCATTTACTGAACTCACTTATCCTGTTAGCCATGCAAAAGTATTTAATTTGAATACACGGAAAAGATAGCATGGTTTGTTAGAAGCACAAGCTCTTTTTATTTTCTTCTTTTTCTCCTAAATTGGCCAGTTCCCCATCTA
The DNA here is from genome assembly GCF_015220745.1 of Sebastes umbrosus. NCBI lineage: Eukaryota > Metazoa > Chordata > Actinopteri > Perciformes > Sebastidae > Sebastes > Sebastes umbrosus. The sequence continues at coordinate 8,773,045 of NC_051275.1, forward strand.
CTACAGTCCATATCCTTCTTAATTCCTTCTGTTGGTTTCAATATCATAAATGGTCATATAAAAAAATGACATAACTGCCTTTTATACAACCATCCATTTTCTAAATTACTCATATTTGTATTGAACCTTGGACCAAACATCTCTTGTTGCTATTCAAGTTTAATGGCTTTACTCGCATCAACCCATTGAAATTCAACTTCACAAAACGTGAATATTTCTGCTCTGTCTTTGAGAAATACTTCTAAATAAATAAAGATTGTAATTTGTTGGTCATTTGCTGAAAAGAAATCTATTGTAGGTGTAGTTTTTTTTTTCTTACCCCACCCACCTTAAATCATGACACAGTGTGAAATAATTTATGGATTACAGGAAGGACATGTAGACCCACCGCATCCACTCAGCTCATATTCATCCTTTTTCTAAATCCCATCAACTAAATCGTGCCACTTCCTCTCAACCTTTGTTTGTTTAATTCTATTTGTGACATCCATCCCACACGGCACAACATCAGACTGATCAATCACCACGCTGCCTCACACTGCCGCCATTGTCAGCGCCCTCCCGGAGTCAAGGAACACACTGACAACCTCTGTTTGCATCCTTTCTCTGGGCCTTGAACGGGCCATATAGTCCTCTCTTTGTCTGCCCCGCCCGTATTGATGGAATCTGAAAGTAAGCAGATTTGCAACGGATATTAACAGTAGGCTTGCAGAACAATGGCGCGGACAAGCATGGCACAGGGTTGAGAACAAATGTGTCCTTTATGTCCAGGCCTTGTTCTGAGAACAGAGGGGAGGAGGAGGAGAGGATAGGGAGATGTATGAGGAGGGGTGTATTCTCACACTGCAGATGGAAATGAGAATATCTGCACACACACACACACACAGAAATCTAAGTCAGACACCACCATGAGCTCATGTTGACAGCGAAAGGCCTAGCATGCTGACAGAGATTAAAGGAGGACATCATAGATGAGCGCGCACACACACACACAAACACACATCAAACATATTCTGCTCGTCCAAACAAGCAGCTGGGGAGTCTGCGCCGTACGTCTATATCTTCGGCTACAGTAGTCTTCTACTCCTCACTGCCAACGAGGGAGTATGACGCCTCCCTCAATGGCTCCATCCTTCCATCCCTTTGACAGCATCATGGGGGGGTGTTATTGGTTGAAGCTGCAGGGAGTCTCTTCAGACACACGGCTCCCACTATAGCCTGCAGTAATGCAACACCTCTGCGGGGTCAAAGGAAAGTTGCATTGACATGTATTTACATCTTTCTTCCCCGTGTCGTTAACTGCGCCGCAAGATGCAGCTCACTTTTATCTTCGTGTCGCAATACCTCTTTGAGTTTGTCAGCATTTTTGGCTTTTTAGATGATAAAAACCTGGTGAAACCATATTGGAGAATATTGCTTTTGTAATGGCATCACGGGCATCAATCAACAGCATTCCTACCATATTTTTAATTGTATGTTTACATGTTTATGTTTATTTATTTCACACATATAAAAAGACAGTAAAATACAATTCACATGAAAGGAATGTAAAATATGTGTGAGGGTGTGGTAGAGACCTATAATGGCTTATATAAAATCACACCCAAAGGACATACAATAAGTAAAAAATATTACCATGACAAATATCTCCAAGACATTTTAGATATTGGTGTTCAAAACATTTCACATATAAAAAATATACAGTGTAAAGTTTAGGAGTAAAGTTAAAGCAACAAAAAATACTAAGAAGCAGCAGTAACTGCCATATTTATAGTTTCTAAGTCTCTTTCTATACATGACACAGAGGAATCCATTAATGGACATTTTCATTCCATATGATAACTCCACGAAATCTGATAGAAATCTGACCACGGGATGTTTTATACAAAGGAAGATGAAGATTCTCAGCATGTCTGGTTGGGTAATTATAGAATTGAGCGTGCTAACAAAATAATATCTAAAACAATGAGGTAAATCTGCATCCTTATATCTCGCCTTAAAGGCAAATGCACAGGTTTGAAGAATGTTGATGTCAAATATAATAAAAAACAACTGCATTTAAAAAAAGAATTTAAAAAAATGGTGCACTTGGTATAACAGCATTTGATAAAGTTGCTAATCAAACTGTTTCTGTAGCAGCAATATTTTGTTCAGATAAGTTGCAAAAGTACTTGCCTATACAATATTATAGTATGTTAAATATGGATAAATTATACCATAATATAATGTTAACAGACATGTATTGTGTACAAAACCTCTTATTATTCCAACAAATCATCACAGATTGAATATTATTTTTTTTGTTCCCACATTCAAAGATTTTCCAGTCAAGTAACAGCTCTACTACGTAATTAACTCTTTGGAGATAATTCATTACTGTTGACATTATGGTGAGACGGTGGCCCTTGATATTACAGATATCTTGCTACTGCCCATGGAAGTGCAGTGAAAATATTGCCTCATTGGTCTAGATAAGGTAGAACAATGCTTAATTGACTGATCTTCCTCTTTGCATGCAGCATGCAATGAAGAAACGGTAGAAAATATTTTCTCTCAGCTGCACCACTAAACTCTCTGGGAGATAAAAAGGTGAATCTGTTTACTTATCGCTTCTGTGACTGAGTAAAATGATAACATATGAATATATTTATATAAGATAAAAAAAAAAAAACACGATTACGGAGAAGAAAATATCAGCTGGATAGGATGTGTTGCTCAACACACACCTTCTTGGTTTACTTTGGCATACTGAAGCTTTCATTCATACCATTGTTTGTGATGAGGAAAAAAAACAGTCATAATTATAATGTCACACCCTCAACACATTGACAAAAATAATACTTCTGAAATGATTTGTCTTTAGGGTGTCAGTTAGCTAGTCAGTGATCCTTGTTGCTAGGTGAGATCTAACTCCGATCTCTTCTATTGGCCAGAAAGACCAGGATGTTCATCCAATAAAAGCCCCACAGCAGCTGGACAGCGATAGCCATCCAGACACAATTATCATGGTGCCTTTGACTGTGGTTGAAGTAGACTGAAAAGTACCTGTTAGAAAGGTCAACAATGAAATTGTTGGAGGATGTCAGCTGGAGGAGAAGAGAGGGTTAAGGTGTTTACACACACACATACAGAATGTGTATCTCTGTTCATTTGCATGTAAATACTGCATGTGGAGAGGATGTGGAGCACCATTCACAACTATTTCACTTTAAGTAGAAATAAATGTAAAATAAAATACAATTCCGTGTCCTGATATTGAGCCACATATTATATACTGTATATATATATATATATATTATTATATATCTACTTGTGAATCACCTCAATGCAAACAATAATCACTCGTCACCCTGTTCCTTCCACTTAATCTATTCCCCTTACTGCAGTTACAGCCTCTAACAACGCTACAACCTCTAACTTTGAGCTTTCCACTTGTAAGCACCTTGTGAGGCTTTGGTATTTAATTCTTCCTTATGTTACCACTGTATTTCACAAACCATCACAATCATTATCATTAACAAGTACGCTATGTGTGGGACAGACTACAATGGGAGAGGTGATACAGCTTTTCTTTTTGCGTTTAATGCTGAATCCAGCGACAGCACAGCATCAAACCACTTTTGGTTTAACCATTTTGCTCTGTGTTGTACCCTCATTTCTGCCAGGTGCTCAAAAATCATCTGGTACACCTGTACCTTTTTGTTTCAGCTGGCTCTGCCTCCCTCGAATTGGCCTCCTCTCACCAAATACTAAAGAAGGCATGGACATTTTCATTTGTCCAACAGGTTCTCCTCTGATCTTCTTTTTAGCCATGCTTGCATCATAGCTGATGGCAATGTCAGTGGGTCAGTCTGTCAATCAATAACTACTGGATGAATTGGCATAACATTTTGTACAGAAATGTATGGTCCTCAAGTCAAATGCAATTCAAAGTGCTGGACAGACTATTGACAAAAATATGTGATTAAAAAATATGAATGTTAAAAATGGATTTAGAGACTAATGCACACCAAAACAGCCAACATAAAAATGAATTGAATAAGAAAGCAAGAAGAGATGGGTATTTAAGATAATAAAAGATAAATAAAATACAAGGAAATACAAATAACAATAAAAATGAATAAATACAATTTTTGAAACTACACAAAATAAGCAGATTGTATTAAAATATTAAAATTCTAATAAAATAAAATAGAATAAAAAAAGATAATAATGATCAGCAATAAATTGTTGATTAAATAAAATAGAGTAAAATAAACACTATAATGATGATGATAAACAAATTAAGTATTAACAATAAAAACAATAAAATTATGAAACTATGAAACACTACATAAAAGCCAGGCTAAATAGATGGGTTTGTAGTTTACGTTTAAAAATATCAATATTTTCAGCTCCTCTCAGTTCCTCTGGAAGGTTGTTCCAGCGGCTGGGAGCGTTGTAATGCTGATAAAGCATTGTAGCCATTACCTGCATTCTCCAGGTCAGACTACCTGAAGAAAAGTGCAAGCACACAGCGAGGATACTGTGACTATACTGTACTGTGCTACTGTGAAAGACCAATCATTCACTAATGGAGCTGTCAACTTTGTTTTCAAGGCATGCAGACATACTGAATATACTGGAGAGCATACTTGAAGTGTTACAGGTCAGGTGCTGTTGTCAGTGTCACTAGAGCCATGGCAACAGAAACATATTATGACAGAGATTTCAACTCTATAACAAACACCAGCTTCCCTGCCTCTAGACACTGGTGGTGATGGTGGTGATGGTGAAGGGGGTTGCTGAAGATCCGTTGAAGGGATGTGGAGCAGGCCTGGGCGCTGGAGGTGATGGGGTGGAGAAGAACAGTTTTAAAATTTGACGGCAACAATATGATTGGCTTTGAGAGATCTTGGCAGAATCTGGTTGGTTCACTAAGAGTGAGCGCCCGAGGTCAGCTGATAGAGTAGGAGAGAGATATTTGAGAGAGATTTGAGACTGATTTGTGAATGAATGAGACTGTAAGGAGTCTTCCTGACTGAACTTCCGCTAAGCTTCATTTAGCTAACAAATGGTAACCAGTCAGCATGGCCATGCTCTCTTCTTTAAATTATAAGGGTGTCAGTATTCAGGTTTTTTTATTGTCAACAAATACAATGTGAAAAAAGGTCTTTAAATGGTTCTGACCAAATTTCACATTGATCTGATTAAATCTATAGGAGGAGTTTGTTAAAGTATACGGCCTAGAAAATGCAAAAAATGGGCGAAAACGGCACATTGAATTAAAAATGTCTGACTTCCTGTTGAGTTTTGGGTATACCTTTAAGAGGCTTTTTTGTGCATCTCCACATATTACATCTGTCTACCAAATTTCAGACATGTAGGTGAAACCTGAACGAGGTTCTCTATTTTTCCAACTTTGTAGGGGTGCTAGTGAGCCATTTTGCACCCAATTTTATATCTCGTCTGATAAGTGTGCAAAGTTTAACAACTTTTCAAGCACCTTAAGGCCCTCAAAAATGCGATTCAATAGGGCCTTGTCGGTGCTCAGGCCCAAATCATGTTAGTCTGTCTCTTAACACTTTACATCTACATTATCCAGTATGTTGCACTCAGCCCACTGGTTCCTCCTGTAAGTATTCATCTTTAAAACACCTCACAAATAGAACATTTCATTTAAAAAAAAAAATTGGTGGGCACTGTAATTTTTAATAAACGTTAGGAGGGACTATTTTCAGCTGCAGATTAATACACATTAGGTGAACTGAGTATCTACAGCAGCAGGACAGTATTGAGTCAAAATAAGCTAAAGTGTGTTTATGGGGATGAAGAAACATGTCACCCAATGCAACGCTGTGGCTCAATTCATTCTTAGTTTGGATCTTTTTTAGCCGTTTTCTTTAAGAATTCCAGATATGTTTGACTGTGACAGTAATTTAGTCGTCTTCCCACAAAGGCTCTGTTTGGTCAATTGCTACTCCAGCTGGAGAAACAGTCCTGTTTGAATTGTTCAACAAAATTTGACTTGTGGTCTGTGATTCTGTGGAACCAGACTATGATGATGATGCTGGTCAGAATATCCATCCATCCATCATCTGTAACCGCTTATCCTACTCAGGGTCGCGGGGGGGGCTGGAGCCGATCCCAGCTGACATTGGGTGAAGGTGTGGTACACCCTGGACAGGTCGCCAGACTATCACAGTGTGGACACATAGAGAAGGACAACCATTCATGCTCACATTCACACCTACGGACCATTTAGGCCCTGTTCAGACCTGGTATTAAGATGCGTCGTCAGTGATCGGATCATAAGTGGACAGCTCTAAGTACGTCTGTTCACACCTGGCATTAGAATGCGTCTCCACATGCGTCTTGAGTGGCCACTTGTGATCCGATCTCACTTCCCCGCTCTATATGTAAAATAACATGCATTAAACACATGGCTAATACAGCAGACGTTGTGACATTTGCGTACACACTGCTAAAACAAGGTGGCCATATGTGGCCAAGATTACCTCTGAATGTGGTGAAAGATCAAATCTCAATGCGTCCTCAATGCTTCTTAAGTGTGTTCTCCCAATAGTAGGCATGCATAGAATGGGCGTTGTTGTAGCTGGCATGTAGCAGGGTGGTGTCATGACATGAGAAGTCAAATCTCAGCAGTGAATACTTGGATTTGTAGACAACAATAGAAAACATTGAAACTTCAATCCAAATAGAAAAATGTGATCTTTCATACCTTACATACATTATTTCAATATAATGTGATCTACATCTCTCATGGGAGTTTATCTTAAAATAAAGGTAAAAAGAAGATGAATCTAAATCTAAAATATAACAAAATAACGGATTGCTTTCTGCTCATCTCCAGAAGTATATCCATGTCGCAATAGCCATCAAACTCTAGAAACTTTGAAGTCTTCTAAATCTTTCTAAAGGGCAAAAAAGCAAAGTCACAGATCCCAGAGGGGCTTCCTCTTACCTCTGTCTGTGTGTCTGACAAGGTCAGAGCAGTGATTCCTCAAGCAGACAGAGGAGAGTATGAACTTAAGAGCCCAAAACGATATGAATCACAACTTTGGCACCAGTATATTCCTGAGACCGAACAGTTTCAGAGTCTTCAATGGTACAACGTATCCAATATTACCGTTTATGACCACAGGTTCTGAAACTGTGTGAAAGCGTAAGGTCGGGAATAGAAAGCACACATGGTTTTGGTCAACTAATGCCTCATTGCCACCGCATGGTTCGGTTCAGCTCGACTCGACTCAACTCAAGTCACATTTGGTACCTGGTGCTTTTCTCTATTTCATTTTCCAATGCAGATACTATCCCCTCATCGCAGGATTCTCAGCTGATCGCCATAGTGACTCCGCGTGAAACTACTGCGACATCATCTTCAACGTGACACTCGTTAAATCCTTTCATCGGCAACCAAATTGAGGTATGTCTGCACGACCACGGTGCTGCCATTTTTTTTTTAAGTCAGGGTCGAGTTAATGAAAACATTGCAGTTGCTGTTGAAGGTAGCTTGGCTATTTAAAAATGGTGGGTTTTTGCAGGATGTCCTGTGTCGTGCTAGTGACGGTTCTCAGTAGTATCAGCTCGCTTGGAACCTTGACCGAGGTCGTAGCAAAAAAAGTACTAGGTAGTATCCTTTTTCTAATGGAAAACCAAAAAAGAGTGAGTTGAGTTGAGTAGAGCCGTGCCGCACCATGCAGTAGAAATGCGGCATAAATGTGTCTGGTGCAACACAACAAGATCAGGATGAAGATATTGGCTAATAATGGTCAAGAAAAGAAATACTCCAGTGAAATAAATTCACCTGGTGATGTGGCTAATGTTTGTAGCAGCTGTAGTCAGCTTGGCTTTAACTTGTTATTGCTATTGTTGGGTGTCCCTCAGTGTAGTAGTATCCGCAACGACATGTATGGTAATGCTTCTGTCTTGGGTCTTTCTTCAAAAAGAGATTCTAATCTCAGTGCAAACTGCCTTGTTAAATAAAGGTTAAAATCTAGTAAATAGATAAACCGACATACACCCACATCACCACAACCTTTCCCTCAACTCTCATTTTCTTGCTAAGCAATTCCCCCACTGGACCTTCAGGAAAGCCACCAGGAGATTTGTTTAAAACAAAGCCTCCGTTCTTGCATTTACACCTGTTAGTACATACAATGTAAGTGTCATTGTGAGCAGGAACATTTTTCAAATGGTACAGTAATACCATTATACTTTCTGATTACAGTAAATTATATGTATTGAGATTTAGTTCAATAATTGAATTGAATAAAAGGCTGGTTGCATTAATTAAATGCTTATGAAACTAGCCGATTAAGCTCAGTTTTACCATGGCATATTGGTCTGGAAAATATCCACAGGGAATAATATCGTACTAGAAATTGACTAAGTCGGCTGCCTTTGGGGTTGAGATATGACGACATAAATGCTATTATGTAAATTACTGAAATGTTTAAATGGACAAAATGTTCCAAATTCATGTTTTAAAGGAACATTGAAATACTTTGTCACTGAACGTTTAGCAGACACGTTCTGTTGTGACTTTTACATATACTTTAAAAACATGTCCTTGTCATGGTGATGAATGTATTTCAGGTGGCATTACATTGCTGTCCAAATGTATTTGCTGTTTCAAATTAGTTGTGTATAAACATAATTTCTAGGAGACAGGGTTGTTAAAGGTGCAATAATCGAAATACAAAGCATTAACGTAGCATCAAACAACTATTTGCTATGTAAAGATATAGTGGAGTAATGTCTACCTGAGCAGAGAATGACATTTTTCTCTGTGTGTATGTGTAATCCAAGCTTCTCTGTGCTTTGTTTACGTAGCCGGTCCGGCCGTGCATGCCATTTAGTGTGTGTTAGTACATGTGAGCATGCCCCACTGGGTAGCTAATCGCTGCTGCTCTGCACTGCACTCATACAGCGATTACAGCTGATAACGATGTCCCGAGCGACGGCATTGTTGCGGAAGCGTAGCGCCCACCCTCCGATTTCCCCTCAGGTAAACACTGTTGGCTCTGTTGCCATAGTTTGAACTGTTTGTGCTGTTAGCGCTGTTAGCCGCCAAGCTTCCAGGAAGTGCGCCGGGATTTGATGCAAATTTTGTTAGTGGCCAAATGGTGGTACTACAATTTCCGTGTCCGTCACGTGATGCCATCGGGCCCAAAAAGACTTTTCCCCATAGACTTACATTGGGAAAGAGACGTTTGTAACTCAGCGGAAACATTTTTTTTAGGTAAATCAACTTCCAAGTAAGAACACTTGAATAGCCCTTATTTGAATCATTAGGTCGTAAAAGTTGTAAAATGCACTAATAGCTGAATCCAGAGTTATTTCTCTTCCTTCGTTCATGTGAATAAGACAGGAGGCGGAGTTAAAGGAAACGCTACTGTGCCTGCTCTATGGGCCCAATGGATGCGGAAGATGGTTGTATGATCCAGGTACTTTATCCCTCGGTCAGTCGGGCCATGTTGGCTTCATGCGCCACTGAGCAACTCATAGAAATGGGCCTGCCCTACAACACTGTATCCAGTTCTCTTTATACATCCATGGTAGCCGCTGGATCAGTTGTTGCCATGTTGAGAGCCGTGTGGAGGCAATCCCTCAATCATAGATATGCTCTGAATTTCAAATTGAGCACTTTTACGTTGTTATTCCTACCAACAGGAATGTTGGCGAAGGAAACTGATTTATCTATTTATTTTTTTTTAAGTTTAAGTATCCATATGTGTATCAACAGTTTGTATCCATTGCATGTTAAAAAGTGCAAAGATTAGTTAGGTCAGAAAAATCATAAAACTGGAAATCTTCCCTTGATATTCCTGTATAATTTCTTATGATCACGTAATTTGCAAAAAGAACATTTTTGTTCAGAATGTTTTAAGATTTCGAATGTTACAGAGAACAATAACCAGCTTGTAACAGGTCTAATGAATAACAACAAATCCATGAAAATTCAACATTAGGAAAGTTCAAAGGTTTGCACACACACACACAAGAAGTTGATACAATTGCCAGGTATGAAGAATGTGGTGGTAAAGTTTCCATCCCTGTTTTATGTTACACTGTCTGTTTGGTAATGGGAAGGAAATCCTCCAGGTCTATCACTCCGTAGGGTCTCCATATCAGCTGAGTTTTAGAAAAAGCACATGTCCTGGCTGAACTCCTGTTCAAACCAGTGTAATCCTCCTTTACTGTGATGATAATTGTCCTTCAGTGGAGCATGATGGTAAAGCAACGGTCTGAGGACTGTCAGGCTGAGCACTCTCTGCTTTGTTCTTCTGCTCTGCTCCGATTCCTCTCTGTTGTTCTTGTTTCTCTCTCACAAGCTTCCACCTGTTCTTGACCTCGTACTGTCTGCCTCCGGTCTTGTTGACCTTTGACCCGGGCCAATCGGAAACAGTCAGGAAACCTCTTGACCACCTCTTGACCTGTGGAGAGTGAGACGAGCTGTGTGTTGTTGTTGTGGTGTGTCTGTGTTTGTGCTGCAGCCTGACCCTTTCTGACCTTTGACTAGTGGCTGCATTAGAGAGCAACCAGCAGCTCCCTGCTGAGTCTCATTTAAATGTTCTTTCCGTGTGTGTGTGTGTGTGTGTGTGTGTGTGTGTCCATTCATGGTCCCCAATGGATGAATCTTTATGACTTTGTTGATCACTTGACATTTCACCTAGCTCCACCAGCAATTCAAAGTTTTCATATATCCAGTGAAATTTTTTAACATCAACTGGATGCATTGGAAAAAAAAATACACAGACATTCATGGCTCCCAGACGTATCCTATAACTGACTTTTTATTGAGGTCAAAATTATAATTTGTACATTTGCGCACCGCTTTTGACTTAGAAACAGTCCGCCTAATAATCTAGCAAGCATCAAAGCAATTTACCCTCTGGACTATATAAAGACACTGCAAACATTTGTTATTTTAAATACAATTAGTATTGTCAGGTTAAAACTTTAATTTGGATGTATACCAAGGTATTTAAAGGTATCGACAGGTTGCATAAGGTTGTATATTTGTCAATGTATCTGTTTTGGCATCGCAGGTTAGTAGTTCTTTCAGTTTATACTGTGTTAATTTCCACATTTTTTATCATTCCTTTAGGACATTGTTTCTTAACATTTTTGGCATATGACTCATATCTCTGAATTGTGAGTAGATGACTTATTTTATCTTCCCAGAATGCTTCATTTTGGAAAGTTTTAGGAGGTACAACTAACCAAAAGTATTGGACAAACTAAAATGTTGACCTGATGACAGTGTGATGTTTTTGCATACTGTCAAAACTTATATGGACACAAATGTAGCCAAAATACTTACTTTCCTAACACAAGGGTGAATCTGCACATCTGTATGTGTGTATATATACATACAGATGTGCTGATTCACAATTACAGTCCATTTAATGTTTTTTCTGTAAGCTTTATTGAAAATCTGAAACATGCTCATCTCTCTTCTAAACCATAAACCCTGAGCTGTAGTAATAGTAAAATGACACAGATCCAGCAGACTGACTGAACTGCATCTTTAATAAAACATCACCTGATATGACTGCTGCAGAGTCACTCCTGCCACCTGGTGGCTGTCTCTGACACAGACACAGCTGTGTTCAGGCTGACACAGAGCTCAGTGGATGCTGTTGTCCAAAGTGGATCCTTGTTCCTCTGCAACCTGAGGCCCATCTGAGGGGCCCCGCGAGCCCAACACAGCCTGCTTTCAGCTTCGACGATGTCCAGCAGTGACACAAATCTCACCGATGACTTCCATGTTGACCAGACTTCCCTACAAAGGAGAGAACTATTTTTAGGTTTGTTGATTTTATCCACCACTGTCTGTGCTCTGTGTGAGTTCAGTAAGATTCACTTCCTGACCAGGACAAGATAAGACTGTTTGTCTACGGCCCCCTGACCTCCACCTCCAAACTCTATGAGGGGCCGACATACATATATTCTCCTTTCACATACATATATACTTTACTTTTCAACATATACTGTACATATATTTTCACTCACACATACATACATTCTCCTTTCACATACATATATTCTTTACTTTTCAACACATACATATATTTTCCTTTTGTAGTCCATCTTCGGAAAATTGTAGTTTCACCACAGCAGACCCGCATCACTAACATTCGCCGCTGTCACATCATAATTACGGAGCCTAGTTTCAGTGCAGTCAGATTCTCCTAACACCACGGTTGTGTTTTCCTAAGTCCTTATGAATTCTCCTTCACATCTTTCCTTGACCTCATGATGTTTTCCATCGAGGTCAAGGAAAAATGGTTAGGAAAAGACGTTAGGAAGTCATTTTTGGACTTTTGGACCGCAGCCTCAAGGTTTTCGGTTCCAGAACAGCTGATCAGGGTCAGTTCAATCAACTCTGAGTAGTTTGAACCTGAATATAAAAAGCCGTCATCAATAGAGCTTTGATAATACGATTCACATGGCGATAGGTAAATAAGAGGCAGAGCCTCCGTTTTAATCCAGTCAACATAGAGATTGTAGTACATGTACATACAGTATATGCTGACTGTGCACATTATCTATAAAAAAGTCAGAGCGGGTAAAAAGTGTCAATAATATAATAAAGTTGTATTCATTTGTGGTCCATTAATTCATCTTTTACCAGACTTACATTTCCTTAATGATAAAGTGGTGGAATTTCACTGTGTATTAGACTGTAGCCTTAATTACATCTACAATATATTTGTTCAGCTCTGATGGAGACTAAACACAGGAGCAGCAACTGAAGATGAAAAATATAGTTGAAGATTTAAAAATATATTTAAACATAGAGACATGATTGTAAACTCACAGTCTGATCCAGTAATAATGTGTTTGGTGATTTAAATGTTGAATAGAGTAGATGATAATGTACACCTTACATAATGTAATCTTGTATAGACTATCTAATCTTGTTTGTAAGGTGTCCTTGGGTGTCTTGAAAGGTGCCTATAAATAAAATGTATTATTATTATTATTATTATTATTATTAATAACATATAATTTACATGATTATTATGTTCCATCAGTGTGACCAATCACACTGTGAGTGACAGAGATCATTATTCGTTGATCCTGTGTCTGAGATTCATACCGATTTTTACTAGCATATTTAAACTGAGATACTTATATTCTTCTCACACATACATATATATATTATCCTCACACTGTATGATATTCAAATGAATATTTGATCATTCTAATCAAACCTAATATACATAACTTTTAAACATAAGCCCACGTCCTCAATATAGGTCAATATTAAAGGGACACTCAACCTGAATATTTCCATTTGATGCTACTTTTATTTCACTACATTTCAGAGGCTAATATTATACCACTGTCCATTTATGTTACATCTGTAGTTTCCAGTTATTTTACATATTAAACATTTTCATACAAAATATAGATAGTATATGCATATAAAATATGATGCATTGTTATAGGTGAAGAAAAAGACTACATAAAGTATAAAATTAGTCCAAGCTTGACCAGTTACAACATTTGAATGATACTTGCGTGTTAATGCATCAGCAATGATATTCTAATGATATAATAATAATAATTCAAACCTCTGAATGGGACCATTCTTCCTGAAATACTTTTACTTTTAATATTTTAAGTATTCTTGCTGCTACTTTTGTACTTTTACTTAAGAAAAATGTTTAACCCCCTGAGGCCCGCGATCCAGACTGACTTTTTTCATTTAATTTTCAAAGGGGTCCCTTGACCTCTGACCTCAAGATATGTGAATGAAAATGGGTTCTATGGGTACCCACGAGTCTCCCCTTTGCAGACATGCCCACTTTATGACAATCACATGCAGCTTTATTTCATGCAGTATGAATGTGTTATTTTACCCAATACTAAAATGACGTATTTTTAATATTTCTGCATTCTTTTCGTCCACTGGAAAACGGTTGTGTAATATACAACGTCACACATTTTTTTAAATATAATTTTTAATCTTCGGGCTTGGACAGGATGTCAAGTTATTGCAGGACAAAAGGCTGAAGTCAAAATGCAGTACAGTCTGAAGTCCCTGAGGCACAAAACCCTTCTTTTTACTTTGACAACCAAAGGTCACCCTCTGTTCAGCCCTGAGGATCAGCTCAGATGTTCCCTAAAGTCATCCTCTTCATACTGTAGACGTCCTCATTTAAAATGAGAAAGGCTAATATAATATAGGGAGAAAGCGACTCCTTGGTCTGTGTTCAACATTGCACACTTAACCCGCCTGAACTCTGACTAAAAGGTTAACCGATCCCAAGTGATAGGCTTGTCAGATGTGAATATTTTGGAAAGACATGTGTTACTGTCTTTTCAATGATGAGCATGACTACAGACAACTCTTTGTTCTAAAACAGAGTGTGGACTGGAAACTTAGTGTTGAGAGCCCATAACTAACCAAGTCATCACTGAGTCACTTGTGTTGTTCAATAATCCTCTCAGGCCCCTGTTAGTCATGTTTCCAGCCATAAAAACTGACTGCACTAATCGATAACTTGATACGAACTATGGAACAAACCACTGTGTGTTATGTGACCGGGGTCATTTGTAGTGATGAACACACAGAGATTTATCATCTGACTGCAGTTCCCTTCAGCTCTGCAGGGCTGTTTAGTGTCTTTCAGCTCATTGTTTTAGTTTTAATTTCTGGCTTTGAGCTTATCCAACTTCGACTTTTTACTTCTGTTAATTTACTCTAAGTTAAAGTAACTCAGTCATATATACAAACTCACAAAATCCCCTTTCCCTCCATTTGATCCCCACAACTCAAGTGTTTTACACAGTAAGGGTGCAGAGAATTTTCAGAGAGAAGACCATGTTCCTCTGAGACACATAAGACACAGACAAGAAGGATTTCTGGACAGTTAAGATTCTTTCAAGTGGGGAGGTATGACATACTTATCCATAGTCAGTGTATGACCTACAGTAGATGGCGGTCGGCACGCCCGAAGCGGGGTCGGGGGCAGCAGCAAAATGTATTTTAGACACCTAAAAATATCTATATCTTTATATCTATATCTATATATTTTCAAAGCCACCAGACTCCTTTGACAAAAACAGTAATATTTACCTCGCAGAACACGGGAGTTGCTGGGCTTTAATACGTTTTGCTGCTATCTTCGTCCACAGCAGTACATTGCTTTTGTTCCGTGCGACACCACTTTAAAAAAAATCTGAGAAAATGGAACTATCACTTTAATGCAATGCATGCTGGGAAGCACATACTAATTAGTTGATTTTTCTGAATTACTTAATTTGATGAGTTAGTAAACGATCCATTGGACATTTTGTCAACTGAAACCTTATGATAATAAGTGAAAAACAATTTGAATTTCACAAACTGTTCTAACTACACTAAGAAAAGTGTATTTAATCTAAGTTATTGTGAGATTTTACAGTACAAAAGAAAAAGAAAACTGAAAATTGTTTTTCCTTCATTCCCCAACTAAAGAACACAAGTACAGAGAACTTTCTGGCATTGCAATGAATCTCAGATTAATATTTGAAGTTATCAAGTCTCTCACTTTTGTTGAAACAAGAGACTGGCTTGATTTGTTGGCACAATTTAAATTTGTTTTACTTTCATTTTTGTTAATTTAGGTTTCTAAGGCATTTTCCCAGTGTAATGTTTTGTGTTGTGCAGTACAGTGGTGTAAAACACAATGCCTACACTCAAATGAAACTCTTTCCATCCTTTTTTCTTATGCTGTATTTAGGTTTAAATGACAACTTTTATCCACTTGAGGGAGCTGTTTACTAGATATTATCTGGCTTCTCAGTATTTGCTAAAATACCTGCCTTCACTCTCCATATGCAGATATATATATATATATGTATATTTCAAATATTATAAATATTCTGTCCAGATAAGTTGAAACTAAGTGTAAGAGAGTATATAGCAGGGGGAGTCAAGAAAGAATGTTGTTGAAAGGGACAGAGTGTGATTTTCAGCAAGTTTATTTCAGTATAAGTGGTTTTTAAAACACCTCACACTGTTTCTCCAAACATCTCATTGTTCTTGCAACCTCTGAGATAAGCAAGCAAGACATTAATATCTTCAAACATGGCCAAGTCCAACATGATCAAACTGTGCCAAACAACATTTTTGAAGCAAACTATTTGACAAGAGTCAACATTAAGACAAGTGGGGAGCAAACGGTCACATAATAACCAATAATTATACTTTGTACATGTGTAAAACCTGACTAAAAATAGACTAAGTGGCTGGCTTACAGCAGCTGACACAGAAAGGAGCAGTGATCTGACAAAATTAACCAAATGCCCCAACAGGTAACCTCCTCTTCAGCCTCCTTAGCCTTGTGTACGGGGTTGAGTGTGTGTGTGTGTGTGTGTGACTGTGTATGCATGCGTGTGCACTTGTGTTCTATCATACAAACAGTACATTACATAGAAACCCAATGTGTTCTAATAAGGCATTATGTGGCAAAACAGAAAATCAGATAACAGAAACTCCACAGAGCAAAAACAGCATTAATGCCAGAAAATCTGTTTTTAAGGCCAAGAAAACAGAACAAAGTACGTCATGAACAAGGTGAAGAGCTGCGTGAAATCAAGCGTTAGTCTTGAGGAAACCTTAAATGTCAATACAGACACTGTTCAATGATCCGGGGAGAAATGAGATGGTGAACGAAATGTGATGCAGGCAATATTTCTGACAAAAAAAATGGTTTGTTGCTCTGGGTTTGTGAATTGGGCTTTGGGTTGTAACAACTAAAATGTGGCTGCAGAAGCCAGTCAATGCAGAGTAACAACAAAAAAAGTATGTTGTCCACAGTGGTATGGGTTACAAATTCACTGTAGCAAGGGTGAAACCAGATTTGTGTGCATTAACTTCACAGGTGGTGATAGTAGCATAATGAGCTGGGACAGTACCTTAAAAAGTACAGATATAAAATACATTCATGAAGACATCTTTACAAACAAAACAAGAACAAGGTCAATAGAAAGCAGAACACCATCAGGTCAAATGGCTCAAGCCGAGAGGCAAAACACAAATATCAGTTAATGGACTACAGTACAGAGTCAGGTGAGGGGGGCAGGAGCAGAACAAAGACGATGATTCCCAAAAAAATGTTTTTTTGTGTTGATACATTTACGTGCAACAGTTTAAGTCTGTATATAAAACTGTACTACTTACTGGTACTTAAAGAGACCATCCAAATTACAAAAAAAATATGTTTTGCCACATATCACTAGTAGTGTCTAGCCATGCGCTAAATTTTGGTTTCACCTGACCAGGTTTTGAGATCTGGCTCTCAGCCTCCACGCAAATAAAATGCAGGCGAGTAAAAATGGAATTTGTGGTGCTAACATAATGAAATGACGACACTTTAAAAATTCAACAGAAATATATTTTTCCAGAAACAGTGTCCCTGTTAGGGCCCAGTCACATCAACATTTATAACAGCTCTTTTTCGGGGCCAAAATTAATTCTTTTTTTTAATGGAATCACCGCAATCAGTGGATTCGCTCATGAAGGGATTTTATTTTGATTAATAATTAAAGTCATGTATTTAGCAAAAATGCCAAACATTCACAGTACTTACTGCTTTTCTTTGCTTTGTATGATTGTTAACAGACTATCTCTGAGTTTTGGACCGTTTGTTGGACAAAACAAGCAACTTGAGACGCAACATTGCACTGTGGAAAATTCAAACACTGTTAATTGAAAAAAAAAAAAATCAACAGCTGATTCGATAATGAAAATAATTGTTATTTGCAGCCCCTGAAATCCGCAATGAGCTGCTGCGTAGCATTTTTGGTGAGCTTTAACACGCAAATTTACATCACTGACAAATTGCAGGTTCTAGTTTCTCATCAGAAAGTATTTCAATGAAAATCGATCTCGAGTAGCAAGCAAACTGTTTCTGGAAAGACATTTTGCTGCAGAGACCTATCTAAAAAAATTAGGATAATATAACCAAAACCATCTGCATTACTAGATACTACTATGGATAAGTTCAAACATTTTTCAAATTTTGTTTGAATCAACCCTTTAAATCTTTTTCTAAACCAGATGGTGAGCCTGAACCTGACTCTTCATCACAACCACTGACAATAATCTGTGTCTGCCAGTCATTCCAACCACAGCTGATCCAGTACCTCTTCAGAGGTTTCTGTACCTATTCAACAGTAGATGGACAGTGCTGCCTAAGCCATGGTGGTGATGGTGGTGCTGCGCTGGTGTCCGCTCCGACACAGTTCCCTGAGAACCCACTTCCTCTACGACTACAGCTATTGGCAAAATGCTGGGGATGATAATTTGTGGTCCTGAATGATAAAAAAAAAACACATTTTTACAGAATGATATGGTGCAGCATTACAAGGAGAGGACATATTAAAAGCCAATATTTACAAATAAGTCTGATGATCTCGACAATGCTGCGAGGGATTCTCCCCCCCCCCCAAGGAATATTCTCGTAACATGGTACATGTGTTGCCTCTACATACAGACATACAACAGTGTGCTGGTGGTGGAAAATAAAGGTGTATCTATGAGGTCTCTACATGGTGCCATTGGTCAATCCAATCACTGAGCTGTCAAAGACTTTGTTAATGAGTTTACAAAAATCAACAGTTTCCAAACTGGAGATCATTCAAATACAATTCAGATTCTGTAAATGATGAAACATGATCCACAGTTTGCTCTTCCGACTGCCTCACACAGGGCACCAATGTTACATATACTGCTATAGTACACACTGTACTTTTACCAAAATATGTAACCATTACTGCTCCGATATTTTCTATACATATTGTATACAGCATTTGTCTATATATCTTATTTTTTTCCTATGAGTGTGTTTTTTTGCATTCTATATTCCAGTCTCTGGATGCTTATTTTGGCTTTAAGCAATGAACCGCTCCTATGGATAGTGAGTTTGCATTACAAATAGGGTCTCTCTTTCCCTGGCGTGCTCGACAAACTCAAATCCTTCACAGTTTGCTTCAGTGTCCACCTCTTCCTCAGTCCTTTTTTTTGACCCCATATATATATATTTAATATTATAAAAAATAAGTTATTGCGCATCCAAAAAAAGTGCATTGTATATTTGAAAAATATCTCTTTCTCTCTTTACACTTTTCCATTTTTCTTCATATTTCCTGCTAATAGGGGTGGTTTCCCCATCGACGGATTTGGGATGGCAAAGTTTACGCCTCATTACTCCTCTTTGCGCCACTGATGGGGAGTGATGGGGGAGTAAAAGGGGAGTGGGGGTGGAAGAAGAGAAGGGGAGAAGGGAAGAGAGAAATAGGTAATCGGGGGACGTCTTGCTACGCGATGACCATGGGAACGTCGTCTGAGAAGCCGCTGATCATGGGAGCATCTTCGTCATCATCACCTTGGGAGGAAGAGGGGGAAGAAAAAGAAGAGAGAAGAATGTTTAAGAAAATATCTTTGCTGTAAGAGTTAAAGCAGCATTAATCAATATTTCTTTTATAATAATAAGGGATCACAGTGACTATGTACATCGTAAATGGGTCATTCGCAGTGACGAACCCCCAGTTAGCCAAACATTTTAGCAACTAGCTCGTGAACATAGTGAAGCAGCCGACAGCTAACATCTAGCAGAGTTGTTGGAGACTAAAACAAAGCTAAAAAGACAGTGAATTTATACTTGGATTCATTGGGCTGACATAAACGCAACTCCAAATGAATGCTAATGTTTCTTGTGTCTACTGAATGTAGAAATGTACTTAGTTACATTCCACTTTACAGGCACCCTTACCAACCACTGGGAGTGGCCAATGCAGTGAAGACATTATCCGCCCAGCAGGCTCACACTCATCAATCTTGTAAATTGCACTCTTTGAAGCGTCCAGTCAAGTCAAAGTACCACACTCAGTTACTGAACTCTAATGATCTATGCAGTGTGAGGTGAGTGTCTGCTCTCCAGTACCTGGATTGCTCCAAAGGCGTACACAGCTACAAAAATAATATATTAATTGTCTCACCCAGTTCGTCCCCGGAGGAGAAGATGGCAGAGCCCAGGCGGGAGTTGTAATGGGAGTTTGCGAAGGCGGTAAAATTGTTCTGCAGTCGGCGGTGTCGGAGGTAGAGCGCCACTAAGCCGCCGCACACTCCCAGCAGCAGCAGGAAGAGGACCGGGACCACTACTGCTGCCATATCTCCTGTGTGGCCCTCAGCGCGGGAGGCATCACTGGCCCCTGGACAGGTGGGAAAGCAACATGTGCAGTATAGTAAATTCATGTTCACATTCATCTTACTACACTTTGTTTTGTGTGTGTATGTACGTGCATGTTCCCCTACCTGCTGCCAGCTGGTTATAGAGCAGTAGTGCAGGTTCCCCACACAGCTGACTGCTGAGCAGGCAGCGGGCCTGCACAGAGAACGTGTAGTTGTGTCCCAACAGCAGGGTGTTGATGCGGAAATATGTCTCCGTGGTGTTTCCCAGGTAGGAAGTTTGGTTCGTCACACTGTCATACACATGCACTTCATAACCCTGTAAACAGCATATACATGTTATTATGTAGGGTATTAATAGCCCAAAACCATGGAACTTCAAATAATTACAACTGTTGGACTTGGTTAGAAGATAATTGATCTTTAGAAGTATACAATTAAATATAAGTCTTATACGTAGACAAGTACAGTACTCCAACCCTCTATGCAAAGTTAGAAGGTGGAATAAGAGGGTTGTAGAACACAAGAAAACCTTTTATGTAGGATGGAAGAAAAAGTTATACGGTGAAAAAAAAACAAGATATTGGTCACTGGTGTCTCACCCTGCTCTCATTGAAGCCCATCTCTCTGACAGCCAAACTCTTCCAGAAGAGGAACACGTGGTCTTTCTCTGTCAAAATTTTCAGGGCTTCCGGAGCCTGAAGAGGAACTGCAGCAGAGGGAGAATGTTTCTTTAAGCAATGCATTTCTTTGTAAAGACATGTTTAGCTTACAAGAAAGTGACTGGTCATACTTTTTGGTGGGAGCTTAATCTCTTAGCACTGAAAGACATGTAACTTGTGATGCATGATACCAGACTGTATGATGGTTAGTTCAAAAATGAAATAAATAAAGATATATAATATGAATTAGCATTTATCCTTCTACATGTAAGTGCTGCCAGTTTACCCGTGCTGAGAGTGAAGCTGGCCTCCTTGCTCATGTTGCGCAGGCGGACAGAGACGCTGTATCGTCCACCGGGCTCCAGGCCTTTCAGCACGTACTCCACTGTGTTGTTCTGGGTGGTCAACTTGTAGTCACGCTCGTCCTTGCGGATCACGTCCCGCACGTGGATTGCATATGTCTACAGATACACAGACATTCAGAGAGTGGACAAGGCCCCGTTTAACAAACTCTGATCCTAAGACTGAAACTCTGAGTTGACTAATCCTAAAGTGGGAAAAAAAGTTTTCCTGAACATAAAAAGCTACTACGATTCACCATGGCAACAGGTAAATAAAAGGCAGAGACTCCATGTTAATCCAGTGGATGTGGAGATATTAATGCATGTATACGCGGACTGTGCATATTTGTCTGATAAAAAAAAGACAGAGTTGGGAACTGTGTCAATAATACCATGATGTTTTATTCAGTGTTGTCCATTAATTCATCGTTTACCAGACTAACATTTCCTTAATGAATGATAAAGTGGTGGAATCTGTCTGTGTATTAGACTGTAGTCTACATTACATTTTAAATATATTTGTTCAGCTTTAATCTGACTGGGACAAAACACAGGTCTTTGTGTTTTGTCCCAGTCAGAAACCAGAATGCTTCCGGCACCAAAATCTTGTCCCGTTGCCTACAGATTCTGAATGTGAATGCAGAATTTTTTGCTTTTGGAGATCAGATCCTGATCCAGGAGGGTTCCTGATCCCATTCCTGCTTATCATCACATATCACCATCACAGTAACATGAGACAGTGTTGTACGTACCAGAGGTGAGTTTGGGGCGTCGTAGGGTGGCTGCCACTTCAGCGTGGCCTGTGACTTGTCTACTCGCACACGATGGAGGTTCCTGGGTGGCAGCCTCTCGGTGGGAATCATTTTAACCACAGCGTAGTCGGAGGGAGGACCCAGGAAGGGAGAGACAGCACGCACCTGAAGGCAGACCACAAAAATTATGTCACGATGCCTCTGTATCAAGTCACGGAAGTGATGGACATTACAACATTACAATATACAGTATATACTGTATATATATATATATATGTATATATATATATATATATATAGATATAACCCAGCCATTATTGACAAATATGATATCAACTTTCACTCCTAACATAACATTAAACATTAAATATCAAGCATTTTTAAAAGGTCACTTGAGCTGTGGGAACTGACGTTTTATGGATTAAATGATTTATGTTGATTATACAATCTTTTTATTAGCACATTTTTTGCTGAAATATGCCTACTTCACTTCACGAAAACATACTGTGTATTTACTACCACTTGACAACTTTACTGCTAGATTCCTCCCTGCTCCGTTAGCCAACACTAACTTTTCAAGTGTGTAAACATTTCTTTCAGGGATTACCTGAAAAATGTGAGTAGTGTCACATCTCTCCTGAATTAACATTGGATTTGAGCTTTATTGCACAAAACTGAGTATTCAGTTATATGGAATAGTTGGTAAAGAGCTTAGAGGAAGTTGGTAGGATGTTGAGAAGACTCACCAGGAAGAGATACTGTTCATCACTGTCTACTGTGACTGTCAGGCTGAGAGAAGTGGTGCAGACCAGACGAGGACTGCGGTACAGGTCCAGGAAGGAGGTGGCGTAAAACACACCATAAACCTACACACAAACACACACACACACCACAAATAAAACAAAGTAAAAGAGTCTTCTCAGTAAAGTGGTTCAGTAAATGGTTCTTTGGTGAGTGAGTTGTCCTTGATAAAACCACATCAAAGTTTCATTTCCACATGCGGAACCTGTGAACCATTTTTGGTTCCACTTTATGTGGAAGAATTCCTGTAGAGCAGTGGTTCCGAACCTTTCAGGCGTATAACCTCTTGAAATAAAGCAATGTCTATTTGCAATCCATTCTAACGGCGGGGACATGCTGCACGCATGAGCAGCGCGTGACGGCAGCCTCGCTGAACTAATGCGTGTCTCATGCGTGTGGTGTCCACACCGACAGCGTTTCTGCTGCTACTGTCAGCCCTTTCTTTCTACATAGAGTTTGCCTTTCATAATGGCCATTTCATTTCATTATAAACGTCATTTATATTTATTTAACACAGAAAAAGGTTAAGAAGTGTGTGCTCATTTATAAATAATAGTAATAATCCACAATTAAAACCTGGTACTATATTCATTCATGGAGCCCTGCAAGTCACTGCATTTTCTACAACACTGTCCTGTAAATATTTCAGAATAAAAGCCTCGTGTTGACAAATGAAGGAATTCTGTCCACAGAAAAAAACGCTTGATGGCTTTTATTTTGAAACTGAAGCAGGAAGTGTTGATTTAAAAATAAATCTCTTTCCTTATATCATGTCTGTGGCATATTCTACAGATATCTAGACATTAAAACTGTAGTAATGTAGCTGGTATGATGTCAATATACTGTCAAAAGGTAATTTTCCGTACGCGGCTCGCGGTAAAAATAGGCGAGACCTCGAATCTCTGGAAGAGACGCTGCTATGTCATGCCATGTTAACATGGACGACAAAATAAAAAACAAAAGGTTCCACAGCCACCATGCGTTGCTGATGTTCCCTGTGTGGTCCGGGCTTAAGATTGTCTATCAGTTGTGAACTGTTTAACCAAAAACTGATTTTCCTTTTTCAGGTGGTTTGATTTTAGTATCTTTTTAAAGTCCTGAAGAGTTAAAAACATCCATTTTCAACAAACAAAAAAGCCAGAGAAAAGATTTTGTGTCGTGCTATTATGTTTCTTTTTCATTCAGTTAATCATTCTGTTAATTATCCCCTCAAGGCTGCATCCTTTCCCCTCTGCTCCTCTCCCTGTACACCAACATCTGTCATCTCTAGTGGGATAAGTCCGCCTACAGGAGGGAGATCCACCATCTGGTGACCTTGTGCGGACAGAACAACTTGGAGCTCAATTCTCTAATGACAGTGGAGATGGTTGTGGATTTTAGGAAGAACGCAAGGGACCCCTTCAAAAATGGACATGCCAGTTTTTCTCTCCAAAATTTAGCGTAAGTTTGGAGCGTTATTCAGCCTCCTTCGCCACAAGCTAGTACGACATAGTGGACCAATGGATTTCTTAGGTTTTCTAGTTTCATACTTTACTATACATTCACCCTACTTATAAAACTGAGCCCGCTACAACCTAAAAATCACAAGTTGCATTAATGCGTTAAAGAAATAAGTGGCATTAAAACAAATTTGCGTTAAAGATGCATAAGCGGAATGGTGAAATATCATTTTTATGTTTGTGTTGTAAGAAGCAAAGAGGTCGTTTTGTGGTGTTTTGGTCCTGTGGCCGTCTAACCTCTTTTTGCAAATCTATTGTTGCATGCATCGTGAGATATTGATTGATTTGTTTACTAGGTGCAACTGCGTTGCTATTTATATCAGGTCTGAATCCGCTATCTGTTGTACCTGAGCAGGTGGTTTGCTGATGGACCAGCTGCAGTCCACAGCTGTCTGGTTGAGGGCCCGGGCTTTGAGGAGGGGCCGTTCTGGCTGGACGCCGGCGGTCTGATGATGGGACAGGGCGGTGGGACTGTCTCCTATACTGGTGTTAGCCCACACAGCCACCTCATACACCGTCCCTGCTGTCAGGTTTGTGGCTGGAAACATGAAAATGTAAGTAAGCATTGACAATTTCAGATAAATAACAAAGATAAAGACTCGTACACACACAACGGTACCTTTAAGGATCCGCTCTGTGACTGTGTAGTTCCTGCTCTCCTTGACGTGAGTGTCAAACTGCCAGGACAGAATCACTATGTACTTTTTCACCTTAAAGAAACAGTAAAAAGTTCCATCAGTCACGCTTACACTGACACAGACAGAACACAAGCTTTCGAGATAACAAACTGAAGAGAGAAGCTCTTACCTCGTACTGGGAGTTGAAGCTGAATGAAAGGCTCATGGAGTCGGCGGTGATGCTGTCAGCGATCACAGAGGGTGGAGGCAGAGCTGCAGCACAGGAAGAGCAGGAAACGGATATTATCTGTTTATTTATTTTTTTATTTCAGATGGCTGACAAGAAAATGTGTGTGTGATCTGGTTGCATCTTCAGTCTAAATGATGGCTCCTTTATTTCCTCGAGACATTTGAATTTGATTTAATTTTGCTGCTAATGAAAACCCAGCACTTCCTCTATGTGTTTCAAATTAAAAGCTCGACGTTTGTTTTTAACGTTGTGAAAAACAAAGTAGAATCTGAATGAATGAAAACAGTATTTATGTTAAAGAGCAACAGAGGGATGAGTATGGCACGACCGTGTTGCTGAACTGATGGATTCATCTTGTACATTATATTGAATTACCTGGAAACTGTAATTATTAGCTTTATTTTGATAATTTATAAATGCAACTTCCTGCTACTGAGAACCTAGGCTTAAATGTTTATTGCTTATAGTTTTAAAGTACTACAGTGGAAGTGTATCTGCGTCGTTTTCAGTTTATTTTTTTTTTCAAATGGAAACGGCCACTCAGCTGTTATCAAAAAATCAGTGAAATAGGTTACCAAAGTAATCTAATCAATGAGGTTGACACCGGCCGGACTACCATTCTAGCCCCTGAGCTACAGCCGCCCCGGCTGTAGAGTTAGTCCGGATTTTTAAGTGGGGGTGTATGTATACTCCCGCGTTCTGTGAGATAAAATTATTGTTTTTGTGAATGTAGTCTGGTGGCTTTGAAGAGAGCGATATAACGGCTTCAGTTCCCCGTTGGAAAGAGCTGTCTGACGGCGAGGTAAAGCGGCTGTGGAAGGGAGCCTATCTTATGTGTGAAAACGTTTTCAGAAGAGCTTGAAGGGAAAATAGCATTTTGATGTTAAAACATAAGTACATTGACCAAAATTTGAATGTTCGGATTTGAATACATACGAAACACCACTGGGAAGCTCCAGACCGATGTAAAAAAACCCAAATAAAATAAAATAAAATAATGGACCCGCCCTTTAAACGTGGTTGGTGGTTCCTACAAGGAAGTGGCAAGTGGTTTTCAAGTTGTGTGGTCAGGCTATTTCTGATGACTGGGACAAACATCTGCACTCCCTTGAGAACAGGCAGAGGCAGAGGCAGGAGATGGCAAACAGTTCCATTTGCAGCATTCACATTACAAGTGAATTTACAATCTCTGGTGTAATTTCGAGCATCTGCACAACCTGCAATACCCGTAGACACCAGTAGGTAGAAGTGTTGGAAAGGTTTTCAAGCCAGAGTGAGTGTAACACCGTTGGGAGGGGAAAAACGTACCTTTCTTCGGGGTGATGGCTTTAACCTCGGACCAGTTGCCCACGCCTCGGCTGGTCACTGCTGCCACCTATGTCATCACACCAACGCCAACATTTAAACATACTGTACTTAATATTATCACAACATTATTAATATTATCATAGTGGATGTGCATGAGTGTGTCTCTTACCCTGAAGCTGTACATAGTGTCTGGCTGCAGCTCCTTCACCTCAGTTTTGGTTGTGGTGCTTCTCTGTGACATCCAATCAAGAGCACTTTGCTCATTGTACTCAACCTGACAGCAATCACACACACACACATATTGAGAACAGGTTCAGTTTTAGAGCTAGAGTGAAGATACTGGTATCACATGAAACTAGAAAACCAGAGGAATCCATTGGCTAAATTTAGTAAAAACTTTCAAAAGGGGTCCCTTGATCTCTGACCTCAAGATATGTGAATGAAAATGGGTTCTATGAGTACTCACGAGTCTCCCCTTCAAAGACATGCCCACTTTATTATAATCTAGGATAATCACAGCCTCATGAAACTTTACAGCCACAAACTAGACACCTAGAGCATTCGGAGGATGGATGGCTTTCCTAGGTAGATTGACAATAACAAGGTTTCTGTGCAGTTTCCAGAACAGAAGTGCTCGCCATCTAATGCAGAAATGTCAAAATGTCAAAAGGTTTTGATACCAAATCACAGCATGGCTTTTTCTATGGTGTTCCTCGAGGTCTTGGTGTCTTAATGTGGTATTTTGGAGGGATTATTGATCATTTTTATGGATTCTCGAGTGGTAAACTAACACAAAAATGGGTCTATTGTGGGTCTCAGGGAGTTAAGGTATGTTAAGGCAAAGGCACAAAAGAAAGTGTGAAAGCTCAGTCTATCCCACCACAAAAGCAACCAGGAGGCCAATCACTTCAAATACAGTATAAACTGTAGATGCTGGCATGTTGGTGGAGTCTCCTTACTAATGGTCTTGTTTGTTTTGGTAATTATACGGACTAAAAATTAACATATGAATCAGTTTAATGCAGGGGAAGAGGACTCACAATGTACTCTCTGATGAGGCCGTGTCCTTTGTCAGGAGGGCTCCAGGAAACTTCCACCTTCCCATCTTCACCGTTATCACAAGACAGCTGCAGGTTCCTGGGTGGGTCGGGCACTGCAGGACACAAACACACGCACACACATTCATCATCCAAAATGAAAAGACCGGATGGAAAAAAAACTTCATGTGTTTTTTAAATGAGGCACAACTAATAGTTCAACTAGTCAGTGACAATAGCAAACACATTCTGAAACGCTTTTAAAGTCGCCCACAGTGCTATGTTAGTATGAAAGTGCACAGTACTCTGTAAATCGATCATATGATACTCACAGCCCTCTGGTGTCCTGACTGTGATCACCTCGTTGGTCTTATGCAGCTTGCTGAGACACTGAGTGAGCACCTTGACGTGGTAGGTGGTGTCTGGTTTCAGCACGGTCAGTTTGTAGCTGGTCTTGTTGCTGTGAGTGTCCATAATGGTCCACTGCTGGGTGCCCACAAGTCTGAGGATAAAAACACAACACAGTGATACAGAAGTGTTTGTGTTTTACGCAGTATTATATTCTCTGCAGTGTGGAATAGCAACAACAATTTTAACCTCTTAAGCCCTAGGGTGATGGAAGGTGTGGTCCGCGTAGACAGACATACCCACAATAAATCAAGAATAGCTCCACAACTACCAGGTCTATATGCATGATCTTGGTCTCTATGGATAGGTAAGACCTCAGAAAATTCATCTCCAGTGTCAGTAACATTGTTACTGTTACTATGCATGAGTAAATTGTGATGAACCAAATAAAAAAATTACATTTTTATCCTTGCCTTAACTGTTTTCTAGATTAGACAGTGGATAACACCATAATAGCAATGATGCCATGCACAGAGATGCCACTGAACTCATTCAGCAACTCCTTGACTACAACTGTGCCAAAGCAGATATAAATAACACAAAGCACATATAGATTCTACAAAGGTTTTTAGTAAGGATAGGACCAGGCAGACTACCCAAAGTGTGCCAAATGGGTTTTCTACCTCTTGAAAGGGAATCTGAATATAAAATACTACTGATATCCACTACAGGAGGCTATGTGCACACAATGGAGCCTTTGGCCATGACGTTTACCCTGTGCATCATCACATTCTACCATCGTGCAACAGTATAAAATGCATAAAAAAACAACTAAATTGTATAATTTTTGCTCACACAAATAGGGGTAGTTTTATTATAATAATGAAATATGATCATGTAAAACTTAGATAATAAGAAATGAGATCAATATCAATGTAAATAAGATAACAAAAAAAGAATCAAGTAGTAAGTAGTAAAGTCAAGTATGTACATTGAATATAAAAACAGCCAAAAATATTATAAAGTCAAAATGCTATTTCTCGTGCGTTGATTTTTCAACTAAAATATTGAAATCATTGCCCAACAAACATTGTTCGGACAAAATAAACTTGGAGTGTTGTTTTAGTAGCGTTAAGGCCTCGTCTTTTAGAAACCCGGTACAGGGTTTGTCGGGTAAAAGAGGTTAAGGACAATAATCATATCGACTACAGTAGACATGACATAACAAAACACGACTCCAACAACGTTCAGCTGCCGTTAAGGTTGCAGGTTACTAAAGCTCACCTGTAGTATACGAGGAAGTAACAGGAGTCCAGAGGAAGGTTTTTGGGGCGAGACCATGTCAGGGTGATGGCACCCAAGAAGTCTGGTGTCCACTGGAGGTTCTGGACTTTATAGGCCAGGGTGTCCACTGGAAGAAAGAGGGAGAGATTCCTTATGGATTATAATATTCGGAACGGCTCAGTTGAATTTTAACACAAAGCCTGAAATAAACACAGACAGTCAGAAAGTGGCAGCATTGCACTGCTTTCTTTAAGGTGTCTAATATACATTTTGCTTTGCTCCTGTGCTGGTTACTGCTGTCTGTTTCTCCAAACTGGGGGCGTGGAGACTGCCATCTACTGTAGGTAGTACGTAGTAGTAGTAGCTCATACAACCCCACTTCAAAAAAACCCTGTACTATCCCTTTAAGTACAGTAAAGTACTAAAGTAGACGTACTGGCATTTACAATGGACCGGACATTGAGTGGTTCACATGTGAGCTTCTTTTAAAGGCTAATATTATAAATCTATCCAATTCTAACAACTCGTATGTAATCTGAACACACTTGGTCGGTCATGGTGAGAGTATTTGGGACCTACAGGTGCAGTTGTCCTCGTCGCTGTGGTCGGAGCAGTCCAGGAAGCCATCACACCGCTCACTGTCCGGCACACAGGCTTCGCCGTCAGTACAACGAGTCCCGTTAACGCAGAACAGAGTCCCAAGAGTGGCTAGAGAGAGAGGAAGGCTTTACATATTACTGTTCTTGTTATTGGATAACCTGTGTCCACTGTAAAAAAAATGGTTTGATATTAATACATTATCCCTAAATGAAAATAAAACAAAATCTATGGTGTTTTGGTGGTGGCAGGGTTAATTGTGAATAAAATTGAATCTAAATGCAGTTGATATTGAAAGAGTTTATCAAACAAAATTCCTGGGAGTGATTATAGATCAGAAACTTTGTTGGAAGCCACATATAGAATATACATCAAATGGAAATTATCCAAATCCATCGCTATTCTTTACAGAACAAAGGATCTGTTGAATAAGAAGTGTTTGTATATATTGCATTGCTCACTTATAATGCCACATATGTCATATTGTGTTTGGGGAAATGTATAAAAATCAAATATAGACCCTATAATGAAACTCCAGAAAAGAGCTATTAGAATAATACATAAAGCTTCTTACTGTGAAACTACAAATCCATTATTCATAAAGTCAGGTATCTTAAAATATTTGGCTATTGTGCATGTGAAGACATTACAAATACTTTTTCGAGTTAGGAATAAAAGCCTTCCTGTTAGTATTTAAAAAAAAAAAAGTTAATTAAGAGAAGGACATCATAATTTAAGAGGGTTGTGTATTTTTGAAACAGGTAAAGTGAGAACCCGTGTAAAATATAGATGTGTCTCAGTTTTGGAAGTCAAATTATGGAACAGGCTCAGTGATGAGTGTAATGCTGATATTCTGGGTTATTTTATGGATTGTATAGGATAGGCAAAAATAGGTCTTGGGGCTTGAGCCTATTCCTTTTTCGGTCATTGATTATATGAACGTTGTTGTGTGAAAATGGATACAGTGTTGGTTTATATTCACACAGATTGTAAAGTTTTATTCTTTTTGATGTATGACCGAAATAAAACTATTCATTCATAAATATGCCTCACTGCCATTATTTCTATGTGCAGTGATGAAAAGGGATTCAACTATTTCGATTGCTAGTCTAAGACCTGTACGGTATCATGTTTTCTGTGCAGTACTCGTAACATTTTAGATAAATTAGAATTACAATGAATGAAAATTGGGTGTGCTCAATAATGTACCTCTTGTTTCATCAGGACCTAAATGTGTGAGCAGAAAATACGGGATCTAAATTCTATAGCACATTATATGCTGCTCAGATCTCATGTTAAGGTTTTCAACTTTTCAGCATTGTAGTAATTTGGCCTTTTAGCAAACAAAACCAAAACATATCTCAAATTCAACAGTTTTAATTTATCTTCTGAATTTGAATCCACTGTTCACCGTTAAATCCAAAACATTTTACCATCTCACAAAAGATTTTCTTCTCGGTTTTCATTCTGTTTCTGTGTGTGTGTGTGTGATGGTATCACAGATGTGCAGCATGCAGGGGACTCACGACAGTGGGCTTCATCAGAGCCGTCCTGGCAGTGGAGGTGGCCGTCACAGCGCTGCCAGTCTGGGATGCAGCGGGGGGGTCGGCGACACAGGAACTGACCCCGATTGCAACGTGTAGGGGAGGGCGCGGCCTGGGTGGGGACCGGAGCCACCGTCACAGAGCCATTAGCTGCTGTTTGGGAAATACAAAGTTAATCTTTGTATTATTTATTGGTTCGTTATTCTTCTTTTCTGTTTAACTGTACTATATACTGTATTTTATTTAGGTTTATTCAATTTATAAAAAAAACCCCGAAAAAAACAGCAACATATGAACATGACATGCAAACATGCATATAAGATATGAACCACTACTCCTCCTCTACAAAAAAACTCAACGGATGAACAGATAAAGGTGGTACTACCTGTGGGACATCCCAGCTCATCGCTGCCATCAGGACAGTCGGCGTAGCCGTCACACACCCAGGTGTTGATGATGCAAGCTCCGGAGCCACAGTGGAAGCGGTTGGGGGCACAAGAAGAGGGACCAGGGGCTACAGTGTGAGGAGTACCACCTCCTGCAAGGTTGGAGATTCAAGTTTAATGACTGGGTTTGGGATATTCAAGCATAAAAGAATTACCATAGAAAGCGAAGCATGCACAAGAGGGTCTATCAAACACAAATCAACAAAGACTCGGTCAAAACCAGAGTATATGTCTGGAGTGCGTATGGTCAGTCTGTGAATTTGTGGCTAAATTGCTACACAAACAGTTAGTGGTCATGTCTACAATGTTAAATCCACTAATGGTACGTGTCCACAGCCTCCAGTCCTTTCCACGCTTCCCATTCGTTGTCTATGTAAGCAGCCGCTGTGGGGATGACGCAATATGTGCAGGGGATTTTGACTGTCAACCACTTCATTTTCTGCATTCTGGTGTTTTTTTTTATGCACCAATTTATAGTGGAAATGTCCTTATTTATGTAAAGGAAAACAAAACAAATCAGATAATAGGTGAAAATTCTAAATATAATGGAATATAATTCAGCAAGGCGCTCAGGCATTCTGTATTGCTTGCAAAAAATGTATTCGACAAAGAGACTTCGTGGTTACAGCCACATACAGGCTGTCTTCTCCAGTCACCTGCTGGCGCGACTCGCCGCCTCTGGAAACTCCCTAGAAACTTCTAAACTAACTGTTATCGATCCAAAATAAAGATAGATTCAGCAACTATATGGCTTATTTCCAGAATAAAATGTTTTCAGAAACACATTTCGGTGAACTATTTTCAAGACATAAGAAAAGAAAGTTTCTAAAGGAGCCGCCATGTTGCTTCCGATTTGAAAGCCGGGAGCAGCAGCCCACGATGCAAATTATATTGATACTCTTTGCGTTCGTCCAATCAGGTGCCTAGTGCCTCGTTCCCGCCTTTTCATTTTGAAAGAAGAAACAGCCAATGAGGAAACTTCAACACACGGCCGACCAATCCTGTAACTTCAGTCAGTCACTCAGTGAGAGACTTTTGTGTTTGTAGGGTTGGCCCTCTGCGGTCAAAAGTGAAATATATAAACAATATAAATATGCATTAGGGTTGGGCGATATGACGGTATATACCGTGCAGCGGTAGAAATGTGTCCAGGTGTATCCCTTTAATTGAGGCCTTTAACACATGCAAAATCAGTCCAGGGACATTGTGTTTAAATGGTGTGTTGTAGCAGATCACATGAGGGAGTTTGTCACTGTTAATTAATAAGGTTTAATGCCACTTATGATAACACGTCAACGTAAGTGTTCTGTTGCTTTTAACAACCAAGTAGCCTTATCACAGCCTAACTGTGTACCTGTACACTGGGCCTCATCAGACCAGTCCCCGCAGTCGTTCTCTCCATCACACTTCCACCACGTTGGAATACAGCGTCCATTTTTACACTCATACTGGAAATATCTGGAGCAGCCCGGGACCTCAGTGGGCGCAGCTGCAACACAGAGCA
Source organism: Sebastes umbrosus (assembly GCF_015220745.1). Lineage (NCBI taxonomy): Eukaryota > Metazoa > Chordata > Actinopteri > Perciformes > Sebastidae > Sebastes > Sebastes umbrosus. The sequence continues at coordinate 8,806,229 of NC_051275.1, forward strand.
AAAGTTAGCATCTGATACCGTTGCTTCAGCATCACTGTACTGTGAATCTGTTGTATTGTTATCTATTCCATATGTGTATACAGTGTATCCCACATGGTTTAATAATAAACACTAGTTGTGCTGTGTGTGTGTGTGTGTGTGTGTGTTCCTGTTTATATCTGCATAAACTCTTCCTCCTCACCACAGTTGGCTTCATCAGAGTAATCCCCACAGTCGTCCATGCCGTCACACTTCCACTCCAGGCTCACACAAACTCCGTTGGAGCACTGGAAGGTGTAGGCATCACACACTTTGCCGAACTCAGACGGCGTGGCTGTACCTGAGAACACACAGGTACATTAGTAGGTTACACACAAATGAGTTTGTTTCAACAAAGCGAGACAGAAAAAAAAATGAATATGTAGATATTACATAACATTGAGGGTATGAAGCAAATTAAAATTGGGACAATGTTGGATGGAAATGTAGGAATGCAAAGGGGTTTTAAGAAAAAAAAAACAGTTGATGAGCTTTTGTACAACAGTAGTGAAAATGTGTGTCCATTTTTTCCCTCTATCATAAACACAGGTCATTAACTACATGACTTTTGTATTGGCAAAGTTTAAAGGTGCAATGTGTAAGATTTGGCCAGAATTTTAGTTTAAACTATTCAAAAAATGAAGTAGTACCAGTTTTGATGTGATGTTAAAGACGTCTATGTATTGTGTTGTAAGATAGTGTTATTTTGACCGTGAATCAGAGTTTCAGCAGTTTGGTCGAATTTTGCGTATTCTTGCCCTGCTGTTAGTTAGTTAGTAGTTGGCTTTTTTTTTTTTTTTTTAAACTGATGACTGTGAATTTAGATTGTATGGAACCAGTAGTAGGGGAGATAATGCTGACCCCTATTTGTTTGGAGCATGTTGCCAGATCGTACACATTGCACCTTTAAGTTATGGTTCGTATTAGAATCCAGTAGCATTAAGTTTAACAGAGGAACAGAAGGAAGGACAGATACTGTAGGAGATCAGACAAACTGATACTACAGAACTACTTTTGCACCCAAGAAAAGAAGTGACGGACAGAGCAGTTGTTACAGATTGTTGCTGTGTGAACAGATCCGAACAATCACGCTCGGCTGAAACACAAAACTACTCCGGGTTTTCGAAATACTGCCAATTTTGATCCTGTCCATCACTTTAAGGTAATGAATCATGGGAAGAATATGCACTTAGATACATGTCCAACGCCCTTTTGCCAAAAACACATGACGTCACACTTCTGTGCGGACCTGCTTATAGAAATATTTCTTTCTGTAGTGTTTTAAGAATCGTAAAGTGTTACAGGCAGGGATTATTAAAGGATAAGACACACACCACATCCAGCATAGTCGGCGTCCTCGTCAGATCCGTCTTCGCAGTGTTTGAGCCCGTCACAAACCAGGGACGGAAACAGGCACTGGGCTCGGTTCTTGCATACAAACTCCATGTAGCGGGTACACAGCGGGTCTGTGGGTGAAAGACAGAAACCAACATGCAAAATGTCTCAACAACACACTATGACTTTTTCCAACTTTATAATTAAACTACAGGCTTTGCCATGTATTTTAGTGTCCGATAAAATGTTCCATACACATTTTTTGACATGAGAGGTGTTGCATATGCACAACCTTTGTGGTACTAAAGAAGCAAAGACTGATGTTCTGTTTAACTATCGTGTTGGACTGAAAGTTGTTTTTTGGGGCTAATATTCAATACCATAACCAGATCAGCATAATTCATTTGGATTATGACGACTACTGTGCATTCTGCTAAACAAATGGGATCACTCACCACAGTTGTGCTCGTCAGCTCCATCCGAACACTCCTCTATGCCGTTGCAGTGCGCCCAGGCTCGCAGGCAGGTGTTGTTGGAGCAGAGGAAGCCGTTACACCGAGTTCCCTCTGGAAACACAAATGTTATAATGTCAATAAAATATGGTATCATTGCTGACAGAGAACCATTGCTTTCATGACTGTTCCTTAGCTGTAGCGGTTCATGACTGCTACAGTGTGCAGTATTGTTATTCAGCGTGTGGGTCTATGTCTTCATGCGTGTGACGAGGCGTGAAAAAAATGCAGCTTTTTGATGGCTAATAAAACCGTTGTTGACTGAAGCTTTCAAAAGGTGATACTCAGAGATGATTATTCACTATATAACTGGCCATTCCACAGCCTTGTTATGGCCAACAACCCATAATACTGGCAGTCCATTCTGTGGCTCCATAGTGTCTGCATATTTTTTGATTAGGTTAAGTACCGACAGACCTATTCTTTTTTTTATTTTCTTATTAACCCACGTTTGTGAAATCACCACCTTTGATGTAAAAGAATGATGATAACAGCGTGCACACCACCGTGTCCAATATTGATACAAGGCCAAGTGAAGCCTTTCAAACCTGCATTCATATCCAGGGTTCAACAATAAGGCAAGTTAAATGGTTAGTTTATTCTAAAATGACATGATGAGCTCTACAGATATATACTGTCAGTCCATACTGATGGATTTTAATTAACAGCACAACAATCACATTTTTAAGTATGTGGCTAGTAAAGTGTGACACAGTGACACTGTTCAGTATGTGTGTGTGACTCAACTTACTGCAATATCGCGGGTCTTCGTCTGAGTCGTCCTGGCAGTCGTCATCACCGTCACACATCCAGCGCTGTGGTATACAGTGACCCGTGTGACACTGGAAGCTACTAGCCTCACATGTATGGTGGCCCACTGAGGACAAACAGGGAGAGGTTAAAGGCTTGGAGGCGCTGGGAAGACAGAAAGGTGCTTCACAGACGACCACATTAATACACTTTAATCTGAAATGTTATGATTCTAACTGCAACACACACCTTGATTATGTATTAATGTAAAGCTTTAATAAATATTCATCTTTACCATTGCAAATATATACAGGGCAGTGGCATTTAAAGGCACAGTGTGTAGGATTTTGCAGCATCTAGTGGTGTGGTTGCAGATTGCAACCAGCTGAGTACCCCTCCGCTCACTCCTCCCTTTCCAAGACTGTGGTAACGTGAGCCGCTGAGTGCAAATCCGTGGTGAAGCCGTTCGCCTCGCTCAGAAGCCATCCTTACCATAATAACACTACTTTAGGAGCAAAGGAAGTCAGACGGCAGCTAGCGGTACCACGGTTTTGCACTAGAGATGCTAATTTTGAATTTTTTTTAAACCGATCACCAACCCTCGTTAACCGATTATTGACCGTTAACCGACAAGATTAGTGTGTTGCATGCAGCGGTGTTGCAGTGTATGTGCAAAACAGACAACTGAGTCCCCAGTTCACCTGTCAGGGACAGTTAGCAGCCACGGTGCTGCGTGTATTGTCAAGGACACATGCAGCCACTTTCCCATGAAGTCTCCACCGCACCATTTAGTTTACTGTAGCTGCGAGGTTGTCAGCTGTCACATACGGTCTGTCAGCGCGGCGTAACGTTAGCGAGAGTCCAACAGACCGTGTGTGTGTGGTGATGGTGGTGAGTGTGGGATTGTCGGTGGCGTTATAGCTGTGAACGTAGCTGTAGCAGTGTGTGCACAGTTTATTTGTCGGTGAATAAATGCTACAACTCTTCAGGTCAAGACCCGAGGCAACTTCCTGTATCTTGCCAAGGCCTATTGAAGGAGGCTGGGACACAGGCGGACACGGGTCTTTGGGTATGGGGTATGACACATGCGCAGTGTAACTGAAGCTGTGGTCATGCATTGCGATTGGCTCAATTTCGGCGAGTTCAGAACCAGATTTTACTGCGCATGTGTTGTACCCCAAAGAAGCATTATTCCAATGTCTTTTTTTTTAATGATGTATCATGTAGTCAATAACACAGTCCTCACCTGTGCAGTTGGCCTCATCCGACCAGTCTCTGCAGTCATTGTCTCCATCACAGCGCCATGCCTCGCGGATACAGACACCTCGGGCACATGTAAACTCTCCTGGGCCACACTGGTGAGACTCTGAGAATTGCATCAACAATACAGTTAGTACTTGCAAAAATTATGCATTTCCATTTCCATCTGTGGTGCAGAGAAACCAAAAAACATGTGCATTGTGCGCTTATGCTGTCTGCAGTTTAGATGTTTTGAGAGAATGAAAGCTTTGAACACAGGGCACTATGGAAAAGGCATTCTGGAAGTTCCCGTCTCCAGTTGTTCAGAGGTGTACTAAAATAAGGAGATGATGCATGTGACCCATGTCTAGCCCAAACTGCTCCCGCCCTGGCAACTGGGAGGAAGTGTAGCCTGTCAGCAGCTACACGGCAGGCAAGATTAAATATTTAATCAGGATTAATTGCATGATTGTCCATAGTTAATCACAAATTAATCACACTTTTTTTTTTTATCTGTTCAAAATGTACCATAAAGGGAGATTTGTCCAGTATTTAATAGTCTTATCAACATGGGAGTGGGAAAATATGCTGCTTTATAGAAATGTATGTATATATTTATTAATGGAAATCAATTGAAAACACAAAACAATGATAAATATTGTACAGAAACCCTCACAGGTACTGCATTTAGTATAAAAAAATAGGCTCAACTCATAACATGGCAAACTGCAGCCCAACAGGCAACAACAGCTGTCAGTGTGTCAGTGTGCTGACTTGACTATGACTTGCCCCAAACTGCATGTGATTATCATAAAGTGGGCATGTCTGTAAAGGGGAGACTCGTGGGTACCCATAGAACCCATTTTCATTCACATATCTTGAGGTCAGAGGTCAAGGGACCCCTTTGAAAAGGGCCCGCTAGAGCATAAAAATCACAAGTTGTGTTAATGCGTTAAAGAATTAGTGGCGTTAAAACAGATTTGTGTTAACGCATTATTATGGCGTTAACTTTGACAGCCCTAATATATATATTTATATATATTAACTGGTGAGAAAATCAGATCAGACTTAGAAAATGGATTACCAGATTGTTTTTTTCTCACTTGCCTCTCAGGGCTTCCATATTTTATAATGCTATATATGTATACCTTTTCTCTTCATTTTGTTGCTCATTTTCATCTGTACAATGTGAAAAAAACACATCTTACCACAGTGCTCCTCATCACTGTTGTCTCCACAGTCGTCTTCATGGTCACATTTGAAGGCCAGGGGGATGCAGGAACCTGAGGCCATGCAGCGGAACTGGTTGGACGGGTCACAGGTCGTAGTGGCTAAAAGTGGAAAAAATAAATATGTTTGGTTCTTTATGCAGAAAAGGTATTTTGCTTTTATCTACATAACGAGAAAAGCGATGTGGCTGAATACTTACGACACTCCTGCTCATCACTCATGTCTCCGCAGTCGTTGTCGCTGTCACACTTCCAGATGCTACTGATGCAGCGGCCGTTAGAGCAGCGGTACTGGTTGGGCAAACAGCTGTGCTCTGATTGGAGGAAAAAGAAAGGATCACATGCAACCACTAACAAATCAGTAAGCCCTCCATGAAAGTGAGGCCTCATTTCCAACGGACGCAAGATTGTATATCTTACAGCCAAATATCATCAATGATCCTGCAGTATGCGCTTTCGTCTCACCAGTCTTGACGCAGGTGTTGTTTTGGAGCAGGTAGCCCGTGGGACACTGGCACTGCACTTCTCCGTTGGGCATGGTTACAGTCGGGGCACCGTCTGGGCAGACACAGGTGTGTCGGTGGCCGGGCTGAGGCAGACACAGCAGGCTGCACGGCTGGTCGGCGCAGGCATTGTGGCCTGGTGGACAAGAGATCCAGACATCAGTTTGAGCACTAACACAGGGTTGTTTAAATCAGTTTTGAAACTCTCCAAGCAGCAATTCGCTAACTCTGTGTATGTATCCTGTTATCTACTATTTGCTTTAACTGTATGTAACTTCTTTTTGAATGCCAATGTGTGAACAGGTTGTAGCCTACCCTAAAAAATTAGACCCTTTCGTGACTTCCTGGGTTTCCTCTATCAGCCTGTTGACTGCTTTTAATGTGAAGAACCCGGGCCCGTTTTTCCGGGAAAATCCAACGTATGTGACGTCATGCGCGCTCACGAGTGCCTTAGACGTAGCTAACGTTCGGTTAGAAATGGAGTCTGCTAACGCCAACAAACGACTGGCCTCCACCACAACTCAGACTCCAACGCAAACTCCACAGAAGCACAAAAAAAATAAAGTTATATCTGGTAAAGCTCGTCATGCAAAACAGGAATGTGACCGACGTCGGGCGAAAACTAGTGTTGTGGGAGAATAGCAGAGCCAGTGAGAAGATTGTATGTGCACGTGGGAAGTGAGTGGTGAAGCAAGAGAGAGAGCGAGAGAGAGAGAGAGAGAGCGTCAGCGAGTGTGTGAGAAAACGAGCGAGTAGCAGAGCAGAAGACAGTTGGTTTAGCTTTAAGAATATCAGTGAATGTTCAGTGGAAGTTGCAGTTTGGATAGAAATAAATGCTGCAGCCTCCTCAAGACCAACAGAGGTTTCCCGCATCTTGTTTCCCTGCTGCTGAGTTAACTCCAGAGATAGGGGTTGACTCCGGAGCGAGGGATGTTATCGACTCCGGCTCAGGAGACCAAAACTACGGTGTCTCCCCTGTTCCTCCTGACCACGGTCGGTAGGCTGAAGCAGGAAAAGTTAACACTAGGATCAACATCGGCCAGGCCTTCATCTGGTCAGCTACCATTACTTACAAGCATGTGAAATATAGAGTGATATTGTGGTTTTAGCTGGCTAATGTTGCTAATGTTAATCAACACGATACCTGTCAATCACGTTCAGTCTTGTGTGTGTCGGTGTGTGTTGTTAAAGTCTGAAAAAGACCCAGTTGCTTCAAATAATATGTCATTGATTCACTTCTCGCCATTTCTGCGAAGCTTTCAAAACTTTCTGGACATGACTCCACTCTCTGTTCCTCACCTCTGTTCTTCCCCTTGTAGAAGATCTTGAGGTCCATAACTCCGGTTAGTCTGCCAACAATCAGCTCATTGCTCTGTGAACCAGCTTTTGGAGCTTTGAAGATCCCCATTCTGGACCAGTCATCCCAGTACAGGTCATTCTGAAAACAGCATCCAACACAAACTTATGAAAACGTATTCTTAGTGAGGACTTACATCTTCAACACTTTTCTGACACTCAGACTGGAAAAAAGTCTGAAGAAGGTGTTTTTTTTTTTTTTAGATTGTACATCTGTTGTATATAGGGTCTGAAATTAGCACCCGCCAACAGCCAAATGTGGGTAAATTGTTGACAGTGTGGGGTAAAATCGTCAGGCCTTCTGCCAATTTGGCAGACAGGGAAAATGCTAGAGATGGGAATAGAGAACCGGTTCCCGTTAAAAAGGTGTTCCTAGTTGTCTGATTCCTTGGCATCTCATACCTCTGTGACTACCGACTCCTCTTATTGATGCTTTCCGACTGTTCCACGTGCACAATGACACATACACACGCTGTATCATGTTTCAGTTTCTTTGGGACCGGAGCCACAGTGGAGAGAAAAAAATCGCTCAAAAGCATGGCGTTACAACTGCTAAATCTGAGGGGATGCACCCGATTTTTTCCCTGATAATGCCACACTGTGAACAACAAGTCTGTGTTGAAATCAACAGGATGAGTGTTAGTAATGTTACCTGTTAGCAGCCGGTGGGCAGCACAGTCCTGCTTGGCTAAATAACGGAGCTATTAACGTTAACGGAGGTGCCATTGAGTTACAATTATGAGGCGCTCAAGCTACGCTCAGTAAAAATGACTATTGGGCTAAGGTAAATTAAAACGTTATTGTGAGGTGTGAGATTATTTTTTATGGCGAAAAACTTGAATAAATCCAGTTGTTTGAAGGAGATGTTTTCACAGCAATATAAAATAGATATTACAGAGGGAATTATGCCCTGTTTAACATTCTAACAGTTTGCCAAGATTTTTTTTAAACCAAAGCAAATATTTATATAATCATAATCATTTGAATTGTGTATTTCTATGCAAATAACCAGTATAGATGACAATAACAAAGTACAGTATAGTACTGTTGACAGTACCCTCCCACCCCCCAAAAAAGGGCTCCCCAGAAGCTGCGGAGTAATTCCAACTCTGTAATTTACCAGGTGTATATAATGTTTTTTGTGTAAAATATATCAAACATTGAATGACTTCAGATCTAAAATGTTATTCCTTCAATTAGCACATAGCTTTCAAAAGTGGCAGATACAATTTCTGAGTGCAGACAAAAAAAAGTCTTGCCTGTCACAGTGGCAGGCAGTGGAAAAAGTTCATTTCAGACCCTGGTTGTATATAAAGTCTCACCTTGAAGACAGCGATGGCATACGGGTGGGGCAGCCCCCGCATGAGAACGCTCCTCTGGCCCCCGGTGAAGTCGGCTCTCTCGATGCGGTCGCTGTAGGCTTCGGTCCAGTACAGCCAGTGGTCGTCAGCTGTGATCCCGTTGGGCCAGCGGACGCCCTCTGACACGACGCGGGACACATTGGTTCCATCCATGTAGCTGCGGTAAACACCGGGCGCCTTGTCTCCCCAGTCAGTCCAGAACATCAGACTGTGGGACGAAAACAGTATGAATTTAACTGGAATGTTTCACTGAATTCAGACTTGATCGAAAAATGGTGTAATGTTTAATTGTCACTATTGTAAGAAAAAGTTTCCAAGGTTTCACTGTGTGACACAGGTCGAAAACAAAAAACACTTCCTACAAGAGGTAATAGGTAGGGGTGGGGAAAAAAAACATCATATGTATTCAAACGGCCCCGATGGAGCTGACCATGGATGTATAAAGAGAACGGAGCTGACGGGAGAGCTAGAGATGACCTTGGAGAAGTTGGAGGAAGTATACACGTGTGACTACGTCCGGTTTTCGAAATAAGGTGTTAACAAAGGGAACTATATATAAAAATACATATATGGAAATAAGATGGATTGGATTATATTCAGCAGAAGTATAAAACATTACATGTCCCTGATAAATTAAAGACAAAATACTATTACATTTTTTTTTTTTTTATTCTTTGATTTTTGGGTTGCTGGAAAAAATGTAATAAATAATTCTTGACAATAACTGATACATTTGACTTCAGGACATTTCTGACCACATACATGCTGAAAATCAAACATTTTTACTCTATCAATTTAGATATTTTCCACAGTAAAGGTCTCTTGAAGTGTATGATTAAACTTTTTCCCATGGTCCGGTGTCAAAAAAGTTAACAAAAATCGCAATAAATCGCGATATCGAATCACAATACTTGTAGAATCGCAATACTTAAAAATTAAAATACCTATCGAATTGGCACCAAGGTATCGTTATAGCATTGAATTGGGAGATAGGTGAATCGTCCCAGCCCTAGTTATAGGAATACGGTCATTTATGTAATATATTATCATGGATATTCATCAAATATTTGATCAAAGGCTGTAGAATGTCAGATAATTACACTCTACCTGGTCTCCTTCCTTACAAATACAAGAGTGAAGGGCTACAAAAATGCCCTTATTTGCTCCTAATAATAACCATAATAATAATAATAACCAGACATGAGAGAAAGAGGAAGTGAGGGCAGTGAGGCAAAGCTAAGTTCAATTTCCCACTAATGAAAAAAGGGAATAAGCAAAAGAATAATAGGGAAATAATAAAATAAAGGCAAATAAAAACAATTAAAACCACAGTTTGGTAACCTTGACAATCAGCTGAACTTGTCTTAAATAAAAGCAGAAGTACATTTGCAGAAGAGGAACCAACTCTTTGTTATGGTGCAAGTGAGTGAGTGTGTGAGTTTCAGATATCGAGTGTGACGACATTTTTGGTAAGTGGGGACATTTTGTCTGGTCATCCCTTCCTCAAAGGGCTGTTTGAGGGTTGAGGTCAACTATAGGTAAAGGTTGGGGTGAGATTAAAGCCTCAATCCTGAACTTTCTGACCACAAAAAATGTGAATTATAATTGAAGTTTTACTTGTTGTTTGACTTTAAAAAAATCCGCATTTTGTATTTTTTCTAACTGTCATAATTACATTTTTACAAAAGATATGCATGTGAAAAAAAAAACCTCTATTATCCTCAGAAATCATTTACTTAAATCTATTAACGTTCTTATGTTGGTTTCTTCAATAAAAGATCCGTCAGTCAGCTTTAGAACGAGAGCAGGTTTCAATCCGGTGTTTTGGTTTCTGGTGATGCCGTGTATAAAGTACATATTTAAATTACAGATTTTGCCTTTATGTTAAGTGTGTGTGTGTACCTCTCTCCAGGAAGCAGAACCAGAGCTCTGGGGTGTTCCAGGATAGAAGAGTTGAGCAGAGTGTGACGCAGGTCGCCGTCAGGGTTAGACACCTTCAAACACAACAACAGCAAAACTTTTAACTAAGTTAACCTTTGGATGGCGGAACAAAATCAAATAATCAAAGAAATGTTATCAGGATTTGCGAGTAAAGCTGTAGATCAGGAATCCTACATTTTTAGAACAAGCAGTATTTTAGTACATTTTAAAGTGAGATGTCTATGTACAACTCCCATTAAGACACACGCACACAGGTCTGATAGTATTTACGATGGTTCTTGCATTTAGCAGTGCAACAATGCAGGAGCCTGTTCTTTATACTAGGTTTGGTTGATTTGTTTGTTGATGATTTGACACAAGCCTGGATTTTTCAGTTCTTCAAAGCCGGGTTCAAACCTTCTTCTAAGTCGGCGTTGCCAGGTCTGAAGCCCTGAATGTTTTGAGTGTGGCCCCGACAGAAAACGTGATGTGTGAATGTGCGATAGTGTTCGTTACAGAACCAACTGTCAATGTAAATGCAGTTCTCTAAACTGTGTGTGTGTGGGGGTCTGACTCAAAGCCGGAAGAGGATTTTAGCTCCATATTATCTATGATTAACAAGTCGATTAACTAACTGTGTTCAAAGAACCAAATTTAACAACATGCAAGTCTGGATTAACTAAAACCACATTTAAAGAACAGGGCCCAGATGTATGGGCAGAAATATGTGTCACTAAAAAACTTAATTTGAATAATTTACATTTGAGTTTGAATTGCTCAACTTGAATAATTGCATTAAAAAACAGAATTAGAATTTTTTATTGTTGAGCTTGATAATTTGATTCAGATTTGTGTGCAGATTCACAGAGCTCCCGGTTCGTGTAGCCTACATTTTGGTAGTTTGTTTATTGATTGAATCCTGAATCCACAGTGGCAGAAAGGAAGGTCCGTCTCCACGAAATACGGCTGTAGCAACTCTAATTCAGGTTGCTGAGGTTAGCACTGGGGACCACAATGGGCTGGTAGCCAGCAGGGAACGCTGGGTCTAACCTGTGTAAAGGCAGCAACACAGAGTTTGCTGATCCTGCGGGGAGTCGGGGCGATCCGGTATCAGATCCCCGGCACTGGGTTTTGCCGGCTGAATTAGTGTTGCTACAGCCGCTAACGTTAACTGAAGGTTACACACACACACGTATTCAACACACACTTCTATACCTCAATCTTCTGCGCTCCGGCGTCAACCCAGTACAGCAGTCTACTGACGGGGTCAAAGGTCAGAGCCTCCACGTTCTGCAGATCTTTCCTCACTACAACCTCCTGACCTGTACTGCCATTGAGACACAGACGCTGCAGGAGAGAGGAGAAAGACAGCTGAAGGTTAACGTTAATGGACTAAGAATTTACACAGTCAAATCTGATCGGTCAAGTCTTGCCTATTGTCAACTGATAACATAATTATGTTTTTTTTTGTTCATTGAAACCTCTCTGTTGAAGCTTTATGTATCTATAGAAAATTTGCAAAAACAACAAAATTATTGGTCGAGATACATGTGACTATTGCTTATGGCTAGTTCACACTTGAGCCCTGACTTCCCGCTCCCCGACAAAAGGCCCAGATCAGAGGCAAATCGGTGACGGCCCGCAGCTCACACATCGACGCTCGAACATCGAACGCTTGCCGATGCCTCGCAGATACATTCTAGATATCTAGCATTCTAAATATCTGGACCTGTCGGGGACTCTGGCCACGAGCTACAGCCAATGAGAGCGCGAGACGCGGGTTGATGGGAAACTTGGGGGAGGAGGGGTCGCCTCTAACAACAGGAACTCCCTGTTATGTGTTACATTTTCAACTCGGAGCTGTTGTTGTTGCACCTAGAGGAATAAATAGTTAAAAAAAAAGAGTGTGGAAGAGTGCTGTTTGTTGTGTTTAGGTGCAGCAATGTCCAGTGTACTGAAACAGAGTGGAAGAGATCGATATACAGACAGATCATGGCACGGTTTCTTAGCCTGCTTACTTTCGTTGTTGAGAGAGAGAGAGAGAGAGAGAGAGAGAGAGAGAGAAAGAGAGAGAGAGAGAGAGAGAGAGAGCGGCAAGCCACAACAAAGCATAACAACATAAATTCAAACTAGAATTACCCTTTTAGACATTTGTGTGAACTTGTCATAATTAGCATATGTATTCTTGAGTTATGGTCAAAAATGTGTTTTGCGAGGTCACGGTTACCTTGACCTTTGACCACCAAATTTTAATGGGTTCATCCTCGAGTCTAGACGGACAACCCGAAAATATAATGACTCCGGTTACGACTGTTGCTGGTGTGGAGGCATGAAAATTATTTAGCACTCTGATCGTGCTCCGTTCTTGTGTGAGTGCTCTGATTATAAATGTTATGTTTGATTATGAAACGGTGACCTTATGTCGCTGTTATTTAACCTGTCTGAGGCTGTCACCAAGATGCTGCGCAGATGGTCCCGCAGATCTGGATAGTGCAACTTAGTCTACAATGCAGATTTATTCACATACACTAAGGAGAATTAACTGAAAGACGTGAGTTATTTTTATTAACAGTATTATTAACGGGCTGACATTTATAACAACATAAGCTATATATAATGATTTTATTGGGAAAAACCAAGCAATTTTATGTAAAATCAGACATTCAGCACCTCCATATAGCCAGAATGGAATGATCCTTTGTTTCATAACCACATTTTACCGCCACTGTGACGATTCGATTACGAGATTACGAGAAAAAGCTTTTTAACAAAACAGTATCTAATGAACGAGCTCCTCACTAGTCACAGCACTCCTATCAACAAGGCCTGCATCACTTGTGTGTGGACTGTAAACACACTCTTGTATTCCTCACTTACCTGTATGGTGTCCAGTGAGATGTCGGCCCAGTACAGGCAGTTCCTGTCATAGTCGAAGTCCAGAGCCACGGCCTCCCTGAGGCCGGCCAGAGGCAGGGCCTGATCTGTGCCTGTGGCCAGGTCGTAGCGATGGATGGAGTTCCTCACCGCATACAGGATGAACTCGTTACTCTCTGCAAGAGAACAGGAGACATGACTGATGGGAAAAGACACTTACACATACTAATCACATGATGCTGTTTGCTGGGAAAGTACTGACATGACAATGAGTCTGAATTAACCTGTGTAGTAACTAGGGCTGTCAAAGTTAACACGATAATAACGCGTTAACGCAAATTCGTTTTAACGCCACTAATTTCTTTAACACATTAATGCATCTTGCGATTGAAGATACTGGTATTATATGAAACTAGTAAATCTAAGGAATCTATTAGTACCAACCATGTCGTACTAGCTTGTCGGCAAGGAGGTTAAATAACGCTCCAAACTGACAGGGACATTTTCAAAGGGGTTCCTTTGACCTCTGACCTCAAGATATGTTAATGAAAATGGGTTCTCTGGGTACCCACGAGTCTCCCCTTTACAGACATGCCCACTTTATGATAATCACATGCAGTTTGGGGCAAGTCATAGTCAAGTCAGCACACTGACACACTGACAGCTGTTATTGCCTGATGGGTTGCAGTTTGCCATGTTATGTTTTGAGCCTATGTTTTTATGCTAAATGCAGTACCTGTGAGGGTTTCTGGACAATATTTGTCATTGTTTTGTGTTGTTAATAGATTCCCAACAATAAATATATACATACATTTGCATAAAGCAGCATATTTGCCCACTCCCATGTTGAAAAGATTATTAAATACTTGACAAATCTCCCTTTAAGGTACATTTTAAACAGATAAAAATGTGCGATTAATAGCGATTAACATTTTTAATTGATTGACAGCCCTAGTTTTAATTTATGATGTTCATGTTTTCAAATATGTATTTCTATATAGTGGATATAATTCAGAGAGGAAAATCTTCCAGATAATTTTATGTCTTATTTTCAGACTGATTCTAAGATTTACTCTAACTCAACCAGACAGTCATCCAATCTTCATCCTCCCAAACATCTCAATAGCAGAGGTGAAGTTTAGATAGCTATAAGGTTCTTAACTTATGGAGCTTATGGATTTTCTGACAGTGACGAATACCACACGTTTATCAAGGTACTTACTCCTACTTACAGTGAAGTGTGGGAGTAACATTTAAGAACAGCTCTCAAGTGATCACGTGACTAATCAAATGTATGATGACGTGCAGGTTTACCTCCGACAGGACAAGGCAGCATCTCTCCGTCCAGCCTGGACTGCACATCTCCCCCACTACAGCTGTCGCCTGGTACCCTCCTGTAGCTGCAGCAGGAACAGAAAGACTTTTCCTCAGTTCGACACTTGGTGGTGCTCTCACCAAACACATCTAATGACAGCGACATCAGTTTCTCTCCATAGCAGCAATACAACCAAAGAGAACAAAGAGGCTGGTTTGCACTCTGGGGAATTCTCAGGTAATGAAAATGCATGAAAAGTATAAAAAGGTGATGACTGTGGCTCCTGATTATTACGTAATAAGACCCAAGAAAGGGTTCAAATTTGAGCTCATGTGCACTGAGCACAATGCGACCAGATAAACCGCAAAGGCAGACAGAAAAAAACACGGAGCAGATAATTGAGATTTATCAAACAAGGTAGTTAGATTTTTCACTTCAAGCTCAGGTTTCATTTTGTTCATGGTTCTAGATTTGATCAAATTTAGAGTCCATGGGGCCTCAAGGGATGGCAGTTAAGAGAAGGTCCATGACTTGAAAAAGGTCAAGGTCAGAAAGACTCAAAGGAAAACAGCTTACCATATGAAAACTCATGTAAATGTGAATCCACTAGTGCTGCAGATGCCAACATTATGCTAATAAACCACACAAAAGAATCCCAGGCTGCACATTTCTGCAGTCAGAGAATGGCGGCTTACCCTTTGCTGCGGCGGTAGGTGGTACCGACAGGACACGGCACTGGAGGAGCATAGAGGTCACCTGAGAACTCGGGGTCAGGCACACACACCTGCAGGGACAAGTCTTCACTCAGCTTGAAGCCGTAGTCACTGGAAGGAGGAGGAGGAGGAGGAGGAGGAGGAGGAGGAGAAGGAGGAGGGAGATAGGTTGGGAGAGAAAACAAACTCAATTTCGTTGTACCTGTACAATTACAATAAAGGAACTAATCTAATCTAGTTGGCTTTTAATATATATATATAACTGAAGATAGAGCTGGGCAATATGACGTTATATATCGTCAATATGATATATAAATGACTATTGTATATATTTTTCCAATTTTGTTTCTACTGCGATATAGGCTGGGCCTGTATTTAT
Source organism: Sebastes umbrosus (assembly GCF_015220745.1). Classification (NCBI taxonomy): domain Eukaryota; kingdom Metazoa; phylum Chordata; class Actinopteri; order Perciformes; family Sebastidae; genus Sebastes; species Sebastes umbrosus. The sequence goes on from NC_051275.1 coordinate 8,821,733, forward strand.
TTATTTGTTCTCTATAATTTCACTTAAAACTGTTATGTTCATTTTGACATTTTAACTCAAGTTCTTAAAATGATTAAATTACTCAGTACGTTACATTTGTCAAGTATGTAATTCTCACAGGAGTATACAAAAATAAGCTTTACCATGTGGTTACTTAATATAGACTATTTATTTATTGAATTACCAGAAAACATGCTATATTGTGACATATATCGTTATCGAGATATGAAATGACCTACAGTATGTCTTGATTTTGGCCCTATCGCCCAGCCCTAACTGATGAATCTATATTGTATGAATCCAGTTGTAGCGGTGAAATGTTGCTCCCACACCTGAGCTTTATCTGTAATTTCACAGCAGAAGAACACATAATACTGTGTACTATACACGCTATATTAGTGAGGTATTTCTGCATTTCCTTTATTATGAGCTGTTGACAAAACAGCATGTGCTTAGCTCATTCTATTGTCAGCTTTGTTGCCAAAATACAGTGTGTGTGTGTGTGTTTCTTAGTAGCAGTCCAACATGTGCTTCCTTTACTGTATATGTATAAACACACCACTGTTTCAATCTCAGACACTAATGGGACTCAGAATTCAAACATTGACGAATATGATTTTTTTTCTGTGCATGTGTGGGTTTCCTAACCATTCGTAGTCCTGGCGTGTGCAGGAGCAGTTAGAGACGGCGATGGGGCGGTCGAAGTCCTCTCCGTTGAAACACGTAGCGTGGGGAGCTCGTCTCTTAAACGTTACCTCTCTGCCCAACAGACACTCGTTACCTTTCTCGTCGGAGGGAGACCAGCGCTTGTAGTCAGCGTCGGAACACGGCACACCTGGAGAAAAAAAAAAACAGAGAAGAAAAACTATGGATGTTTCACACTGACGTGGAGTTACTTGCTAATTATTCCTGGTGGTCAATCACTCTTCTATTCCCTTCTCCTCTAGCTCTAACATAAAAGCTCTTCTTCATCCTCTCGCTCCCTCTGAACCTCCTTCTTGCTCTCCAACCTACCCAGAACGTCGGAGGTGTTGACCTGCAGGATGAGCCAGCTGTGCCTCTGGTCGGCGTAGGAACCGAAGATGGTGAAGATGGTGCTCTTCTCCCCGGGCTCAGTCAACAGCTGGTAAACATACACCTCCCTGTCTGAGAACTGAAAGTCGATCCACGTCTCGCCTTCGTTGGTACTGAACCTAATGGGGGCAATATTAAACTCATTATTTTATTAAGCAACAATGATTTTTCAGCTGTTTCCCATGAGCTCCCGTACACTGTTCTTTTGAATAAATCCAGAATTTCCTTTCAACTGCAGCCTACCCACGCATTCTTTGATGAAACAACAGCAAGAACAGAAATATGGGGGGTAATATAGGAGCATATCAGGCATTTTAATTGGGAGATTTAGCCCAGTTATATTGACATTTGTATGAAGGCAAAACCAGGTTACTGAGTAACCACAGTACGGTTTACAGCACGTAAACGAGGTCATCTGTTTTCACATCGATATACTGTATCACCTGTACATGAATATGAATAGCACGCCGCAATGCTGCGGTTGGCAAAGAGGTGTTACAGTAAATTACACCTCTGTTTACTGAGGGATGGTTTATTTGCCTTTTCCTCGAACAACAAGCTGCTTCACATTCACGCAATCTGCTCCCGCTGACTAATGAGCACATCCACTGGGGCAGGTGCCGTTTATGTGCTTCACTCCCCAGATCTCCTCAAGCTGTTTGGGGGATTTCAAATGGAAGTCTTCCAGTCACAAAGCAGCCTCTCAGGGTTTTATGTTCCAAACTTTTTGGTTTATGGAGAAACAACTAAATGACAGATTTTGCTTCTGAGCTCAAATCAGATGTTTTTTTCTTCTTGTCCTGGAGGAATATTTGAACAAGGCATGACTAGGGGTGCAAGGAAATATCAAATATCGCGATATTATGTTTTGGGATACTGTATTGATTCTTAAAAAACTATTGATTTTTGATAAATAGTTTACATGCAAAGATTAGCTCAGTCAATACTTTATTTCATTTGCAAAGAGATGTGCCATATAAGTGTACAGTATGCGCCCTCTCAAAGTAGTGCTATGATGTTGGGTGCTACAGGGACTGTGATGAATGCAAGTGATGATCCCATTGTTCTGATTGCATAAAAAAAAGTAAACTTTTTACTCAGATTTTATGCATATGGAGGTGTGTTCTTTATATTATGACAGTTTTCCTCAAATTTGATTACAAAATCGCAATACATCACCTTTCTGACAGTATCGCAATATATTGAATGGTAACCCCTGTATCATGATACGTATCGTATCGCCAGATTCTTCCCAATACACTGCCCTAGGCATGACTTACTTGAGGTGTGTGGTGGCGCCTCCTTGTGCGATAGCCATCAAGAGACCACCATGGTCACCCCATGTGTAGAAATGAGGTCCTGCCAGTGCCTGGACAACAGAACACATTTTTGGTGAACTATTGCAACATAATATACACAATAGGCCATAAAAGGTAATTGAGCACTTGAGTAAATAGGAGCTTTAAAATTATCTGGAGGAGGAGATCTAAAGACCTTAATGACCTCATGAAATTGCAACTTTACTTCCTTGATTTTGAAACAGGATGTTGGACTGGGACAGAACAAGGTGGTGATTCTTTCTCAATTGTGAATCATTCTAATGAAAACGTGTTTGATTAGATAGGAGGGTCAAAAGGGAAGGATTGCATTTAAAAAAAAAAAAAGGGGCCTATTTCATTTGGGTCTCTTTGCAAAATACAAACTCTCTGGCATTTCCATCTTTAGTTTAGAGCAGAACAACTTCCAGGCAAACTGTGGCGCTGGTTATTTGTAAATGAGAACGTGTGGGCGAAGCTGCCTGAAACTCTCAAATTCAGAACATTCAGCTGATAAACAAGGTTTGATGTGTAGTAAAGATATCTGCAGGACAAAGCTCTTTGCCCAATAAGACATAGGCATCTAATTACAACGTATTTTTTCAGTATTATGAGCATCTGAACAGAGCAAGACGTTGAGTCACGTCTGTTTAAAGACCCCCTCCCCCAAAAACGACCAGTCTATGAATCTTCAAGGTTTAAAATAAGGATGCACCGATACCGATATTGGATCGGATATTGGTGACATTGGGGCCGATCTATTCAATTCAGTTCAAGGTTTATATACTATATACATTATATGCTGAAATTTTAATTACTGTTAATTAAGTTTTGACCAATTTGTTGCTGCACTAACAAGGTTTCCACTTGAATTTTAATTCCTGTTAGTTCTGAAAAAATGTTTTACCAAGTTGCTGGTGTACGATTTATTATTTTTATAAAGTTAAGAAATCAATGTTTAAGCCAAGCCTGATGTTGCCTCACACATACAGGAATGATCCCAGTCACTTCCACACAGTGAGCCATACAGCTCGTTAATTAAACACTGGCATCGGATCGGTACTCGGTATTAATAATACAGCGTATCCATGAAACACAAGCAATTTAATGTCTAAACTGATGCTCTGTTAGCTATTAGCTATATCGAGATGTATTTTCAACAACTCTAGAAAAAGTCAGACCATGTAAAAAGTGCAGAAGCTCCATAATGCCTGGGTACATACAGTATACAGGCACTGAAATGAAATTCATTGTGACATGTTGAAAACTCTCAGTGTGACTCAGTTTTACAAGCTGTACTTTTCTTGTCATCTGTGTCAGATTTTATACTGACCTCTCTCCAGCGAGCTCCGGCGCTGCTGGATACATACACATTGGGCTTGTTGGCCAAGTTCCTGCCTACAGATCCTGCAATCAGAGGACAAAAAGGCATTTTACTCTCACACTCACACACACACACAGACACACACACACACACATTACAGGGGTTTTCCCTGAATATTGCAGACTTGATGTGACCACTGCTTTTGCTTTCACATATGGAAAATCTGTAACCCAAGAACTCAAACCATAGCATTCTGTATCTTTTCAAGCATGGGGCCTTTGTATGCACTGACAAATACTTTCCTTTGACAGGATGTTGTTGTATAATAAAGCAGATCACCAGGAATGATTTTTCAGAAAACTAGTAGGACTAAGAGTCTACAGCCATGACTGTAATGATCATGGATCATATACAAAAGACCAGGTCCAAAGTTTGCTTTTGATCCTTTGCAGTCACGGTGAAGTAAGTGGTTGTGTAAGTGGGTGGTAGTAAAGGTCTGTGGTAACCTTCATCAAGTGGGTTTGTCATGTTGCGAGCATGAAAGCGTTACGATATTTGTTTGGCGGTATTGGATGGTGCAGGGCTCTTGTGAGATTTAATGATACCATCGCCAAAGTTATTAAAAATCGTCCTATGGGGAACATGAATATGTGAGTATGCATCCAGTGGATGTTGCGCTGGATAAATAAAGATTTTGTCTTGCTGGTGAGCTAGAGGCAAAGTCAGGCGATCACCGAAGTCAGTAGGATTCAGGAATGCCTGTACGAAGTTTCATGACAGTCCATCCAATATTTGTTGAGACTTACTTTTCATTGGAGGCTTTAACAAAAAGGAACAGGAGAAACAACTACTGGGCGAGTGAGTATGGAAAAGAGATGTTGAAGATAAAGAGTTTAGAAGTGAAGTTGATTTAGCCAAGTAAAGTAAAGAGGGGAACAAAAGACAGAGAGGCTGAAGATGAATGTTTGAGAGGAAGGCTGGAGATTAAATGCTGACATGGATACACAGCCCCAAGCATCGGATCGGTAGTTGGTATCGGCTGATAACCAAAGCCCAGGTATCGCTATCGGGACTGAAAACGCTAATAATGCTATTGACATTCCTTCACCGCGCGCGACAACCCTACAAACACACACAACGACATGCGTCCATCCTTCCATCCATCAAGAACATTTATGGACTGGATGATTAATACCGGCAGTGTCCGCCTTTGACACATAAGTACAGACAGACACCTGCAGACATCAATCCTGGTAATGGACTTCAAGACGTGCTGATTAGAATGAGAGTAACACGGTTGTTGCGTCTCTGTCGAGTATTGTTAACAGTGCCTCTGAAATGAATTACGCTCCGTCTCGGTGTAAAACAGGCTAATGACTCTCATTAAATATCATCACACGAGAGACAATAAACAAACGTTCCTAAGAGGACTCTCTGTGCAGATATGAAACTGGCACAAAACACATGCAATCACTGTGTATGTGTGCTTACTAGAGTTCTATCCTTATCGCTATTTATCCACTTTATTCCTAGCCCCCCCATGATGCCTTGCGGGAATTATGGGCGCAACTTCCAGCGCGTCGTGTCACTGAACCGCAACTGACTTTTTCCATGGTAATGGTACGCTAATCCTCTTCTCCTGGCACTGCTGTCAGTCCTTTTAAGGACCCGACGTCTCTACTCCGGTGGTCTTTCGTAGCCCAACTACACCGTAGGATACAGGTTTTCTTCCTTTTCCTGAGAGCTGTGTGAGAGGCAATCCCTCAATCATAAATTTGCTTTAAATTCCGTACAGAGAACCTTTAAAGACAGATAATTATATTTTTGGACCGCAAGTGCTGATAGTAAAACACAGTACCTTTAAAATTGTGGAACGTCATGCAGCATGAGTCAGTGCTTCTTCAAGGATTTTTGGATGAGAGTAGGAACATTATCTTTAAATGTAAGATGACCAAGACGGTAATAATAATGACAGAAAGAAGAGAAATGAGATAATAATATATCGTTAAAAAATACTCGCATGCCTATGAATTTGATCAAACCACCACCAAAACAGCCTGGCCTTGGCAACGCTGCCGGGACAATTTTGGAATAAATGGCCACAATGTTAATTCTTTGAGGCATTTACTGGGCAATCGGGAAAAACAAAGTAAAAATCACGGTCACCGGTGGGCTGCTGCGTTCGTGCTTTGGTGTGTGTGTGTGTATTTATATATATACTGTATAATAACATCATTCATGCAGATGTATAATAAACTGAACTTTCATTTCATAGCTGGATTCCATCTGCATCATTTTAAAATCCATATAGTCCGCTGCTATATTAGGCTTCTGCTCTATTACAGCTATTTATTACACAGCTATGATGAATACTCGATTCTGATTGGTCAATCACAGCGTTCTGCGGTCTGTAACTTCTCTTTAACAGACCGTTGCTATGTATAGCAGACCGTTGCTATGGGCGCAGCTCTCGGACTCTGGCGGACCGTTTTTGTGTCAAAATATTGATTTCTTCAGTAAGAAGCCGTGTAATAAGCGGGATAATGTACAGCTAGCCGGTCTTTTTTTGGCTACAATGACCGACTCGCTGTACATTATCCCTTACTTACAGTGTTTGTGTACATAGTTGTTGTTGACTGCAACTGCACATTTGGTTTCCGTTACTTTGATTTTTTTTTAATAGTAGTAGTAGAAGACAATTGAAATGTCTTTTCTGAACTATTTTAAGTTTCATGTAGATCAAGGAATTTAAAGTCTCGATGAAGTCGTAGCTTAGTCGTGGTCGTACTGCATGAATGTAAATGTAAAATACAACAATAATAATAATAATAAAATATAAAGTTTTGCTAATCATATCAGGTTTGAATAATAGTAAGCATACATAATTGTTTGCACCACAAAGCAATTACGCTTAGGGCACCGCAAATGGCCAGACATCAAAACGACATGCCGGTCGAACGTGCAGAGGGATATATGAGCAGTTTATTCAGGCTGTTGTTTATGTAAACATGTGTGTGCCGTTTGTGTATATATATACGCCCGTCTGTATTCATGAGTGTGTTTGACCCGTCGAGTGCCCGCTGGGTGCTGCAGCAGTAATTAGCCCATCTGTTTGAGAGCGATAACGACGCGAATGGAGCCGGTTCTCTCTCTCTCTCTCTCTCTCTCTCTCTCTCTCTCTATGCCCATTATCTAATAAGAATTTAATTAGAGGGACTGGGTGCAAGGGGAAGCACTGGAGAGTATCAACAAATCAATGCTTTCCACCTGCTGTGGAGAGGCAAAGAGGCTTCACGCTACAGACAGCGAGGCAGAGAAGCCCTTCGCGCAATATGATTAAACAGTTCTCACATTACTTATGACTTATGATTTTCAGCGGAAGTTTTGAGAGATACAACACATTTCAAAAACACTGACGCACTAAACAAGCAGCTTCTAGCACTGTCACCACAGAGTGTGTACTTCCTGTGCTTTGGGTAATACAGGAAGGCACAGAGGAAGACTCAAAGTTTTGTATAGCTTGTTTCCTGTGTACGACAAACTTATCTGTGTTATCAGAACAAGAGGAAGTTGCTGTAAAACTAACACAAGCTTGCCTGGCGACTGGTCTGTCAGTGAGACCATCCTCCTCCAACAGATGGCACACAGAGTCTCTTCATCTGTCTTGATTAACATATACTCGTACAGACACTCCTGCCAAAATGACTGAAACCTTTTTAGAAATGATCCATCACACAGATTCCAGAGATTTCTAGTCTAATCGAGTAGTGAAAGAATGAGATTAGACTGTGGGTTAAATGCAATTACAAGTTAAAAAGTTTAAAAAGGCACAATCTGTGATCCAAACCCTGAAATTCAACTAATTCAACGTCATCCTCCAAGCTTTGCGCAGGCGCGCTGCTCGTTTGCGTCTGAGCAGCGGCAAACCAAGTTAGGTGTAGTTAGCTAGCTTGTTGCACTAGCTAACTGAGGGGTTTTCATTTAGTGGGTTTATTTTAAAATGGCATTTGTATATGCTGAGAAACTGGTGCAATCAACCCGCCACTATCCATCTGCAGCCGTTCTGTATTCTTGCTAGTGGAAGTTGTCAACCCTATACACACATTTAGCAGGAAAAAAGTTGTTTTGTGTAGCCGGTACCAAGAGAAGCAGCACAGAAAGCTGCCGTGGCTGGTAGAAAACGGAGCAGCAGCTGGGAGTGACATGTCTTGCTGCATTCACTTGCACTCGGACAGCGAGAGTTTCGCTTGAGTAAATACTTACGCTTTTGTAACACAGAAACTGTATTAGTATTAAAATTATTGGCCAAAAATTTGACAGCCTCTTGGCGCTCACATTAAAGGGGCTCTCTGACGTCAGTTAAAAAATGTTTGCCCCCCCCCCCCCAGCGTAAATGTCAAACTCTGCCAATGTTTTCCGGCCTTATCAGGTCCGGCCGACGGGGAGCACACAACTTTCAGCTCAATAAACGAATCGCAGTGCAGCCTGGTGTCGGTGCTGGAAGCTGAGGCGAGGTTAGCACCTCCAAAACGTCCTGAGACTACATTTCAAACGGTGGAGCTCGGGCACATGTCTATCCGTCCGCGGTGTGCTATGGCCGGCGTGCGGCGGTGCGGCTTCTCGGTTCCTGTCCTTTATCACTGATGTTGACGCTTGTTGTCCCACCTGTGGCAATGATGAGTCCCGGTGCAGAGTCCTTGGATAAAATCGGCATCCTCCTCAGCTGGATGTTGAACAGCTGGCTCCAGCGCTGGGCCAGGTGGAGAGAGCAACCTTTACCGAGCTGAAGGGGAGAGAAGAGGAGAGGAGAGGAAAGTCAGATGCTGTTGTTTAGCTGGTTCCAGTACTCTTCTCTCTGCCTTACCACCCACTTACATCATGAAACTTATGTCAGCTACTAAAGAAAGCAAGTGCTAGAAATAGAAGGTTTTCTTCTACAGCAAGTACACATTGTTTGGTCTCTGCGGTGGCACAGCCGGGTGAAAACATCAGCATCTGTGCAAAACACTGTGCTACAGAGAAGATCAGAATCATATCCACCATAATAATCGTGGATGACAACAAGGAACCGATTTCTGATGTCGGCAAACACAACATCTCGAATCATCAAAGACTCGGGTGTGCTGGTGTACCTGGCAGTCCACAGTTCCTCCCAGGCTGTCAGCAGTTGGCGGCTGAAGCAGCTCCCACGTCCCCCCCTTGTCGAAAGTGATGACGGACCGCATGTTGTCCTCGCTGACCGAGCCGTTGATGAGCGTGGCGATGAAGACTCCTCGCAGCCCTTCCACGCGGTGCAGGTCTGCAAAAGGCTCATTGGCAAAGTACCTGAAACACAGAGGCCATACGTCATCATCAGGGTCAGGAAGGAGAACTTAAAGGGAAATTTTGCCGATTTCCAACCAGCTTTGTATCATTACAATGTTGTTAGTATACAAATGAACAATGTTAACCTCCCTCCATTTCGCCAGCACCCACAATTCCCCGCTCGCTCAGTCTTGCGTCATCCGCTGGACTTTAGCCATCTCTAAGGCTCGAACTACAGATTATATTTCCGCTGATTTTAATAGTGTAATGCTGGAATCGGACATTCAGGGCTACTTATATGAGCCAAAATACAGTGCAGAGGAATTACGGTGTACGGAGGAAGAAGACGTCGCCACACAGAGTCAAGCACTGCCGGCCGGTGATGATAGCGGCGCAGGAAACCCAGTGCATTCTGGTTGTTGTAGGTTTTCTACCTTTTGAGCAAAACGCAATAACGTAAGCCCTTTTTCTCTGGTCATGTAGCACCAATTTCAAAAAATATGTGCCTATCTACATGCTTTACTTGCAATAAAACACCTTTTAGAACAGAGGTGTAATTTGTTGCAATCCCAGTCTTAACATGGCTTAGGAAATGTTTTGCTGATTCATTTTTTTTCCCGTAGATTTTAAAAGAAACGCTGTACAAGTTCTTGTTCAATTGGCTCAAGAACACCGGAGGGCAAACAGGTAAAATAAATGCATCAGCATTTTTTAAATTACAGCTATACGTGGCAACTTTCCACACAACGGAGAGAGGAAAACAGGAAGCTTGGACTTCATTACCCAGAAATGATGCAAGAAAACTGCATGCATGCATGTATACAACACGCACGCTTTCACCAACCTGTCTAAGCACATAACCAGAAGGCACAGGGATCCACAGCTCATTTCATTAACACAATACACGGCGTCAGATACACAGAAAAGAATCATCATTGGCAGGTGAACACCTGAGCCAACAATGTGACTGCCTCTGCCAAAACAACACACTTCCTGATTTGATTATGGAGAAGACAGAGCAGGAAAACAATGAATACAGAGCTCAGAGGTCAGACAGAGTTGTGGCATCAGATCAATAGATTGTCTTTTATTAGATAAAGAAGTATTACTCGTCCGTGTTTGCAAAGCCTTTGCTTTATCAGTGTTATCAGGCATTTGTAAGGGTAACTAAAGGTCTTCCTGTCAGTTCCTGAGGTTGCTATGGGAACTACTCAATTACTGGCAAGCTTGCAGATTGTGATTAATTTGTACTGTAGGTACACAAAAGGTTCATTTTTATATGCTGGTATGATTCATTTCTTATATGAAGGCAAAAGGAGCATATTGATGCTAGGGTTATTTTGATTTTTTTATAGTAGCTGCTAGCTACTTTCATTGGAAAAAGAGTTGGCAACACTGGGCTGGGTTTTTTCGGTTGGATAATTTCAAAATCTAGCATATACTCTTGCTGGTTTCTCCAGTGTTGCCGACCCCAGCTTTAACTTCTGATATTCATCCAACTATATACATATTAAAGGTCCAGTGTGTTGGATCTGGCAATATCTAGCGGTGAGGTGAGGAGATTGCAAACAACTGAACCCTCTCCTGTGTGCCGAGCGTGTTGGAGAGCTACGGTGGCCGACGCAAAAACGCGAATGGCCCTCTCTAGAGCCAGTTGTTGTAAGAGTAGCGTAGGTCATTTGGAGCAGAGCCAGTGCGTAGAGTGTGTGTGTATATGAAAGTGAGTGGTGAAGCGAGAGAGAGAGAGAGAGCGGCGGCGATGGGAGCTAGTAACGTTATCGACCCAAGCATGGAAAAGTTAACAGAGTTTGGTTTGTCGGTGGACTACTATGCTGATTTAGTATCCCTGACAAAGGTTTTTATTCAAAGTGTGTTATGCACTTTTAGTGATACTAATGGGAAGTTCTCACTAAACATTTGTTTTCCGACCTGCCTAACAGGTTTTTGATAAATGTTAGATAACGTGTTTGTGTGCAGTACCTGATCAGTGTGTTGCTGCCGGAGCCCTCAGGACTGTAGTACAGAACATTCTCCAGTGACAGAGAGAAGGACAGGCCCTGTGTGTCTGAGATGTAGAGGTGTGTGACGTTGTTCATGTGGTTCACACACACAAACACTTGGTCCTCTGACGCATCTGCTATGTAATACTCCTGTTAGAGAAAAGAAGGAGAGAGATGGGGGGGTCATCTTTAGTTCACCAACCTACTGTCTGATTAGACTGAGGATGCAATATATACGACTGGATATCGCAGTGTAATCATGGACTTGTATACTGTGTAGTGTAGGTGGTTCTTCCATCTGAATCAGGATGTCGATTGTGTCACATATTTTCAGTGGGGCTGTCAATCGATTAAAATATTTAACCGCGTTTAATCACACATTTTTTATCCGTTCCAAATGTACTTTAAAGGAGATTTATCAAGTATTTAGTACTCTTATCAACATGGGAGTGGGCAAATATGCTGCTTTATACAAATGCATGTATATATTTATTATTGGAAATCAATTAACAACACAAAACAATGACAAATATTGTCCAGAAACCCTCACAGGTACTGCATTTAGCATAAAAAAAGATGCGCAAATCATAACATGGCTAACTGAAAATTTGAAAACAAATTTAGCTTGAATTCAGAGACTATGTAATTAAAGAATAAATGAAAAAGAGGGTCGATACCCAGCCCAAGTCCAACATCAATTCCTCATTTAGAATATTCATAGAAATTCTTCATTTCTGAATTACATGTAAAAGAGACTCACTGTGATTGGATGTCTGGTCATAAACTGGGCAGCTTTCATTGGCTGGCGGTTGTAGGACACCCAGAGTTGAACAGATGAAGGTTCATGGCTGCCAAACAGTTTCTGGAAATGCAGAGGACACAGAGACAGCAGAGTTTATTCAACTAGTAAATAAATGATGAGAAACCTTTGAACATCTCAGAGGCAGCCAACGTACAGCAGTAGCATGCTGGGATTTTTTGTTGCTCAGCAGCTCAGACTTGAGACGGACACACAGGCTTCATCTGTCACTGCAGAAGGAGTTCCACGGGTGAGCACAAATGTTTATGGCCAAAATCCCCCCCCCAAAAAATGTGAAATGTTTATTCAAGCATCTTATGATACTTTGTTCACTGTTGGAAGACACCACAAGTTGAATCTTGTGACTCTCTGGAAGTCCTAAAAGGACCAGTGTGTAACAATTAGGGGGATATATTGGCAGAACGGACAAACCAAACTCTGTTAGATTTTCCTGCTTGGGCCGGAGTCGATAACGTTACTAGTTCCCATCACCGCCACTCTCTCTCTTGCTTCACCACTCACCCTCTGCACTGACTCACTCACTGTACACACTGGCTCTAGAGAGGGCCATTCACGTTTTCATGTCAGCCACCGTAGCTCTCCAACACGCTTGGCACACAGGAGAGGCTTCATTTGGTTGCAATCTCCTCATCTCACCACTAAATACCGCCAGATCCTACACTCTGGATCTTTAATGATATTTTGCTTAATGTACCACAGTCGCTGATACAACTACAAATTAAGGAGCAGTGGTTTACTTGAATAAAAACACCATATCCTTTTAGAACACAGGTGTAATTTGTGGTAATCCCAGCCTGAACATGGCTAAGAATATGTATTGCCGATTAATTTCTTCCGTATATTGTTAAAAAATCTCTGTACATGTTTTCGTTCACTTGGCTCAAGAACACTGGAGGGCAAACAGGTAAAATAAATGCATCAGCATTTTGAAATTACAGCTATACGAGGCAAATTTACACACAACAGAGAGAGGAAAACAGGAAGCTTGAGCTTTATTACCCATACCCTACAACAGTGGGCCGGAGTCAAAGACATTACTCGTTCCCGACGCCGCCACTTTCTCTCTCTTGCTTCACTACTCACTTCCAACGTACACAAACACACACTCTACGCACTCTATTCTTACAACAACTGGCTCTAGAGAGGGCCATTTGCATTTTCGCATTGGCCACCGCAGCAATACTACACGCTTGAGACAAGAGAAGTTTTAATCTGCAACGTCACCGCTAGATACCACCAGATCCTTCACACTGCTCCTTTAAACTTTAAAAGGTACTTTTGTCACACATGTGGAGTAAAGCTGGACAGCGCTGTCCCCAGGGCAGTGAGGTTGTGAAATAGGACAAAAAGACTTTGGTTATCTGGACTGTCCTGATGATGTTTTTTTACTGTCTTAATATCCCAGCCGTACAGAGCTCGACAGCTGAGTCGGAAAACATTAAACGTCCAGACTTAAAAAGACTCCCAGTGGGGTACAAAAATCTCTTTCTGTGTGTGAAGAGAAACTGCAAAGGCACGTCCTCATTGTCATTACAAATGCATTAGGAAGCTGGCTGCTGGAAGGAGCCGAGCTCTGATCTTTTATGAATTATAAGCATGCAGACACCAGACAGAGTGGAGGACTTGAGCATATCTCATTTCTGTGTGGGTATGTGTGTGTGAGAGAGAGAGCGAGCGAGTGACGAAGAAACAGAGACATCTTCTGATCAGAGTCCAGGGGATATACTCCAGCTTTCTGTATAAGTGACTCAGATATTCATTTGAACTCTGACGAATGAATTACCCACCATACATAAGCACAGCGAAGACATGATGCATGTACTGTATGTAGAGCGATACAATGGATAAATGTGATTTTGTGCCGTTTCTAAACGGTATGTGTTTCAAAGAACTTAAAAGGGAAAATTCAACACTTCTTTATGTTGATGTCCAAACAGTGTTGGTGGTAAATGTAGTCGACTGAAGCACTAATTTCTCAGTGCGTATCATATTGACCAGGAAAGCTGAGTTAGCAGCTACAAAATCTGTTGCTCTTCCTGCAACCAGTGGTGTCATGATGTGACAGTGACATAGTTGGATTCAAGGAAGAACTACATGCTATTTCAGCTTGGGGGGGGGGCGCTCTAGATGCTAACTAGCTACGTTTACAACACTGACAATGGCATCCCAAAATATGAGTGCAGAGGATGTTATGGACGAGGATACATTTTATAGTGTTTAGGCTGGCTCAGATATTCAGATGTATTTATTCGAGCCGGAGTATACGGCCAAAGAAATGCAGCGGAGAGAGGCAGAGGATGCGACTGCATTAGCCGCGCAAGAGGAATCGGCCAACAGTAACCCTGGGCGTCAGGAGCATGGATGTATTAAGAGAACTGGATACAGCGTTGGTGGCGGGGCCCCATTCATTCATATGGAAGTTGCTCAGTGGTGCATGAAGCCTAAATGGCTCGACTTCTGTCTGAAAAAGTACCCGGATATTAGGTAAATGGAACATGCACAGTAGCGTCCGCTCGTTCACATGACTCAGTCACGGGGTCCCAACGTCACGCCGTCGTCAAGGCTTGCGCTCCAGCCTCGGTCTGGGTCTCAGTCACATGAACGGAGGAAGGGAAGGGTTTCCTCAAAATCAATCAGAGAAATACTCCTTTCAATCAAAGAAGTGCTCCTTTTTCAACTCCCTGGTGGCTGAAACTGAAACACTTTCATGCCTTTATCATCCACAAAGACCTAATTTAGTTCAGAGGGTGTGCAGTTCACTGACATCATGTTACATGATTTCTGGGTCATGAAGGCTCAAATTTTGGAAGATTCTTGTTCTCATCTCACACTTTCACTTCAGATTGCCAAATGGGTAATTTAACCATCTCAACTTTCTTATTCCTGTGTGTCTACGGTTGTTCTGTCTACCTCTGTCTGTGCCTCCTCTGTACTAGATCTTTAAAGTGAAAATAAATTAAATTAAATACTGTTTTTACCTCCCTGTTATTCTAATTTATAGTCATGGCAACAGAAGAAAAGGTGTCTGCCTTCCCCTCGGTGAATAAAACCAGCCCTCTGTGCTTATTAAGACTCTACTCTGTATTCCTAATTACATTGTCTTAACTTGCTCTCTCTACCCTTTCCATTTCCGTCTCATCCCTCGCTCTCCCAGCTGTAAATTTATTTTGTGATTGTGGCTCAGTTCAAACTAACAAGACAGCCGAGAACAGCTTCATTATTTTACTTTGGATTAGTTTGGACCACACTGTTCGAGGCTTTAACAGCAACAAACTCTAGAGAGAGAAAGATTTAAAAAAGAAAAAGAGTGAGAAAATTGAAGAAGAGAGACAGAAAAAGGCCGTCGGGGAGTTAAGCAGAAAGATCAGAGGAGAGGAGCCAGCGGGAAAGCAGCTTTAGAAAGCTATAAATTGGAAGTGGAACAAAGAAGTCAGACCAGAACTCTGTACATTCACTAATCATTCTGTCTGGGATGTTAGGATTAGATTATTATAAAGAAACAATACTGGACTATGATTAATAATCAGCCATCGCGTCAGTGCCTCTGATAGATGAGGTTGGGGTTTGATAGCATTTAATTCTATCTGAATTCAGTATCGAATCCCTTATTGAACCTAATTAGGTTAAGCTTTTAACCTTATCCAAGTAACCAAAATTATAAATGACGAAAACTGAATATTCAGTTTAGATCTGTTCACGAGTGAGGGGGAAAATGGAGCGGGAGATGGACAGGCGATTCGGTGCAGCGTCTGTGGTTATGCGGATTGCTGTACCGGACCGTTGTGGTGAAGAGGGAGCTGAGCCGGAAGGCAAAGCTCTCGATTTACCGGTTCGTCTACGTTCCAACCCTCACCTATGGTCATGAGCTTTGGGTAATGACTGAAAGGATGAGATCGCCGAAATGAGCTTCCTCCGTAGGGTGGCTGGGCTCAGCCTTAGAGCTAGGGTGAGGAGCTCAGACATCCGGAGGGAGCTTGGAGTAGAGCTGCTGCTCCTTGGCATCGAAAGGGGCCACCTGAGGTGGTTCGGGCATCTGATCAGGATGCCTCCTGGAAGCCTCCCTTTGGAGGTTTTCCAGGCACGTCCAACTGGGAAGAGGCCCCGGGGTAGACCCAGAACACTCTGGAGAAGATTATATATCTCGGCTGGCCTGGGAACACCTCGGGGTCCCCCAGGAAGAGCTGGAAAGGAGAGAGGGATGTCTGGAATTCCCTGCTTAGCCTGCTGCCCCCACGACCCGGCCCCGGATAAGCAGAAGAAAATGGATGGATGGATGAATGGATCTGTAATCATCCTTTGTTGTCTGAGAAAGCAGGAGCACTACAGGTTTTGGTGATATCCTGATGAATGTTATCTGTTTCACAAAGACTCACTACACTGTAGAATGCTCCCTTTCAAAAAGAGTTTAAATCATTTAGCAAGAGTTCAATGTTTCGAGTCCAGGTTAGCTCTTCATTAGGTACAGAGCAACTCTGTTTTTGAAAGGGAGCATTCTACTAGGGCTGCCCACTCTTAGTCAATTAGTCAACCAATCAGTCATATTGGTCTTAGTCGACTAAGATTTCTTTCGTTGATTAGTCATTTTTTTTTATGCTTTTTTCATGCTGAATGATTTATACCCAAGAAACTTATGAGCACATCTCTGGTACAAAACATTTAAAGTGGTGCTTTTGTGTGATTCTTTAGGGAGAAACTCAGTTTCACAGATTTGTCCATTAAATCAACGAATCGATTAGTTGAAAAAATCATATGAGAATTTCTTTAGACAGAAAAGATGTGTATGTGTTTTACAAACCGATTGCAGATCCTAATTGTTCACAACCAGCAAGTTAAATGTATAATTAAAAGACAATTATGCTTAAATATGTGTCCTCCGGTGCTTCTAATGGCATCTGCAAGACTTCACAGACCGGAGGAAAACAACCAATCAGAGCTGATCTGGAGTTTCTGGAGTTTTTGGTAGAAGCTAAAATTCACAATGTCAGCAACCTCCATTCTAAGTAGTGCTGGTATGTGTGTGTTTGTGTGTGTGTGTGTGTGTGTGTGTGTGTGTGTGTGTGTGTGTGTGTGTGTGTGTGTGTCCCTTGGAAGGATTTGTGTCCATCCTGCCTTAGCACCCCCAGTCTCCAGCAGAGCATTTCAGCCTTTTCCATTCAGTCTATTGATTTATCTAGCGTAGTGCCCACATCGACTGTGTGATGTGATGTGAAAGCAAAGCAGCAACTACTCTGAGACTAATGGAGGGGACGGAGAGAGGGACAAATAGACGTAAAAGGTCGATATTGTATCAAATAATGTAAAATACAAGCAGATGTACCTTTTTTGCTTTTGATATGTAGAGAAAATTGTCTATTAGACTGAAGAAGAATTTCAAAAAATAACACAGTGGTCAATTATAAGAAACTATTCCACTGTGACTCAGAAATCAGATTTTGTGTTAATTGTGGGTTTTGAGTTTTGTTCCTTCACCCCGTTATACTTTAATCAAGGTTTTCAGGTCAGTTTACTTTGTGAGTCAAGTATGGAAAATTGGACAGGAGAATGTCAACTATGTATTTTCACATGTAAGTGGCGTAGCGATTATATATTTTTTCCACTGAAACCACAGACTGCATTGCAATGGTAACTGTGAGTGAGCCACACATTCCACACTGTGCTCATGTTCTCTCAAACTGATCCTCTCTAAACTCTCAAATCCCTGAAATGAGTTGTGGTTCTTGGGCCTCAGATCAACTCAGCCCGGGTGGCAAACAGACACAATCACAATAGTACTGAATGTAATACAGTATTCTTCTGTATGCAATACCGTACCCTGAGAATGAACTATGAAATATAAAGTCAGAGTAAAACTATATGAAATGTTTGCAACTGATGTTAGACCTTCATGCTTCAGAATTTAATCTTTTTAAAAGGACAAAAATGGGATGAACCTCTCATCTCTGAGATTTCTTGAAAAACTGTTTTTTCTAATACAAAGTTTTCCACAGCATTCATAAAAAAAAATGCTGAAAGTTGAGAAAACCATCAGGGACATCTTAACTTTATCGCAAAACACGTGTGAGGATTGGTATTTGATAGTGTTGGGCGGTTGGGTTTTTTTGGGACAATTTTTTAGACGATTTTTGTTCTTTGATTTTGCTAATTTAATGGTCTAGCATACTACAGCAACACATTCTCATTCAGCTGAGCCAGAAGCACTGTTAATCACTCGTCAAACTAGGCAGCGCTGATCAAATATGAATCAATATTCTGTTACTGTAATGTCTATTTCTCGCCTCAAATGTTTTCAGAATAATCTTGTAGTGTCCTGTTAAGCTGTAATATGAGAAAGCTTGTGACCCGACAGCCATGTTGAGATCAGTTGAAGAAATACCAAGCACCGCCCACCAGCTGGAGCACAGCCAATGGGAACGCTTTCTCTCTCTGAATTGACCTGTGATTGGTCAAATCTTCAGTCACGGGCTAGATTTTTTTTAAAGCCAGATAATGAGAAGATAACCTGGGTATGTTGAACTCGCTTCGTACAGTAATACAGGCCTCAGGTTGATTACAGGCTTCGCTGTGTTTTGCCCTCTGCTGTAGAGCAGCATTTTTCTCATCACAGCATCTTCTTACGGTAGAAGTGGACAAGCTAGTGGCGGCGGTAGCTCAGTCCTTAGGGACTTGGCTCTGACATCTCTCCATTAATGCATGTGTATAGATCCTGTGTGTCTGGCCTGTGTGTTTAATGTGATCAATAAAGTATTTCTTCTTCTTCTTCTTCTGCTATAGCAACGCTACCATAAAGTAGCCAACTGACACCTTCGGCTGTTTTCATCCATCACGTGACCCCTCGCCTTGCATGTCATAGCAGTCTACGCATGGTCAAATCCTACACTCGGTCACAGCCAGTTCTTCACACATAAATAAGGCCAGTTTCTCTCCCACGCTGTAGTATTTGGCATTTAAGCTATTCACAAACATATGCTTTTAAGAATTTCTATAAACCTCCCTCCACTAACACACAAGTACATGCTTAATATGTTCCTGTTACCCACAAAGCCTCCCACACAGTAAACAGCCACAAGGGGACAGTTGTTAATGACTGGCCCAGAGGAAGAGCGCATGTGCTTTTTTTAAGGTTGACATTTTATTATAACGAAAGGTACCGGCATTGACGCCGAAACAAGCTGTGAATGTCACGAGCCAGACCCTCTGAGAGAAAAGCGCCTTCTGCGTGTTTCACCCAACTGCTGTCCAGTTGAATCCTATCAGATCATCATGTGTGAATGCTGTTATTCAGATGGGCTTGTAATACAGCGTAAAGCCGACACGTCTTTTCTCTCATATCTGCAATTTCTCTGGTCAAGAGGCTCTCGGGTGCTTATGTAAATGGTTTATGTTAAGTGTTTCCGTCTATTGTCGTTCTTTAAAAGGCAGAATTGGTAGGATTTTCCTGAAAAAAAAATGTATAGACAAAAATAATCCCTCTCAATCATCACTAGAAGTGGGGGGCAGTGTCTGTATCTGAGGACGTCCTGCCCTCTGCCTTCATTTGCCGTGTTCAGGACGTTTCTGGGCGTCTATAAAAACATAGTGACCAGGTGCCAGATCGTAAACAGGCATCCAAGAGGAATATACGAGAGAGAGAGAAAAAGAGAGAGAGAGAGAGAGAGAAAGAGAGGGACAGAGCGAGAGAGAGAGAGAGAGAGAGAGAGAGAAATACCAAGCGGATAAAGCTTGTTCCAAAAACGAGTGAATCTGGAGTTGGCTTTCACCCGTTGGCGAGCACCGTAAACATAACTGCGGTGAGGGGGCGTGTGCTTCTGGTGTCGTTGAGCAGATGCCATTAGGAACACCGGAG
The DNA here is from genome assembly GCF_015220745.1 of Sebastes umbrosus. Lineage (NCBI taxonomy): Eukaryota > Metazoa > Chordata > Actinopteri > Perciformes > Sebastidae > Sebastes > Sebastes umbrosus. The sequence goes on from NC_051275.1 coordinate 8,841,414, forward strand.
AACACCGAGGCACATGATTTTTTTCAGATTACCTGTCTCCTGCACTACTGTCAGGATATAGTGACCGATTTATAAAAAAATAACCAATTTTAAATCATATTTGCTCCATTTCTACCCACTGCAGCTTTAAGATGTTTCCTTCCCTCCTGGAGTCTAGCATGGTGGTAAATTTAAGAGAGAATGGTTGAAAGATATTGTGCATTTTTTACTATACCACTTACTTTTCCCCTCTACCCTGTCTAACTAACGCTGTGTATAAATCTGATTTGTGGCTCTGCTCTCAGGCTTAATCCCAAATTTGGGGCTGAACTACATTTAGATTCAAGAAGTCTTATTCAGGGACATGATGAGTTTTCAGGAGTCTACCACAGTTTGAAAATAAAACGTCAAAATGAAGTCAGTCTAATATCACCTAATACTTAAGATGTCTAGAAATGTGCATGTGACAACCAGCACACTCAATGATATTACTGTTCCACCTAATGCTGAAGGTTTGGTATCAGAAATTGGGGGGCACGAGTGAGTCAGGACTTCTTTGACCAATAAAACAGGCAAAATCATGTGACTACTTTTTCCTGCATATATATATTTATATCAAAGTGGCAAGTAACACCATTATAATGAAATTGGTTAGCGTGTTAATCATGATAATTGTATACAGCTGTTATTAATGCACTAATCCTACTTACAAACACATTCAGTTTCAGTGACAGTAACTTGATACTTAAAGCTGCTCTAAATAATATTTGGGGCTTGTAATACGATGAATGAAATTTTGTATAATGTGATCACACCCACAACGATTTATCAGCCAACTCTGCAGTTTCCCACAGCTCTACGGAGCATATCATCTTTCAGCTCGTTGTCCTTGCCCTTGAAGTTGGCAGATTTAAAAAACTTCCAGCAGGACAACAGGTTGTGTGAATTATGCAAATTAGTTGAAAATTAATCACATTTTCTTTTGTATGGCATACTAGCTTGTCGGGAAGGAGGCTAAATAACGCTCCAAAGTTATGGTACATTTTGGGGAGGAAGAATTGGCATGGCCATTTTCAAAGGGGTCCCTTGACCTCTGACCTCAAGATATGTGAATAAAAATGGGTTCTATGGGTACCCACGAGTCTCCCCTTTACAGACATGCTCACTTTATGATAATCACATGACTATGACTTGCCCCCAAACTGCAAGTCATCCCACTGACACACTGACAGCTGTTGTTGCCTGTTGGGCTGCAGTTTGCCATGTTATGATTTGAGCATATTTCTATATGCTAAATGCAGTATCTGTGAGGGTTTCTGGACAATATTTGTCATTGTTTTGTGTTGTTAATTAATTTCGAATTATATATATTTGCATAAAGCAAACATATTTGCCCACTCCCATGTTGTTAAGAGTATTAAATACCTGACAAATCTCCCTTTAAAAGGTACTTTTTGAACAGATAAAACATGTGTGATTCATTTGCATAAAGTAAACAATACTACCCTTCTGACTGGTTTAGAATGAGGGAATAAATAATACCACTACTTTCTCTATTGAGAAACAATAGAATAGCAACAACAGCAACTGTCAATGTGGAAATATGTAACGCTAAACAACAGCGTACCTATTCTTGGAATGTCCTGTAAAATACCAAAACACAGTAGAGGACAGTGCAGCCGGGAATTTCCAGCAGTCTGAGGTATTTACTAAACTGAATTGTTTAAGGAACTGAAAGTAAGTAAGAGCTTCAGAAACCACTAGAAAGTATGCTGCACTTTGATGAGAGGAATCTTTCCTTCTCCAATCTCCACTTCCTGTTTTCTTCTCCATCTGTCCCAGACGTTCTTTGGAGAGAATCTGTGATCTAAATGAGAAGGACTGAAGCGAAGGAATGGGCCTTATCGACTTCCCCATTACATCTACTAAGCCTGTTATCTTCCCCGGGTCTCCTCGATGGGACCAAAGGCTGGGCTCTTTATGGTCTGATTAGCACTCTATTCCTCAGGATCCCTGTTGTTAGATAAAAACTCTCCATTTCTGGCTATTTAATTAGCTTAAGCAGCTTGGCACTGCCAAAAGCACTTGTGATATTCCATTAATCTAATCCTATTAGTGCAAGCCAAAAGACAGAAGAGGAGAGAAAGTAACTGACACTAGACAGAAGATTCATTCTTTTAATAGCTAATGAGCATCGTAGAAAATACAGATAGCTCTGCTAGCAGTAGTTACTTGCGAGCGTTGAGTGGCTAATAAAGCCGATGCTTTGTGACACGTCAGTCTGTATCTGTTCCATTCCTCTCCGCACACAAACCATTTCCATAACAAGCCCCACAGGCAGTGGCTGTGCTGAGGGCTGTACTGGTCTGTCTGACTGGTCTCATCAGCTCTGTTCAGCTCTGTTCAGCTCTGGAGGTAATATTCAGGGAGTAGGGAGGTCAGAGACAACCACTGTAAGCAAACCCTGTTGTTTAACACTGGGAAGCTCTCTATATGCGTTTTAAAAGGACAAGGCAGGCAATATAGATTACTGTTCCATGAAATCCCATTAAAGCAGCAGTAGGTGAGATTGGAGCAAATATGATTAGAAAACAATATATTTATAAAACATGAGACAGGTAATCTGAAAAAAATCATGTTCCTCTGTGTCCTCCGATGCTCCTAATGACATCTGCAAGATTTCACAGACCGGAGGAAAACAACCAGTCAGAGCTGATCTGGAGTCTGCCGTCCATCTGCCGTCTATGAGAGCCGGCTGTCAATCACTCGCTAACTCCATCAAATGGTCAAACTAGGCCGCGCTGATCAAATATGAATCAATATTCTGTTACTGTAATGCCTATTTCTCTCCTCAATTGTTTTCAGAAACATCTTGTAGTGTACTGTTTAGCTGTAAAATGTGAAAGTTTGTGACGCGGCAGCCATGTTGAGATCTGTCGAGGAAATACCGAGCACCGCCCACCAGCCGCAGCACAGCCAATAGGAAAAAGAAGACTACTCTTAATCCTGCCAACAAAGTTCTGATTGGTCAACTGTTTTTCCAACTAGCTGAAATGGGTACAACCACCAGACCTATTTAAAGTGCTGAACAAAAATCATAGATTAAAGGTGGTGAGTCAGAGGTCTGGAAGCAGACTACGTCAGGGTGCTTTCACACCTTACCTGTTTGGTTCGGCTAAAACAAACTCAGGTCCGTTTGCCTGGTTAGTATGGTTCGTTTGGGCTGGTGTGAAAGCTGTCAATTGAACCCTGGTGCGGACCAAAACAACCAAACCGAGACCGTGGTCTCAGTCCACTATCAAGCGGACGCTGCTGCAGTTCGTTTGTGGTGTGAAAGCAAATTAATCATCCACAGGATTTTATAATAGCAGATATGTGATTTTAGCATGATTTTGAAAGCTAAACCGCTAATAAATCCATCTGCTGATCGTGAAATCTGTTCAAGAAGCAATCTCATAATTGATCTGTATAAGGCCATGTTTTTTTGGGGGGATTATGCATTTGTTGGAGGCTATTTTCAACTGTGGATTAACACACACTTGGTTCTTAACTGAGTATTTACAGCAGCAGGACGGTGTATGTGGAATGGACTCATAATAGACTTCGGCACCTCCTCATGGCTCTGTTTTCAGGCTTAAAAAATCTAGCCAATGACGAAAGACTTTGGACAATCAAAGGTCGTTCCAGAGAGAGAGCGTTCCTATTGGCTGTGCTCCGGCTAGTGGGCGGTGCTTGGTATTTCTTCAACTGTTTTCAACATGGCTGCCGGGTCACAAACTTTGTTATTTTACAGCTAAACAGTACACTACAAGATGATTCTGAAAACATTTGAGGTGAGAAATAGGCATTACAGTAACAGAATATTGATTAATATTTGATCAGCGCTGCCTAGTTTGACCGTTTGGTCGGAGTTCGCGAGTGATCGACAGCTGCTCACAGACGGCGACTGGATGGCAGACTCTAGATCAGCTCCAACTGGTTGTTTACCTCCGGTCTGTGAATTCTTGCAGATGCCATTAGGAGCATATAGTAACCGTTTTCTAAAAATAACTTTTGTTCATCCTAATTGCTCCATTTCTACCTACCGCAGCTTTAACAGACAGCACGCAGGCACTTATCAATAACCATCTCTCATCTTGAACTGCAACATTAAACTGTCAGAGCTTATCTGAATATAAGTAATGGTAAGTGTTCCCCGCTGACTTCCTTCATCACATGCACCACTGATGAAACGGCCGTCTCTGAGGAAACACTGCAGAAAGAAAACCCAAACAAACAGGCCAAGTGTCGGCAGTGTTATTTTGCCCTCTTGTGCTCAAAGCCTCTCTGTCTTTTCCATGTCAGCAAGCCCCAGATGGATCAGTACGAGGTCACAGACTAATTTGAGAAGGTTTTGTTCTCCAATCTACAGACATTTTGGGATTTAGCACAGAGGTTCTGGGGAGATATTGCTACATTGAGTGCAAATTAAGATCTGTATTGAGTGTAAAAGGTTCATTCTTAACCTTGTAGATAGTTTCACCAAATAATCTGAACTCAAGGTCAACGCTACCTTTTTCATAGCTTCCAATCGGATCTATAATCTGAATGTCTTTCTCAGACAATGTGCACAGTTTTGATGATGTCCTAATCACTTCAAACAACAGTGGTGAACTTTGACTGCATCATTAAATGAAACCAGTGCCAAAAGAAGAAGCTGTATTAACATGTTTATTTAGTGTGCAACAATATTCTGTTGTGAAAAGTTGTTACTTAAGCTGATGCACAACTTTTCAACTTCCTGCATTGGACAGTCAGTTAAAAACCCACTACAGCACTATTTTTTACTTTTCAGCAGCTACATCTGTGCAAATATGCTGCTTTATGAAAATGTATTTATATATTTATTATTGGAAATAAAATAACAACACAAAACAATGACAAATATTGTCCAGAAACCCTCACAGGTACTGCTGTAGGTGAAAAATCAGATTCAGAGGAGAAAGAAGTTGGTGGAGATGCAAAAGACCCTTTATGTACATTAACGATCTGAGCCTTGGGTCTCTGCAGTTAACACAAGAACTGATTCATATTTTCGAGTGCATCAGTGTATCAAAACAGCATAACACACACCCTTAATTGAGGTAATGATTAATCCCCTTCTGACAGGTTTTTCCCGTAATTCCCCGATCTGGCCTGTTCTGGTCTAATACAAATAGAAACGAGATATCTCAGTATCAAAGTCTAAAGTCGTGCTGACTGTTCCTGCACTTTCTAGAGGCCAGATCACTATCACTGTCCGAATGATTCGACATTAACCCTTCTATGACAACATATTATACTGTAGTTATATATGTGTAGATTTACAAAGATTAGCATAGGCTCAATATGCTCAAATCATAACATGACAAACTGCAGCCCAACAGGCAACAACAGCTGTCAGTGTGTCAGTGTGCTGACTTGACTATGACTTGCCCCAAAACTGCATGTGATTATCATAAAGTGAGCATGTCTGTAAAGGGGAGACTCGTGGGTACCCATAGAACCCACTTTCATTCACTTATCTTGAGGTCAGAGGTCAAAAGACCCCTTTGAAAATGGCCAAGCCAGTTTTCCCTCGCCAAAATTTAGCGTAAGTTTGGAGCGCAATTTAACCTCCTTCCTGACAAGCTTTAGTATGGCAGTATAGCTTTAAAACTGAGGCCGCTACAACCTAAAAATCGCAAGTTGCGTTAAAGCGTTAAAGAAATTAGTGGCGTTAAAACAAATTTGCGTTAACGCGTTATTATTGCGCCAACTTTGACAGCCCCAGTTTAATTCTGTTTTATCACTTGCCCGATTGGGCCCTGAGATAGCGACACAGTCATAGCAGATTCAGTCATTCAGATCATTGCATATTTAGCATCGGATTGCACTGAAAATTATTATGTGGAGAAATATCAATCTTCAGCTGAAGCGGAGATGAGTAGTCACAGCATCGAGATTTGAAGCACAGCTAGATGCATTAACTTCGTATGATGAACCGTGTGATATCAATTATCATATCAGACGGATCCTTCACAGCCGACCTCTCTTTACAATGAACTGTTTCTAAAACACTGCAGCGAGAGGCTGCCGTCGGCCCACGCCGACACGTGATGCGGTGGAAAGCAAAATGTGTCCGTGGCAGCCTGTGAAACAAGGGAGGACATGAGATCCAAATCATATTCACCATCTGCTCTGCTGTCTGTTTGTCTGCTGCCTAACTGAGGCTTCTTCTACACAAACACTGGAGACTTACAATGACAAGCGTACAGCGCTTCACATTGCCGCCAGCCAAATATTGATCTATCTAACGTCTGTTATACTCAGCACATTATGCTGAGGTGGGAAACTGGCTGCTCACTACAGTGCTTTTAACTATAATACAATGTAGGCTTTTAAAAATGTGTGCAGGTGCACAGTAGGAAATGGCTATTGGCATCTGTTATATTATATTTCTGTCTATTGATGTCTGGCACAGTTTAAATAAAGACGTTTAGTGGGGAGTGATATTTATTTAACCATGGGGAAACTACAGACAACATGAGGAATGTAGTTCTTCTCTTCTCTGACAAACACCCCACTGGACCAACCTCGTTCCATCAGTAACAGTGAATACGATTAAGAGTAAGAGTCTCATCTTTACAGTGATACCTAATTTATGTAAATCCAAGACTGTTTAAGGACCCCAGTATGAAGAAACCATTTTTAGAATAGGCAAAAGTAACACATTTATACTGCATGCAAACAACTGCATTGTTTTAGCCCCAAATCGCATGTGATTATTATAAAGTGGGCATGTCTGTAAAGGGGAGACTCAGGGGGACACAGAGAATCCATTTTCATTCAGCTATCTTGAGGTCAGAGGTCAAAGGACCCCTTTGAAAATCGCCATGCCAGTTTTTCCTCCTCTGCGGTGCGATATTTTGCCTCCTTCCCAACATGCTAGCATGACGTGGTTGGTACCGGTTTGTTAGGTTTTTCTAGTTTCATGAGATACCATTAAGACAGTAAAGCCGGCCGAGGACGCTGGCGTCATCAAAGAGTGGAAGAGGTTAATATACGCTCATAGAAAACTCTGCTGCATATCAAATCAGGCACTTCCTAAACAGCAAGCCACCAGGGGGCGATCCAGACGTTTTGGCTTCGACTTTTGAAGAGCTGTCAAGCTGCTGCCTGCTCACACTGCAGCGGCAGCCTCTGAGAAACTTTCCTGAATGTTGATGCTGCAGTCCAGATTAGAAGAGTAATATGGAATATGGAATATGTACGTATATATACAGTATATATATTTGGCTTGCCCGCCAAAATGAGTAATATACATACTCCCGAATCTCAAAATGCAGCTCCAAACAGTCCATAAAGCCAAATTTACTCCATTTACAATGATACAAAACTGGAAAAAACATGAGTATTTAAAAGTAATAATCTGTCTGTTGAGTAATCAATAAATCAGCTAATTGTTTGAGCTCACATTTACCACCTTTAGGCAATACAACTTTTATGTGCTAGAAAAAAGTTCCATGTTTTGAGCTCAAAGGTAACACAATGGCCAGACACCTCACCCTGCCAAGATTAACCAAAATGAGTTCATTAACCAGACATGTTCAAACCGTTGAGTCAGCTGCCCCTCCCCCAGCTCTCTTACCCGTGTGGTGGTGGCGAACAGGTACTTGTCTCGGAGCTGGAAGCTATCGACCTGCTCCAGGATCACCGTGCGGTTCTGTTCGCTCTGGAAGAAGTCTGTGCTGCTGAGTATAGTGGAGACACCCTGGGGCTCGTGTCTCTGGACCAGCACTGTGGTGGGGGGGTCGTAAGGCTCCACGCCCCTGTGATGGGGTAGAAAAGAGCGGGAGGAAAGGAACCAGGAGGGGGACAGAGGGTGGATTGGAGGGGTAGATTGGAGGGAAGGAAGTCCAGAGGGGTGGGCATGTGAGGGAGGAAGGATGAAAATGGGAGAAGCATTTTGTTATCCAGTTCTTCCTGAAATAACATACTGTATATAGTCTTTATGGATGGCAAAACATAACTTATATATATTATACACACTTAAGTCAGTGCAGTAGGCCTACATCCAAATTTCAGCACCCCCCTCCTCCACGCATCCCATCTACTGAAACCTACTTCTCAACGTCAAAATGGGGGATTCCTGTTCCGTCTTTGTGGGCCTGCATTTTATGAACATTTTATATGTCTCATCACAAAAGGGTTTCTCTGTAGCTGCCAATTAATGATAAATATTGCTGTTTATTTTGTCTTTTTATTGAGGTTACGGCTGGACGATAATTCAATACTGCTTTGAAAGACAATATGTTCACACAGTTTATTCAAAAGATGTATTTATACTTGGGCTGTCAAAGTTACTGATTTACAGACAGCTCTTTTTCCAAATGTAAGTCTATGGGAAAAAGTCTTTTTGGGCCCAATGGCATTGCGTGACGGACACGGAAGTTGTAGTGCCACCGTTTGGCCACTATGTAAAACTTGCTTCAAAACCCGGCGCTCTTCCTGGGGGCTTGATGCGGATGCTGTCAGCTAAAAGTTAGCTAAAAGTTAGCTATGTCTCCTCCTGTATCTTCTCGACCAATCAGAGGAAGGTTCTTCTTCTTCTTCTTTGTGTTTATTGGCAGATCACATTTGCAAACCAACTTTAAAAGGTGCACACTGCCACCGACTTTGCCAAAGTCACTTTGGCTAATGGGTAAAAGAAGTTTATTTCCAACACTGTTATTGATATTTCCCAAAGGGCCACAAAGTGGTTCAGTGGTTAGCACCGTCACTTCACAGCAAGACGGCTCAGGGGTTGAATCGCACTCCTGTTCCTTCTGTGAGAAGTTTGCACGTACCCCCTGTGGTAAGTTTTCCTCAAGAGTGTTTTTTTTCCCCTCACAGTTCCCAGACATGAAGGGAATGTGAACTTAAACTGCACACAGAGGAAAATATCTTTATCTAGGTTTGCCATGCAATGGTATCCAGCATATCCTGCTATCCAGGGTGATTTCCTTTAGATGTCTCATTTACGATTATCAATCCAGCGTGGAGAACTTTACTCACCATCTCTGAAAAACATCTCAAGTTCATCACCTAAAATGACTGACTTATTCTGGCATTGACTGAGCTGTTTCTGAGGCTTTTCGCACAAATAATCCTTTTTTTTTTTTGCTATAAACAATGGCAACATTTCAAGATAATAAATGTCAGCACTAAATACAGACTGTCAGCATGTTCAAACGGAAAATATCAGCACGGTCAAACTATTTGTGAACACCAAGGGTGTTCCGAAACCGTGGCACGAAGAGTCAGCCAGAATGAATGAAGGAGGTTCACTGGGTCTTATCGTCTGCCTTCCAAATCAGTGTGTTTTCCTCCGGGGTCTCGAGAGCTAAACAGAGAGAGCAGTGTCTCGGCTCGGCTCTGCCTCTGTGGCATTCTTTCAAAGGTCCCTGTTCAACTGATGGACACTGTCTGGGCTGAGAGTGCATGGAGGGCTATTCGCGGTCTGTCTCTGTCCCTTCCTTTGAATGGATCTCTGCCCCTTCTAAACCCTTCCTAAACACCCTTCCTCCCTTGTTTTGGCAGTTTCTCATTTTCTGCCAGTTCTGTTTGTCATTCGACTGGAGTTTCCCAGAAATGTTTTTGAAGGAAAATACCACTCTTTTTAGATTGAACTGTCAACAGCGACGGTTTTAATAAATGTGACTATTTTCGGGCCAAACTTTCATTGCTACTCAAATGCAATGACACAGAAATGTATAATGAAACGAGGCATAATAGTTGAGGTGAACACTTCAGGCCCTATTAAATATTCATATAGTAGTTAGTCAATAAGGCTGTTACTGTTCAAATTTGATTTAACAAATACATAATACTAATTATTTTAAACGCAACCCACACAGTGTATTCCTAAACTACATTGTAAAATTAATGTTGTTTGGTTCCTTCACAGAGCCCATGTTGCCCCACTGAAGTGAAAAGGTAACATGACAATGTAACGCCACAGGGTAACGCCACAAGCTAACGCCACAAGGTAACAGCCCAAGTCACAAGGTAACGTCACAAGGTAACGTCACAAGCTAACGTCACAAGGTAACGTCACAAGCTAACGCCACAAGGTAACGTCACAAGGTAACGCCACAAGGTAACAGCCCAAGTCACGAGGTAACAGCCCAAGTCACAAGGTAACGTCACAAGGTAACGCCAGAAGGTAACGCCACAAGGTAACGCCACAAGGTAACGCCACAAGGTAACAGCCCAAGTCACAAGGTAACGTCACAAGGTAACGTCACAAGGTAACGCCACAAGGTAACGCCACAAGGTAACGCCACAAGGTAACAGCCCAAGTCACAAGGTAACGTCACAAGGTAACGTCACAAGGTAACGTCACAAGGTAACGTCACAAGGTAACGTCACAAGGTAACGTCACAAGGTAACGCCACAAGGTAACGCCACAAGGTAACAGCCCAAGTCACAAGGTAACGTCACACGGTAACGTCACACGGTAACGTCACACGGTAACGTCACACGGTAACGTCACACGGTAACGTCACAAGGTAACGTCACACGGTAACTTAGTAAGTAAGGTTTCATTTTACAAAGTCAGCAAATAGCCTTACCTTTAAGGCTAGTTTACTTATAGGGCAACAGGGCACCCAATAGATCACAGTGACAAGATTCAGCCAATAAACTGCAGATTTATTTGATTGAATATGATCATATCATTACAGACAGATTTCCCCCCCCCACACACACACACACATTTGTATGGTAGTTTGAGGGTTTTTAATCAAAAGCAGCAGCCCTTATAGTCAACATGTCAATTGGTCTGTTTTACAAAACAAAAAAGCCTTCACAAGACAGGGATATTTGCTTTTTCCCCTTTCCTGAGCAGTTCATGTTTTCTTGATAACCTTCCCCCTCTGCCTCATCTTTTTTCCCCCATGTTCCCTTTGTTTCTCTCAATGCATTTAAAATCTCTCTGTCTGCAGGATTTGTAGCAGTGTCTGTAATCCTTATGGATATAGAGATTGTACTTCTCAGTGTATGCACAGAGGATTTTACTCAGTCTGTCTCCTAGCAGTGAGATCAGAGGATTAGGAGTTGGTTGGGTGACCGACCCATCAGATTGGGTTGGTTTTAAACGCATCCAGCAGCAGGCTTAGAGTCAAACTCTAGTCTTTTTGGCTTTCAATGCCTTAAGACTGATCTGCAGCACAACCAAACCCCCTTTGTTAAAGCCAGAACAAACAGGATTAGACCCAAATTGGATGGAGCCACAGGGGGGGGGAGTTTAGGATCAATCTTTACTTGTGCTGCCTTTGTCCTCAGATAATTTGCAGTTACTCTTGGCTGGTGTACCACTGCAGTGGTGTAGGTTTAACAGACTTTATCAGATCTTATTGTCTGACTGCTTAATGCCATCAATGGTTAAATAGTTAGGAAATCTATGAACGTAGGATGACAAAACTAAAAATTCTGTGACGAGTGATTTTTTTCAGATTACCTGTCTCATGTGCTACTCTCAGAATATAGTGACCGTTTTATAAAAATAACTTTTTTTTTTTTTTAATCGTACTTGCTACAATCTCGCCTATTGCTGCTTTAAGTGATTAAAATGTATCTGAAACTCTCATTTAGGACGTTTTAGTCCATTTACCTGATCTGTTTTTCATTACCAACACACATATAAACATCTGAATATGAATTTCAGTCCAAAACGTTTGCCCTGGATACATTTTGATAAGCTTTGTTTTCAAAGAATGAGGAAGTGTTGTTGTTGTCGATGTTATCATATTTAAAAAAAAAATGCTTCCTGTATTTCCACTGTATTAGTATTCAAGTGCCTTTCAGCTCTGCAAATAAAGTGAACATGATCTAGGTGAAGTTTGACGGTGGGTGTGTGCAGGCACAATGTGCGTGTGTTATCTTTTCATCAGTGACAGAATCCCGTTCACAGACGAAAGAGTAATTTAGCCTCACCAAGGAGCAGCGGTGAGGGCAACCAACCCAGCTACATGTGATCTGTCTAAAGGTGTCTCCATCTAGCGCCCACTCAGACAGCAGGAGATGCATAGAAAAGGAGGTGGTTGGAGACATTTATTCATCTGAATACTCATTTAGCAGCTAGCAGACACCGGAGTGGTTGTCTGATGGTGTTGCTCAGTGCCGCTTCCTCATTTTCCCTCAGCCCTTGTTTTCTAGAGTCCTAAGCACTGCCAACTGCTTTCATTTAAATTTAAAGTAACAGCACTTGGCACGGAAAAGGGATATGCAATCACTAAATTCATTGTCTGGCTGGTGGCAACAGTGCAGTCGAAAAGACTTTAACCCCCTGAGACCCGCTGGATCACAGACGATCCCGACCGACTTTACCGTCTTTCAGAGGCTGTAGCAGGTTCAGTTTTAGAGCTAGTGAAGAGTGAAGCTACAGATATATGAAACTAGAAAACCTAATCCATTGGTAACAACCATGTCATGCTAGCTTGTAAGCAAGGAGGTCAAATAACGCTCCAAACTGGCATGGCCATTTCCAAATGGGTCCCTTGACCTTTGACCTCAAGTTATTTGAATGAAAAGGGGGTCTATTGGTACCCATAAGTCTCCCCTTTACAGACATTTGTATGCTAATCCCATGCAGTTTTGGGCAAAAACCATGCAATTTTTGGTATATTTATTTATTATAGTATTTATTTAGTATATTTTGGCAGTATAAATGTGTTATTTTCGCCTATTCTAAAATGGTGTGTTTGAATATTTCTGCATACTGGGGTCCCTAAATAGTCTTGGAATTACATGAATTAGTATCACTGTAAAGCTGAGACTCTTGTGGATCCAATGAGCCCAATTGTATTCATGTGTGATGATGTTAGTCCCCATACTAGCCATTTCATTGTATTGAGACTGTAAGACTCACTGTATAAAATGACCTGTGGTGACCTCTAGGATAATCACGGCCTCATGAAGCTTTACAGCCACAAACTAGAGACCTACAGCATTCAGAGGATGGATGTCTTTCCAAGGTAGATTGACAATAAAGTTGTAAATACAGAGCAGGAGGAGGCATCCTTACCCAAGATGAGGAAGAACAACTCTGGTTACATGATGAGGAAGAACAACTCTGGTTACATGTTTACCAGACTTCTGCACACTGTGGTTTGTTTTGTTTGGTTTTGTCAGCTTTTTTAAATGATAGACGAGCGAATCTAGCAGGAAAAGTCAAAAGTTCTTTTGGTATAATCTTAAATACAAATTTGCGTGACTTTTACCAGTTCACCATTTGAACCATTTCTTCATTGAATTTACAGAACAATCACTGCATTGTGATACATAACGTTACCGTGATATAAAATTACATATGATAATGATGATGTGATAGAAGATCTTGGCCATATCGCCCACCCCTAGGCTAAAATAAAGCAAATAACATCCTTTCTTTACTGAACTCTACTGTTTTGTTTTTTACACGGCTTTGTTGAATACTCGATTCTGATTTGTCAATCACAGCGTTCTATGGTCTGTTATTTCTTTATAGCAGACCGTTACTATGGGCGCAGTTCTGATGTCGGACTCTGGCGGACCGTTTTTGTGTCAAATTATTGATTTCTTATGTAGGTAGCCGTGTAATAAGTGGGATAATGTACAGCTAGCGGGTCATTGTTGTGAAATAAACCCTGACTTAACTGAACTTGTCCAACTCATCCTCCTGTTGCTAAGTTACTGTCCTTTGTGTTGAGACACGCAGACATTCAGATAATTCAAATACATGATCATTTGTTGATACTTCAGTTTTCGGTGCCATGAGAAGTAGTAGTAGGGCCACTGTTAACAGCTCATACACCCCCACATACACACACTGGAGCCCTTTTACACAGAGATTCTGTGTTCATCTCCGTACCTTTTATACTGTAAATAAAGGCGAGGTGGAATAATGGCGTAACAGTCCTGCTTTGAACAGGATGTGTGAAAGGGGCTAGAAAGAACCTGACAAAGTGAAAGTAAACATGAACCACTTCAGCCCTCAAGTCTGGTCCTGTTCCAATTCACTTGCCCTTCCCAAAAGATAAACACAGTCTATCAGCACTGTAAAGATGATCACCACACTGCTGCCAGTACATTAAAGCAGCAGTAGGCGAGATTGGAGCTGAAGATGTGATTTAAAAAAGTTATTTTTATATAACAGTTGCTATATCGTGACAGCAGAAAATGAGACAGGTAATCTGAAAAAGATCATGTAACTCTGAGTCCTCCGGTGTCCTCCGGTGCTCCTAATGGCCTCTGCAAGATTTCACAGACCCCAGGAAAACAAGCAGTCAGAGCTGATTGGAGGTCTGCTGTCTATGAGAGCCGGCTGTCAAACACTCGTGAACTCCAACAAACGGTCAAACTAGGCAGCGCTGATCGAATATGAATCAATATTCTGTTACTGTAATGCCTATTTCTCTCCTCAAATGTTCTCCTGTAGTGTAATGTTTAGCTATAAAATGAGAGTTTGTGACGCGGCAGCCATTGTGAAATCTGTTGAAGGAACGCCAAGTTCCGGACCACAGCAATAGGAACGCTCTCTCTCTCTGAAATGACCTGCGATTGGTCAAAGTCTAGTCTAGATTTTTTTAAGGCTGAATACAGAGCCATTTTTCTCAGAACACTTGAATTACAATATGATGAAAGGTTATTATGGAATTTTTGCCCAATAATGACAAAAATATACTGCCTACTGCCACTTTAATCTATACGCCACCAACAAAAATAAAGCAAATAATTATGCCCTGGTATGTATTTTCAAGGTTGTATTTTACATTTTATATATATATATAGTCACAGACATATACAGTATACATTCACTTCACCTGTCAGTGGTCTTAATGTTATGGCTGATCGGTGTGTGTATATATATATATATATACCGATATATATATATATATATATATATACTTTTTGGACCAGGAATTATTCTTAACGTGGATATTAACAGGGAGGTAAGCATCTCTGACCTGCTGAATTGTTGTAAAAGTGAAACTCCCTGTGCTCCAGATATTTAGCAACCAGCTCAGTGTCATCTATGATCCTAATGTAATGACCATGCAGCCATAAATTAATAAAGCATCACAGAATTTACCACACTGAAGCTTATATGAAACAGTATTTTGATAGTAATTAAAAGCTCACTAGAATCATATTTCTTTAGTGATACTGAGTAAACTGGTATTTTCTGGAAGGTTGTATTTACTCTTTCCTCCATATACTGGATCACTGAAGGCAGCACAGAGTATAGGTACATTTTTCCACATACAGTATATGCTTGTCGTGAGCTGAGACAACGGTTGTCTTACCAAAAGTAGGTCTTCACATGCTCTTGGATCAACACCCATGTCTCCCCAAAGTCGTCTGATTTCCACAGCTACAGGAGGGGAGAGAGGAGGAGGAGGAGGAGGAGGAGGAGGAGGAGGAGGAGAAGAAGAAGAAGAGGGGGATGGTGTACTGTAAAAATGTAGGTCAGGCTCATTCCTTCGTTTTGGCTCATACACATGTCACAAGGAGAACACTGGAGAGGCATTTGCCGCTATTGTGCTTGAACTAAAGACAAGGAAACCTAAAAAAAAGCTTCCATGGAAAATCACAATCAACCAATAGTTTCTTCTCTTACCACATACTGTAGATGAAGTACTATATAACACAAGTGCTGATCATTTGATAGGAGCAACAAATCTTTAACTGAAGTCTTTTTCTACTGATCAAAAGGAAATTAAGTCAATGGAAACCTGAATATGAACTGGAACTAACATATTCCACCATACTAACACCATGATTTTATGTACGGAGCCTCTCTATCTACAAGAAGTGACTAAAAAGCAAAAAGGCAGCGCAGCTTTCACGCAGTCACTCTTCAAATCGTTTTTTATGCCTTTGTCTTTCTTGAGACTGGATCATAAAACGACGATAATGATTAGACAACAGTGATTGTCACTGCATCCCGTGAAGATAAAACTGGCGCTGCAGGTGGAGTCTTTACCTGTTTGTTTGGGTGAGAGTTGTCGTAGCCGAGCACCAGGTTGGATCTTCTGCTGTGGAGCAGCAGGTCTGTCGGTTTGAAGGGCAGGGAGAAGCCCTCGACGCTCTTACAGAAGTCATAGGTGTTCCACAGGTAGTTGTTGGTGGAGTCCACAAAAAGGTACTGAAGAAGAAGAAGAAAATAGACATTTCAGCACAAAAGCTAGACGTTATTTGAGACAGAAATATGACATCTAAGCTAATTTAGACAAATTCTAATTCAGAAATGCAAAGAGTCTTACATATTAAGTGCTCCGTCAACACATGCTTTTCCCCAGCCCACTTACAAAGTTTGATTATGTAATGGTACTGTGCTAATCCCACTATTCTCAGCTCGCTTTCATGTGCTGTGTCACTGTATTCCCAATAACCACTCAATTCTGTGTGAGCAGGGAGCAGTATTGCTGCACTAATGACACATGATACACTAAGAGAAGAAATAAAGACACTGCCTTAAAAATTATTACACCCACTTGGAGGATTTTGTAGCCCGTTATCCACAAATGATTACTGACATTAAAGTAAAACTCTCCACTGAATACGTTTAGCATTCTTTAACCCCTCTGAAACCCGCACTGACTTTACTGTCTTTCAGAGGCTGTATAGCAGGTTCAAGCTAGAATGAAGGTACAGATATCATGTGAAACTAGAACATTTAAGGAATTGGTAGCAACCATGTCATGGTAGTCTGTCGGGAAGAAGGCTAAATAACGCTCCTATTGTAGGCTAAATTTTGGCGAGGGAAAACTGGCTTGGTCATTTTTAAAGGGGTCCCTTGATCTCTGACCTTAAGATATTTGAATGAAAATGGGTTCTATGGGTACCCACGAGACTCACCTTTACAGACATGCCCACTTTATGATAATCACATGCAGTTTGGGGCAAGTCATAGTCAAGTCAGCACACTGACACACTGACAGCTGTTGTTGCCTGTTGGGCTGCAGTTTGCCATGTTATGATTTGAGCATGTTTTTTTATGCTAAATGCAGTACCTGTGAGGGTTTCTGGACAATATTTGTCATTGTTTTGTGTTGTTAATTGATTTATAATAATAAATATATACATACATTTGCATACAGCAAGCATAGTTGCCCACTCCCATGTTGATAAGAGTATTTAATACTTGACAAATCTTCCCTTTAAGGTACATTTTGAAAGGATAAAAAATGTGTGATTAATCGTGATTAATATTTGAATTGATTGACAGCCCTATTAACGTTACATCCTCATCTTGACATATGCTGACAAAGTTACATTATGGATGAGGAAAATGTTCAATACAAAGAGAACCAGAGTTATATCTGATTAGTTTTGAAACTATTGTGTGACTAGACGCATTTCAGGCCATATCTCTTGACTCTGACTCACTTAAACTGATACAAAGAACGTGTATGTTAGACCGGCACTGGCCTCCAAACAAGTACAGGTATCTGTGTACATCTAGTTTCATACGCATTGGGACACATCACAGAAAAAAAAAAAAAAAACACTTTAGAAGATAAGATAAGATGCAGCACAAGATGAAAATAAGGGGGGAAGAAATACACTTTTAATTAAAGTAAGTTTGATTTAGAAGTGATTAAAAGATGATACAGCTTGTTACATTCTTCTAAAAGTCTGGATTGCAAAGGTGTCAATAACCTCTGACTCTTTACTCAGAGTTTTGTGTCTACCAGCAGACATAGTGAAGCTCCGTTCACTTGATTATGGGACTCCTGGTGCTTTCTGATATTATGCAGAAACACGGAAAAGATCCCACTCTTTGTTCTGTCTGCCTAACCTATATTGACCTAACCTATATTTGCACAGCACCATCCACTTCGTCTCTGTTTACTTCCTCTTATCCGCTCCCTCACCCTCCTTTGCTGCGCTCCATCTCATGCTGAACCCACCTGAGCCAGACAAATGACCCCTGACACATTGTCAGCCCTGTGAAACCATGTGCATTCTCCACAGACAGGGACTTAGCTTTTTATGTTCACTGCTGTTTTCTCTGCTGTTCTGGCACACAGCAACCAATTGGTGAAATATGAAATCCTGCAGGTAATGGGGCTTGTTGAGAATCGATATAGTATCACAAAACGTAATATCACGATATTCAATGTTTTCTTACACCCCTAGTAGGTAATGATGATGCAGCAAAATAATGAAACACAGCCCATTAATTGCCCATGAGGTTCACTGGAAGGCATCGGGCCACCTTTTCTTTAAAGGTCTCATATTATGTATATATAATATTATATATTATATATCTTTTATATTATAAAGCAGGTTTAAGTGCTTTATAAATACTATTAAACCATCAAAACGCTCGATATACGGAGAAATACACACAGCCTGTATTCAGAAATTGTACGTTTGAAACAAGCCGTTAAGATTTCTGTCCATTTGTGATGTCACAAATATACACTATTTAGACCATTACACGTTTTTAAACATAAACATTCTAAATGTGTTTCCCAGTTTATTTCCTGTTGCAGTGGATGTAAATAACATCAGCTGACAGAAAGTAAACATGGACCCAAACTGTTGCCTAGCAACGCAATTCCGTTGCAATTCCATTGAAATGCACTAAAATGGAGTGTTTCAGACAGAGGGTAAATACAGGTATATTCAGGCAGACAGTATGAGGAAAAATATGTATTTTTTTAACATTAAACCAGGTAAACATGTTCTATTAGAAACACAAAATACAAGTCTGAACCTGAACATGAGCATATGGGACCTTTAAGTTTAGCAGTGATGTACCATGCAGTTGACATGATTCCCGTCTTGTCTACAGAGACTCCTCTGCTGTGCGTTTCACCTCATTTTCATAACTTCACCTTCAGCGGTGTAGTTACTCATTGCCCGGGAGCAGTTACTTACCCTCCTGTTGTCTGCAGGGCTGTGGTAGAACTGGGAGATGACCTGCTTGCTGCCTTCCTTGGCCTTAACCCCTGAGAGCTGGAACTTCTCTGAGACGAGTGTGAAAGTGGTCCCGTAGTCGTAGGATACGTAGACCTGGAGACAAAGAGGAGAATAGGGAGTAATCGACGACTGCACCTCGTGGTCTGTGATAACTGTACAAAAAAACATGGCTCTGGATTATGGCATGTAGATTGGGGCTGAACGATTATTCGTTTTTATGTCAAAATTGTGATTTGAAGAGTGCATTTTTCAAATCACAAGCACCTCCGTTTTAATTACATAATTAACTGCGTCCTAACAAGCTTAGCAAATGAAAATTTAAGTGGGCAACCGCTGATTTCACCTGCTCTAATGTCACATGTATAATTTTCTCAGCTGTTGCTACTGTAATTAAAGGTGCTAAATTCTACACATCAGACCGGCAATACGTCATCCAGAGTAGGCTCGCATGACCACATCTCCTTTTGGGGATGTACCTGTGAGGGTTTCTGGACAATATTTGTAATTTTTTTGTGTTGTTAATTGATTTCCAATAATACATTTATACATATATTTGCATAAATCAGCATATTTGTCCACTCCCATGTTGATAAGAGTATTAAATACTTGACAAATCTCCCTTCAAGGTACATTTTGAACAGATAAAAAATGTGCAATTAACTATGGATAATCATGCCATTAACCACGATTAAATATTGAAAGCCCAACTATTTTTGATCAAATCTTGTATTTTTTGTATTTTTTGTTTATGGAACCTGAGTTTATGTCTCTTATTTTCCTGTTTTTCAGGCAAGCTCTGAAAGCTGATGAGTTGCACAGCAGCCCGTGTGGGTCGAAACAGACACAGGCAAAGAGACATGCTATGTTTCAGCTTTTTTGAAGTGTGTGTGTGTGTATATGTGTGTGTGTTAATGTAGCAGATGGTGGACTTAATCTGTGGCTCAACAATCATAGCAACACCAGAAACATGAGAAACATGTTAGACAAGTGTGAACACACACACCTTCTGCTGCACTGCTGCTTTATTGAAGCAAATGAGTGACTAAGATTAAACAGAAAAGGGGGGGTAATACTGATGGGATACCATCAACACCATGTGAGGTTATAACAGCATATAAAAAGGCCATGGCTATGTGCTAGTTTTAGTTTTCCTATATATATATATTATGCATGGATGTGTTCAGGTGTACTTACAGAGCTGGTTTTGGGCCCAGTGGCTCCTGCGCTGTCTCGAGCCAAGGCCACGATGACATTGCTCTTCTCTCCCGCCCAGTGGACCACCATCTGGTTGTGAGAGTCGTTCAGGTTGGCCTGCAGGACAAAACAGGTTGAACTGAAGATGCACCTCAGGGAAAAAGGCAAGCAGACTCAGGAACTCTCTGCAGACTAATGCTAACTGTGCTGTGAAAATGTTTCACACTCGGGAAGAAGGATGAGTATTACAAATCAACCTGATCTGCTGACAGTCACAAGAATTGATGTAGACATCTCATCAGCTAAACATATGGCTTGAATCTGAGGCTACGGCAGACAGCAGTGACTTGTGTCTTCACAGTAAAACCTCAGCAATAAAGCTTGGCAATCTGTACTGATTTAGACCCAGGCACCAAGTCAAGCACATTTCACTTATTCTCATTTCTGAAAATAAAGACGCCCTAACGTTCTTCCTTCAACGACCCAGCCGTTGTAAAAAGATAAAGATCAACAGCACCTGAACCCGACCTCAAGGCTTGATGGTTACGGTATGCAAACACACAAGGCTGTGACCTGAGATAACGTCACGCTGTAGAGCTTGTATGTGTCAGAGCAGTTAAAAACAAATAGCTTGTTTTACCCAACCTCAAAGATAGTCAGTTTACAACCTTATTATATATTTACTAAGACAACTTACAGATGTCCACATTTGAGAAGCTGGAAGCTGTGAATTTTGGGCATTTTTGCTTAGAAAAGTACTTGGAATTAGAGCAAATGTGATATAAAAAGGTCACTATATCCTGACAGTAGTGCATGAGACAGGTAATCTGAAAAAAAAATCATGTGCCTCTGTGTCCTCTGGTGTTCCGAATGGCATCTGCAAGATTTCACAGACCGGAGGAAAACAAACAATCAGAGCCGAGCCGGGGCCTTGCCGTCTCTGAGCTAGCTGTCAATCACTCGCGAACTCCAATAAAACGGTCAAACTAGGCAGCACTGCTCAAATATGAATCAATATTCTGTTACTGTAATACCTACTTCTGCCACTATTTCAGAAAGAGGTGGTGGTGGTAGGCGGGGGGGCTGGTAGAACACGGAGGGGATGGGGGGGGATGTTGGAAGTGACTCAGAAGCGGCTGATGAGTTCAGATCAGAGCGGAGAGCCGCCGCTGCTGCAGAGGGAGCGGCGGCTCTCCATAGCAACAGCTGAGACAGCACACGTCAATATGTATTCATTATGGTTCAATTCATTGTTGGTTTTGGTCTTTTAATAAGATTAGCTGACAATAAGAAAAATATAATTACAATATAAATATAATAACATGGACTGACTTTTCCTTTAACCACATAAACACCTGGCTAATCCAGCTCTAACAGTATATGTGTAGGTACAGCTTGTCTTATTTTCATGTAAAGGGTGGGTAAAACAATGACTTGACACATACTACTGTAATTCCCCACTCAGTGCGCCTCCTGTCAGGCACATAGATCAATGAAAATGAATAGGCCATTTCATCTTTTTCATTGTCACTGCATCCCCATCTCATCTCCCTGCTGCTTTCCCTTCCTTATCTTTTATTGATGATTCTGCGAGGGGGCAGGCTTCTTCTGAAAGAGCTCTTTTTTTTTTTTTTGCTTCAAAGGCTTTTTCTGCACTTTCCTACCGACTCACACTGTGGAGTAAACATCAAGTTTACTCCCCCCCTCCCCACCCCCCTGTCAGCTGTGATCCGACGCAACCCTCGACCCAGTTCTGGTTTGTATTTTCTGCTATCACAACAATGCTGCGGATGACAGTGCTGAAACGTTGGGCAGTGCGATGGCATGAGGAACAGGAGTGATCAAATATTCAGCCTGAAACGTTTCAAACAGCTGCTGGCAGTGCAGCCTGTAATGTTGTTAACATCAGGGTTTGGATTAACCATCCTGCACCAACATTAGACAATAATCTTACAAGGCAAGAAGTGCATCGAAGAAAAAGGCGGAGACACTAATATCACCACCCACAGAGGCCTCCAAAATCTATAAAGCAATACAGCAGCACCAACACATATTGTGTTTTGGTTGTTAACAACGGGCGTGTTAGTGGGGATTCTGGAAAATAACAACACTTGATCTCGAAAAAAGCTCCTGGAAAGCATCAAACATCAGAGATTGATGATATATAAGTGAAAGACGAAGACGACTTAAAGCTGCAGTGGGTAGAAATGGAGCAAATGTGATTAAAAAATGTTCTTTTTATAAAACGGTCGCTATATCCTGACAATAGTGGATGAGAAAGTTAATCTGAAAATCATGTGCCTCTGTGTCCTCCGGTGTCCTCTGGTGCTCCTAATGGCATCTTCAAGATTTCACAGACAGGAGGAAAACAACCAGTCAGAGCTGATCTGAAGTCTGCTGTCCATCTGCCGTCTATGAGAGCCGGCTGTCAATCACTCGCAAACCAAACGGTCAAACTAGGCAGCGCTGATCAAATATGAATCAATATTCTGTTACTGTAATGCCTATTTCTCTCCTCAAATGTTTTCAGAAACATCTTGTAGTGTACTGTTTAGCTGTAAAATGAGAAACTTTGTGACCCGGCACCCATGTTGAGATCTGTTGAAGAAATACCAAGCACTGCCCACCAGCCGGAGCACAGCCAATAGGATCACTCAATAGGAACGCTCTCTCTCTGAAATGACCTGTGATTGGCAAAATTTTCTAAAGCCTGAAAACAGAGCCATGAGGAGGTGCAGAAGTCTAGTTTTCTCTCAGAACACTTCAATTACAATATGCTGAAAGGTTATTATGAAATTTTTGCCCGATGATGACAAAAAACATACTGCCTACTGAAGCTTTAAGTGTGGATGTTTCCTTTTAGCATGATGTTGAAGTCGTAGTCAGTCAACAGCAAAGCCGACACCATGCAGGACTAGACCATATGTTGCCAGAAATTTAACCTTTTTCCTCATGTAGCTTCTAACAAAGGAACGATTATCAGACGCTGTCGTGAAGCCAGCTTCACTGATACACAACTTTCTTTTCCAGCTCTTGCTTTAGTCATCAGCCTCCCGCTCCTTCTCCTCCTCCTCCTCCTCCTGTCCCCCTCCATCTCCCTCAGTCTGCCTCCCTCCCTCAGGGCCGCCTCAGTAAAAGCTAGGGCTGTCTCTCAGGCCGAGGTGTTGCAGCAGTAAATCTCCGCATTTTAGGCCTCGATGGCCGCGGTGCGCGCGGGCCAAAAGGGTGCCAGCGGCTCCGCGGACTGACACAGCTGAATCTAGAGAATGATGATGACTGTGAAGATGGAAACAATTTGCCTGGTTGTAGCAAATTGTAGCATGATGAGAGTCAACGCTGCAAGGGCTCATCCATAGATGATCACTGTCCTGTTCACAGGTGCAGTAGCGGCTCGAGACGGCACCACTAAACACGGGCTATCTCCAACATAATGAGGTACATTTGTATACCATAAAAAGCTCCCTGTTATCCTCTTATGCAACACAGCATCTTTGTGATAAGCTCCATAAACTGCTACTCTGAGCCTGCAGAGAACAGACTCTGTGGTTTGGCTCACAACTATAGTCTCACAGCTCTCTTTCTCACTAAACTGACCTTCCTCACAGGAGCACACAAGGCCACACCAAGGCATTACAGTTGCACATTAGACCAACAGCAGTCATTTTCCTTAGATTTAGACCAAGACAGGGAGCTCCACTTTACAACATTTTTGTGGTCCATTTAAGATTTCAAATGCACAACGCACTGTGTATGCAAGTACATCATTACTGACACCGCACACATTTACAGCTGCAGTGTTTACTGTCGGTTGAGAATTCATCTGTGGGTCTGACTCTGGAACAGGAGATCCAACATTGAATACTTAAATACTCTGAATTACTTAACTCAGTAAAATGGGCTGCAAAACAGTGCTGAATTCTCTGGATGACTGCTCATTTGGGAAAGAATTTCTCCAATGTATGACTGCACACGATGCACCATTGTGGCAGTCTGCACTCCAAGGTGCACATCCAGACGGGTTTTATAAAGTTCTAATCCTCATTCCTGGCAGATTTGATGACACCTGTCTTGACTGATGGCAATGGCGTGTTTTACACTGCAACTCCCAAAGTTCTGTTCAAAATCGCACCACTGATAAAAATGATCAATAATCCCTACAAAATACCACATTAAGACACCAAGACCTTGACGAACTGTTCTGTTCTGTTCAGTTCAGTTCAGTCTACCTAGGACAGCCATCCATCCTCTGAATGCTCTAGGTCTCCAGTTTGAAATGGCTACTATGGGGACTAACATCGTCACACATGAATACAGTTGGGCTCATTGGATCCACAAGAGTCTCAGCTTTACAGTGATACCTAATTTATGTAATTACAAGACTGTTTAGGGACCCCAGTATGCAGAAATATTTAAACATATTATTAATAATATTTTAGAATAGGTGAAAATAACACATTTGTACTGATTTGTAATTCATGCAAAAAAAATGCATGTTTTTTTGCCCAAAACTGCATGGGATTATCATATGTCTGTAAAGGAGAGACTCGTGGGTACCCATAGAACCCATTTTCATTCACATATCTTGAAGTCGGAGGTCAAGGGACCCCTTTGAAAATGGCCATCCCGGTTTTTCCTAGCCCCAAGATTTGGCCTAACGTTGGAGCGCTACTTAGCCTCCTTCCCGACAAGCTAGCGTGACAATACCAATGGATTCCTAAGGTTTCTTAGTTTAATATGATATCTGGACCTTCACTCTAGCTCTAAAACTGAACCTGCTACAGCCTCTGAAAGACAGTAAAGTCGATTGGGATCGCCCATGATCCCACGGGTCTCAGGGGGTTAAAGGATGAACATCAGAAAATCTTTTTTGCGAGTCAGGGTTGATTATCTCACTGCTACAAAGTACTGTACTGTTTAATCATGCATTGACCAGCATGCTCTACACGCTATCTTTGTCAACCTGTGTCCAACATTGCATCACTATTTTAAGAAGGTGTAGCCTTAACAGCTGAAAAGAAACACCTCCCATCTATGTATATCAATTTAGGACACTGATGATGTCAGAGCTGTGCATTTGTTCGACAATAATGCACAGCTTATAAGAATTCAGTATTGGTCATGGTATACTTCTTATTCAGCATATTGCCTGTGCTGTTTGTTTCCTTTCCTTTTTTCCCCCCCTCACACACGACAACATGGCGGGTAGTCCAGAGGTGGCTCTATAAGTGGCAGAGAGGTGTTCCTCATCTGCTCCCATCCATCAATCTCTGCGACAGCTTTGTGGTCACTTGGGGATTTGGGGGGGGGTTAGAGGGAGGAGGTGGAAGTCAAGCGCATCGCAGGCAGCCAACAAGGCTACTGTACCGCCATGGTTTCTGTCAGTCTCTCTCATGCTCACACGCAGAATGCAGGCAGTCTCTCCCAAAAGCTATCTCGTGCAAACCCGTCATACCCGACAGAACAGACAGGATTCAGTAAACCCGGCAGCAAACGAGTCAGAGAGTGCAGCAGAGGGGAATGATTTCTCTATTTTTATGATGGGTTGCTCCTCAGTCAGACCTTGAGCGCCGGCAGACTGGAACAGTGAGTTTATCACCAGCTTAATAGTTCCCTCCTCTGTGGTATGAGGGGAGCGAGATTTACATCTGCACTGGCTCATCCTAAATACAATACAAAAAGTTACTTAAATTGGTACATTAATAAAAATCTTCAGTCCTTCACGGGGGGCGTATATAGGTTAAACCACTGTTCATTTAACTTGAATAGAAGTTGGTTTATTTTATTTGTGCACTGCCTTGTATCTTGAGAACTGAATCACCAGGTCCTGAGGTTGCACTTTTTATTATTTTCAAATAAAAGGTGTATGTATTTGCCATTACTGTTTACTTGTTAAATATCCATAATTCATTTATCCCTGATTACCTTACAAGAAAAACTTTGAGGAGTCCTGACCTGCTCTGTCCAGTATCCAGCTATTTATTTCGCAATCACACCGATTGAATTTTTGGCAAAAAGAAAAGTTACTGTATCGACACAGCCCTACTACAACCCTACAAAATGTCCTTGAGCAACACACTTAACCCCAAATTGCTCCCTAAGGCTGTGCCATTGATGTGTGAATGAGATGTAATAAAAAATATTTTTTCCCTAAAAATCTATGATAATCGTGATAAATAATGGTGATCTCAATATTGATCAAAATAATTGAGTGATTATCATTTTGGCCATAATTGTGCATACCCTATTACATGCTTTATCTGTGTCACATCCCAAGCAGGAGAGCGAGGCTTTTCCTTTCACTAACAAGCCATTACATGCAACTGAGAAACTGGCTGCATTCCTTATTTGAGCTTGGATCCAAATAAAAAGCCTCTGGTCTAGTCTAGCTGCAGGGCTTCAATTGGCTGTCTGACAACAGTTAAAAAGCATCTTTGCTGGTTATGCAAAGCCTCATCAATGCATATTGAATATTTTGGGATTTGGCATTTAGACATGTTCAATTGCAGCGTTTTAGTATGCACAAAGCATATTAATCGCCACGGGCAAATGTTCATGAACAGCACGATCACGGCTAGACGTGATACGGCAAACCACCCTCTCGCAGCGTTAGTGATCCAGACCAGACAAGTGCAGACCAGACCTATCTCCTCAGAGGATTAGCAACGCAAGTGAAACTTGAACCCCACCAACACAGTTAAACAGACTCTAGACAATGCTGTTCGCCCAATAGATTACAATGAGATCGAAAGCCCTTCCCAAGGTAAGTGTAGTACATGTACACTACAGTCTGTGTTATTTCCCATCATCTCCCTGGAAGAGTAGCTCACTGTGTTGGAGTCGTTCCGTACATTTTTATTCAGCCTTAAAATCGTATTCTTCATCAACCAAAACAAATCTGCCAGCAAAGTTGAGATCATTAACCCCCTGAGACTGACTTTACTGTCTTTCAGAGGCTCTAGTAGGTTCAGTAGGGGGCTAGAGTGAAGACACATATCATATGAAACTAGGAAACCTAAGGAATACGTTGCGTGAGTGTTGTTTTCATGTGTGATGATGTTAGTTCCCATAGTAGCCATTTCATTGTAGTGAGACCATTTTTTGAAATTTGACCTCACTGTATAATATGACCTATGGTGACCTCTAGGATAATCACAGCCTCTTGAAACTTTACAACCACAAACTAGAGACCTAGAGCATTCAGAGGATGGATGGCTTTCCTAGGTAGATTGACAATAAGGGGGTTTCTGAGCAGTTTACGAAACAGAAGTGCTCGTCATCCAATCGCCAAAAAATTAAATTCTTGCAGATATCTAAAAAATGTCTAAGGTTTTTGATACCAAATCACAGCATGGCTTTTTCTATGGTGTCCCTCAATGTCTTGGTGTCTTAATGTGGTATTTTGGAGGGATTATTGGTCATTTTGATCAATTCTCGAGTGGAAAAAAATGGTTACATTTAGCACCAAATCTGTGTAACAAATGGTATCAACCCAAACATTGCTGCAACAACTTATGAGACACAATAGAGCATGGGGCTGGAAGTCATATACTTCGATCATAATGTTCTAAACCCTTATACACTTTTACAAATCATTTTACATATTTTATTTTATTTTTCAGGTTCTCATCTTTCAGATGATGTACACCACTTCTGTGTGACATCTACTGTTGACCTGCTATCTCCCCCTAAAGCCCCCCTGTACCCCCCTAAAAAAGACAAAAATGCATCTATTGTGGGTCTCAGAGGGTTAACCTGTTGTCAGGCAGGTTCTCTTGTCCTTTCAGAATTGTCTGAAAACAAGAATCTTTCTGCATTAGCGTCAGGGAAATGACACTTTTTGGTTTGAATTGAAAGTATCTTTTTGTAGCACATGCTTTACAGCAGACACAGAAACCATTTTATTGCTATCTGCTGCATTCCTCTCCTTTCCTTCCTTCCCACCCTTCTGGCACTTTGATATCCTATTGGTAGCGTGAAGGAGTTGGGCTCTGTGTCTGGTACTACCAAGGAGCGGAACAGAGCAACAATACGCTTGGGGATTTAGCCTACACTCTCCCCCCCTCCCTCCATCCTCCCCTCTCCTCGGCTCTGAGCTCTCCATTATTCAACTGTGGATGTGGGGAGACGGGGGGGGGGGTTAGGGGGGGTCATCGTGGCCAGAGGAGAGCATCGGCGGCAGAGCCAGTCTCAAACAATGACATCATCTCTGCAGGACTGGCAGGCAATGAAGGCTCGCTCACCAGGCACTGAGCACTCTCCAGTTTGCGTGTGTAAGTTGGGCTGTGCTGTTAGTGACCAGTGTATTTTTGTGGCTACAGGCAGGAAGCACAACTGAGCCACAACGTGACAGCGGACATCCCCATTTGGGTGCTTTTCAAGTTTTTTTTACTGACGGAAAGCAAGGTGTAAACTGAATGTTTACAAAACTCTAATGCGAGGCATGTTATAGCGCGGAATGGAGGCCCTCAATAAGAAATGATGAGTATTATTATTCAAGTTCTCTTCTTGAAGGCTGAATGAGAAGTGGGCTAAGGTTGTTCCACACCAAGAAAGCTCTGCTGGAAACGGCTTGACAGCAGCTGCACAAACTCAACCAGACAAAAACTGATGAAGATGTTTTCATACTTGAGCTAAGTGCTGCGTTACGGCCCACACACACACACACACACACAGTCAGTCGGCTGTTGTGCCTCCAGCCCGAGCTCAGGGATTTTAGGGTGAGAGTCAGTGATGAATTTTAAGAAGGCTTTGAGAATCAGAAACGGCACGCAAGCATTAAAAGGGATAGTTCAGGTGTTTAGAGGTGGGGTCGTATGAGGTATTTATCCATAAGACAGTAGGGCAGGGATGATACACCTATCCCCCGATTCGATGCTATCACAATACTTGGGTGCGGATTCGATGTGTATCGCAATTTTTACGTATCGCGATTTTAATTTTAAAGCATTGCAATCCGATATTACGATTTATTGCGGCCATGGGAAAAAGTAGAATCAAACACTTCTAGGGACTTTTACTTTGGAAAATATCTAAATTGATACAGTAAAGATGTTTGATTTTTAGTATGTATGTAGTCAGAGATGTCCTGAAGTCAAATATATCAGGCATTATTTATTACACTTTTTCCAGTAACCCAAAAATCAAAGAATAAAGACATTTTCCCCACAAATTAGTGGTATTTACTTTTTAATTCTTAATTTACAAGGGACATGTAATGTTTTATACTTCTGGTGAATATAATCAATCTTATTTCCATATGTATTTTGTATATACAGTTCCCTTTGTTATTTTGAAAACCAGAAGTAGTCAGACATGTATACTTCCGCTAACTTCGCCAAGGTCATCTCTAGCTCTCCCGTCAGCTCCGTTCTCTTTATACATCCATGGTCAGCTCCATCGGGGCCGTTTGAATGCATTTAACATAAATATCAGTATATGGGTGCTCTACAGTTGTAGCGTCGGCCCATTTGACCACGGAGATGAGAGTGACGGCCGGCTTGACTGCACGTTACCCCGATACGATAACGTTTCCTGTCCGTGACAGAGTTAGCATGCAGATTTAGCCATGATGTCTAGCTCTGCTTTTCTTGACAATGTGTGAAACCCAAAGTGTTTCCATACTTTACTGGATGGGTAGTGTTTACCACTTTGGATTTAATATGTGAGGTCGTATCCACGCAGACCCTCCGCCGTTTTCTGCTTTGTTGTTTCGGCTCGCTGTGGTTTGTTTTGGTGACGGATACGGAACGGATATGACATCACGTTACTCAGACTACAGCAATAAAAGTGGTAACTTCCTTCTACCTCTGCATAGACTCAAATGACGCAAATATATCGATTCTGGCATTAAAAAAACTATTTCAAAATCACAATGCATAGGTGAATCGATTTGTCCACCCCTAATAGTCAGTGTATTACCTACAGTAGATGGCGGTTGTGCAAGCAAGGGAGATACTGCTGTGGATGGGGGAAGCATCAAAACGTATTTTAGCCACCTAAAAGAAAGTCTCACCTAAAAATAACAATATCAGTATAAGTGTACTCTATATTTCAATATCTATCTATACTGTGTACGGAGTCTTGTGACTTTGAAGAGAACATAGATAAGTTTCACTTTCAGTTCAATTCCCCATCAGAAAGGGCTGTCTGACGACATACTAAAGCGACAGAAATATTCTAAATATAGCGTACACTTAAACTGATGTTGATTTGTTTTGGTTCAGCCTCACTGCTCTGACAGTGCCGTTTACAGCCGCAGCAGGCAGCTGTTTTCAGCAGAAAACGCTCTTAAACTGTCGTCAGACAACAGAACAGTATGCTACCTGCGCAGCACCAAACTGCAGGCAGACTATTTGGTGATGAGCTGGTGAACTAAAGCTCCCTGTAAAGGGGTTACAGCATAGCTTCTGTGCGTAGCTGCTGTTGCTATGTAACTACACAGGCTACAGCTGCCAAGGAGATACCAGGCACCATGAGTGCAGGTTGTTTGAGTTTCTTTGTATTTAAAAGGTAAATGGACTTGTGCATTTATATAACGCCTTTCTAGTCCTCCAACCACTCAAAACATGAGTTTATGGTCTCAATTGCTAGTTTCAAGTCTTCTTCAATACAGCATGATGTTCATGCTGTAAATTATGGTCCCATTTAGAGTCAAATAGACCATAAAGTAGGGGATGCTTTAGGGCGTGGTTACCTTGTGATTGACAGGTCACTACCACAGCGGTGTTCGGTTTGAGAGTTGTCTGTGTTCTCGTCTTACAACTTTAACCCTTTCACAGTGTGTTTTCAGTTTGGGAAAGAAATTAGTTGTCTTAAAATGTCTTATTCAGCGTTAGATTGTACTTAGCTCCACCCTCTCGTGTCACTTCTGGATGCAAAAAACTAACATGGCGACGGCCAAATACAATGATGGCGAACTCAAGGCTTCAAAACTGCAGTCCACAAACCATTGGGTGACGTCACAGTGACTACGCTCACTTCTTATATACAGTCTATGCTCAAGACAAGTTCCTGTGTCTTGCTTTCCATCTGCTGATTAAAGTGAAGGGGGTTAGCCCCGAAGTTAGCATCAACTTCGGCTCATGTGACCTTTAAGGTTCTTTTTTAAATACTGTTTTTCAACAGTTTAACTGATCGGTCAAATTTCTTATTGTCAGTTTACCATCCCTAATATCGACGTCAGAAGATTTGAAAAAATTTGATCGCCACACAGTCTGCAACTCTGCAACCTTCGAGAGCACAAAGGCACAGATTATTGGGCTGTGGCTACACTCTCCTTTTTTTTCTTGTGCGGACTTTAACTCGGTTAGTGACCTCATGTGATCTCAAGTGCACAGAAGCTGCCAAAACAGCTGGAGAAACTTGAGAGAACAGAATCAGATATACGAGCATATACGCATTATCGAGATCGCACGCTCAAATCTAATTCTGCTCCGCGCCGAGTACCCGTGCCTGTGTGCTCTCAAATGTTGACTTGCAGAGCATCGCTCAGAATGTGTTCAGCTCTCTCGAATGTTTGTCATCAATATGCTTTTATGCATTCCATACTTCCGGGAATTAGAAGCTAACGTTTGGACACTGGACAGAAATTGTGCTGCTGCAGTCTGATATGAACTTCCTTGTTGTTGCCTGACCCAGTTCCTCCCACTTTTTGCAAGCAAAGAACTATCAGACTCCATGTCTTTAAAAGCTGCATGGATGCTTTAATGAAGGGGCCACAGGTTGAATCACTCTCCGTGATATCAAATACAAATTCAGATTTAATGGGTAATAAGAAGATTCATTTTAATGTAAGCTTTGGGGATTTCGAGTGAAATTGCGTTTTTGGAATGAAATGTTCCTGGAGATGGTGATAAAAATAGAAATATCTCTTGACATACCACAACATACAGCACAAATTTGTGCATACTCATGTAGTGGCTTCTTACTGTTTATTTACACTCCACAGTAGAGTGAGCACATGATGATTAAGAGGGGTAATTGTAACAACAGGAGGCCAGAAATAGCAGTGACACTGTCTCTGAACAACAACAACAACAACAGCTGGTGAGAGAACAGCAGATATGAGGATTTAAAGCGGTTTGACTTGTCATTAGGATGCTCCTCTCCTGTAGTGAGCTCAGCAAGCTGAACCCCCGAACCAGTCTTATTTTCTAAACGGCTCTGTGAGATGTTAACACAGAGAGACAGAAATACAGCTTAGGAACTAAAAGGCCGATTAATTCAACACAACCAAGCGTGTTATACCTTAGGTCAGGAAGACAAAGGTTTTACATCAACTACACACAGTGTTCCACATGACACAACAACCCTACAATAGGTTCCATCTTCACAAAGTTTCCCTCAGTTTTTGCTGACTCAGTCAGAGGTGTAAGGAATCCATTGGTACCAACCATGTCATAATAGCATGTCGTAAAGGAGGCTAAATAACACTCAGAACTTTTATTAACTTTAAATTTTGGTGAGGAAAAACTGTTTTGAGTTTGCCATGTTATGATTTGAGCATATTTTTTATGCTAAATGTAGTACCTGTGAGGGTTTCTGGACAATATTTGTCATTGTTTTGTGTTGTTAATTGACTTCCAATAATAAATACATACATACATGCATAACGCAAGCATATTTGTCCACTCCCATGTTCCCACTCCCAAATCTCCCTTAAAAGGTACATTTTTAACAGATAAATAATGTGCAATTCATTTGTGATTAATCTCGATCAACTATGGACAATCATGCGATTCAATATTTTAATTAGATTGACAGCCCTAAAATAATCATTTGTCTAAATTGTGTAAAATATATAAATGAACCAACAATTTGCCACTTTTCAGAATGACACATTTTATTTCATACCGTCACATTTGATGGCATTGGTGTTGTCACTCACCACCCTTTCAAACTAATCACGTACTCCCTGTCAAATCGACTGTAACAATAATAAAAAAAAAAAAATTAGGCTGTTAAGCAAGCTAGTTCAACAACTGCTACCAAAATTTAGCCAGTTAGCACCTGTTAAGGAGTTTGAAAGATGTGGGCATTTACCAGGCACAGATGGTGTAACGAAATATGGAGTTGCATTATGGGAATTGTAGGATTATCTGTTTTTGGAGCTTGAACCATACTGGGCACTAAAAATCAGGATATCTTATCTTCTGCTGCATCAATTTTGACCCCTCTACTGTCTAGGCGAGTCTTCCAACTTAATAAAAGGGAAATTCTAAATAGCTGGAGCGCCCCTTTAGGTAAATTATCAAGCAAAAAATGCCAAACACAGGCCCTGGGGAACTCT